>NC_052327.1:24863984-26063984 GCF_016432855.1 Salvelinus namaycush
CAGGGATTGTCTATGGTATGTGAAAACAGGTTAAGATCAGGGATATTGTCTCTGCGTATTGAACAGGTAAGATCAGGGAAAATGCATCTGTGTATTGAAACAGGTAAGATCAGGGATATTGCCTCTTGGTATTGAAACAGGTAAGAGCAGGGATATTGTCTCTGCGTATTGAAACAGGTAAGATCAGGGATATTGTCTCTGCGTATTGAAACAGGTAAATCAGAGATATTTCCCAGCGAATTGAAGTAAGATCAGGTATTGTGTACTGATGAAACAGGTAAGATCAGGGATATATTTCCTTGTGTATTGAAACAGGTCAGATCAGGGATATTTCCTCTGCGTTTTTTTTTTTTTTTATTTTTGTGGATTTTTTGTGTGAGTGATGAATTTTGTATTATTTTTGTTGAATTTTTGCATCGTGTTTGTTTGTGTTTTGAAACTGTGTGAATTGTGTGTGTTTGTTTGTGTTTTTTTTTTTCTATTGATTTGAAAAAACAAGGTTCCAGGATCCGGGAATATTTACTCTGCGTTTATTGAAACCATGGTAAGGTATCCCTCAGGGGGAATTAATATTGTCTATGCGTTTTTATTTGTGAAATTGATGAAACGGTAGAATCCCCAGGGATAAAAGAATGTCAAATATTTGTCTATTGCCGTGTTTTATTAAACACAGGTAATAAAACGATTACGGGGGGAAAAAAAGGAAAGGAAAAATAAAAATTAAAATTGGGGGAAAAAAAAAAGGGGACAAAAAAAAAAATTGCTGCCATCTGTGTATGAAACGGGTAAGTAATGGTTGGGGTTAAGATCAAGGCAAAACTTGCCCTCTCGTGCCTTATGTTTGTGAAAAACAGGTTTTAAGTAGATCAGGACTATTCTGTCTCCTGCTTTTGGTTTTGTTGGTGGCGAATTGTGAAACAGGTAAGATCGGGGAATTTATTGATTCTCGGTTATCTTTATTGTTGCTTTGTAGTTAATAATATAGTGGAACAAACACAAGAGGAAGATAGGTGCTATATTTGTCCTTTTTCTTGCATATTTTGAAACAGGTAAGATCAGGGAAATATGCATCTGTGTATTGAAACAGGTAAGATCAGGGATATTGTCTCTGCGTATTGAAACAGGTAAGATCAGGGATATTGCTCTGCGTATTGAAACAGGTAAGATCAGGGATATTGTCTATGCGTATTGAAACAGGTAAGATCAGGGATATATCCTCTGCGTATTGAAAAGGTAAGATCAGGGATATTGTCTCTCGTATTGACACAAGTAAGATCAGGATATTGCCTCTGCGTATTGAAACAGGTAAGATCAGGGATATTGTCTCTGCGTGTGAAATAGGTTATATCAGGATATTGTCTCTGCGTATTTGAAACAGGTAAGATCAGGGATATGCTTCTGCGAGATTGAAACATGATATATCAGCGATATTGTCCTCTGTGTAATGAAACAGGTTATATCAGGGATATTGTCTCTGCGTATTGAAACAGGTAAGATCAGGGAATTGTCTCCTGCGTATTGAAACAGGTAAGAATCAAGGATATTGTTCTGCGTATACTAGATCAGAAGCCATTGTAGAACAGGTAAAAACTCAGGACAAGTGATTGACTCATGTGTCTTCTTATTTGAAAACGGGTTAAGTCTAAGAAATCGAGCGGATATGCCTCTGCATATTGAAACAGGTAAGATCAGGGATATTGTCTCTGCGTATTGAAACAGGTTATATCAGGGATATTGCTCTGCGTATTGAAACAGGGAAGATCAGGTGATTTGTCTCTCTGTATTGACAACAGGTAAGAATGATGAAGGATATTCGCTCTGTGTATTGAAACGGGTAAGATAGGGATATGCCTCTGCGTATGTGATTGAGAATACACATGCTAAAGAGATGAAGAGGATACTTGTCTCTGCGGATTGAAACAAGGTTTATAATCAGGGATATTGTCCTCTGCGTATTTGAAACACAGGATAAGGATCAGGATATTGTCTCTGGTGTATTGAAACAGGTCAAGATCAGGATCTTACCTGTTTCAATACGCAGAGGAAATATCCCTGATCTGACCTGTTTCATTACGCAGAGGAAATATCCCTGATCTGACCTGTTTCAATACACAGAGACAATATCCCTGATCTTACCTGTTTCAATACGCAGAGGCAATATCCCTGATATAACCTGTTTCAATACGCAGAGACAATATCCCTGATCTTACCTGTTTCAATACGCAGAGGCAATATCCCTGATCTTACCCGTTTCAATACACAGAGGCAATATCCTTCATCTTACCTGTGTCAATACAGAGAGACAATATCCCTGATCTTACCTGTTTCAATACGCAGAGACAATATCCCTGATATAACCTGTTTCAATACGCAGAGACAATATCCCTGATCTTACCTGTTTCAATATGCAGAGGCAATATCCCTGATCTTACCCGTTTCAATACACAGAGGCAATATCCTTGATCTTACCTGTGTCAATACAGAGAGACAATATCCCTGATCTTACCTGTTTCAATACGCAGAGACAATATCCCTGATCTTACCTGTTTCAATACGCAGAGACAATATCCCTGATATAACCTGTTTCATTACACAGAGACAATATCGCTGATCATACATGTTTCAATACGCAGAGACAATATCCCTGATCTTACCTGTTTCAATACGCAGAGACAATATCCCTGATATAACCTATTTCAACACGCAGAGACAATATCCCTGATCTTACCTGTTTCAATACGCAGAGGCAATATCCCTGATCTTACTTGTGTCAATACAGAGAGACAATATCCCTGATCTTACCTATTTCAATACGCAGAGGATATATCCCTGATCTTACCTGTTTCAATACGCATAGACAATATCCCTGATCTTACCTGTTTCAATACGCAGATGCGTTTTCCCTGATCTTACCTGTTTCAATACGCAGAGACAATATCCCTGATATAACCTGTTTCATTACACAGAGACAATATCCCTGATCATACATGTTTCAATACTAACCCTAACCCTAACCCTAACAAACTATAGGCTAACATATCCCTTTTTACAAAATCAATTTTGGCTTTCTGGAAATCAATGAAACGTAAAGGTAATTAGCCTACTGTTGGACGAGTATAATTTATAGACCTTGCTCAATAAACTTATGCCTCTACAGTTGAGTAGCACTCTCCGGTAATTTTTTGAAGATTTGGGAATGGGATACACTATGGACTTATACCAAGTGGATGGCAGTATACTGTACTCAAAACAAATTTGGAGCAAATCATTCAGGACGTTAATTAATTTAGGGGATTTTAAAACTTAATTTGGCAGTTCATCAACACCAAATGCTTTCCCATTTTTCGCAGCGTCAATCACCTTCTTAACTTCTGCCACAGACAGCTCCTAATTTAAGTACGGATTACATATATAAGAAGGTTCTAACATACATTGTGTTTTCCAGTTTAGTTTTCAGGGAACATACTGTATGTCTTTGTAAATCCTCAAAATATGCCGGATTTACAATACCTGAGAACAAACTAGCAAACCCTTTCTCCCACTCCTTCAGTACCTGTGTAATATCAGAGTTCAGCCACCCCTGCTCTTCAAATCAAATGTATTTATATAGCCCTTCTTACATCAGCTGATATATCAAAGTGCTGTACAGAAACCCAGCCTAAAACCCCAAACAGCAAGCAATGCAGGTTTAGAAGCACGGTGGCTAGGAAAAACTCCCTAGAAATCAAATCAAATCAAATGTTATTTGTCACATACACATGGTTAGCAGATGTTAATGCGAGTGCAGCAAAATGCTTGTGCTTCTAGTTCCGACAATGCAGTAATAACCAACGAGTAATCTAACCTAACAATTCCACAACTACTACCTTATACACACAAGTGTAAAGGGATAAAGAATATGTACATAAAGATATATGAATGAGTGATGGTACAGAACGGCATAGGCAAGATGCAGTAGATGGTATAGAGTACAGTATATACATATGTGATGAGTAATGTAGGGTATATAAACATAAAGTGGCATAGTTTAAAGTGGCTAGTGATACATGTATTACATAAAGATGGCAAGATGCAGTAGATGATAGAGTACAGTATATACATATACATATGAGATGAGTAATGTAGGGTATGTAAACATTATATTAAGTGGCATTGTTTAAAGTGGCTAGTGATACATTTTTACATAAATTTCCATCAATTCCCATTATTAAAGTGGCTGGAGTTGAGTCAGTATGTTGGCAGCGGCCACTAAATGTTAGTGGTGGCTGTTTAACAGTCTGATGGCCTTGAGATAGAAGCTGTTTTTCTGTCTCTCGGTCCCTGCTTTGATGCACCTGTACTGACCTCGCCTTCTGGATGATAGCGGGGTGAACAGGCAGTGGCTCGGGTGGTTGTTGTCCTTGATGATCTTTATGGCCTTCCTGTGACATCGGGTGGTGTAGGTGTCCTGGAGGGCAGGTAGTTTGCTCCCGGTGATGCGTTGTGCAGACCTCACTACCCTCTGGAGAGCCTTACAGTTGTGGGCGGAGCAGTTGCCGTACCAGGCGGTGATACAGCCCGACAGGATGCTCTCGATTGTGCATCTGTAGAAGTTTGTGAGTGCTTTTGGTGACAAGCCGAATTTCTTCAGCCTCCTGAGGTTGAAGATGCGCTGCTGCGCCTTCTTCACAACACTGTCTGTGTGGGTGGACCAATTCAGTTTGTCCGTGATGTGTACGCCGAGGAACTTAAAACTTACTACCCTCTCCACTACTGTCCCGTCGATGTGGATAGGGGGGTGCTCCCTCTGCTGTTTCCTGAAGTCCACAATCATCTCCTTTGTTTTGTTGACGTTGAGTGTGAGGTTATTTTCCTGACACCACACTCCGAGGGCCCTCACCTCCTCCCTGTAGGCCGTCTCGTAGTTGTTGGTAATCAAGCCTACCACTGTAGTGTCGTCCGCAAACTTGATGATTGAGTTGGAGGCGTGCATGGCCACGCAGTTGTGAGTGAACAGGCAGTACAGGAGAGGGCTCAGAACACACCCTTGTGGCGCCCCAGTGTTGAGGATCAGCGGGATATGTTGTTACCTACCCTCACCACCTGGGGGGCGGCCCGTCAGGAAGTCCAGTACCCAGTTGCACAGGGCGGGGTCGAGACCCAGGGTCTCGAGCTTGATGACGAGTTTGGAGGGTACTATGGTGTTAAATGCTGAGCTGTAGTCGATGAACAGCATTCTCACATAGGTATTCCTCTTGTCCAGATGGGTTAGGGCAGTGTGCAGTGTGGTTGTGATTGCGTCGCCTGTGGACCTATTGGGTCGGTAAGCAAATTGGAGTGGGTCTAAGGTGTCAGGTAGGGTGGAGGTGATATGGTCCTTGACTAGTCTCTCAAAGCACTTCATGATGACGGAAGTGAGTGCTACGGGGCGGTAGTCGTTTAGCTCAGTTATCTTAGCTTTCTTGGGAACAGGAACAATGGTGGCCCTCTTGAAGCATGTGGGAACAGCAGACTGGGATAAGGATTGATTGAATATGTCCGTAAACACACCAGCCAGCTGGTCTGCGCATGCTCTGAGGACGCGGCTGGGAATGCCGTCTGGGCCTGCAGCCTTGCGAGGGTTAACACGTTTAAATGTTTTACTCACCTCGGCTGCAGTGAAGGAGAGCCCGCAGGTTTTGGTAGCGGGCCGTGTCAGTGGCACTGTATTGTCCTCAAAGCGTTCAAAAAAGTTATTTAGTCTGTCTGGGAGCAAGACATCCTGGTCTGCGATGGGGCTGGTTTTCTTTTTGTAATCCGTGATTGACTGTAGACCCTGCCACATACCTCTTGTGTCTGAGCTGTTGAATTGCGACTCTACTTTGTCTCTATACTGGCACTTAGCTTGTTTGATTGCCTTGCGGAGGGAATAGCTACACTGTTTGTATTCAGTCATGTTTCCGGTCACCTTGCCCTGGTTAAAAGCAGTGGTTCGTGCTTTCAGTTTCGCGCGAATGCTGCCATCAATCCACGGTTTCTGGTTTGGGAATGTTTTAATCGTTGCTGTGGGTATAATGTCGCCGATGCACTTTCTAATGAACTCGCTCACCGAATCAGTGTATTCGTCAATGTTGTTGTTGGATGCAATGCGGAACATATCCCAATCCACGTGATCGAAGCAGTCTTGAAGCGTGGAATCAGATTGGTCGGACCAGCGTTGAACAGACCTGAGCGCGGGAGCTTCTTGTTTTAGTTTCTGTTTGTAGGCTGGAAGCAACAAAATGGAGTCGTGGTCAGCTTTTCCGAAAGGAGGGCGGGGGAGGGCCTCATATGCGTCGCGGAAGTTAGAATAACAATGATCCAGGGTTTTACCAGCCCTGGTAGCACAATCGATATGCTGATAGAATATAGGGAGTTTTGTTTTCAGATTAGCCTTGTTAAAATCCCCAGCTACGATGAATGCAGCCTCAGGGTGTGTGGTTTCCAGTTTACATAGAGTCAGATAAAGTTCATTCAGGGCCATTGATGTGTCTGCTTGGGGGGGAATATATACGGCTGTGATTATAATTGAAGAGAATTCCCTTGGTAGATAATGCGGTCGACATTTGATTGTGAGGAATTCTAAGTCAGGTGAACAGAATGACTTGAGTTCCTGTATGTTGTTATGATCACACCACGTCTCGTTAATCATAAGGCATACCCCCCCGCCCCTCTTCTTACCAGAAAGATGTTTGTTTCTGTCGGCGCGATGCGTGAAGAAACCAGCTGGCTGTACCAACTCCGTTAGCGTCTCTCGAGTGAGCCATGTTTCCGTGAAGCAAAGAACGTTACAGTCTCTGATGTCTCTCTGGAATGCGACCCTTGCTCGGATTTCATCAACCTTGTTGTCAAAAGACTGGACATTGGCAAGTAGTAGGCTAGGGAGTGGAGCGCGATGTTCCTGTCTCCGAAGCCTGACCAGAAGACCGCTTCGTTTGCCCCTTTTACGGTGTCGTTGTTTAGGGTCGCCGGCTGGGATCCGATCCATTGTACTGGGTGGAAGGCAAAACACAGGATCCGCTTCGGGAGAGTCATATTACTGGTCGTAATGATAGTGAGTTGACGTTGCTCTTATATTCAGTAGTTCCTCCCGACTGTATGTAATGAAACCTAAGATTACCTGGGGTACCAATGTAAGAAATAACACGTAAAAAAACAAAATACTGCATAGTTTCCTAGGAAGCTAGGCGGCCATCTCTGTCGGCGCCGGAAGTGACAATCCGGCGCCGACAAAAAGAAAGGCCAAAACCTAGGAAGAAACCTAGAGAGGAACCAGGCTATGAGGGGTGGCCAGTCCTCTTCTGGCTGTGCCGAGTGGAGATTATAACAGAACATGGCCAAGATGTTCAAATGTTCAAAAATGACCAGCATGGTCAAATAATAATAATCACAGTAGTTGTCGAGGGTGCAACAAGTCAGCACCTCAGGTGTAAATGTCAGTTGGCTTTTCATAGCCAATCATTGAGAGTATCTCTACCGCTCCTGCTGTCTCTAGAGAGTTGAAAACAGCAGGTCTGGGACAGGTAGCACGTCCGGTGAACAGGTCAGGGTTCCATAGCCGAGTCATCATGCCAGGTAGTCCTGAGGCATGGTCCTAGGGCTCAGGTCCTCCGAGAGAGAGAAAGAAAGAAAGAGAGAATTAGAGAGAGCATACTTAAATTCACACAGGACACCGGATAAGACAGGAGAAGTACTCCAGATATAACAGACTGACCCTAGCCCCCCGACACATAAACTACTGCAGCATAAATACTGGAGGCTGAGACAGGAGGGGTCAGGAGACACTGTGGCCCCATCTGATGATACCCCCGGACAGGGCCAAACAGGAAGGATATAACCCCACCCACTTTGCCAAAGCACAGCCCCCACACTGCTCTTCCCTTACTTCCACTGGAATTTTCTTATGTCGTTTTGGACCTAACTTGTTTATTTGGCTCCAAAACTGTTGAGGATTTCTTGTCTGCATCTCATCAAGGTGTTTTAACTGCCCTCTCTGATATCTCTGTTTAAATAGGTGCAGTCTTTTATCAAACACTTGCTGTTTTTTCTTAAATTCCTTCCTAAAATGTTCTCTTGTATTCCAATCTTTACTCTGTAAAAATAAGTACTCAGCCTTGCGCCTTACAAATCATAAGTCCCTTAACTCATCATTCCAATAAGGCTTGTTCGGCTTGTAAACTTTCCTAGACTTAGGGGTGTATTCTTTATTCACATCATTCTTCCCATTTCAGAATATGTGATATGACAAAATGTTTCATACCACACATCTAAATCAAATGTTGTTCCTTAACATCTTTGCAGAGTTTCGATGAGTTCCACCAGAGCGCTACATGCTGTTTACATGCTGTTTACATGCTGTTTACATGCCACAAGAAGTGTTTTCATTAAAGAACATTTACATTTACACTGAGTGTTCAAAACATTAAAAACACCTTCCTAATATTGAGTTGCACCCACCCTACTTTTTGCCTGCAGAACTGCCTCAATTCATCGGAGCATGGACTCTACAAGGTGTCAAAAGCATTCCACAGGTATGCTGGCCCATGTTGACTCCAATGCTTCACACAGTTGTGTCAAGTTGGCTGGATGTCCTTTGGGTGATGGACCCTTCTTGATACACACGGGAAACTGTTGAGTTTGAAAAATCCAGCAGGGTACTACCATACCGAGTTCAAAGGCACTTAACCTGTCTCCTACTCTTCATCTACTCTGATTTAACAAGTGACATCAATAAGGGATAATAGCTTTCACCTGGATTCACCAGGTCAGTCTATGTCATGAACAGAGCAGGTGTTCATACTCTTGACTCAAGATTTTGTTTTGGAAAACAAGTGCCAAAGCTAATGTAAATGTTGGATTTATACACACCTCTTAATGTCGTAGGGAAGACAGATGTATTTTGGAATTAATCATACTGTACTGTACTATAAGGGTTGCCATGGTGGTTTCCATTCCTGCCCACAGTTTACACAACAGTGTATCTTCAAGGTCACTGTTTAATTGCTTCATCATATTCCTTGTCACTGAGTATTGGCCTCTAGCTACAGTATCTCCCTCTCTTTGCATCAATGTGTGTGGTGTCACCGTGTTGAGGGATGTTCTCTCTGTATCTCTCTCTCTTTCTTTCTTTCTTTCTTTATTTCTCTCTCTCTCTCTCTCTCTCTCTCTCTCTCTCTCTCTCTGTCTCTCTCTCTCTCTCTCTCTCTCTCTCTCTCTCTCTCTCTCTCTCTCTCTCTCTCTCTCTCTCTAACTCACTATGTATCTGCCCCACTTTAACCTCTTCATAATTAATACAATGAGAGTGATTGCAGCAGCAGCCTCCCAATACATTTGCCTTTTGTCCTCCTCATCATACACACCCAGTTATATTTGGGCTCTACTCTCTGTCTTCAATCAGAAAGAGCTTCGTGGCTGTCACGTGATTTTCCCTCAGCCTCCTCTCCTCCCTGTGGTTTTTCTTTCTGGCCATTGAGCCGTTTGTTTATGTGACATATCGAATATTATTTTCTGCCTAACCTTTAAGCGTTGCTGCTAAAGTCTGTCATTCGAGCGTCAAGCAGATTATTGGAACACACTAATTGCTGTAGGGGTGAATCTCATGAACTGAAATACATATGTACCAGCAGGCTGAGTCAGTGTTGCTGAATACAGCGTGTTTCTGGAGTAGGCAGCAGAACAAAGATTGTGTGCAGTATGAAGTGTGTTATGGATATGCCTACTTTCAGCAATGGCAGGATTGTGAGAATCTGTGTGTGTTGTGTGTGTGTTTGGGTCTGTCTTGAGTTACCGGTACATTCAAGGAGAAACAAAGAGGAGGAAAGCAGAATAAAAATGTTGTAAGGAATGTCATGGGAAAGCAGCCCATTTCTGTGACAGTTCCACCATCTACAAATCCCAATTTTACCCCAGTGTGTGAATTTGTGAGTGTCAGGGTGTTTGTATACTTCTTTGTGTATCTAAATAATACTATGAGAACATGGTGCTGGTATAGAGGAAGGTGTGTGTTTTGTCAGACAGGTTTTGGGTGAGTCAATGTGCAGGACGCCCACCTACCATCTGCACTGTTGTCCCATATCTTCTCTTTATCTTCTCTCTATCCTCTTTCTATCCTCTCTATCTTCTCTCCATCTTCTCTTTATCTTCTCTCTATCCTCTCTCTACCCTCTATCTTCTCTCTATCTTCTCTTTATCTTCTCTCTATCCTCTTTCTATCCTCTCTATCTTCTCTCCATCTTCTCTCTATCCTCTCTCTACCCTCTATCTTCTCCCTATGTTCTCTCTTTCGTCTTTCTATCCTCTCTCTATCTTCTCTCTATCTTTTCTTTTCTCTCTCTATCCTCTCTCCATCCTCTATCTTCTCTCTATCCTCTCTCTATCTTCTCTCTATCCTCTCTCTATCTTCTTTCTGTCTTCGCTCTCACATTGCCTCTATAAGTTCCCTGATCTCTGCTATGTAGATTAGCCCTGATATTGACAACCAGTGTATTTAGAGTGTTCTGCATAATATGGTTTTCTATTTCAGTATACTGTGTCAGTCTGTGTCATGCAGAAATACAAAATGAGGTCAGGTTGCATTCTGAGTCTATATTTCAGACCAGTGTCATCTCAATGTCAAAGTCACAGGTCAGAACTGGATGTATCCCACTGACTGAAGCTCTGTTGTTCATTGGGAGGAAGAGCATTACTTAAGCTCTCGCTCCTCTCTGGTGTATTGAAGTTGGCCTACTGCATGTCAGGCCTGAAGTCCATGAGGACCACATTGTAACAGAATGGAGCAGTAAAATATAACTTCATTCCAGTCTTGTGTTGAATAATCAAATATTCAGTCAAGTGACTCCAGTCTTCCAGTGTTAATGTATTCAGTAACTTTGAGGGCACACTCTCTTTCAGTATATCATTATTATATGCATAAATCTAATTACTTGTGTAGTGGAATGTAAATGTAATAATAAGCAGGAATCAATTGTTCTTCGACCTCTATTCTCCAAAGCTCTGCTGCAAATAGAAATATGAATATGCCTTAATATAAATGTTATATAGTGATTGATTAATGTTAGCTGATTGATTGATGTTCTCTTTGTGAAGTGACCCGCCCACATGTACCAGTGCTTGTCCTCTACTCGGAGACCTTCCATTCCCATGGTTACGGGCTGTCACGGCAGATGTCCGTGATTGACAGGGCTGTCGTTGCTTTTGGAGAGAGGAGCGTAGGTGTAGCCAGATTAACGTTTCATGTACAGAGTAGGAAGTGTGTGTGTGTGTGTGTGTGTGTGTGTGTGTGTGTGTGTGTGTGTGTGTGTGTGTGTGTGTGTGTGTGTGTGTGTGTGTGTGTGTTCATTCGTAGGGGAGGTTGTGTCCCTTGCTCCCCTCAGCCTCTGTGTCAGTCTTTATTCTTCTGGATAGTAATGTGATTTATCTCGATTAAACAATCATTTCCATGACGGCACAGAGAATACACAAAGGGACTTGTCAGTCACCTACAATACACCACAACAACACTGCCTTATACCACTGAATACACATGTCCCTACACACACACACACACACACACACACACACACACACACACACACCTAGACCGACACATTCGATGTACACACATACGCGCACACGTGCACACACAGACAGAAAGAGAGAGAACAGAAGTGAGGGATGGAAAATGTAGGGCAAACACTCATCATGGCCTTACACTTGTTTCAGGGTGAGCAGGGCGAGGCGGATGTGATTGAGTTTGCTCCGCAGAGCCCTGGAGAGAAGGAGTGAATTATGGGAAAGACAATATTACAGAGCACTGACTGGCCAGCTCTGCTGTCAATCCTCTCGGCTCATATGTCTGTACTGTACTGTACGTGTGCATATGTGACTCTGTCCGTCTGTTGGTATGTCGGTCTGTCTGCCTGTCTGTATCAACCAGCTCTCACAGTCCCACTGCAGAACTAGACGTTCATCTACGTTCTCCAAACGTCACATTTCAAAGTTGCTCCAAACTGCACTGTTGGTTAAAAGCTTGTAAGTAAGCATTTCACGGTAAGGTCTAAACTTGTTGTATTCGGCGCATGTGACAAATAAAGTTTGATTTGATTTGAAACGTCAAATTTTGAAGTGTTTGTGTTGCTCCTGCTGCTCTGTATCATTCAGGTTCAGGCACTCATTCTGAATGGTTACGGTAAGGGTTAAGGTTCAGGCACTCATTCTGAATGGTTAAGGTAAGGGTTAAGGTTCAGGCACTCATTCTGAATGGTTAAGGTAAGGGTTAAGGTTTAGGAACTCATTCTGAATGGTTAAGGTAAGGGTTAAGGTTCAGGCACTCATTCTGAATGGTTAAGTTAAGGGTTAAGGTTCAGGCACTCATTCTGAATGGTTAAGTTAAGGGTTAAGATTAGGAACTCATTCTGAATGGTTAAGGTAAGGGTTAAGGTTCAGGCACTCATTCTGAATGGTTAAGTTAAGGGTTAAGGTTTAGGAACTCATTCTGAATGGTTAAGGTAAGGGCTAAGGTTTAGGCACTCATTATGAATGGTTAAGGTAAGGGTTAAGGTTCAGGCACTCATTCTGAATGGTTAAGTTAAGGGTTAAGGTTTAGGAACTCATTCTGAATGGTTACGGTAAGGGTTAAGGTTTAGGCACTCATTCTGAATGGTTACGGTAAGGGTTAAGGTTTAGGAACTCATTCTGAATGGTTAAGGTAAGGGTTAAGGTTTAGGCACTCATTCTGAATGGTTAAGGTAAGGGTTAAGGTTTAGACACTCATTCTGAATGGTTAAGGTAAGGGTTAAGGTGCAGGCACTCATTCTGAATGGTTAAGTTAAGGGTTAAGGTTTAGGAACTCATTCTGAATGGTTAAGGTAAGGGTTAAGGTTTAGGCACTCATTCTGAATGGTTAAGGTAAGGGTTAAGGTTTAGGAACTCATTCTGAATGGTTAAGGTAAGGGTTAAGGTTCAGGCACTCATTCTGAATGGTTAAGGTAAGGGTTAAGGTTCAGGATAGGGTTAAAGCAAAAAGCAAACAAAAAAAGACAGTCCACGACTGACCCAACACTCAACCTTCTGATCCAGAGTTATGGGATGATGCTCATCCACCACCCCGTCTACAACACCCTAGCAAAACCTATGCCTACTTGATGGTAATAGTGCTCACTGTTGCTGTTGTTGATATCAGGAATGTGTGTGTGAAGGAATCATAGAGTGCCTTCCTGCTCCTCCCCCGTCCTCAGCATGCATTTGATCAGCTGTGTATCATCTCTCACATCCCTCCGACGCTCCTCTCCCTTCTTCTCTCTTTCTTTACATTTACATTTACATTTAAGTCATTTAGCAGACGCTCTTATCCAGAGCGACTTACAAGTTGGTGCATTCACCTTATGATATCCAGTGGAACAACCACTTTACAATAGTGCATCTAACTCTTTTAAGGGGGGGGGGGGGGGGGTTAGAAGGATTACTTTATCCTATCCTAGGTATTCCTTAAAGAGGTGGTGTTTCAGGTGTTTCCGGAAGGTGGTGATTGACTCCGCTGACCTGGCGTCGTGGGGGAGTTTGTTCCACCATTGGGGTGCCAGAGCAGCGAACAGTTTTGACTGGGCTGAGCGGGAACTGTACTTCCTCAGAGGTAGGGAGGCGAGCAGGCCAGAGGTGGATGAACGCAGTGCCCTTGTTTGGGTGTAGGGCCTGATCAGAGCCTGAAGGTACGGAGGTGCCGTTCCCCTCACAGCTCCGTAGGCAAGCACCATGGTCTTGTAGCGGATGCGAGCTTCAACTGGAAGCCAGTGGAGAGAGCGGAGGAGCGGGGTGACGTGAGAGAACTTGGGAAGGTTGAACACCAGACGGGCTGCGGCGTTCTGGATGAGTTGTAGGGGTTTTCTTTCCTCCCTTTCTCTCAGGAATCAGAGATAATGACACTTTTTGAGCACAGAGACAGAGCCCGGGTAAAGTATTTCTTTGAAGAGGGAGAAGCCCGTGTGGAAGATCAGAAGCAGTTTTTCTACAGGAGGGCTCTGCCTGCAGGGAGCTTTTCCATTATGAGTAGAGAGTTTAAAATATCACACATGAGTAACACTGGAGATTAGCAGCTAACAGCCTGTGTGTGTGTGTGTGTGTGTGTGTGTGTGTGTGTGTGTGTGTGTGTGTGTGTGTGTGTGTGTGTGTGTGTGTGTGTGTGTGTGTGTGTGTGTGTGTGTGTGTGTGTGTGTGTGTGTGTGTGTGTGTGTGAGAAAGAGAGAGTATTACGTCTCTGTTTTGAAATGTGTGATTCCTTTGTGCAATAGTTTGTGTAAGAGTTTAGGATGTTACCCACAGGGTATCTATCTTTCATTCTCTCTTATCATTAGTTTTTTATTTCCCTCTCCCTCCCTGCCTTTATCTCTCCCTCTCTCTCTCTACCTTTCTCCTTCCTTCCCTCTCTCTCCTTCTTTCTCTCTCTCTCCCTCTCTCTCTCGCTCCCTCTCTCTACCTTCCTCCTTCCCTCTCTCTCCCTCTTTCTCTCTCCCTCCCTGCCTTTCGACATCTCTCTCTCTCACTCTATCTCCATATCTCTCTCTCTCGCTCTCTCCCTCTCTCCCTCCCCATCTCTCCATAAAGAGAGTATGTTGTGGATGCTCTCTGCTCTCCTCTATTTGCAGATGAGTGGTGCAGAGGGTCACTCTCTGCTCTGTAGTGACTCTCAGCAGAGCAGGGGAGGAAATTAAATCAGGGGGTAGGCAGGTTTGGGGCAGACGAGTCTCCAGTGCCAAGCACACGTAGGCTGATTTAATTGTGAGTGTGTGTAGTGGGGGGGGGGGGGGGGGGGGGTCAGTGCAAAATAAGGTCAATGCAGATTTTTTTTTTACAGTAGTCCCCTGACATTGGGCTCCTGCCCTGCAGTGGCAGCCTTGCCTCTGCAGTGGGAGAAGAGCAGCTGTGGGTCAGCGCTAGGCCACACCTGCTCCAAGTCTAGGGGACACTCAAACCCTCCTACCCCCCAGGGGAGCAGCCCACACTGGGGGGGGACTGCTGGAAGAGCCAAGAGGAACCGAGGGACTGGGGCTACAAGGTGTCCGCATCCACAATATATATTTGGTGGAAAGAGAAAGGGGAATGAGAGGCAGTGAGAGAAAAAAGGGAGAAAGTGTGAGATGGGAGAGGAGAGGTACAGAGAGAGGGATCTGGTGCAGGTTGTTTGACATTGCAAGATGTTATATAAGCCAAACAAACAACGGTTATCAGGTTTTGTAAAAGCGTGTTCCTCCTCACTGTGAGTAAATTGGAGTCGACAGACCTATGAAGTTCAAAGGAAAGAAACATTAAGTGCAAGATGTTCCTGTCTCAGCGTGGATCGCTAATGAAACCTCACCTGACAGCAGAGACTGTGGAACACAGACACAGAGGACAGGGGGCCCTGGTGCGCAGGAATGCCGTGGGGTGTCGAGGGGTGCAGGGGGAAGTTGTAGGGTACAGGGGGAGGGATGTTGTGGGGTGTTTTGGGGTACAGGAGGTACAGGAGGTACGGTGGGGTACAGTGGTTCTGGAGCAGAATGAATAGGGGGTGGAGAGAGTTCTGCTATAGGGTCACACACCAACACAGCCATTATTATACTATAAGGTCACACCAGGGTCTTGATCTGACTGCAGTTTGGCATCGTAACTGACTTCAGTGGGCAAATGCTCACCTTCGATGGCCACTGGCACGCTGGAGAAGTGTGATCTTCACAGATGAATCCCGGTTTCAACTGTACTGGGCAGATGGCAGACAGCGTGTATGGCGTTGTGTGGGCGAGCAGTTTGCTGATGTCAACCTGGTGAACAGAGTGCCCCATGGTGGCAGTGGAGGTATGGTATGGCTATAAGCTATGGACAATGAACACAAGTGCATTTTATCGATGGCAATTTGAATGCACAGATATTGTGATGAGATCCTGAGGCCCATTGTTGTACCATTCATCCGCCGCCACCTCATGTTTCAGCATGATAATGCACAGCCCCATGTCGCAAGGATCTGTACATAATTCCTGGAAGCTGAAAATGTCCCAGTGTAGATAGCGTAGTAGAAAGTGTGTCTTGTACCTGAAAATGAATCATGTAGAATTGTCTTCCTCTGCCTCCCAGTCTCACTGTCTCTCCCCTCTGTGTGTGTAATTAATAAGGCTGCCTCTGTAGAGTGTGCCATGCAGGGTGGAGAGTGGGCTGGGCTGAGACAGAGAGAGATGTTGTGGCTGACTGGCTGCTGGGAGAGGAGGATGGAGAAGGGAGGGAGAATGGAGTGCAAGAAAGTTGCTGATGGCTAAAACAAGTATAACCACATTCCCCCTCTGAAGATGAAGAAAACATTAGCCAGAACAAACAGAACCTGTAATGTATTTGACACACTTTCATAATTGACTACATTATTGATGAGTCTGCTAGCATTGCATAATGCACATTACATAGTGAGCAGAAGGGAACAGCCTCTCACTCTCCTGGTAGACTTGTGATGCTGACAATACAGAGGCCCGTGGATTCTGACACACATACAGAATTGTTTCTTTGGGACTGCAAAGTGCCGTGCGGCAGAACAGTATATTTCAATTATTTCATCTGAAAAGCTGGGTTTTGGTGACATTTGGGTTGAATAAGATATTAAAGAGGCAATCATAAGCCTGTTGGCAAGCAAAAAAGTTCATGTCAGTCTGTTGAGATAACCTGATAGGGTATTATGACAATAGCAATGAATCATTCTCATCTCACGTCATCATCACTGTCATCATCATCATCATCATCATCATCCAGAAACAGGTCACTGATTTACATCTTTATCATAGTGTGTAAAATGTCCACATTGGGATAGTCAAGGCATCAGAATGTGTCCTCTTCTTCTGGCTCTGGTAGCCCAGTGGTCTCTGTGACAGAGAGAGTATAGCCCAGGTGGGGGGTGATTGAAGATGTGGAGATGACTGACAGCTCTTTTGTGTGATGTCATTTCTGTAGAGGTACGGGTAGGTACCTCTACAGAAAGGCAGGTGGCACAATGGCCCTCTGTCCCTACTTGTGTGAATGAGAGCCCGCTGAGCTGTAGAGGCTGGCCCTCATCACCTCACAGCCTGGGGCCCGCTTTCTGAAAGGCCACTGCAGCTGTCAGAGCCCTCCTAGTCTCTCTTCCACCATCCGCTACTGTCCGCTACCCCTCCATCCACTACACCCCCCCTTCTAACCATACATAAGAGAGTTCGACAAGTAACCGAAAGGTTTCTGATTCGAATCCCCGAGCCGGCAAGGTGGAAAAATCTGCCGTTCTGCCCTTGAGCAAGACAGCTAACCCCCAACAAGAACTTCCGATGACGTGGAATTTGATTAAGCCCTCCGTACCTCCGCACCTCTCTGATTCGGAGGGGTTGGGTTAAATGAGGAAGACACATTTCGGTTGAACGCATTCAGTTATATAACCTCTACAGGATCGGTGTCCCCCTGAACGCATTCAGTTATATAACCTCTACAGGATCGGTGTCCCCCTGAACGCATTCAGTTATATAACCTCTACAGGATCGGTGTCCCCCTGAACGCATTCAGTTATATAACCTCTACAGGATCGGTGTCCCCCTGAACGCATTCAGTTATATAACCTCTACAGGATCTGTGTCCACCTGAACGCATTCAGTTATATAACCTCTACAGGATCGGTGTCCCCCTGAACGCATTCAGTTATATAACCTCTACAGGATCAGTGTCCCCCTGAACGCATTCAGTTATATAACCTCTACAGGATCTGTGTCCACCTGAACGCATTCAGTTATATAACCTCTACAGGATCGGTGTCCCCCTGAACGCATTCCGTTATATAACCTCTACAGGATCGGTGTCCCCCTGAACGCATTCAGTTATATAACCTCTACAGGATCGGTGTCCCCCTGAACGCATTCAGTTATATAACCTCTACAGGATCGGTGTCCCCCTGAACGCATTCAGTTATATAACCTCTACAGGATCAGTGTCCACCTGAACGCATTCAGTTATATAACTGACTAAGTGTCCCCCTATCCCACCCCATTTCCATCAGCTATATCCTAAATTCCTGTTACCTCCAACAGAACCCATTGGTCATTGCTCCTCTAGGGTGAGGTTGGAAGGGGTGATGTATAGTTGTGTTAGCTGGTGATCTGTAGCTTGGGTAGTTGTGTTAGCTGGTGATCTGTAGCTTGGGTAGTTATGTTAGCTGGTGATCTGTAGCTTGGGTAGTTGTGTTAGCTGGTGATCTGTAGCTTGGGTAGTTGTGTTAGCTGGTGATCTGTAGCTTGGGTAGTTGTGTTAGCTGGTGATCTGTAGCTTGGGTAGTTATGTTAGCTGGTGATCTGTAGCTTGGGTAGTTGTGTTAGCTGGTGATCTGTAGCTTGGGTAGTTGTGTTAGCTGGTGATCTGTAGCTTGGGTAGTTGTGTTAGCTGGTGATCTGTAGCTTGGGTAGTTGTGTTAGCTGGTGATCTGTAGCTTGGGTAGTTATGTTAGCTGGTGATCTGTAGCTTGGGTAGTTGTGTTAGCTGGTGATCTGTAGCTTGGGTAGTTGTGTTAGCTGGTGATCTGTAGCTTGGGTAGTTGTGTTAGCTGGTGATCTGTAGCTTGGGTAGTTGTGTTAGCTGGTGATACAGTATGTAGCTGGGGTTGCTGTTGATTTGTAGTGGCTGGTGAGGGTCATGGGGGAAATTTAGCCGCCTGACCGGAGTGTGAAGCCTCTCTTCTCCATCAGCCCATTGATCCAGACAAGACAACCTGTTCTGTTCCTCATTCATAATTAAAGTCCATTAACTCCTCTAGCAAGTGGTGGTGGTTTAATTATTTGGCCTGCCAGCAGAACTGTTTGACTGTGGAGCACAGGGCATGGTGTTTTAATAGAGCCATCAGTGACTGACTGGACATACAGGACAGGCTTATGCTGCTGGCTGCTGGCTGCTGGCTGCTGGCTGCTGGCTGCTGGCTGCTGCAGCATCTGCAGTGGAGGAGTCTGTTTTACACCAAGCCCTCCCTGTTTGTTTATCCCCCTATCAATCTGTTCATCTGCCAGAAGATCCAGTCTGCCTGCTGCCTGTTTATATGATATGCAGTGCTTGTTTCTATTTCAGTAGACCTGTCTGGTCAACTTATCTGATATGTTGCTCTGTGGTTCTCTGGAAGGATAGCCTTACATCTCTTATGTGTGTCGACAATCCCCAAAACACAATTTCATTATGAAGTTCTCATTTTTCTTTTTTTTATCCTTCCTCACTTTCATTCTTTCCCTAACCATTCCATCTACCCATCTCTTGTATCCCTTTCTTCTCTCTTCCTCCCTTCGGTATTCATCCCTCTATCCCTGTTGTGTCCCTCGGCCCTCCCCTGTTCCCCATCTGCAGTGGAGCAGGGTGGCTGGCCTTCTTGGCCGGCACTGGTGTCGTTCATTACAGTTAATTAGAGGTAGATTTGGGAGGTTATAGATGGCTGTACAGCAGTGCAGGCAGGATAATTAGATTGTAGGGAGAAGTAATCTGTTCAGATGAGGATGGGTGCTGGTGCTGTACCCTCACTGTTCTTTCCTATCCTCTATCCTCTATCCTCTCAGTTTAGGAAAAAACACAGGAATAGCCAGGTCTTTATAGTACCTGTATACAGGGATATTTAGAAGTATCTGTTTGCATTTCCAAGGGGGGCTCAGCTCCCCTGAATGACAAGTTAGCTCCCTTAAATGCAACAAAAGTCTCTAAATGATGCTAATTTAACCAGTATCGTATTTGTTTAAAATGTAGTGGTAAATATGTTTTACAGTGGTAAATATGAACATAAAAGCTTCAAAATAAAACAAACACCCCACCTCTGTTATGGTTTAAACCATTTATTTTTATGTGGCGGGGCTGTCCGCTCAGTAGTGCTGAGTTTTGGCCTTCGCTGAGCTCTACGCATAGATCTTCCTTTGTACTTCCTCATTATCACCATTTGTTTGCCATGTATCCTTGATTTTAAAAAAATCCTTTATTACAATACATGAACTGTTGATTTATCATTGTTTGCTTTTGTCAGTCAGCTGTTCAGAGCGCTCATAGCCTTGTTTTTCAGGTGTGTGGGTACTGGTGTACTCTGTGCCACCCATTGCCAGAAGTAGTAGACCATTTACAGTGGCTTACGAAAGTATCCCCCCCCCCCCCCCCCCCCCCCCCCCTTGGCGTTTTTCCTATTTTGTAGCCTTACAACCTGGAATTAAAATAGATTTGGGGGGGGGGTTGAGTCATTTGATTTACACAACATGCACACCACTTTGAAGATGCTAAATATTTTTTAATGTGAAAAAAACAAGACAACAAAATAAAACAACAAAACAAAAAAACTGAAAACTTGAGCGTGCATAACTAATCCCCCCCAAAGTCAATACTTTGTAGAGCCACCTTTTGCAGCAATTACAGCTGCAAGTCTCTTGGGTTATGTCTCTATAAGCTTGGCACATCTAGCCACTGGGATTCTTTCCCATTCTTCAAGGCAAACTACTCCAGCTCCTCCAAGTTAGATGGGTTCCGTTGGTGTACAGCAATCTTTAAATCATACCACAGATTCTCAATTGGATTGAGGTCTGGGTATTGCCTAGCCCCTTCCAAGACATTTAAATGGTTCCCCTTAAACCACTCGAGTGTTGCTTTAGCAGTATGCTTAGGGTCATTGTCCTGCTGGAAGGTGAACGAACCCCCGTCCCAGTCTCAAATCTCTGGAAGACTGAAACAGGTTTCCCTCAGGAATTTCCCTGTATTTAGCGCCATCCATCATTCTTTCAATTCTGATCAGTTTCCCAGTCCCTGCCGATGAAAAACGTCGCCACATGCTGCCACCACCATACTTCACTGTGGAGATGGTGCTCTCGGGGTGATGAGAGGTGTTGGGTTTGCGCCAGACATAGCATTTTCCTTGATGGCCAAAAAGCAAAATTTTAGTCTCATCTGACCAGAGTACCTTCTTCCATATATTCGGGGAGTCTCCCACATGCCTTTTGGCGAACACCAAACGTGTTTTGCTTATTTTTTTCTTTAAGCAATGGCTTTTTTTCTGGCCACTCTTCCGTAAAGCCCAGCTCTGTGGAGTGTGCGGCTTAAAGTGGTCCTATGGACAGATACTCCAATCTCCACTGTGGAGCTTTGCAGCTCCTTCAGGGTTATCTTTGGTCTCTTTGTTGCCTCTCCGATTAATGCCCTCCTTGCCTGGTCTGTGAGTTTTGGTTTCTTGTCAGGTTTGTTGTGGTGCCATATTCTTTCAATTTTTTTACAATGGATGAAATGGTGCTCCGTGGGATGTTCATAGTTTCTATTATTTTTTTATAACCCAACCCTGATCTGTACTTCTCCACAACTTTGTCCCTGACCTGTTTGGAGAGCTCCTTGGTCTTCATGGTGCTGTTTGCTTGGTGGTGCCCCTTGCTTAGTGGTGTTGCAGACTCTGGGACCTCTGGGACCAGAACAGGTGTATATGTCCTGAGATCATGTGACAGATCATGTGACACTTAGATTGCACACAGGTGGACTTTATTTAACTAATTATGTGACTTCTGAAGGTAATTGGTTGCACCAGATCTTATTTAGGGGCTTCATAGCAAAGGGGGTGAATACATATGCACGCACCACTTTTCCGTATTTAATTTTTTAGAATTTTTTGAAACAAGTTGTTTTTTCATTTCACTTCACCAATTTGGATTATTTTGTTTCTGTTCATTTTAAGAAATCCAAATCCATTTAAATTACAGGTTGTAATGGAACAAAATAGGAAAAACGCCAAGGGGGGTGAATACTTTTGCAAGGCACTGTATTTACCTTTATTATTTTCTATCAATATTTGTTTCTTGGAGCTGATGATGGTCGACAATATCACTAGATAACTAGCCTATAGCTAGACACCAATGCGCATCCAATTCATCCAACAAGTAGGCTCACTATACATTAATGACAGGATGCCTGTAAGGTGGCTCTTGGGTTAGAAGAGGTTTTAACATTTGGTTAGAAGCATTCGATTCTGCAGTGGCATAGGCCTACATTATTGTGGATTTGTGTGCCCTAGAGAAATGTTTCCACAGTGAAACATAATGAAACATTACAAACGCGTAGTTACACTTTGTTCTAATTAAATTATTAAATGCTTAGTAATTATGAATATCACTGTCATAAACGTCATTATGTTTTATTTCTTTAACTTTTATTTACCCCGGTAAGGCTCATTGAGGTTAAAAACCTATTTTGCAAGGGTGACCTGGCAAGAAGGCAAAACAGGGAAATAGAAGCATGTACATAAAATATTACAAAAATATACAAAATACACATAAAGACAAAGTTTACAAGTTACAGAAACATTTGAAGATTAGAAACAACTGCAGCTAAGATTAGAAACAACTGATCAGAGTCTTACAAACAGCCAAGGACACTAACTCCCCTAACTTTTATATTTCTGAAGCATGTTCCAGGATGAAGGGACATTATGGGGAAAATATTGTGTCCCCATCTCAGTTCTAGCCTTAGGAACAGACAAGGACAGCAGCGACTGTGAACAAAGACAGTATTGAGTGACTGATCTGGTCAGTAAGGAACAGAGATACAAAGGGAGTTGACCTATCAATGCTTTGTACACAAAAGTGTACCAGTGCTTTAGCCTCCTGGTGGAGAGAGAGGTCCATTGCACCATGGCATACAAATCACAGTGATGGGTCAGTGATCTAGCATTGGTAATGAATCTTGAAGCACCATAATACACTGTGTCCAGATAGGTAATTGCTGAGGCCTGAATATAGACAATATCACCATAATCCGGCACAGATTTTTTTTTAAAGGGCTGTGTACAAGATCCTTTCTGACTGACATTGAAAAGCAAGATTTGTTCCTAAAATAGAAACCCAATTTTAACTTCAGTTTCTTGGCCAAGTTATCAATGTGCTGTTTAAAATTCAGCTTTTCATCTAACCAAATCCCAATATACTTATAGAAGGTGACCCTATCAATTTGCTGGCATTTTAGAGTTAAAATCTGGAAGAGACTCCATCTGTCTACTTTCAGAGAAGAGAAAACCATACATTTAGTTTTCCTTGCAATAAGCACAAGTTTCAATTCGAAAAGTTGCTTTGAACAGCATCAAAGCCAACTGTAAGTCCTGAAATGGCTTCTCAATATTAGATACGATAGAATTAATAATTGTCATCAGCATACAGATGGAGATTTGTAGAGTCAACAGTCATCCTTATATCATTTATATACAGTGTAAAAAGGATCAGACCTGTGGGAAACTCAGATTTCATACCCTCCTGTGCTACACACTGTTCTGTCAGAATGTAAGGAAAGGAAGATAGTGTTTTATGTCACACGATCTGTGGAGACTCCAAACATTAACTCATGAATAATGGACAACTCATGAACTAGGGTGTAAAACATGTTTTGATTCAACTCATGTATTATATTGAATGTAGGCTACCTGCTCTGTGTGTATTCATGTGTTTAAAATTGCCTCGGCTGAGAGGGTAGGCTACCGGCAGGGGTGTAGGCCTAGTGGAGGGTAAACGTAAGTAAAGGCCTTTTACCCACCTTTAAAAAAAATGCATTGAAAGTATAGGGAGTGTTACTTTTTTTAACTGCAACCAGCAATCAGTTTACACAGCAATTTTTACGACTACTTCATTGACTACCGGTAGGCCTATTTGAAGTTCAAGGTAATACACATTGTAACCTAGTCTAATAAATTGACCTTGTGTGTTAGGGTGACCATCCAGTTTTTATCAGGACAGTTTCGGCCCCATTTCGGGTGTCATGACTTTTCAAAAAAAATGTCAATTTGTCAGCAAGACGCATCAATTAATGTAGCATTAGTTTAGCCCTAATCAATGACCATAACTGAATGTCATTAGGAACATTTTTGGGTGTTTTGTAACAGAGTATACATATACACTGCTCAAAAAAATAAAGGGAACACTTAAACAACACAATGTAACTCCAAGTCAATCACACTTCTGTGAAATCAAACTGTCCACTTAGGAAGCAACACTGATTGACAATAAATTTCACATGCTGTTGTGCAAATGGAATAGACAACAGGTGGAAATTATAGGCAATTAGCAAGACACCCCCAATAAAGGAGTGGTTCTGCAGGTGGTGACCACAAACCAATTCTCAGTTCCTATGCTTCCTGGCTGATGTTTTGGTCACTTTTGAATGCTGGCGGTGCTTTCACTCTAGTGGTAGCATGAGACGGAGTCTACAACCCACACAAGTGGCTCAGGTAGTGCAGCTCATCCAGGATGGCACATCAATGCGAGCTGTGGCAAGAAGGTTTGCTGTGTCTGTCAGCGTAGTGTCCAGAGCATGGAGGCGCTACTAGGAGACAGGCCAGTACATCAGGAGACGTGGAGGAGGCCGTAGGAGGGCAACAACCCAGCAGCAGGACCACTACCTCCGCCTTTGTGCAAGGAGGAGAAGGAGGAGCACTGCCAGAGCCCTGCAAAATGACCTCCAGCAGGCCACAATTGGAAAGCAGTGTAGTTTAGATTCTGGAATTATTTTCGAGGGGACAAACATGCACAGGTAGCCAACTTTTTGAAGTGATTTGTTTATGCCACATTAAAAGGCAAAGTCAGTGTTAGTAGGGAGGAAAGAGTCAAGAGTGAGTGTTAATTCACAAAAGGACATTTTTAAAACTATTTTATTAACTATTTAGCAGTCTTATGGCTTGGCGATAACTTCTCTGCGAAGTAAAATTTCCAGGAATTGTAGATCTTGCATATTTTGTTCTGCTCTGCATTTTCCAGAACATTCTGCTCTGAAAACCTGCCTTATTTTGTCTGATTACCTGGGCATATCCCACTGGTTTTTCTTTTTGTAGTGTACAAAAAGCCTAGTCTCCTCATGGAATTGGTTATTGTGGATTTATATCCATCTCTCTCTCCCCTTTCTCTCTCTCTACACACACATTCTGTACACACCGCATCCCGTCTGACCGAAGGCTACTATTTCACAGAATCAATTCGAATGGATCTGGTTATTTACCCACAATCTCCGGGGAACCTCAGAGCGTGATCTGACTCTCTGCATTGTGGCTCACTCCAACAAAAAGAAAGACTAGAGCTCTAGTTTCTTTTTTGACTGGTTCCATGTTAGGGTCACACTGTGCCACACACTGACACTGTATAACAGTGTTTCTCTTTCTTCCAATGTTCCCTCACCATGTCTCTCACCATGTCTCTCACCATGTCTCTCACCATGTCTCTCACCATGTCTCTCACCATGCCTGCAGGATAAAAGTTACAGAAAGACACAAACAGCATATTCAAATGACTTCATTCTGATGTTTTCATTGTGTTTATTTGACAGAACCACATCAACTATTTCTGCAACAGCACCCTGCAAAACCTCCCCTCCTGCCTCTGTCACCCATCCAGCATGATGAGTTGACATAAACAAGAGGTGATAGATGTTGCACCGAGGGGACAGACTAACCTACGAGGACTGACACCCTGATATTGATGGATTGTGTCTATCCAGGCTCGGACAGGAGAGTGTCGTCATTGATAAAGTAAATGTTCTGCTTTGTCACATCCAGTCCAAACTCCTCCAGCCCCATCTCCAGCCCCATGCCCCCTGCCCCTGCCCCTGCCCCTGCCCCTGCCCCAGTCCCCATCCCCATGCGCCCTGCCCTTGCCCTTGCCCCAGCCCCAGGCCCCTGCCCCAGTCCCCAGTCCCCAGGACCCTTTCCTTAGTGATGAGCCCCCATAGGCCCCACCCTACCACCACCACCACCACCACCACCAGCAGCAGCAGACCGCCAGAAAGGAGACTATAATACATTACTGCTCCCCTCCACTCCTCGCCCCCTGACTGGGGAACAGTGACAGTGCTAGAGAGCAGGACAAGGTCATTGACACACATCTCACAGGCTAAGTAGATTAGAGACATCACGGGAGGCCTCGGGTGTTTGTTGTAGGTAAATGGTCATGCAATCTTTTCTGTTTTCATGTGTTAATAGGTTTATTGAAGGAAGGAGCTGTGATATTTCTTCTGTTTGTCAAGTTGGATCACATCAGTATCAATGCTTTTATCAGAGAACATGGAAAGAAAACTGTCAAAGGAAAATAGTTGACAGAGTTCTGGCTTGGCCATGAGGCTAGCTGAAGATACACAAGCAATGTTGTACTGTTGTTCCTCGTTGCTACCTCGTCATTTCCAAGGATACGGCTCATTGATATCTAACTTATGTAAGGACTTTGGTTACGTGTTAGGATGTACTGGCCAAACTTTTCTGTAGTTTATTCTCCTTTGTCCTACTTTAATCACCATCGCTCTGTGCCTTAAATCTGGCACGCTTCTTTGTGAGATTTCCATACTCTGCTGAGGTACAGAGGGTGAAGGAGACAGAACACAGTACACCCATACTGCATTCAGAAAAAAAGATGCCACTGAAAGGAATCTCAGAATGTTCTTCAAAAGTCTCTGGTTAAAAAGTGAATGGTATGTGAATTGTATGCTAAGGTCTTATCTAAAATACTTGATACCTCTTCAGTGGTCCATCCGGACCAAGCAGGGTTTATAAAGGGTTGATTGGTCTCCAACAATATACACCGCTTTCTACATATTATTGAAGCCGCACCCAGTCATCCACAACTTTGCATGGTTTTCTCATTAGACGCTAAAAAAGCATTTGACGAGTGCAGTGGAATTTCATCTGGGCAGTGTTGGTTTCGGACCATCTTTCGTAAACATGGTTCGCACTTTATATGACGGTTCCACTGCACGCGTTCAAACTGGCCATCCCGGTCCCCCTGTGTTTCTCGAATTCATTGATGATCAGATACTTCGGTTGTAGCTGGTTTTGTTGCACTCAATTTGTACTATTGATAGACAACTTTGGAACAGTTCCAAACGTATATTATCCTATTTTTTTATTTGGGGCGGCAGGTGGTTAGAGCGTTGGGCCAGTAACCTAAAGGTTGCTAGATCGAATCCCCGAGCTGACAAGGTAAAAATCTGTCGTTCTGCCTCTGAACAAGGCAGCTAACCCACTGTTCCTAGGCCGTTATTGTAAATAAGAATTTGTTCTTAACTGACTTGCCTTGTTAAATAAAATAAAAAATAAATAACAATAACATGTATGAAAATCAAAACATCTCCGTTGCTGCAGCATGTGCTCATTTGTTGTTTTGCCAACAATAACCCAGGCTGTCAGTGACCTATTTCTTGGTCGACTCATGTCAACATCTCTGCGTATTACTTGTGTTTGGGTAGGCTATTAAATACAACAGAGTAGGCCTTATTAAAAGAATAACGATAAAGGGCCCGAAATATGTTGTGTAGACCAGGCCCAGATCTCATGGCTGAGTGCTACCTGAGGGAAATTGGAGCAGGAGAGAAGGCCAATGCTTCAACAAAAAAGTATCCGCTCTCCGCTCCAACCAAATTACACAGGCGCGTCTCCTCGCGCCACTTAGAAAATAACTGCTTGTCTCCAGTCATGTAAAATGACGTAGAATTGCATGAAATGCGTTACAATAAAGTTTAAATCAACTTCGAATAAAAGGTTATTTTTGCCCTCGTTATAAATAACTCCGCACAGCATTGAAACTCTGTGGTGAGCCTTGGGACACCAGCCCACCCATCAATCCTTTATTACGCCTGATTTTCTCTACAAAAATGGGGATAGGCTGGTATCCACAATGTATAACAGGCTTTCGTCTCTTAAAATCAAATGCTTGCCTGTATCCAAGAGTTGGGAAAAAGATCTTCCAAACACTGTGCAGGAGTGGGATTAGTCCTCAATTTTGGGTAATATTAATTATTCTTCAAAGAACCTTGCCCACCAGCTCATCAACTATACATTGTTTCATAGGATGTATCATACTCCTGAACGTAGATTTAAGATGAAGCTGAGTGACACTTATTTATGTAACTTATGCACATGTTCTAGGCAAGTAGGCAACTTCATGCTCATATTTTGGTTGCCTGTGAGGCTGTGAGGGTTATCGAATCAGGATCAAATCCTCTGATCTCCTCAATCAATCAATCAATCAATCAAATGTATTTATAAAGCTCTTTTCACGTTAGCAGTTGTCACAAAGTGCATATACAGAACGCGAGCCTAAAACCTCAGCGCAAGTAATGCAGATGTAGAAGCACTGTGGCTAGGAAAAACTCTCTAGAAAGGAGGGACCCTAGGAAGAAACCTAGAAAGGAACCAGGCTCTGAGGGGTGGCCAGTTCTCTTCTGGCTGTGCTGGGTGGAGATTATAAGAGTACATGGCCATTTAAGGCCAGATTGTTCTTCAAGATGTTCAAACGTTCATAGATGACCAGCAGGGTCAAATAATTATCACAGTGGTTATAGAGGGTGCAAAATGTCAGAGAGAGAGAGAGAGAAAGAGGGATGGAGAGGGTCGAAACATGCAGGTCTGGGACAAGGTAGCACGACCGGTGAACAGGTTAGGATTCCATAGCCGCAGGCAGAACAACAGAAACTGGAGCAGCAGCACGACCAGGCGGACTGGGGAAGGAAACAGCCAGGAGTCATCAGGCCATAGTCCTGATGCATGGTCTTCGGGCTCAGGTCCTCCGTGAGGGGTTTAGAGAGAGAGAGATATCTGAGTATTAGAGGGAGCATAACTAAGTTCACACAGGACACCAGATAAGTCAGGAGAATTAGACCAGATATGACAGACTGACCCTATCCCCCGGCACATAGACTATTGCAGCATAAATACTGGAGACTGAGACAGGGTGCATCGGGGACACTGTGGACCCGTCCAAAGTTACCCCAGGACAGGGCCAACCAGGCAAAATATTATCCCACCCACTTTGCCAAAGCACAGCCCCCACACCACCAAAGGGATATCAACAGACCACTAACTTACTAACATGAGATAAGGCCGAGTATAGCCCACGAAGATCTCCCCCACCAAACGGGCCCGAGGAAGGAAGATCACGTCAGTGACTCAACCCACTCAGGTCGAGTATAGCGAGATAGAAAAAAGCCTGGCAAGACGTGGTGCACTCCTCCCAGGGACGGCATGGGAGAGCGCGAGCAAGCCACTGACTCAGTCCCCGTAATAGGGTCAGAGGCAGAGAATCCCAAATCGGTGAGCTAGGTAGGAGCAAGTCCATGTAATGCTTTGTAGATTCGCAGTAAACCTTGAAATCAGACCTAGCCTTAGCAGGAAGCCAGTGTAGAGAGGCTAGCCTGGAGTAATGTTATCACATTTTTGGGTTCATTTTTGGGTTCTAGCAGCCAAATTTAGCCCTAACTGAAGTTTATTCAGTGCTTTATCCAGGTAGCATTGCAAACGTCTAATCTTGACATGACAAAAGCATGGATTATTTTATCTGCATACTTTTTGGATGAAACGTGTCAGATTTTTTGCAATTTTACAAAGATGGAAAAAAGCAGCTCTTTAAATATTTTTTATGTTTTTCAAATGAGAGATCAGTGTCCAGAATAATGCAGAGGTCCTTCACAGTTTTATATGAGACGACTGTACAACCATCAAGATTCATTGTCAGATAAGCAGATATCTTTGTTTCTTGGGACTTAGAAGTAGCATCTCTGTTTTGGCCGAGTATAAAAGTAAAAAATGTGCCGCACCCCCCTACAGCTGTGTGTCATTTGCATAGCAGTGAAAGCTGACATTGTGTTCCTGAATGACATCACCAAGAGGTAGCATACATAGTGAAAACAATAGTTGTCCTAGAACAGAACTTTGAGGAACACAAACTTACCATTGATTTGTCAGAGGACAAACCATCCACAGAGACGAACTGATATCTTTTCAACAGATAAGATCTAAACCAGGCAAGAACTTGTCCGCGTAGACCAAATGCGTTTTCCAATCTCTCCAAAAGAATGTGGTGATTGATGGCGTTGAAAGTGGCACTAAGGTTTAAGAGCCCGAGGACAGACACAGAGACTTAATTTACCACCTTCCCGAGTGCGGTCGCAGTACTATGACTGGGTCTAAAACCAAACAGTGTTTCGTATACATTATTTGTCTTCATGAAGGCAGTGAGTTGCTGAGCAACAGCTTTTTCAAAATATTTTGAGAGGAATGGGAGATTCGATAAAGACCGATAGTTCTTTACATTTTCTTGGTCAAGGTTTGGCTTTTTTAGGAGAGGCTTTATTACTGCCACTTTTAGTGAGTTTGGTATACATCCGGAGGATAGGGAGCTGTTTATTATGTTCACCATAAGAGGGCCAAGCACATGAAGTAGCTCTTTTGGTAGTTTTGTTGGAATAGGGTGCAGTACACTGCTGGAAGGTTTAGAGGCCATTACAATTTTAGTGAACGTGTCGAGAGATACAGGATTAAAAAATGTGAGTGTCTCTAGGTCCTGGCAGTTCTGTGCAGATTCAAGACAACTGCGTTTTGGAGATATATGCATATTCAAAGAAGAGTCCGTAATTTGTTTTCTAATGATTATGATATTTTAATAAATTCATCACTGCTGAAGTGAAGGCCATTCTCACTTGGGGAATGCTGCTTTTTACTTAGCTTTGCAACAGTATCAAAAATGCATTTTGGATTATTTTTATTATTCTCAATCAGGTTTGAAAAGTAGGCTGTTCGAGCAGCAGTGAGGACTCAATATTGCACGGTACTGTCTTTCCAAGCTAGTCGGAAAACTTCCAATTTGGTGGAGCACCATTTCCGTTCACATTTTCTAGAAACTTGCTTCAGGGCTCCTGTATTTTCTGCATACCAGGGAGCTAGTTTCTTGTGACCATTTTTTTAGCTGTGCGACATGCATATAGGGTATTACGCAAGGATGAGTTTAGATCCTCAATTAGTTGGTTAACTGATTTTTGTACTCCGACATCCTTGGTTAGGTGGAGTCTGGAAGGGCATCTATAAATCTTTGGGTTGTCCAAGTATTTATAGCGCAGGTTTTGATAATCCTTTGTTGGGGTCAAAGCAAATAATTTGTTGCGATTGCAAACATAATAAGATGGTGGTCCTATAGTCCAGGATTATGAGGAAAAACATTTAGATGCACAATACCTATTCTACGGGACAAAACTAGATTACGGGTGTGATTGTGGCAATGCGTAGGTCCCGAGACATGTTGGACAAAACCCATTGAGTCGATGATGGCTCCAAAATTTTGGAGTGGGTCTGTGGACTTTTCTGTGAATGTGAATAATGAAGTCACCAAAAATGTGAATGTTATCTAACATGACTACGAGGTCCGATAAGAATTCAGGAAACTCAAATGAGGAACACTGTACACGGCCCAGGAGGCCTGTAAACAGTAGATATACTAAAAAATATATAAAAGCAACATGTAAAGTGTGTACATTTTCCATATAAACAAAAAGCTTATTTCTCTCAAATGTTGTGCAGAAATGTGTTTACATCCCTGTTAGTGAGCATTTCTCCTTTGCCAAAATAATCCATCCACCTGACAGGTGTGGCATATCAAGAAGCTGATTAAACAGCATTATCATTACACAGGTGCACCTTGTGCTGGGAACAATAAAAGGCCACTCTAAAATGTGCAGTTTTGTCACACAACACAATGCCACAGATGTCTCAAGTTTTGAGGGAGCGTGTAATTGGGATACTGCCTGCAGGTATGTCCACCAGAGCTGTTGCCAGAGAATGTAATGGTAATTTCTCTACCAACGCCATCTCAGACAATTTGGCATTACGTCCAACCGGCCTCACAACCGCAGACCACATGTAACCACGCCAGCCCAGGACCTCCACATCCGGCTTGATCACCTCTGGGATCGTCTGAGACCAGCCACCCAGACAGCTGATGAAGCTGAGGAGTATTTCTGTCTGTAATAAAGCCCTTTTGTGGGAAGAACTTATTCTGATTGGCTGGACCTGGCTCTCCAATGGGTGGCTGAGCCCCTGTCCAGTCATGTGAAATCCATAGATTAGGGCCTAATGATTGATTTCAATTGACTGATTTCCTTATATGAACTGTAAATGTTTTGCAGACGACACAACAGTAGTAGGCTTGATTATCAATGATGACGAGACAGCCTACAGGGAGGAGGTGAGGGCTCTGGGAGTGTGGTGTCTGGAAAACAACCTCTCACTCAACATCAACAAAACAAATGAGATGATCGTGGACTTCAGGAAACAGCAGAGGGAGTATGTCCCTATCCACAACGATGGGACCGGAAGTGGAGAAGGTGGAAAGCTTCGAGTTCCTCTGCGTACACATCACGATCTGAAATGGTCCACCCACACAGAAAGTGTGGTGAAGAAGGCGCAACAGCGCCTCTTCAACCTCAGGAGGCTGAAGAAAACTCTCACAAACTTTTACAGATTGAGAGCAATTGAGAGCATCCTGTCAGGCTGTATCACCGCCTGGTATGGCAACTGCACCGCCCGCAACCGTAGGGCTCTCCAGAGGGTGGTGCGGTCTGCCCAACGTATCACCGGGGGCATACTGCCTGCCCTCCAGGACACCTACAGCACCCAATGTCACAGGAAAAAGCTAATCAAGGACATGACCTGAGCCACAGCCTGTTCACCCCGCTATCATCCAGAAGGCGAGGTCATTACAGGTGCATCAAAGCTGGGACCGAGAGACTGAAAAACAGCTTATATCTTAAGGCCATCAGACTGTTAAATAGCCATCACTAGCCAGCTTCCACCCGGTTACTCAACCCTGCAACTTAGAGGCTGCTGCCCTATATACAGTACCAGTCAAATGTTTGGGCACAGCTACTCATTCAAGGGTTTTTCTTAATTTGATTATTTTCTACATTGTAGAATATCTATGAAATAACACATATGGAATCATGTAATAACCAAAAAAAGTGTTAAAGAAATCAAAATACATTTAATAGGTTCACCTGGAAGCTGGTTGAAGACGTCCCCACATATTCTGAGGACTTGTTGGCTGCTTTTCCTTCACTCTGCAGTCCAACTCATCCCAAACCATCTCAATTGGGTTGAGGTCGGGTGATTGTGGTGGACAGGTCAACTGATGCAGCACTCCATCACGCTCCTTCTTGGTCAAATAGCCCTTACACAGCCTGGAGGTGTTTTGGGTCATTGTCTGGAGCTTTGCTAGGTCTTTCTTTGTTGCACTTGACCGTATTACCGGACAGTAATCAAAGTGGGACAATATCAAAGCCTGAACAACAAGTACAGTTGATCTTGTGTCAAAAACGCATAACATCTTTTTATAACAGACATACCTCTCTCCATCTTCACAACAGCTTTGTCAATATGACTTGACAGTAAAATTGCCAGGGTTAGATCTTTCAAGCCCGTTCTAAACTACCACAACTCAAAAACCACATGGATACTGGAAATATTATTTACAACACTCTTTAGAGGATGACCTGCTGAAGACAACCAGCTACATTTTGGGGTGATGCATTTTTAGCAGGGGGTCGCCAAAATTGAAAGAGAAACGCAACATTTATTTGTCAATCACTCATATCGATATCACGTTTAAATCAATAGAACAAGAACACGTCACTGGTCAGAGGACAACTTAATATATATTTTGGATTATTGCATTTTGTTACACGTGGGTCGCCAACGCGGAAAGGTAAACTCAACACTATTTTGTTAATCACTCATATCGATATCAATTTGAAATCAATGAAGCGGGGACAAACCTTTGGTATGTAGGGCCTACGCGCTGTTTAAACTAACACTATTCAAAGGCCATACTGAACCATAGAATAATTCTTGTATCACTGGTTAGAAGAGAATTTGCTGAAGACAGTCACCTAAATTCTAGAATGTCAAATGGAAGTTTTGGGAGGTTTTGGGACGCTTACTACACTCTGAAAAATTGTTATCTAGAGCCTAAAAGGGTTTTCCGGCTGTCCCCATAGGAAAACCCTTCGAAGAACCGTTTTTGGTTCTGGGTAGAACCCATTTGGGTTAAACTCAGCAAAGAAACTTAACATGTGTAAATATTTGTATGACATTACAAGATTCAACAACTGAGACATAAACTGAACATGTTCCACAGACATGTGACTAACAGAAATGGAATAATGTGTCCCTGAACAAAGGGGGGGTCAAAATCAAAAGTAACAGTCTGTATCTGGTGTGGCCACCAGCTGCATTAAGTACTGCAGTGCATCTCCTCCTCATGGACTGCACCAGATTTGCCAGTTCTTGCTGTGAGATGTTACCCCACTCTTCCACCAAGGCACCTGCAAGTTACCAGACATTTCTGGGGGGAATGGCCCTAGCCCTCAACCTCCGATCCAACAGGTCCCAGACGTGCTCAATGGGATTGAGATCCGGGCTCTTCGCTGGCCATGGCAGAACACTGACATTCCTGTCTTGCTGGAAATCACGCACAGAACGAGCAGTATGGCTGGTGGCATCGTCATGCTGGAGGGTTATGTCAGGATGAGCCTGCAGGAAGGGTACCACATGAAGGAGGAGGATGTCTTCCCTGTAACGCAAAGCGTTGAGATTGCCTGCAATGACAACAAGCTCAGTCCAATGAGGCTGTGACACACCGCCACAGACCATGACGGACCCTCCACCTCCAAATCGATCCTGCTCCAGAGTACAGGCCTCGGTGTTATGCTCATTCCTTCGACGATAAACGCGAATCCGACCATCACCCCTGGTGAGACAAAACCGCGACTCGTCAGTGAAAAGCACTTTTTGCCAGTCCTGTCTGGTCCAGCGACGGTGGGTTTGTGCCCATAGGCGATGTTGTTGCCAGTGATGTCTGGTGAGGACCTGCCTTTACAACAGGCCTACAAGCCCTCAGTCCAGCCTCTCTCAGCCTATTGCAGACAGTCCGAGCACTGATGGAGGGTTTGTGCGTTCCTGGTGTAACTCGGGAAGTTGTTGTAGCCATCCTGTACCTGTCCCGCAGGTTTGATGTTCGGATGTACCGATCCTGTGCAGGTGTTGTTACACGTGGTCTGCCAATGCAAGGATGATCAGCTGTTCGTCCTGTCTCCCTGTAGTGCTGTCTTAGGCGTCTCACAGTACGGACATTGCAATTTATTGCCCGGCCACATCTGCAGTCCTCATGACTCCTTGCAACATGCCTAAGGCACATTCACGAAGATGAGTAGGGACCCTGGGCATCTTTCTGTTGGTGTTTTTCAGAGTCAGTAGAAAGGCCTCTTTGGTGTCCTAAGTTTTCATAACTGTGACCTTAATTGCCTACCGTCTGTAAGCTGTTAGTGTCTTAATAACGGCCGTTCCACAGATGCATGTTCATTAATTGTTTATGGTTCGTTGAACAAGCATGGTAAACAGTGTTTAAACCCTTTGCAATGAAGATCTGTGAAGTTATTTGGATTTTTATGAATTTTTATCTATTTTTAATGATTTTTATTTTTGAAAGACAGAGTCCTGAAAAAGGGATGTTTATTCTTTTGCTTAGTTTACATGGAACCTGAAAGGGATCTCCTATGGGGATGGCCAAAGAACCTTTTTTTCTATTAGTGTAACGGTTTTCTTCCATTGGTGAAGGAGAGGACCAAAATGCAGCGCGGCTAGTGTTCAACATATTTAATAAAGAATGTGTGAACACTACAAACAACAAAAACAATAAATGTGAAAACCGAAAACAGTCCTATCTGGTGCAGAACACAAACACAGAGACAGGAAACAATCACCCACAAAATCCCAACACAAAACAAGCCTCCTATATATGATTCTCAATCAGGGACAACGATTGACAGCTGCCTCTGATTGAGAACCATATTAGGCTGGACACAGAAACAGACAAACTAGACACACAACATAGAATTCCCACCCAGCTCACGTCCTAACCAACACTAAACAAGCAAAACACATAAGAACTCTGGTCAGGACGTTACAATTAGGTTAAGTTCGGATGTATTTATTGCTATATTGTCTTTGCCTTATTTCTTTAGTTATTTTTTCAGTTTTATATATATTTTTTTTTTTTTACGTTTTTTTTTTTACTCCCATACTTGTTTATAGGTGCTCTTTCTCCTATTGTTTTTCTTTATGTATTTGTTCGCTTTATTACAAACTTCTCATTTTTCTTCCCCTTGTTGTCCTTACGTACTCCGAATAAAAAAACATTATTTTTTCAAGTGAAAGGTACAAAACCTTTAAAATGGCAACATTCAGAAGCTGAAATCATGCTCTGCTCCATCTATCGAAGGTGAAACCCTCTGAACTGAGATCCAGGGGCATAACCTGACCAGGGTCAGGTACCACACACACACTGACACACACGCACACACACAGGCACACACACACACACTGACACAAGCGCACACACATGCATGCACACTCACACACAAAAACACACACACAGGTACCACACACACAGGTACCACACACACACACACACACACACACACACACACACACACACACACACACACATACACATACACATACACATACACAGCGCACACATGCATGCAAACTCACACACAAAAACACACACAGGTACCGCACACACACACACATACACACACACACACACACACACACACACACACACACAGACACACACACACACACACACAAAAAAACACACACACACAGCGCTCTTGGTTGCTGTCTGGAGTGTGACCCTGGCTGATCCCTGGCTGTCTCTCCCTAGAGAGAGCAAATTTAATTTAAGTGAAATCGAATTACAGCCCAGATTAGCCCTGCATATTCAGCACCCCTCCCTGTCCTGCACCCTGGTGACTAGGGCTCTGAGGGAGAGGGGAGGATGCACGCACACATGCTCACTCACACACACACATGCTCACTCACACACACACACACACACACACACACACACACACACACACACACACACACACACACACACACACACACACACACACACACACGTACAGACACTCATGCATATTGTAGATGTATATTGCTGTGTGTCCTACATACAGTAGAGTGTATCCTCTTAGACATGGAAACACATGCACACTATCCCTGTTTAATTGACATTCTCATCTACATGTTTTTTCACACATCCATGGACAAGCATAAAGTTTGTTAGACCCATAGATGCACTGTGTACTCGCACAAACATAAACGCTTCATACAAATACACCAGTACAAACACGTTCACGGTGTTGGCAGGAACCCGATCATATTCTAAACCGTCTCTCATATTTTTGATAAAACAACTAATCTAGGGTGGTGCACAGCTCCATAAATCACTGATTTCCACAGACAACTTTAGTGCTGTGTCTCTGGCAGCGTGGCTGTGCTGAGTGTAGGCTGTCTGAGTGAGACTGCAGTGCTGGAATACCTCACTGTGCGGTGTTCTTATGAAAGGTTTATTGGATTTCACAGTCCCTCGAGGGGAAACGCTTTAAATGTCTCCGCAATTATACCTCTAATAATGGCGAGGCGCTCTCGGGCAAAGTCTTGTCCTGACAGAGATGAGGAACTGGAAGTTACTCAGTCAATACAGGGACTATTAATCTCTGTCACCTGGCTGTCAGGGTGGCCCGCGCACAACAACGCTGTCTCTTGACCTACGTAAGTCACCAGCCAGCAATAGGGACTTTTTTTAGTCAGCACGTCAACATTCATCAGTGTAAATTTTGTAACTGTGCGATACGGCTGACAGGGAGAATTGTGCGGTTGGCGTTGGTGGCAGGTCCCAGAGGGAAGTTAGAGTGAAGAACACAATAATTGAGGTGATCACACTGTTCTGTTCTCTCATCTTCTGGATCTACAGGTAACTGCCAAAATAAAGGAAACATCAATGTAAAGCGTCTTAATAGGCCATTGGGCCACCACGAGCTGCCAGAACAGCTTCAATGCGATAGATTCTACAAGTATCTGGACTCTATTGGAGGGATGCTACACCATTCTTCAACACTACAGTCCATAATGTGGTGTTTTGTTGATGGTGGTGGAAACCACTGTCTCAGGCTCCACTCCAGAGTATCCCATAAGTGTTTAATTGGATTGAGATCTGGTGACCGAGACACACACACACACTTTAAACCCCTTATGCTCTATCTCCTCTTTCAAAGTCATGGAGATCTCTTCTTCTAGCCATGGTAGCCAAAATAATGGGCACCTGGGAATTTTTATACATGGCCTTAAGCATGATGGGGTGTTAATTGCTTAATTAACTCAGAAACCACACCTGTGTGAAAACACCTGCTTTCAATATACTTTGTATCTCTCATTTACTCAAGTGTTTCCTTTATTCTGGCAGTTACCTGTATCTCTCTTTTCTTCACCACTCTCATTCTCAGCCTCTGACTCACTCACTCTTCTCCTCGTCTTCTAGCCACTTCATAGAATTTATGTGTGTGTGTAAGCTTACAACAATCCTTCTTTATATTATTATCAAAACCTCTCAATGTCTCATTCCCTCGCAAATTCCTTTTCACACAGATGCAGAGCCGCCTTACAGTCACCATCTATCTCTTCGGTCGTCTCCCTCCTTCTTCTTGTATCTATATATATTTATTCTCTCTCTACCTCTCTCTCTCTCTCTCTCTCCCTCTCTGGTGCTTGGATCCCTGATAGGTTCATCCTGTCTTTTTGTTATTTTTCTTTCTGGATCAAGTAATCATCCTGCCCTATCCATCTTTCTCTTTTCCTGACCTTCTGCCTCACCCTCCCTACCTCCCTCCCCTCCCTCTCTGTTTGATGAGGGGAATCTGATTTGAAATTGCCACACGCTGGGATGGCTCTTTCAAATGTCTGGGTCACACTGGGAACCATCTCCTCTAAAGGCAGTGAAGAGCTGGCTGGAGCTGCAGAGGAGGGAACAGTGGAGAGCAGCGGTGATTGTGTCTTTCTTAAAACCCCACCTCCCTTTTCCTGTCCAGCTGTTCGATGGAGGTGCTACACTAGGTTCCCTCCATGCTGTGGACGTGCTGCTGGATTCCTACCGTGATTTGTATGAATAGAGAGTCTCATCACCTTGAAATTGTTCACTGTGTCTGTGGTAGTTTAGAGAAGATGGCCAGTAATGGCATTACAGGATTGAGTGTGTTTTCATAATTATACTCTATATAACGAGTTGTTTATTTGACCACAAATGAGGCCATGAAGAATATGGGGCCAATGTGCACAACAACATTATAAACACTCACACATTCACAAACACACACACACGTGCACATGCAAGAAGCTCACCTCAGCAAGTTCACCTATATTTTAATTAAAATATTTTCATATCTATTGCTTGCTGCAAGGCAGGGGCACAAACTATACTGTGTCATATATATCTTTGTTACATTCCAACAAGGCATTTGCACAGCTTGGCGCTAGGCTGAGTTTCATTCATTTCCTTGCAGGCTGAGATCGAGAAGACCAGACATACACAGAGGCCCTGGTGAATAGATTACATGGTGTTGGTGGTGTTGACAGAGGCCCTGGTGAATAGATTACGTGGTGTTGGTGCTGACAGAGGCCCTGGTGAATAGATTACATGGTGTTGGTGGTGCTGACAGAGGCCCTAGTGAATAGATTACATAGTGTTGGTGCTGACAGAGGCCCTGGTGAATAGATTACATGGTGTTGGTGGTGCTGACAGAGGCCCTGGTGAATACATTACATGGTGTTGGTGGTGCTGACAGAGGCCCTGGTGAATAGATTACGTGGTGTTGGTGCTGACAGAGGCCCTGGTGAATAGATTACATGGTGTTGGTGGTGCTGACAGAGGCCCTAGTGAATAGATTACATAGTGTTGGTGCTGACAGAGGCCCTGGTGAATAGATTACATGGTGTTGGTGGTGCTGACAGAGGCCCTGGTGAATAGATTACATGGTGTTGGTGGTGCTGACAGAGGCCCTGGTGAATAGATTACGTGGTGTTGGTGGTGCTGACAGAGGCCCTGGTGAATAGATTACGTGGTGTTGGTGCTGACAGAGGCCCTGGTGAATAGATTACATGGTGTTGGTGGTACTGACAGAGGCCCTGGTGAATACATTACATGGTGTTGGTGGTGCTGACAGAGGCCCTGGTGAATAGATTACGTGGTGTTGGTGCTGACAGAGGCCCTGGTGAATAGATTACATGGTGTTGGTGGTACTGACAGAGGCCCTGGTGAATACATTACATGGTCCTGGTGGTGCTGACAGTTTTGTGGCTCAGCGTAGCCGGGCCAGCTCTCATTCCATAATTTCAGCAGTAAAAGTTAAGTACCTACGACTGTTTCCTCATCAGCTCTAAACACCTGGGTTTGACTGGTGCTGTAAAACCATAGCGTAAAGAGACTGTTTCACTTATTCCAGCACTTTCTGATCCATCACTCCAGCATCGCACCACCCTCCCCGACTCGGTAATCTGTTGCCCTTCCCTCAGCTCTGATGCCTATTATGCTATCGCCACACTTTTCCCTACACCTCCTTCATTATATTCTCAATATTTATTATATTTTTATGTATTGGAACCTCTACAGCCTTTTCCTCTCGGCTCTGTATTCCCATGCGGGTTTTCCTTTACTATATTCACCTCACCTTCTCTCTATTTCTCCATATTTTTTGCTCTTTACCTTCCACCACTTGACTCTCTCTCCATTTCTCTCCCCCCTCTTCCTCCTTCTCACTCTGTACTTTGCAATGGGGGCACTTTATCATTTTTGGCATTGCATACTTAAAAATATGAGAATTTATGCAAATATATGGCTGAAAAATGAGCATTCACCTCCTTGCAAGGTACAGAGAAAAGTAGCAACTCATTACAATATCTTCCCTTTGTTTTGAATCTGCAGAATAATAATTAAGAATTGTTTGTGATCTGAACAGAACTGTGCATTTTTTCCAGCAGTTAAGAAAAGCATTAAGCTTCACCTAGACCCCAATTGCTATACCACAGATGATTACGTTATGATAGTATCTCATTCATATCACATTCATAATCGGTTCTACCAGTTCTACCAGTTTGGCACTTCCACAGCTTTTTCCATGCGCATCGCTAGATGGATGGATGGATGGGTAGTTGGATGGAAGAGAGGGATAGATAGCTTGGTGAGTGGAGGGGTGAGAGGCCACAGGGTCATGTTTGACAGTGGACCAGCTGTCCCTTCTCCTCCTTCCTCCCCCTCAGGAGCCCTCCACATCCTGCGGTCCTGACAGTGATGACTGACACAGCATACCACCACTCTCTGGGGTCAGAGGCCACCGTGCAGTCAGTCAAGGCCCTGTCTCCTGACACACACGGTGATAAACACACAGACACACACACATACACACACAAACACACATCCGGTCAGTCACGGCCCAGTCTCTTGGCACACACACCCACACACATCCATGTGTCACCCCAGGAACTCTGGGATTGCAGCAGAATGACTGACATTGCTTACAGCTTGGGATCGACAGGTTCTACTGTAGTAGGCAAATAGTTACCTCAGTCATCTACACTCTTAAACAAAGTCCACTCACTGCACTCTCATACAAGACCACAAGGTGAGCAAGCAACCTACCATCAATTATTATTCCTCAATGCTATACTTATAGCTTCATGCAGTTATCTGCTGTTGTTTGCATATTCCCTGTGGATAGTGGGAGGGGTTAGCCACACAGCAGTCTCATCTTTCCATAGAGGGGCAATACCAGTTTTCAGGCCAAACCGTTCGGACACTACAGACGTTTTCGTGAAAAGACTGATTTTCGGGATGTCTCCTGGTCTGACATACAGCGGTGTAGCTCTGCCACTTTCCACCACAGATGGGAGAAGGCCAACATTGGAAGATGGGGTGGATTAAGACGCAGCCCATGATAAAAAAAAACAAATATCTCTAGCTTAAACTGACGGATTTTGATGGGGATTGTTTAATTATGTTCATTAGATTGACGCACGGGGGCGTCAATAGACTCTTAAGGTTTGAAACACAGAGACTCTAAATGTGTTTAAGCATCCTCAGAGTTAATGAGCGTCCACACAAAGAACCACACGCCCATCATCATCTCAGTCTCTGCCTGCCATAATTAATACACAGACAGAGGGGGGACAGGACAGGGAGAAATTGAGAAATAATAGGCAATTTAGCCCAGCATTGTGATGAAAGGAAGGATGAGGAGGAGGGCAAGGTCAGTTTCCGCCTCATTTTTAGGGTAACCTTCCCCGTCATCCCGCTGCGCTGGAGAGGATAATGAGGAGACGGGGGGAATGTAAGAAAAGTAAAAAAGAGAAATGGCATAAATAACATTAATGCAGAAGAGGATGTGAGAAGAGAGAGGGCTACCTGTCCTATCTCTTCCTGTATCCTTCTCCTTTCCTTGCTCCTCTCCTTTTCCTCTTCTCCTCTCCTCCACTGCTTCTTTCATCCAGGGTCACTGTGTCCTTGCCACTGTGTCGTTCCCTTCTAACTTCCTCTCTCTATCCCACAGAGGATACATAACACACACAGTGGTGCTTATAACACACACACACACACACACAGAGAGTAATGTAGACATAGGCCTATCATGAAAGTATTTCTAAAAGCTTCAGCCGGATTGTACTATAATTCTTTTTTACAAATAAATAAAAAGTATGATGGACCATTATGACACTCAAAAAGAGATACAATAGTAAGGTTTTTGTCAAAAAAAGGATCGACAGTGACAGGCAGTCCCTTATTCAAAGCTTCATTCATTTGTGTGGAGATTGGTTGCAAGAAGATAATGTTTGCTGTGCTATCCTAACTCCAACAGACAGGGTTGTGTTTGTTCTGTTCCTCAGGTGGGGTCACAGCTCTAACCTCATCTGATCAAAACCTCATCTAATCATGATGCCATGTATACAGGCTTCCATTTCTATATACTTTACTATGGTTATTGGAAAGGAAAATATGTTTGAAAGACACATATGAAGTGTGTGTGTGTGTGTGTGTGTGTGTGTGTGTGTGTGTGTGTGTGTGTGTGTGTGTGTGTGTGTGTGTGTGTGTGTGTGTGTGTGTGTGTGTGTGTGTGTGTGTGTGTGTGTGTGTGTGTGTCCATGCATGCGCGTGTCCATTCATTCTTTCACTATGTGACACAGGTGAGCGAAGGCGAGGAGGATCACCAAATGTTATTTCCAGCACAGTGATTGGGCTGTCTCTTCTCTGGGTAGCGGAGGAAAAGGAAAGGGGGAAACAGTGCAATTATTTTGCCGTGTTTGGGAGCCAGCTGTGGATCCCTTCAACAGCACAGGCTAATTTATGGCTGCTCGGCGCTTTCCCGGGACTGAGTCAAACCCCCATTCTCCCCTCCAGAGCCCTTTCTCTACTACCACTGCGAGTCCTGCAGCATTCTCATCTAACGCTGACACTTCTGCTGCTCTCTCCCTCCTCTATTACTGCATCCCATCTTATTCCACAGATATTCTGTTCAATATTTAGTCTTCTCTTCTCTGCAGATCCAGTCACAACAGACACAGTCCACCTGTTTAGCTCAAATTATTTGTGTCTATTGTTTATAAGCTCTAAAAGATATCTATTACTGATTGATTCAACAGTGAGTAACACAGAGCCCTTGGTTTGTTCCCTACATAGTCCCATTGATTGTCTATTATGGTAGAAACACACCAGGAAATCTGACTGCCGATAGGTACTTAGCACCGTAGGAGGCCTTTCCTTCTCTTGCTAGAACAAAAGACGCCCCTGCTGTGTACCGACCTGATACCGACGAACCTGCCGTTTCTACTTGTAGAATCACAATGCTCGTCAGTGGCCGAGAACTTGACTTTGAGCCAATCAGAAGGCACAAACCTCCACATGGGGGAGAAGACAGAAGTGACGAGAAAAAGTGCACACAACACTAAATGCTTTACCAAGCTAGCTATCTAGCAAGATGAATAAATAATGTAACTAGCTATGCTAGTTATCTAGTTGTAGCCATCTGGTTAGTATCAACAAGGGCTTACAACAAATTCTAGCTAGCTAGCAACAACATTAGCGCAGCTTGCTAGTTAGCATACATTAGCTACAACAGGCACAAGCCAAACAAGCTACTGCCGCCTTGTGGCCTGGAGTATTTCAACGAAGCAAATATCAGACGTAAAACTGTGTCAACTGCCGACACTCTTGGCATAGGTGCTAAGTACCTATTGACAGTCACATTTCTCAGTGTGTCTTACAGTATTTACAGGAGTCATTATAACTACTTCATGTTCCTCATGGTTTTCTCCGTGGTTGTTAATGATATACAGTGTTTTTCTGTGCAGAACTGCTGCCTCCTGTCAGTGTCCGATATCAGGCTGACTTGAGAGATAGCAGAGGAACTCACAGTTGTGCTATTCTTTTCCTCTAGTTACTAATGCCATCACAGTACATTACGTTTCTACATAGAACATTGTTCTCACACACACACACACACAAACATACATACAAACATACACACACACACACACACACACAGGCTCACACACGCACATGTTGTATTACTGTAATGAATACCACTATTCTACTACTACTATTGTACAATAATATAATTGAAGTTGCATTCCATTCATGTACAACAAAGTTGTCTAAAACTTTACCTTATCTTGTCATCCTCCTCCCCTCTTCCTTACTTTCTTTGTAGCATCTCTGTTGCTGTCTGCCTCCCTCCATCTGCTCTGGCCACTGCTAAATTGGTTGACATCAGACATTTACACCATGGATGGAAATATCACACCCAATAATAGCTTGACCCTTAAAGGCCCTGCTAGCCATAGAAGCCATTTTCCTTTTGTTCACTGAGACAGAGGACAATATGGAGACAGTGATTAGACTGAGGAAAGAGGGATAGAATCAGACATGGGAAAGATCATGTGTGATTTCTCTGACCACAATTGTAGTCTTCCCTCCCTGGAGCCCAGAGCGCCATTAAAAACTCATTTTTACAGATTCATGATAGAAACCAATCCTCCGAGTGACTAATGGTCTCATCCACACACCGGTCATTAACGATCTGATCATCAAACATTAGGATAATTACTGTATGTGCCATTCTACAACTACCCTAAGCATTAATGACTTGCCTACTTTACAAGAACCAAGACAGTGTCAATCCAGTAATGTATTACATTTTAGGATGACACCGGTTGACACAAACACATTTCTGTGGTTTTGGTCACATTAAAACTAAGAAACCAGTAATGTGTTAATGTGTTGAAAATCCCTAATTCTTTGCATAGTCAACTTACACACAGCTCTGACACACACACTTACCCCACCACACATGCCACCAGGGGTCTTTTCACAGTCCCCAAATCCAGAACAAAGTCAAGAAAGTGTACAGTATTATATAGAGCCTTAGTGCAGGGAACTCCGTTCCATCTCATATTGCTCAAATAAACAGCAAACCTGGTTTCAAAAAACAGATAAAGCAACACCTCACGGCACAAGGCCTCTCCCCTATTTGACCTAGATAGTTTGTTAATGTATTGGTATTGATATGTAGGCTACGTGTGCCTTTTATTTTTTATTTATGTAGTTCTGTCCTTGAGCTGTTCTTGTATATTAATGTTCTGTATTATGTCATGTTTCATGTTTTGTGTGGACCCCAGGAAGAGTAGCTGCTGTGTTTGCAACAGCTAATGGGGATCCTAATAAAATACCAAAAAATACTACTTTGGCCTATCATATTACAGAATATCCCTTGGTGAACCAGGTGCTGTGAATGACATTGTCACATTTTGTTTTTAGTCTTACTGTTGTGATTGATTGTTTATATTGGTTTATATTGTGTCTCCCCAACAGGTCTGTATACTACCCAGCCTGTTATTTATAGTGTTCAGAGAGTCTTTGTTTCCTTCCATTCAGCAGATCAGAGGCTGATGCTGTGTCTGATGTGCACATCAGTCCCATGAGAGGAGCAGGCATCAGACTCTGTACTAGACTGTACTAGACCACAGGCAGGTCAATAACGAGGCTGATCACCGGAGAAAACCGCTTAACCACAACTCAACAAAAACTGCTCCTGTCTGCATCTCTCTCTCTCTCTCTCTCTATCTCGCTCTCTCTCGCTCTCATCCCCGATCTCTCTCGTATAATGTAGCTGTGGCGATTGGCTATTTGTGCCACAGAGACAGGTGAACACCCTTTTAATTCTTTGCTTGCCATCCTAAGGCAGAACACATTTTTAAGAAAGCACAGTGTTCCCTCTGTGATATTTGGAAAATAAGTGGAAACCATAAATAGATGTAAATTAGAACAACCATAGTTAAGGGGGAATGGAGAGAGGTCAGAGTCATTAGGCTAACAATACTGTCCAGTCTACTCATTTGGTTTTATTTTATCCCGCAGTTTCAAGAGAGAAATTTAAATTTACCAAACTCCAAATCCATTTTTCCCGAGAGAGAGTAAACACAACCACCACTGTGTAAACATTAAACACAAACATATAATGAATAGACTACAGACATACCCCTCAAGGCTCTCTAGTTTGAAGGACGTGAAACCCTTTGTTCTCTTACCAATCTTGTATTGTGAAACTGAGTGACATGCTCTCACAACAAAACACTTGAACACAAGTCTGTGGAAAATCAGTGAGGGTTGCGAGAGAGTGAGCAATACACATCTGAAGGATGGGCCAAAGTTCATAGGTGACAGTGTCCAGCTGTCAGCTTGTTCATGTAACCAGAAGCTGCAGAGAAAACCCTTCCTCGCTCATCTCCCTCAACTGCACAATTACAGGTTCTCTTCCTCGACACCTGGGCACCATAGCCAGGAGAAAGATAGAGGGAGGGAGATGGAGGAAGAGGGAGGAAAGAGGGACAGATCAATCACATTTGTATTGTATGTTTTTTTTGTCTCTGTTTTGATGTAGATGCCAATGTGTGAAATGATTTGGCACTGCAGATGTCCTATTTGCTCTGCCAGTGATGTTATTTGACTTTGAAATTTGGATTTGGGAGAAAAGGGAAAGGCTTGAATGATGGGTGTGTGTGAAAGAGAGACGGAACACAAGAGAGGCGAGAAAGCGAGAGAGTGGAGAAAATCTGTAAAACAAACACAGAAAGTAATAACAGAGACAGAGCAAGTGAATGGAGGAGGAGGAGGATAAGGAGGAGGAGGAGGAGGATGAGGTGAGAAGGATATGAAAGAAACAGTAGAGTGGGAGCGGATCAAAACAAGCTAGGGATGAAAAATGAAATTATGAGATGAAAAGAGACGCTCTGAGGGGTTAACAAAGCCATTGATTGGGGGAGGAGGGGCGGGTCACTCTCTATAGGAGAACCAGTGGCGACCCGTCATTCAGGGTGGTTGGGGCAGCCCCACCTGTTTTACATGTTATTTTGGCATTAATTCATGTCACATATTAGTTTGTAAAAAATAATAATAAAGCCGCATACAAACATGATCTCTTTGGAGCTGCCTTACTCAAGAAAGCGAAAGTGTTTAAGCCTAGCTCAGTAATTTGTTTTGGTGGAGGGACAGCCAGCGAAAATACAGAGCTTAGGCGTTGGTAATCTTCTCTAGTTGCGCCATGATTGGCTCAGTGTTCTGTCACTCATCAGGACACTTTGTCAATGGCAAATCTACAGGGAGAGCTAGGCAGTTCAAGCCCCCTTGGGTGTTGCCATAAATATACATTAGAAGTGCCCGTCCAAGAAGGCTCAAGGTTGTTCGCCACAGATAAGATAACGTCAAATGAGTTTATATCTACTGTAGCTTTGATTGGACTGACATCATACTTTCACAAGCATAGCTAGCAAGCTAGACAAATTATGAAATACCTCGACAATCTACTGGCAAATCCTTTTCAATCCTTGTCATATGAAGACAAATGATAGATAAAACGTATCGGTGCTCAATGACCATTGGTCATAAACATTACACAACAAGTCGGAAATCGCAAATTCAACAATGAGTGGTTTGGAAGGAATCAACGGCTAACTGCAAGTATCGCAAAGCAATCACTATTTTGCTTCCCCTGCCTGCTATTTGGTGGAGGGTGTGTGGTCCAAGTCTGGGTTTAAGGATTTAAAATATCTGTCTGAAAGGGTCTCTTTTCCAAGCTTAAAAGGATAAACATTCACTCGTAACACCATGGGACAGAAAAGGTTGAATACATTGGCCATGTTGTCAATGCAGCATGACTTCTGCCACGTTCTCAGACTTCAGTGCGTTCAAGATAACTGGGAACTCTCAAAAAAATTGCTTCGACTGGCAAAATACGTTTTGAACGGTCATTCAACTCTGAATTCTTTCAAGAGCTCCGACCTGAAAATCATTGATGTCATGAATCGACCTTGTTTTTTTCTGAGTTCCCAGTTGTTTTGAAAGCAGCATAAATCCAGACTTTGATGACAAAGTTTGCCCACAAAAAGGACTGCTGCAAATTCAAAAATATGTATTGTATACAGCTGCATGAATGATGTAATATGCCAGGGAGATATGTATACTGTAACTAAGAAAATAATACTAAGTGTATGATGTGTAGTAAGCTGTTAGTAGCACATGTGTCTCACCATAAGAATTTGGTCCCTCTCCCCCTCAGAACTTAGCCTACTGTTCTGACTTGGTGGTGCACATGTAACCTATAGCCTGTTTTGGAAAAATATCATCATTGAATATTGTAATAGCTTTCGTTATATGCCCCCATTATTTATCCTACGGTTCTGACTTTGTATGCAGGGAGAATACTGTAAGAACGGCCCATGTTCTGAATTCTGTCGCTGTATATTTCAAAAGTGCTGAACAAATAGTTAGACTACTTGCTCATTAATGTCTTAATTGAAATTACGGCTTGCCACTTATTCGTTCATCGTTCCCTTATGCCATAGTTTGTACATCTCAATTGTTATATTGCTTATATATTATAGGTCTATCTCATTAGTATCTTATTCATCATTTTAGGCAATGTTGGAATGATTTCATTGTTTTGCTTACTTTGTGTATTATAATTAGGTCGTGTGCTTTTCTTCATGAGGAGGGGATACTATATAATATTGTTGGGTATGTAACCCTGTTTGCCAGTGACAGTCTCTTCCCATTCAAATCTTTTTTTTCTACAAAAAGTAGAAAAGTGAAATTCCAGTTAATATTGCGAGGGTTGATTTGTTTTTTGTCTGTGCGTCGGTATATTGTCTATAAAAGTGGATCCTCGTGATTGTATTTTCCTTCGTTTTTAGACCACATAGGCCTAATAAAATAATACAATGTTGTGTAGTGGTTTTGCTGGCATTCATCTAAAAAATGTTTTTGAGTTTGCCCCAAGATTTACATGCTAAAGATTTACATGCTAAAATCGCCACTGAGGAGGTCAGAGGTTGGTTCGGACTCCTGCATCTAGAATCACTTCGCCCTGCGTTCACACTACACACACTACACACATGCATCACATACTACACACTACACACCATATCAGCCATCACACAAAAGACAACACTGTTGCTGATGCCCACCTATTTTCAGGACCTCAAGACGTATTTTCTTGGCAGATACACACACCCACCAAGTTGTGCTGTGTCCATGCTGTCCACTACTCCCAACATCCCCTAGTGGTGAGTGAATGAGTAGAACTGGCCACTTCCCTCTCTCTCTCTTTCTTTGTGCTATTTAGTTTATCAGTTAGTTTCTCAATTCTGCAGTCGGTCCCAGACAGTGCTGAACACAGCCAGACTCATTGTACAGATGTAGGAACTTAATTTCCTCTTTTGTAAATGAGAATTTTTCTGCATAGCAGGAAATTTAGTGTATTCAAGGTTTAACAAGGCTTCAAACTTTTGTAATTTCCACTTTAAAATGTCCACCTTGATTTGCCCTTACAAAAACATGTCCATTAATTATAATCCACATAATAATTCACATTTCCTGTTGCTGCAGAATTGTTTTCCTGCTGTAGCAAACTGGCTCAAATCAAGATCCTACATCTGTTGTCTTCCCTCTCTGCTTCCTGCTCTCAGGTTTCTCTCTTCAGCTGCCACGTATCTGTTGGCGTAACATACTTCTCCGTTACTCCCCCCAGCTGCTCTCTTCAGGATACCTTTCTTATGTGTGTAATTGTCGTTAAAGGCTAACTTTAAAAGGGAGGGGGCACTCCACTTCATCAAGTTATTAATGGGTCCTTTTGATCGTCCCAATATTTCAACCGCTGGGGGGGTGAGATCTGCATGTTGCCACGGTAACAGTGTCTGGCCCTCCAGATGCAAGTAAATGAGTCTGCACAGGTAAATGTGTCAGACCATCTCTGTCAGGTTATTGTTTCGCCTGCTACCCCCAGGCACACACATAGACACACACACACATGGACACACACATGGACACACACAAGCACAAATAGACACACACGCAGACACACACAGACACAAACATACACACACACAACTCTTTCATTTTTATGAGGGGTTAACACACATTGTGTGTGCATGTGTAACTTTAGTGTGAAAGCTGTGCTAATGTAATTGAGTGTGTCTTGACAAATCAGAGTGTGAGTCTGTGCATTCTGTGAGAATATGGTGACAATAGGCTTTTTGTAGATTATCTCATACCCTTATTGCCATCTCCTTTTAGGTAAATAAACACCTTTCTTTTAGCACAAGGCTAAACACAACTTTTGCAAGGAGCTACATATACAGGCACACATAATGTTTATTTCCCTCTCACTGTGCCCTGAAAGAAATGTCGATTTGGAAAAAATATATATTTTCCCTCAGCCAATCGTGGGCCTCCACGCTTGCTAAATTGAGGAGTTGAATGTCATGAATTCTTAATGCTTAATGAGCCCATCAGCCCTTGAGTAAAGGCGCTGTGTAGTGCTTCAGCTAATTGGCTTCAGTGGCTGTGCTCTCCAGCTGTGGTGGACTGGAAGCATAGGAGAGAGGGATGGCGAGAGAGAGAGAGAGAGAGAGATAGGGGTGCAGGCAGAGAGTTAGCGAGGTAGACGGAGAGGAGCAGGTTTGTTTGGGGAGGTGAGGTAAGGTGAGCAGCCAACAGGTCCAGTGGTCCTGGTCCATAGCATTTGTACCATTAGAGGTTTTCCTCCACTTTGGTTGTTTTATTGGACTTTTGTTTTCTTGATGTCATATCAGTGATGTTTCATAGCAGAGCTTAGACAGAGACGCACAAACACATACTGCACACACACACACACACACACACACACACACACACACACACACACACACACACACACACACACACACACACACACACACACACACACACACACACACACACACACACACACACACAACAAGCCTCATTTTCTAAGCTGTTTTGGAGCCTAAAGGTTAACTATTCAATCATGTGATTTGTCCACAACATTGGCCAATGAATAGTTGCAATAATATGTTCATTCTTCTTTGTGTGTATAGTTACATGGAAGTTAGTAATGTGTACAGATTACACACAGAAGAATGAACATTTGAAGCTTTATTGACAGATACACCATTCAATCCACTGCCTCCCCCTCTGTGGTCACTGACATATGTGGGGTACTACACTTACTGATACTACACTTACTCCTGCTCTCCTTGCTTTCTCTACATAACCACTGCAATTGGTGAAAGATGCACACAGGCACACACCAGTAGCCCCTCCTTACCCCCTCATCTCCCTCTCTAGTGTCCCCCCTCCCGTGCTCTCTGTGCCTGTCCCGACACTTGCACCAATTACTGGGAAAGCGCAGAACCATGCCTAAATCTGTGGTGGAGGTGGAGAGGCATGTCTGTCCATGCTGTCCTGTGGAGAGGAAACAGACTCACCACCAGTCTGCCGAGGCTGCAGGAGGCCTGGACAGTGTAGGATCAGGCCCATGTGGCAGGGTTTCCCAAACTCAGTCCTGGGCCCCCCTATGTCAGCGTTTAGATTTTTTGCCCTAGCACTACACAGCTGATTCAAATAACCAACTCATCATTAAGCTTTGATTATTTGAATCAGCTGTGTAGTGCCAGAGAGGAATTATTCTTTTTATATATTATGAATTCGGTGGGTAGAGTCGTGATGATGAAGGAGAATAAGAGAGCTTTTGTGTTTTCTATCTCTTGTCCTTCTGTAAGGACTGTCACATTTCTCTCTGAATGGTGAGATGCACTCCAGATCATCACGGTCACTGAGGAAGTAGTCTTGTTGGTATGTTTAATAGTAATAATAATAGATGTATTTTATATAGTGCTTTTCGTTACATGTTGAATCTCAAAGTCGCTTTAAAAACAAAACAAACAGTAATTAACAAAACAAATGTAGGAAGATCTGGTAGTTCTTGGGCGATGGTCTTCCACAACTTTAGATGTCAGGCAGTTCAGAAAGTTAGTATCTTGAGTGTAGGGAGCGTTGATGGTACAGCCAGGAAGGGAGGTAGACACATCTGACAGACAGGCCACGGAGCTCTTCGTTGGGCACCTCGTCGTCTCCGATGTTCACTATTCCTCCTCTGTAGGTAGGCTGGATCCTCCACTACTGAAATGAAGCACCCAGAGGGGGTACCACAGGTTCAAATGTGGTGTGGCAAAATTTGTATGTGGCTTTCTGGGGCCTGGAGTTTTCCCTACTGTCATGACTTGGTCAGGTCATTGTTGTAGATAGCTTCCCTTTTCGTCTGTGCTATGGCTATAGGGCTGGGTTTTTCTTGTCGGGTCATGTGAATTGGAAACACTCCTGGCCTAAGGTGGATCAAACTTTTTCAAACTACCACAAACCTCATTATTATTCATTCTGAATCTGATATCAAAAGAGCCACAACTTATTTTATGTGTAAGTCATAAAACCACTAACCTGGTGTTGCTGTCCTGGTCTCCATCTGGCCCACCAGAGGTTGGTTCCCTGACGCTCACTGTAGGAACTGAATGCCTGTAAAATCCATATATTCAATCATTAAAACAACTACTTTCAACATTTTAATAAAAAATAATATCCCCCTTTTCGTAAAGTCGATTTTATTGAATGTCACTCATTCAATAGGCTGATGAGACAGCCTACAGTGAGTAGGTGAGGGTCCTGGGAAAGTGGTGCAAGGAAAATAACCTCTCACTCAACATGACCGCAATGGAATAAGTGGAAAGTTTTAAGTTCCTCGATGTACACATCACTGATGATCTGAAATGGTCCACCCGCACAGACAGTGTGGTGAAGAAGGCGCAACAGTGCCTCAATTGGTCTTGGCCCCAAAAACCCTCACAAACTTTTACAGATGCACAATTGAGAGCATCCTGCCGGCCTGTATCACCGCCTGGTGGGGCTGTCTGCCCAACGCATCACCGGGGGCAAACTACCTGCCCTCCCGGACACCTACAGCACCCGATGTCACAGGAAGGCCAAAATGATAATCAAGAACATCAACCACCTGAGCCACGGCTTGTTCACCCCGCTATCATCCAGAAGGCAAGGTCAGTACAGGTGCATCAAAGCTGGGACCGAGAGACTGAAAAACTGCTTCCATCTCGAGGCCATCAGACTGTTAAATAGCCATCATTAGCCGGCTTCCACCCGGTTACGCAACCCTGCACCTTAGAGGCTGCTGCCCTATATACATAGACTTGGAATCACTGGCCACTGTAATAATGGAACACTAGTCACTTTAAAAATGTTTACATACTGCTTTACTCATCTCATATGTATATACTGTATTTTATTCTACTGTATTTTAGTCAATGCCACTCTGACATTGCTCGATCTAATATTTATATATTCTTAATTCCATTCTTTTACATCTGTGTGTATTGTTGTGAATTGTTAGATACTACTGCACTGTTGGAGCTAGGAACACAAGCATTTTGCTATATACAGGGTCAGTGTGTTCATATTGTGTTCATATTGTCTGTGTAGACTGGTCTGTGGCGGAATTTGTCATTTTTTTGATTTGTACTTTTAAGACAGTTAAATGTGCGCCACAAACATTTTGTGACCAGCTGTGGAACTAAAATAATACGTCAACATTACTGGACAAACAAACTGGCTGACTAACCTTTTCAGGAACTTCGTTATCCCTTCGCCTTGGGAAGCAACAGCAGATCGTATCATCTTCTATATCCTGTATCAAACACATTTATTCAGTGAGTTTAAATTATTAGCTTTAGCTGCTGGCTGCATGATTGCATCAACCTAGCTAGCTAATGTTAGATAGCTAGCTGTCTAGCTAAGCGACTAAAGCTAACGTTAGTAGTTTTGTTAGCTAGCTAGCTATAGATTGGATCTATCAGGAATCAAGGTAAGACCCAAGTGCAGACTGTGTGAAGTAACAATGTTTATTGTAACAACAGGGGCAGGCAAGCGACAGGTCATCGCAGGCAGGGGTCAGTAAACCAGAGGTGGGGTAACAGTACCGGGCGGCAGGCAGACTCAGGGTCAGGGTAAGGCAGAGGTCGGTAATCCAGAGGGGGGCAAAGGTACAGGTCGGCAGGCAGGCTCAGGGTCAGAGGCAAGCAGAGTGGTCAGGCGGGCTCGGAGTCAGGACAGGCAAGGGTCAAAACAAGGAGGGTGAAAAAAAAAAAATTGGAAAAAGCAGGAGCTGAGACACAAAACGCTGGTTGGCTTGAACGAACAAGACAAACTGGCCCAGACAGACAGAAAACACAGGAATAAATACCCAGGGGATAAGTGGGGAAGCTGGGGGACACCTGGAGGGGGTGGAGACAAGTGCAAGGACAGGTGAAACAGATAAGGGTGTGACACTCACTCCAGGGACACCACCTGGCGTTCCACCTGGGCGGATACCTGGTTGACCGGGGTGCCGGCGGTAAAAGTCGGCGATGATGGCCGGGTCCAGGATGTCTTTAGCGGGAACCCAGCACCTCCCCTCCGGGCCATAACCCTCCCAGTCAACCAGGTACTGGAGACCCCTGCCCCGTGGTCGAACCCTGGCTGGCCATCGATGACACGGGGGGAGGGATGGGCCTAGAAACAGAAGACAAGGGGCAGTCAGAAATGGTTTTGACTCTTGACACAGAAAAAGTAGGAAAAATACAGAGGGTACGGGGCAACAGAGGACAAACAGCAGAGGGGCTAATGATCTTGGAGCGGGGGGGAAAGGTCTCGGCTTCCGGGGGTGTAGCCGTGGCACTATAGCGGCGTGCCAGCACCTCAGGCTTGAGCTTCTTGGATACCGGTTGGTGCTGCAGAAGCGAAGTGGCCCGGGTCTTCCTGAACCCCTCCCGGAGGTCCTGGTACACTGCAGAGTTGGAGGAGAGGTACGGGGAAATTTCCAAGCCCCCAGGATTACGTCCTGGGACAGGCAAAGCTGACTTCAGGCAATGAGTGTAGCAGGACGGGCTCCAGCCCACAATGGCACCAGTAGCCCAGTCAATGGAGGGATTGTGTCGCTGGAGCCAAGATAATCCCAATACCACGGGAACCAGCAGAGACTCAACCAGCAGGAATTGGATCGTCTCGCTGTGGTTCCCCGACACTCGTAGGTTGACGGGGGTGGTCTGGTGGGTGACTAGGCCTATAGAGCGCCCGTCCAGCACTCTAACACACATGGGAATGGAGAGGGGTTGAGTGGGGATGCCCAACTTGGACGCCAGGGTAACGACCATGAGACTCATATCGGCCCCCGAGTTGATGAGTATCTGGAGAGACTTGGACTGGTCGCCCCACAGCAGGGTGGCATGGAGAGGAGGGCGAGTAAGGGGAGAAGAACAATTATCTTTGAGACCCACCAGTGTACTCACTCCTACGAATGAGCTAGGTCTCTTGAAGGGACAGGTAGACACAAAATTGCCGGCAGTACCGCAATACAGACAACTCTGGGTCTCAAGTCTGCATACGCGTTCAGCTGGAGACAGCCTAGCCCTGCCGAGCTGCATCAGCTTGGGAAGAGGTGAATCGGCAGTCTCCGGAGGCTCTTGGAGGGACTCGGGTAAGCTCGGATCCTCTCGGAAACGTAGACGCCGGGGACTTCTGGAGTTCATCAGATGCAGGGTGGGATCCCTGAGTGAGTGATTGGGACCGCAATCGGACCTCTTCTCCCTCCTACGTTCCCGTTGCCGACCATCGATCCGGATTGTTAAAGTGATGAACGAGTCGAGAGCCGTCGGTAGTTCTCGGGCTGCCAGCTCATCCTTTACCTCCTCTGATAATCCGTTAATCCATGCAGGAATGTGTCAAACAGTGCTTCCGGGTTCCAGGTACCCTCCGCTGCTAGCATGTGGAACTCCACCGCATAGTCTGCTACACTGAGGGTGTCCTGCCGAAGCTGGAGTAAGCCTTCTGGGCAGCCTCTCTACGGGACATTGGAGCCTCTAAAACTTTTCTCACCTTCGCTACGAATACCTCCAGACTGAGGCAGATGGTGGATTGTTGCTCCCACACCGCCGTGGCCCAGGCAAGTGCCCTCCCGGACAGTGCGAGTGCCCTCCCGGACAGTGTAATAATGTACACTATCTTTGAGCAGTCCGAGGGGAACGAAGAAGTCTGCAGCTCGAAAACGAGGGAGCACTCGCAGAGAAAGGCCCGGGAGGTTCTGGAATGTCCATCGTAGCGCTCCTGGGGAGGGTAAGCGGGGTTCCCGGGAAACCGGGGTGACGGCGCTGCTACCAGTTAGGTTACTGAGGGGCTGGGAGGTTACCGTCATGGTAGGCTGCCTAGTAGGCAACTCATGGAATTTCTCCTGCTATGCGTCCAAGGTAGATATGCGTCCATTGCGTCCGTTGTTGGCCCTTCCCAACAATCCAGAGAGAAAATATTAAAATTATAGACGAGGAGTAAATACCTAATGAGTAATGATAACTTGGCTATATACACTGGGTGCCAAGTCGATGGTACGAGGTAATTGAGGTAGATATTTATAGTATGTAGGGGTAAAGTGACTAGGAAACAGGATAGATAATAAGCAGTAGCAGCAGCGTATATGATGAGTCAAAAGAGTTGGTGCAAAAGGGTTCAATGCAGATAGTCCAGGTAGCAATTTGGTTAACTATTTAGCCGTCTTTTGGCTTGGGAGTAGACGTTGTTCAGGGTCCTGTTGGTTCCAGACATGGTGCATCGGTACCACTTGCCGTGCTGTAGCAGAGAGAACAGTCTATGACTTGGGTGGCTGGAGGCCTTCCTCTGACACCGCCTGGTCTAGAGGTCCTGGATGGCAGGGTGCTCAGCCCCATTGATGTATTGGGCTATACACACAACCCTCTGCAGCGCCTTTTGGTCTGATGCCAAGCAGTTGCCATACCAAGCGGTGATGCAGCCAGTCAAGATGCTCTCAATGGTGCAGCTGTATAACCTTTTGAAGATCTGAGGGCCCATGCAAAACCTTTTCAGACTCCTTTAATTCAATCACGTAATCAATCAAACGTTAGGTAATCGATTTGATAAAATAGCTTGTCATCACATTAAAGAAGTCAGAGACACGACAGAGTGCTACGGGACGATATTCATTTAGACAGGTTACTTTGGTGTTCTTGGGCAGAGGGATTAGGGTGGTTTGCTTAAAACCTATAGGCATTACAGACTGGGTAAGGGAAAGGTTGAAAATGTCAGTGAAGACACTTGCCAGCTGGTCAGTTTATGTTCTGAATACACGTCCTGGTAATCCGTCTGGCCCTGCAGCGTTGTGAATGTTAACCTGTTTAAAGGGGGATTTCACCCTGGGGGAATTTGGCCTTGTTTTCATCATGTCCGAGGCATTTCCAGGACAGTGAGATGTGTTGCCCAGGAGGAAGGCAAGTCTGGGCTTTGAATGATACACCCTATGACGGCTTCCGTGTATTGATGGGGGGGGCATGGGGGTGGGTGGTCTAAAAATAAATTTGCTTCATTTGGCAAAGGCTCTATGTTATACTGATCACACTATACTACATGTTTGTGCATGTAGATATTGATGTCCTTGTTCGATAGAGCCATTGGACGTCTTTCAGCGATGTTCCTATCAGCAGATTCATTGCTAAATATAAAAGCGGGGAAAAAATGTCCAGTCACTGAAAGACTACAACTTGTGTTGGGCGGTGTTTCGTGCTCTGACCCCCGTCCCTCCCCCAAGGCAAGCTTTTTTTAAATGGAGGTGGAAACTAACAACACAATCCTTTGGGCAAAACTGAAAGAACTGACCAGACGCAATGGCTTCAAGTGATTCCTCTCATCAACAGGAATTCAACCATGGACATTTTTTTATGTTCTATTAGCTACATGGTGACATTCAACCATACATGTTTCAACCGGAATATAGCTAAGAGGATTCGAAACATAGAGTTGGATTTAACTAACATTAGAAGCTCAGCTACAGCCGATGCCAGCACCAAGAGGACAGATGCTTGTCACGTCTACTCCCGCTCCCCCTCTCCGGAGCTCAACGTTGCCGGTCTACCAACCACCGGTCCTGGCAAACCATCATTACACACACCTGCGCCACATCATGAGGCACAACTGGACTCCATCACTATCCTGAATACTCCCCCTTTATCTAGCATTCCCTAGCATCACTCTTCAGGCACTATTGGTTCGGTTTCCAGGTCCAGACGCTTCTCTTGTTTTGTAACTCTCCATGTTTGTTATTATTAAACTCACCATCTGCACCTGCTTCCTGACTCCCTACGTCTACGTTGCAGAATACTGCCTCAGAAATTAGGAAGCAGCAGATGATTACACCGTCTACCTGATGGTTGAGGAACAGGGTCGTCTACTCCACCAACACCACGACCAGCGGGCTCTACTGGCTACGACCTTGAAGGAGGCCCTCCACGTTCTAAACTGACTCGACATCACCAGCAAGGTTCTCCATACCTCTGACGGAGGGCCTCCTACCACAGGTCGTCACAGTGAGCCAGTCCCCCAGCCTACCCAGCCGTCCACCCAGGTCAGCGATGCCTGACTTTCCCTTCCAGAGAAGTATGACGGTACTCCATCGATATGCCGTGGCTTCCTACTCCAGTGCTCCCTCTATTTCGCCTATCAGACTGGAGCCCCCACCACCGAGAGGTCCAAGGTTGCCACAGTCATTTCCCTGCTGGATGAGTTGGGTTTCTATGAGAGGTTCATGGCTCTGTTCAGGGCGGTCTTCGACCATCCTCCAGAGGGCAGAGAGGGAGGTGAGCAACTTTTTCAACTCCAGCAGGGTGCCCAGACTGCTGCGGAGTACGCCCTCACCTTTCGGACTGTGGCAGCCTCCAGTGGACAGAATGAGCCGGTGCTCCCCACTCTATTCTGCAGCGGACTGCGCGTGGAGGTCCAGACGGAGTTGGCATGTCAAGATGACAACCTATCCTTGGACACTTCATCTTGATGGCCATCCGTCTGAATAACCTTCTTCAGGAGTGTCCACTTCGCCACTGGCCTCAATCCAGGGCTGTCCTGAGGCAGAGCCTGAACCCATGGTGATGGGGGCACTGCGTTGCTGGAGACACCTGGGGCTCTGTCCTGATTGTGGCCAGGAGGGACACCAGCTACAGTGGTGCCTGGTGCGTCCTAACCCCGGGTTCACTAGAGCAGAGGGGCGGCCCGTGATAGTTTGCATGCCACGCCACATCCGATGAGCATCAGAGCCGGCATAGTAGGATTCAATCTTAGTCCTATATTGACGCTTTGCCTGTTAGACAGCATGTTGGAGGTCGTAGCGGGATTTTTTTATAAGAGTCCGGATTAGTGTCCCGCTCCTTGAAAGCGGCAGCTCTAGCCTTTAGCTCAGTGTGGATGTTGCTTCTAATCCATGGCTTCTGGTTGGTATATGTACGTACGGTCACTGTGGGGACGACGTCGTTGACGCACTTATTAATGAAGCCATTAATAATTAATAAGTGTTAAACTCCTCAATGTTATGGTAAGAATCCCGGAACATATTCCAGTCTGTGCTAGCAAAACAGTCCTGTAGCTTAGCATCCGCTTTATCGGACCACTTCTGTGAGCGTGTCACTGGTACTTCCCGTTTGAGTTTTTGCTTTTAAGCAGGAATCAGGAGGATAAAGTTATGGTCAGATTTACGAAAGTGTCGGCGAGGGAGAGACTTGTGTTTCTGTGTGTCGAGTAAAAGTGATCTAGAGTTTTGTCGCCTCTAGTTGCACAGGTGACATGCTGTTAAAAATTAGGTTAAATGGATTTCAGTTTCCCTGCTTTAAAATCACCGGCCACAAGAAGAGCTGCCTCTGGATGTGCATTTTATTGTCTGCTTATGGCACTATGCAGCTCATTGAGTGTGCTCTTAGTGCCAGCATTGGTATGTCGTGGTAAATATACAAATATGAAAAATATAGATGAAAATCCTCTTGGTAAATTGTATGGTCTGCAGTTTATCATTAAGTATTTTAACTCAGGTGAGGAAAAAATGTAAACTGTTGCAGTGAGCGTGGGGTTACCGTATGAAATCCCAGCGACAGGGTGGTATTCACTAGACAAAACAGAGGCAAACGGGCTGAAATTGTGGGAGGTACTATGTCAACTTGTCCAATAAGGAAAATAATTGGGGCGGCAGGTAGCCTAGTGGTTAGTGCGTTGGGCCAGTAACCAAAAGGTTGCTAGATTGAATCGCCGAGCTGACAAGGTAAAAATCTGTTGTTCTGCCTCTGAACAAGGCACTGTTCCTAGGCCGTCATTGTAAATAAAAATTTGTTCTTAACTGACTTGCCTAGCTCAATTAAAAAAAGAAAAGTATGCTTTATTTTCCATTGCAAAATTATTTTATGCATATTTCTATGACGAAAATGTAGGAATATGTCTGGTAAACGCATTCGATGCTGCTGCTTTGAAAGTGGTGTTGAAAAGTATTGTGGAAAATGCTGTCTCGCCACATGTTTTCCAGCGGCTCTGCACCTGGGTGATGATGTAAAAGTGTTTAGTTGTAAAGTGAAACTATAGCAAAAAGTAAACACAGCAAAAAAAGAAACGTCCTCTCTCTGTCAACTGCGTCAACTTTATTTTCAGCAGACGTAACATGTGTAAATATTTGTATGACCATAACAAAATTCAAAAACTGAGACATAAACTGAACAGACATCTGACTAACAGAAATGGAATAATGTGTCCCTGAACAAAGGGGGGGTCAAAATCAAAAGTAACAGTCTGTATCTGGTGTGGCCACCAGCTGCATTAAGTACTGCAGTGCATCTCCTCCTCATGGACTGCACCAGATTTGCCAGTTCTTGCTGTGAGATGTTACCCCACTCTTCCACCAAGGCACCTGCAAGCTCCCGGACATTTCTGGCCCTAGCCCTCACCCTCCGATCCAACAGGTCCCAGACGTGCTCAATGGGATTGAGATCCGGGCTCTTCGCTGGCCATGGCAGAACACTGACATTCCTGTCTTGCAGGAAATCATGCACAGAATGAGCAGTATGGCTGGTGGCATTGTCATGCTGGAGGGTCATGTCAGGATGAGCCTGCAGGAAGGGTACCACATGAGGGAGGAGGATGTTCCCTGTAACGCACAGCGTTGAGATTGCAATGACAACAAGCTCAGTCCGATGATGCTGTGACACAGCGCCCCAGACCATGGCGGACCCTCCACCTCCAAATCGATCCCGCTCCAGAGTACAGGCCTCGGTGTAACACTCATTCTTTCGACGATAAATGCGAATCCGACCGTCACCCCTGGTGAGACAAAACCGCGACTCGTCAGTGAAGAGCACTTTTTGCCAGTCCTGTCTGGTCCAGCGACGGTGGGTTTGTGCCCATAGGCGACGTTGTTGCCAGTGGTGTCTGGTGAGGACCTGCCTTACAACAGGGCTACAAGCCTTCAGTCCAGCCTCTCTCAGCCTTTTGCGGACAGTCTGAGCACTGATGGGGGGATTGTGCGTTTCTGGTGTAACCCAGGCAGTTGTTGTTGCCATCCTGTACCTGTCCCGCAGGTGTGATATTCGGATGTACCGATCCTGTGCAGGTGTTGTTACACGTGGTCTGCCACTGCGAGGATGATCAGCTGTCCGTCCTGTCTCCCTGTAGCGCTGTCTTAGGCGTCAGTATGGACATTGCAATTTATTGCCCTGGCCACATATGCAGTCCTCATGACTCCTTGCAGCATGCCTAAGGCACATTCACGCAGATGAGCAGGGACCCTGGGCATCTTTCTTTTGGTGTTTTTCAGAGTCAGTAGAAAGGCCTCTTTAGTGTCCTAAGTTTTCATAACTGTGAGCTTAATTGCCTACCGTCTGTAAGCTGTTAGTGTCTTAAAAACTTCTTATGGCTGCAGCCCGGCGTCGGTACACTTATGACAACAGCCACTTCAAGTGCAGGGCGCGAAATTCAAAAGATATTTTTTTTAAATATTTAACTTTCACACATTAACAAGTCCAATACAGCAAATGAAAGGTACACATCTTGTGAATCCAGCCAACATGTCCGATTTTTAAAATGTTTTACAGCGAAAACAGCACGTATATTTATGTTAGCTCACCACCAAATACAAAAAAGGACAGACATTTTTCACAGCACAGGTAGCATGCACAAAGCCAACCTAACTAACCAAGAACCAACCAAACTAACCAACAAACAACTTCCTCAGATGACAGTCTTATAACATGTTATTCAATAAATCTATGTTTTGTTCGAAAAATGTGCATATTTCAGGTATAAATCATAGTTTACATTGCAGCTACAATCAGAAATTGCACCGAAAGCAGCCATAATAATTACAGACACCAACGTCAAATACCTAATTACTCATCATAAAACATTTCTGAAAAATACATAGTGTACAGCAAATGAAAGACAGGCATCTTGTGATTCCAGCCAATATTTCCGATTTATTAAGTGTTTTACAGCGAAAACACAATATAGCGTTATATTAGCTTACCACAATAGCCAGAAACACATGCCATTTCCCAATAGCAAAAGGTTAGCGATCGTAACAAACAAGCAAAAGATATATAATTTTTGACTAACCTTGATATTCTTCATCAGATGACAGTCCTATAACATCAGGTTATACATACACTTATGTTTTGTTCGAAAATTTGCATATTTAGAGCTGAAATCAGTGGTTATACATTCTGCTAACGTAGCTACTATTTCACACTTTTTATGACACACATATTCTGACCAAATAGCTATTCATAAACATAACTAAAAAATACATGTTGTATAGGAAATTATAGATCCATTAGTTCTTAATGAAATCGCAGTGTTAGAATTCTAAAAAATAACTTCATTACGACATCCAGCTTCGGTATAGCTAGAGTACCCAAACGTTGGGCGCCGACGACTAGTTCACATGCACGACAGATATATGAAATAGCATCATAAAATGTTTCTTACTTTTGCTGATCTTTCATCAGAATGTTGGACAAGGGGTCCTTTGTCCAGAACAGTCGTTGTTTGGATTTAGAACGGCCACTTTCCCTCTCGATTTAGCAAGCGCACTAGCCAAGTGGCACGAATCGCTCCATCGTCAACAAAGTCAGAGAACGGAACACGGCAAAACTCCCGGAAAAAATTTAATAATCTGATTAAACTATATTGAAAAAACATACTTTACGATGATATGGTCACATGTATCAAATAAAATCAAAGCCGGAGATAGTAGTCGCCTATAACGGCAGCTAAACAGAAGGCAAATCCAGGAACCACCTCGCGCTCTCCAGAAAACCGGAAATGGGGGACACGTCATACAAAGAGCTTGTATTCCACTTCAGACCAAGATAAACACTAAATTTCTTCTCTCACCGCCTCTTGACATCCAGGGGAAGGTGTATGACGTGCATGTATACTCATACGTATCATTCCCATTTATAGGCAGGAAGTAGAACAGAGCATCGATTTCAGACTTTCCACTTCCTGGTCAGGAAGTTTGTGCCAAATGAGTTCTGTTTGACTCACAGATATAATTCAAACGGTTTTAGAAACTAGAGAGTGTTTTCTATCCAATAGTAATAATAATATGCATATTGTACGAGCAAGAATTGAGTACGAGGCCGTTTGAAATGGGCACCTTTTATCTGGCTACTCAATACTGCCCCTGCAGCCCAAACAGGTTAACAACCGTTCCACAGGTGCATGTTCATTAATTGTTTATGGTTCATTGAACAAGCATGGGAAACAGTGTTTAAACGCTTTACAATGAAGATCTGTGAACTTATTTTGATTTTTACGAATTATCTTTGAAAGACAGGGTCCTGAAAAAGGGACATTACTTTTTTTGCTGAGTTTATATCTTACATATCATAATACAACCACAATGTCCACAATGTTCCGGGAATTTGTGGCTCACTGACCCTTTAATGGCTTGATCTGACATATCACCCCTACAAACCCAGTGACACACACCTGGGATCTGACGCACGCTCACTACATAAACATGCAGACTGTGTGTGTGTGTGTGTGTGTGTGTGTGTGTGTGTGTGTGTGTGTGTGTGTGTGTGTGTGTGTGTGTGTGTGTGTGTGTGTGTGTGTGTTCATACGTGCATGCTTCACTTTGTCCATGTTCTCAGGATGGCTTAAAATATATTTTTTAATTAAATAAATGAATTTGATTTGTTGTTTGTACTGCCTCCTGACTAATCCGAAATGTTGGAAAATGCTGTAGGAGGTATCTAATTGGTTATATCACAATCATATAGAACCACTAACCCCCTCCACCTCCCCCACACATGTACCTACTAGCTAGCTAACTGTGGGCAAATTGTTTTGACCCTCTGCAATTCTTTGCTAATGAGAACTAGCGCTAGCTAGTCACAAGTTATGGCAAAGCAAAGTTCACTCATGTGCTTTAAAAAAACACAGATGAAGGATGAAGACACAACACCTGCCCCATTACCTCTATCGGCAGAACCTAATCTGTCAGAATCGGCATCAGCCCATGAGGAGGCTAGCATGTCAGCCTATAAGGAGGTTAGCATGGCTACTGCTTCAAATTCCACAGCCCAGCTAGCTCCCCATCGCCTAGTACCATTTCTTCACAAGTCCACCTGCAGATTTGTCTGCAGTTGCGAACCACCCACACAACCAAAAATGTGAGTGTTCCCCACTACAGTGATCAATGTAAAATTGATGCGGTGTTTCTCATGGAAAAGGTATTGACCATTTTTATTGGCTGGAATACAGTTTGACAAGGGATGCTGTTTTCTGTAAAATGTGTAGATGTTTCCCTTAGGCCACTATGGTGGCAGATACAAGGACTGGAAGCACCTTCGCAAGGCATTCTTCAAGCACCAGGCTATCAAACCCCGCTCTTTTTGCACTGGATCAGTTTGAAGACTACAGTGTAAGCCATCACAATCAAATCTGTGGTAATGTTTTAAATCAACTTAGAGTCCAGGTAGCAGATAATGGACCATATCAGATATTTATGTATGTAGTTTATGTTGTATATTACTTAAAATACATGGCTCGTAACTTAATTGTACAAGTTATGCTCCCCACATATAAAAACCATGACGACTGCCGGAAAGCCCAGAACGCAAGATCGTCATTTTCTATGACTCACGCGGTGGAGGAAAATAATGCCTGCACATACTGTACATGGTAAGCTGGCGCACACTAAGTGGCACTTCACCTTTTAGTATGGTAAATGTCTGTGAGGATTTTTCTACAATACCATTACAATCTTTATAGAATACAAATATAATTTAATCAATTACATGTGGAAAAAGATATTTGAGTGAACATTAGCAAGCCAGCAGTAGATGAAATAGAAAGTGAATCTTCTCCTCCCTCTCTCCCCGGTTTTAGCTTGCGGCTATCACTGTCTAACTGGCTAGGTTTAGGATATTTACTAGCCCATACCAGTGACAAACTTAACTATGTTATCGACATATGACAGTACACAAACAAAAATCTAACTCTCTTATTTTGCCAACTAGAAAGAAATAGCCAAAAAATGTATTCATAAATGGAGGAAGAGCATAGCTAGCTATAGCAAGTTAACATTAGCCTCTTCAATAAGAAGAAACTGTGACCAGTAGCATCTATTCATGGATGCCAAGGAATGACAGGCTTCCCCCAAAAAATGTATAATATTATTTTTATTTTTATTTTTTTCCTCTCTCTGTGTTTCATCATTTTCCTTCAATTCGCAAGAATTGTACCTCACCGGAGAAAGCATCCAAGCGAGCAAAACAGGGCCCCTCTGTCTCTGTGTGTAGCCCATCTATCTGATGCTGTCTAGTCAAAAATAGTATGATATTGTTGACACAGGTAGCATTGAATGCAAGGGAGGCCAGTGAGCATTTAACTGCTCTTGATATATATTTTTTTATAAAATAATAGCCAATCAGCGTTGAGCAAAACTGAGTGAGCTCAACTGTGAATGGTCCTGGCGCACCCAAAAAAAGTGTCAAGGGAATTCAGTTTGGATTTGACTTCACACCATTCATATCACATCAAAAGCCAAGTCATTGACAGAAAAAAAATTGAATTGTTGCATCTCATTGTGTTGTTGTCATCTGGTGACTAGCTAGCTAGCTAAAATTGTCCTTCTCCTAAATTAGCCATGGATGTATAGAGATTTGGACTTGTGATTTTACTTAATTCTCCATACTGGCCAATGATGATCATGGCGATTCTGATTCAACCATAAATTCATACATTGTGCCCCTTGCCTGAAAGGATGGAAGTTCAATATGTAGCTAGATGAAGTAGGCTAACGTTAACTGAGCAAAAATGGCAGCTGAGCGAAAATTGAGAAAAACTAAACTTCTGGAGGACCTATCATCCTTTCACTCCCTCCTCTCTACCTTCTCTTCTACTGTATCTGCTGCTAAAAGCCCTTTCTACCTTGACCTCTTTCTCCGCTCTCCAGATGACATCCTGTGACTAGTGAGGTCTGCCCGCCCGACAACCTGCTCGCTCGATCCTATCCCCTCCTCTCTTGTTTTTACCATCTCTGGAGACCTTCTCCCATTCCTCACTTCCCTCATCAACTCATCCCTGATCATTGGTTTTATTTCCAAACCACTTGAGCGTGCTGTCTCTGATCAACTTTCTCGTTATCTCTCTAAGAACAATCTTCTTGACCCTAACCAGTCAGGCTTCAAGATGGGTCATTCAACCAAGACTGCTCTTCTCTGTGTCACAGAGACTCCACACTGCCAAAGCTGACTCTCTCTCCTCTGTTCTCATCCTCCTAGATCTTTCCGCTGCCTTTGACACCATGAACCATCAGATCCTCCTCTCCACCCTCTCAGGGCTGGGCGTCTCAGGCTCTGGACACTCTTGGCTTGCATCCTACCTGGCAGGCCTCTCCTACCAGGTGACGTGGAGTGGATATGTGTCTGCACCACATACTCTCATTACTGATGTCCCCCAGTTCTCTGGTCTAGGTCCTCTCCTCTTATCTCTATACACCAAGTCACTCGGCTCCATCATATCCTCACATGGTCTCTCCTATCATTGCTATGAGGATGACACTCAACTACTTTTCTCCTTCCCCCCTTCTGACACCCAGGTGGCGACACACATCTCTGCGTGCCTGGCAGATATCTCAACTTGGATGTCGACCCACCACCTCAAACTCAACCTCGACAAGACAGAACTGATCTTCCTCCCGGGGAAGGCCTGCCCACTCAAAGACCTCTCCATCACGTTTTTCAACTTCACAGTGTTGCCTTCTCAGAGTTCAAAGAACCTTGGCGTGACCCTGGACAACACCCTGTCGTTCTTTGCAAACATCAAAGCAGTGACCCGCTCCTGCAGGTTCATAATCTACAACATCTGTAGAGTACAACCCTACCTCACACAGGAAGTGGGCAGGTCCTAATCCAGGCACTTGTCCACTCCCGTCTGGACTACTGCAACTTGCTGTTGGCTGGGCTCTCGTCCCCTCCCTACCTTCAGGCAAAACCCCTACGGGAGGGCAGCTCCCGCTCAGCCTAGTCCAAGCTCCTCTCTGTCCTGGCACCCCAATGGTGGACCCAGCTTCCCCCTGAAGCTAAGAGTCCCTGCCCATCTTCCGAAAATATCTGAAACCCTACATCTTCAAACAGTATATTAAATAATCCTCCTCCTCACCTAGACTCCCATCCCCTTCTCGCTCTGACTCTACTGATAGCTATGTTATTGAGGAGAAATGTACTTTCTTTGCCTGTGATGTGGTTGTTCCACCTAGATATCTGGAGATGAATGATGTGGTTGCTCCTCCTAGCTATCTGGAGATGAATGATGTGGTTGTTCCTCCCAGCTATCTGGCGATGAATGATGTGGTTGTTCCACCTAGATATCTGGAAATGAATGATGTGGTTGTTCCACCTAGCTATCTGGAGATGAATGATGTGGTTGTTCCACCTAGCTATCTGGAGATGAATGATGTGGTTGTTCCACCTAGCTATCTGGAAATGAATGATGTGGTTGTTCCTCCTAGCTATCTGGAGATGAATGGTGTGGTTGTTCCACCTAGCTATCTGGAGATGAATGATGTGGTTGCTCCTCCTAGCTATCTGGAGATGAATGATGTGGTTGTTCCACCTAGCTATCTGGCGATGAATGATGTGGTTGTTCCACCTAGATATCTGGAAATGAATGATGTGGTTGTTCCACCTAGCTATCTGGAAATGAATGATGTGGTTGTTCCACCTAGATATCTGGAGATGAATGATGTGGTTGTTCCACCTAGCTATCTGGAAATGAATGATGTGGTTGTTCCTCCTAGCTATCTGGAGATGAATGATGTGGTTGTTCCACCTAGCTATCTGGAGATGAATGATGTGGTTGTTCCTCCTAGCTATCTGGAGATGAATTATGTGGTTGTTCCACCTAGCTATCTGGAGATGAATGATGTGGTTGCTCCTCCTAGCTATCTGGAGATGAATGATGTGGTTGTTCCACCTAGCTATCTGGCGATGAATGATGTGGTTGTTCCACCTAGATATCTGGAAATGAATGATGTGGTTGTTCCACCTAGCTATCTGGAAATGAATGATGTGGTTGTTCCACCTAGATATCTGGAGATGAATGATGTGGTTGTTCCACCTAGCTATCTGGAAATGAATGATGTGGTTGTTCCTCCTAGCTATCTGGAGATGAATGATGTGGTTGTTCCACCTAGCTATCTGGAGATGAATGATGTGGTTGTTCCTCCTAGCTATCTGGAGATGAATGATGTGGTTGTTCCACCTAGCTATCTGGAAATGAATGATGTGGTTGTTCCTCCTAGCTATCTGGAGATGAATGATGTGGTTGTTCCACCTAGCTATCTGGAGATGAATGATGTGGTTGTTCCTCCTAGCTATCTGGAGATGAATGATGTGGTTGTTCCACCTAGCTATCTGGAAATGAATGATGTGGTTGTTCCTCCTAGCTATCTGGAGATGAATGATGTGGTTGTTCCTCCTAGCTATCTGGAGATGAATGATGTGGTTGTCCTCCTAGCTATCTGGAGATGAATGATGTGGTTGTTCCACCTAGCTATCTGGAGATGAATGATGTGGTTGTTCCACCTAGCTATCTGGAGATGAATGATGTGGTTGTTCCTCCTAGCTATCTGGAGATGAATGATGTGGTTGTTCCACCTAGCTATCTGGAGATGAATGATGTGGTTGTTCCACCTAGCTATCTGGAAATGAATGATGTGGTTGTTCCACCTAGCTATCTGGAGATGAATGATGTGGTTGTTCCACCTAGCTATCTGGAGATGAATAATGTGGTTGTCCTCCTAGCTATCTGGAGATGAATGATGTGGTTGTTCCTCCTAGCTATCTGGAAATGAATGATGTGGTTGTTCCACCTAGCTATCTGGAGATGAATGATGTGGTTGTTCCACCTAGCTATCTGGAGATGAATGATGTGGTTGTTCCACCTAGCTATCTGGAGATGAATGATGTGGTTGTTCCTCCTAGCTATCTGGAGATGAATGATGTGGTTGTTCCACCTAGCTATCTGGAAATGAATGATGTGGTTGTTCCTCCTAGCTATCTGGAGATGAATGATGTGGTTGTTCCACCTAGCTATCTGGAGATGAATGATGTGGTTGTTCCTCCTAGCTATCTGGAGATGAATGATGTGGTTGTTCCACCTAGCTATCTGGAGATGAATGATGTGGTTGTTCCTCCTAGCTATCTGGAGATGAATGATGTGGTTGTTCCTCCTAGCTTTCTGGAAATGAATGATGTGGTTGTTCCTCCTAGCTATCTGGAGATGAATGATGTGGTTGTTCCACCTAGCTATCTGGAGATGAATGATGTGGTTGTTCCTCCTAGCTATCTGGAGATGAATGATGTGGTTGTTCCACCTAGCTATCTGGAGATGAATGATGTGGTTGTTCCTCCTAGCTATCTGGAGATGAATGATGTGGTTGTTCCACCTAGCTATCTGGAGATGAATGATGTGGTTGTTCCTCCTAGCTATCTGGAGATGAATGATGTGGTTGTTCCACCTAGCTATATGGAGATGAATGATGTGGTTGTTCCTCCTAGCTATCTGGAGATGAATGATGTGGTTGTTCCTCCTAGCTATCTGGAAATGAATGATGTGGTTGTTCCTCCTAGCTATCTGGAGATGAATGATGTGGTTGTTCCACCTAGCTATCTGGAGATGAATGATGTGGTTGTTCCACCTAGCTATCTGGAGATAAATGATGTGGTTGTTCCACCTAGCTATCTGGAGATGAATGATGTGGTTGTTCCTCCTGGCTATCTTAAGGTGAATGCACTAGCTGTAAGTCGCTCTGGATAAGAGCGTCTACTAAATGACTAAAATGTAAATGTAACTAGCTGGCTCATTGTTGCCCATGAAAGTAAGTTAGACTAGCGAGGAAACATTTTAGCCAGGTAGCCTAGGATAACAAAAAATCTAAGCATGTACTGTATGAAAGAGTCATAGACCATTTCGGCAACATGAATGAGAAGAGGATGGCATTGGCGTTTCTCTACAAGTAGGGTGAGTCAACATGTTTTTTTAATTTGATTTGCAAGCACGCACACACGCACACATTGAAATCAGTACCGTGGACAGCCACATCCTATTTAGCTTACAATGATTGGACTAAATTGGTTTTTGGTATATTTTAGTTGTCACTGTATTAGAATAGGCAAAGGTGATTTGATGATGTTGAAATGTTAAAGTTGAAATGGTGCTGGAATAGTGGAGACAGCTCCTGCTTTCCTAACCCATCCGAGGTTCTAAATCAGTGGTTGTTTAGTAGTCTGAAAATGTCGGAAACATGAACTTGCTTGACCATGCTGTAGGTCATGTAACTGTTTGTTACATGCAATATGCTTTGTGGACTTCACCAGACAGATTTTGCTCTCCGGTTTTGTGATGAAGCACAGGTGTTTTTGAATTGATTCTGCCACTGTCTTCTTATTGTCTCGGCCTTAGGCCTATATATCACCGTGGCAAGGCATATTACTAACAGGTTATAGAGCAAACAACGCAATTATCACAACACATAGGTTGTAATATGGCTATTTTTACTTGGCTTGGCTTCCCCAGTGAGTTTACCAACACACCGCTACTGACTGTAACCACATTGATCCTAAGATCAAAAAATAAACTTTCCCATGGACCAAAATCCACAATCTACCCCTCCAAAGAAAGCATACCTCCGGGGCTACTTCGAAATGCCACCCAATCTGTAATCAGAATTTGAGTTTAGCCCGCACTCTGCAGTCCTATGTGGTACGTATAGAAAAAGAGCTATAGAATGACCGAATTACCGCGCAATATGCAGCCCCCACAAACACCTTGAAAACGACTATTTCCCATTGGCTTGTACTATCTATGACAGCAGCATCAGTTAGCGACCAACAACTGCAGGACATGTTTACATTTGGTTAGTTCTATCAGTGTTATTTAGATGAAAGACGCAAGCTAACTGAGATAGCTCTTTAGCTAGCCAACTTTGGCATAGTTAGTTCTTTCACTTACCGGTTCACTTCCATGCCAGTGATAATGCTTACGGTCTCTGCAGGTGCTGGTGGCTGTTTGAGATGCTTTCGAAGCCACGTTAATGGTAGGGACAGCATCCACTTTGAGAAGCAACTTCTTGCTGAAGCCCTCCTTCCATTGTTGATAGCTGTAGAAGTGCTCAGGGATTAAATGTGCCCGCAGATTGATGAGTATTTTTCACAAATGTATCCCACTTTTTGGAAGTATTCATACCCACCCTGATATTAGGCTATGTATGATGATTTCATGTTTTCATGCCTGCCTCGATAGGCCAGGTTTATGTTTGCTGATTCAAGTGAAATATTGTATTCATATCCACCGTGGTATTATGTATAATGATTTCCTGTTTTCATGCCTGAAAGCCTATACAGTAGAGTTTGCTTATTCAAAGTGAGCTATTCATAACCTGCCGTACAGTTCAAGATATAGGCCTACAGTGTTTGTATTGTATTGTGTGTGGCTCTTTTGATATGGTAAAAAGTGTGCAATTCTGGGCTTAATGAAAACACTTTCAGGGATTTATATTCTTCATTGCTTCTTTGTGCAATAGTGCTATATACTGTTTGCACATGTTACAATCCAGTGCGGAGCTGGTGTCCAGCCGTTGCGCTGACCATGGTCCTGAATGCATATTTTGTGTTTGCACTGTAGATCGCTCCTTTGAGCGGGAGTGGTCGATATTTAGGTGATAGACATGTTGTGTATTTCATAATGTTTGTTTATTGTCAGCGGTGTTGTTGTAAGCAGTTGTGTAGTTGCGCACTTTCTCTGCCTACTTAGCAATAATAACGGGCTTGTTTGTCAAGGGAAATTTGTTGTGGTTTTTTGGTCACATTTATCCTGTGTTAAATTATACAATGTGTTTGCACAAATTTTCACATAAATATGTTAGGCAGTAGTGTAGTGGAGGTTATTCGCAGGTATGCGCCATATACCCACTTTTTGGGGCATTATTTATACTCACTTTTTAATCACCACTGACGCGTTTCAAAGTAGTGTAGTGGACGTATACGCTGTATCAATTATGTAGTGCAATAGATAAATCATGCACAAAGTAGCCTACACAAACACAAATATTGTGACATATTTGGCAATATGGGTTTGAAAAGTGTGAAACCATAGCATAGACCTATATTATTCAGCACCACTGGCAGGTATTGCGGCTCGGCTGGAGCCAGCCAATATCGGATCAAAGATCTCAGCAGTGGACAGCTCCGCACTCCGCTCTATTCTCTGACTCCTAATGTTTGCATTCACAACAATAATTGCACATTTATTCTCATGTCTCATGAGTTCTACAGTTAGGCTATCCTCTTTATTTTTCTTCTCGACAAAATAACTTTAGGCCAGGGCCCTGACTCGATCAGGTAGCGATCACCATTTCCCCTATAGACCAAATAGCCTAGGCCTACAGAATTCATGTGGCAAAGACTATAGCCTAGAAAAGTTATTCAATGATAGTAATATTAGGGTAGAAATACATGGAAAGCATGGTGTATGGACTTTTTTTGTAACCCATAAATCTCCTCTAGTAAAACGCACAATACACCGATTAATCAGCAGCGACTAGCATCCACGCCTTAAATTGCTGTGAACTGTAGGAACTCCTTGAGTATCCCGTTCTCGTGTCACGAGCCACTACAGAAATATGTTCCCTTTCTTACCTCTGCGCTTATCTGGTCCCTTAGCCCAACATATCAACCATCAGCCTATTATTTAATTCTGGATATCGTTCTGGGTCTATTTCGCATTGCCATGATTTTAGGTCATTCAGAGTAGCCTACATCTGTTTCTCTGAATTGTTCACACAGGGCGCCTTTCATTCGCCAGGCAGGCCATTTTGGAAAAAGTTGAGTATGCACCACGACAACACCACGGAGTTCTGAGTAGTTTTGCAGATTTTTTGGGGCCCAGTCACTTTTACTCATGTCCAGCCACATAGCAATTTCTGCCTACGTCTCTGCATGTAGTATCTGCCAGTGTGCTTGAAACTTTGATAGATCCTTCAATAACCCACTGTAATAATCTAAGTGCTGAATCCTGAGAGACTGATCGTTGTCTGATGTGCTGTGGACCACCGGAAAAGCCCAATTTGTCTCGTCTCCCTGATCTTACACAAAATAACATTTGCATTCAGCCAGCTGCCTGTAATAAAGCCTGGCAGTTATGGGGTCCGCTCAGACGCTTCACCATTAATCACAATTAAAGAGAGCTCAGCGCTTGTCACATGAATATTTACAGCGTGGTCGGGCCATCACACACTGTAAATTCATAAATCATCAGGCCAGATTATGGAATTTATGACCGTTTTATTATTCATGATCTGCCTTTTATCTGGTTTTATATTTATTTCCAGCACCAAATGACCTGCTAGGGAGGGGGCGGGGGGCGCTGTCTCTTACCCAAGCTGTCCAGTCACATATGTAAACATGTGTGTATGTGACACTCACACGTGTTAACAGAGAAGTAAGCAAGGCCTCCCATCTGCACCTCAAGCCAAGGACTCCTCCCCCATCTCACTTCTCTCATCTGTCTCCTCTCTACTCCTGCACTCAGCCAGGATATGATATGTCATCCATCCCTTCCGTTATGTGATGTGTCATTCTTTTTTTATCACTCAATTCTGGTATTAGATGTCATGTGACAGATACATTCTGCATATCCTCCCTCCACTTAAGGAAACCAACCAACCCAGCATCATGTTCCACAGTACCCAAACTTGTCAGAATTGTTCCTGACTGCTGTAGTGATGGATGCTCAGAGAGACTCATAATAATAATTCATAACTGATTGGATTTATATCAAACTTTTAGAGGGCCTGGTTGTATAAAACAAATGGTCAATGCGCTTAAATAGAAACTCAACTCATTCACCACCAATGATTGGCAACTACTTGGGTTGTGCCAGAACACTCACCACACATCAGCTTACATGGTGGAGAGGTGAGGACTCGGAGTGAATATATGCAAATTACTGAGTGGTGTGGAGATTCTCACAAACACCTTTTCACTTAACTACTATCAAGCTTGGTTTTCTTAACATTATTTCAATTTAGTAGAGACAAGCCGATGGCTTAAATTAGTTTTTGTGTATACATGTGTGAGTGTGAGGAATATGTGTGTACAGTACGTGCATGCTCTGATGTCTCCCAGTTCTCCACATCATCATGCTACAATGGCTCCTGGTGTCCAGTCATCCCAGCTGTGGCTGAACAGTGAACAGCCAAATGGAACTAAAGTGGAGCATGTGTCACAGGTCAATGCTGCTCTCCACCTCACAGCTGTCCACTGCCCATTGAAACAGGCCCAATGGCTGGCCGTAGACACAGCATTACACTTCTGGACTACAGAGCAGGGCAGAGCAGGCTCACTGACAGCTCCATTTATTAAGACCACTTAACCCAAGGAATCCTCAGTGATCCAAAACAAGAGTTTGATTATATTGAATGTTTATATTGTTGGAGAAATTGGCCCTCATTCTGTTGTGCTCCTTCCTATCACTTTACACACGTGTCCCTACAACTCAGACAACATCAGCTTAGAGTGGAAATATTCAACGATTAATTCATTGAGTGATATGTACAGCCATATTTCTACAGCCATTTAGAATGTGTGATTTCATGTGCATCGCTATGGTTCAACCGTGTCATATAAATTAAAAGGGGTAGCATTTCCTCTTCATTGTCAAATGAGGAGAATATAGAGTAATCACTGATTGATATATTGACTAACTATTCCCAATGGACTGTGGTGTGTGTAAGTGTGTGTGTGTGTGAGAGAAAGAGAGAGAGAGTTGAGTGGATGAGAGGGGGAGACTAGTTGATTGGCAGGCAGTAGTAATCACAACATGAGGAGAACGTGAGCTGATCAAGGTGTGGCTGTGATGTGGTTGTAGTCCAACAACAGTGGGTGTCAGTGTGACTGTAGGCTTGGTGCACTATGAGGCTGCCAGAGACAAAGGCGCATGCAGGATACCTCTGCTGATATTACTGTCATCTGGACGCTGATGGTTCACGGCACGTTCTCCTCCCTTGTTTAACACTTCTCCTCAATGAACTTTAATAAAGACTATATTCCCCTGCTCTGTGCGTCTGAACTTCAAATAATGAAAAATATTGATCTGAGACATTTTTTTTGTCAATATTACTCTCTGCCATGGGGAGGGGAGAGAGTCTGGTCTAGAGGTTGTTTGGTGTCTAGAAGATGAGAGCACCATCTAGTGGACAGAGGATAAATTAAAGTTGTCAGTCATCTGTTGCCTTCACACCACACCCTCCACAATACTATACAATTTCACTGGTACATATATGGATAATATTCTAAATTAATTTTATCACCAGCACAGTTGCTAGCTTCATAATGCTATGGTGATCACATTAACCTTCTAGTAACAGGCATGTAGCAATTATTCTATCATCTGTGAACTAACTGCATGGGGCTGTCTTATATCTGAGAATGTGAGCGTGAGAGCATGCATGTGTGCTTGTGACAGTGCTTCTGTCTATCTCACTATGTGTATCTTTATGAGTATCTATTGAATGCCCAATCAATGTTCCTCATGGACAGAGAGAACACTTTGCCATTACCATCAGTGTGGGTGATGCATTGTATTTCTGCTGCTGCCACTGTGCTTTGTTTCCCGGCATCTCAAGGCCTCGGCGCCTGAACACAGCCTTGCCTTTTGTTCCCACCTCTCTCTCCATTCCCTCTGATCATCCAGTGCCCATGTAACGGATGTGAAATGGCTAGCTAGTTAGCGGGTACGCGCTAGTAGCGTTTCAATCAGTTACGTCACTTGCTCTGAAACCTAGAAGTAGTGTTGCGCCTTGCTCTGCAAGAGCCGTGGCCTTTGTGGAGCGATGGGTAACGATGCTTCGTGGGCGACCGTTGTGGATGTGTGCAGAAGGTCCCTGGTTCGCGCCCGTGTCGGGGCGAGGGGACGGTTTAAAGTTATACTGTTACATTGATGCTGTTGACCCGGATCACTGGATGCTGGGGAAAAGGAGGAGGTTGAAAGGGGGGTGAGTGTAACGGATGTGAAATGGCTAGCTAGTTAGCGGGTACGCGCTAGTAGCGTTTCAATCAGTTACGTCACTTGCTCTGAAACCTAGAAGTAGTGTTGCGCCTTGCTCTGCAAGGGCCGCGGCTTTTGTGGAGCGATGGGTAACGACGCTTCGTGGGTGTCAGTTGTTGATGTGTGCAGAGGGTCCCTGGTTCGCGCCCGTGTCGGGGCGAGGGGACGGTTTAAAGTTCTACTGTTACACCCACACAACTCCCTTTGTCTTTCACTTCATGCCTCACTCCATGAAAAACACAAGCATGAAAATAACACATCTCTTTCACATACAGAAACAAATAATAAAACAAGTCACATCACTTCGTCAAAGGCTAAGTGTCCCAGTCTGTATAGCTTGAATGTGCAAGGAGAATTTGGATTGCATGCAAAAAATGTGTATGCAAACCTGATCTAATGAAAATATCTTGCATAGTAAACAATTGCACTTATTTTTTCCTACTAGCACTGACTTTGCTGATAGGTGATAACTACTTTGACGAAAAATGTACTTACTATGACTGTGAAATGTGGTTGTCTCAAGTTGCTATCTTAAGATGAATGCACTAACTTTAAGTCACTCTGGATAAGAGTGTCTGCTAAATGACTGAAATGTAAATATATTGGTCTCTTGAGATTAAACTGACACAAATGTTAGTTCCTTGCACGTTAGCAGATACACTCTAGTTAGAGGAGTGAAAGTAGTATTCAAACATGATGCTCAGCTTTACCGAAACTTATTAGGCAAATGCATTACACTCAGAGCCATATATTTAGATATGTGGCTCTGATTACACTGTACCAATAACAATAGTCACATTACCTTTCAGCACAGTTATGTAGCTGGGCAAAACACATCTATCAAGTTTATGTTATGTAGCTTCATCACTAGTAGGTGGTGCAACTGTATAATTTTAGATCAGCTATGAGTCGATGAATCAGCTGCCATAATATGGTTTCCGGTGTTTCACAAATATGCTGGGAATAATCTACACTGATCAGAAATATAAACCCAAAAGTGCTGGTCCCATGTTTCATGAGCTGGAATAAAATCTTTCTTTTTAAATTCCAGGCACAAAAAAAGTTTTCTCTTAAATTTTGTGCACAAATTAGTTTACATCCCTGTTAGTGAAGATTTCTCCTTTGCCAAGATAATCCATCCACCTGACAGGTGTGGCATATGAAGAAGCTGATTAAACAGCATGATCATGACACAGGTGCACCTTGTCCTGGAGACAATAAAAGGCCACTCTAAAATGTGCAGTTTCGTCACACAACACAATGACACAGATGTCTCAAGTTTTGAGGGAGCGTGCAATTGGCATGCTGACTGCAGGAATGTCTACCCGAGCTGTTGCCAGAGAATGTAATGTTAATTTCTCTACCATAAGCCAATGACAATGTCCTTTTAAGAATTTGGCAGTAAGTCCAACCTGCTTCACAACTGCAGGCCACGTGTATGGCGTTATGTGGGCGAGCGGTTTGCATGAGGACTGCAGCACATCTCATGCCCAGGGCAAGAAATTGCAATGTCCGTACTGTGAGATGCCTAAGACAGAGCTACAGGGAGACAGGACGGACAGCTGATCGTCCTCGCAGTGGCAGACCACATATAACAACACCTGCACAGGATCGGTACATCCGAACATCACACCTGCGGGACAGGTACAGGATGGCAACAACAACTGCCCGGGTTACACCAGGAACTCACAATCCCTGCATCAGTGCTCAGACTGTCCGCAATAGGCTGAGAGAGGCTGGAATGAGGGCTTGTAGGCCTGTTGTAAGGCAGGTCCTCACCAGACATCACCGGCAACAACATCGCCTATGGGCACAAACCCACCGTCACTGGACCAGACAGGACTGGCAAAAAGTGCTCTTCACTGACGAGTCGCGGTTTTGTCTCACCAGGGGTGATGGTCGGATTCGCGTTTATCGTATAAGGAATGAGCGTCGGACTAAGCTTGTTGTCATTGCAGGCAATCTCAACGCTGTGCGTTACAGGGAAGACATCCTCCTCCCTCATGTGGTACCCTTCCTGCAGACTCATCCTGACATGACCTTCCAGCATGACGATGCCACCAGCCATACTGCTCGTTCTGTGAGTGATTTCCTGCAAGACAGGAATGTCAGTGTTCTGCCATGGCCAGTGAAGAGCCCGAATCTCAATCCCATTGAGCACGTCTGGGACCTGTTGGATCGGAGGGTGAGGGCTAGGGCCATTCCCCCCAGAAATGTCTGGGAACTTGCAGGTGCCTTGGTGGAAGAGTGGGGTAACATCTCACAGCAAGAACTGGCAAATCTGGTGCAGTCCATGAGGAGGAGATGCACTGCAGTACTTAATACAGCTGGTGGCCACACCAGATACTGACTGTTACTTTTGATTTTGACCCCTCTTTTGTTCATGGACACATTATTCAATTTCTGTTAGTCAGATGTCTGTGGAACATGTTCATGTTCAACTGTCTCAGTTGTTGAATCTTGTAATGTTCATACAAATATTTTTCCATGTTAAATTTCCTGAAAATAAACGCAGTTGACAGAGAGAGGACGTTTCTTTTTTTGCTGAGTTTAGAAGGTGGAGACAGTACAGGTACATCAAAGCTGGGACCTAGGGAATGAAAAACAGCTCTATCTTCAGGCCATCAGACTGTTAAATAGTCACCACTAGCCAGCCTCCGCCCAGTACCCTGCCATGAGCTTTAGTCAGTTAATTAATAGTCGGCTACTACCCTAGTACTCAACCCTACACCTTAGAGACTGCTGCCCTATGTAACACTGGTCACTTTAATAATGTTTACATTCTGTTTCACTGCAAATCTATACTCTATAGCCACTCCTATCTGTCGTATCTTTAATCTGAGCCTAGAGGAAAGTCTTTGTCCTCAGGCCTGGAGGGAAGCCAATGTAATTCTGCTACCCAAGAGTGGTAAATGTTACTGGTTTTAACAGCAAACCTATCAGCTTGCTGCCCACTCTTAGCAAACTGTTGGGGAAAAAAAGTGTTGTTTGACCAAATACAATGCTATTTCTCTTTAAACAAATTAAAATTAAAGTATTCAGACCCCTTGACTTTTTCCACATTTTGTTACGTTACAGCCTTATTTGTAATGGATGAAATCGTTTTTCCCCCTCATCAATCTACACACAATACCCCATAATGAAAAAGCTAAAAGTTGGTAAATGTATAAAAAGAAAACTGAAATATCACATTTACATAAATATTCAGACCATTTACTCAGTACTTTTTTGAAGCACCTTTGGCAGCGATTACAGCCTTGAGTATTGGGTATGACGCTACAAGCTTGGTACACCTGTATTTAGGGAGTTTCTCCCATTCTTCTCTGCAGATCCTTTCAACCTCTGTCAGGTAGGATGAGGAGCGTCATTGCACAACTATTTTCAAGTCTCTCCAGAGATGTTCGATCGGGAAATTATGTAAAAATGTATCACTAGCCACTTTAAACAATGCCACTTAATATAATGTTTACATACCCTACATTACTCATCTCATATGTATATGTATATACTGTACTCTATATCATCTACTGCATCTTGCCATCTTTATGTAATACATGTATCACTAGCCACTTTAAACTATGCCACTTTATGTTTACATACCCTACATTACTCATCTCATATGTATAGACTGTACTCTATACCATCTACTGCATCTTGCCTATGCCGTTCTGTACCATCACTCATTCATATATCTTTATGTACATATTCTTTATCCCTTTACACTTGTGTGTATAAGGTAGTAGTTGTGGAATTGTTAGGTTAGATTACTTGTTGGTTATTACTGCATTGTCGGAACTAGAAGCACAAGCATTTCGCTACACTCGCATTAACATCTGCTAACCATGTGTATGTGACAAATAACATTTGATTTGGGTGCAAGTCTGGGCTCTGGCTGGGCCACTCAAGGACATTCAGAGACTTGTCCCGAAGCCACTCCTGCGTTGCCTTGGCTGTGTGTTTAGGGTCGTTGTCCTGTTGGAAGGTAAACCTTCGCCCCAGTCTGAGGTCCTAAGCGCTCTGGAGCAGGTTTTCGTCAAGGATCTCTCTGTACTTTGCGCCGTTCATTTTTCCCTCGATCCTGTCTAGTCTCCCAGTCCCTGCCGCTGAAAAACATTCCCACAGCATGATACTGCTACCACCATGCTTCACAGTAGGGATAGTACCAGGTTTCCTCCAGACGTGATGCTTGGCATTCAGGCCAAAGAGTTCAATCTTGGTTTCATCAGACCAAAGAATCTTGTTTCTCATGGTGTGTGATATATCAAAAAACGATTGAATCCATTTTAGAATAAGGCTGTAACTTAACACAAACTTAGCACTGTATACACTATATTTACAAAAGTATGTGGATACCCATTCAAATTAGTGGATTCTGCTATTTCAGCCACACCCGATGCTGACAGATGTATAAAATTGAGCACACAGCCATGTGATCTCCATAGACAAACATTGGCAGTAGAATGGCCTTACTGAAAAGCTCAGTAACTTTCAACGTGGCACCGTCATAGGATGCCACCTTTCCAACAAGTATATTTGTCAAATGCCCCAATGCATAGTGCACACTGTAAAGTTTGGTGGAGGAGGAATAATGGTCTGGGGCTGTTTTTCATGGTTCAGGCTCCATAGTTCTAGTGAAGGGAAATCTTAACTCTACAGCAAACAATGACATTCTAGATGATTCTGTGCTTCCAACTTTGTGATATCAGTTAGGGGAAGGCCCTTTCCTTTTTTTCTATCTTTTTTTATTAACAACAAATCAATACAGGGAGTGCATGTGGGAACACAAGTATATATGAATAATAAACAATGGACAATTGGGCTAGGGGGTACAATATCACATTACACACGGACCTTAAGGGACATACATACACTTATAATTCTAACAGCTTTTTTGTTAGTAGAGTATTTAATTGTCTTAAAATATAGTTCAATTTATTTTTGTAAGGTAAGAAAATGCATTTTTTGGTTTGTAAATTTACATTTGTGAATCTGAAATTTGGCCAAAAGAATAATGAAATTAATTACATAAAAATGTTTCAGCTTATTTCTATCATATGTAAAGAATCCAAGCAGTACATCTCTCCACAATAGTGTAAGATCTTCATAAATGTGTTCAATTATAAATCTACTAATGTCTTGCCACAGTTTTCTTACATGAATACAATTCCAAAAAAGGTACAACACTGTTTCTGGGTGGTCATTACAAAAGGAGCAATTTGAGTTGATGTTTTCCTTAAACTTCTTCATATAGTGGTTGGCAGGATAATATTTATGAATAATTTTAAAGGAAACGTCCTTAATTTTGTTAACAAGTAGGTATGTGTGTGGCAGCATCCAAACTTTTTCCCAACAGATATTATCAATACATCCATTCCAATAAGGTATAGATACAACATCCTGCTGAAACAAGGTTCGTATCGCTCTGTTGTTGAATGGACCAAAAGAGAAACAAATCTTTCCTACTGATGAGTCACCAGGGTCAACGGAAGGTAGGCTCCAGGGTCAACAGAAGGTAGGGTCAGGTCTTGACACATTCCTGAATAATAAAGCAACACCTGAGGGAATGGCATCTAAAACAATTGCAAAATCTTTAGGTGTTACAGGGACCTTGTAAAGTGATAAGAATTCCTTATAACTGAGTAAAAGACCCTCTGCATTTACCAGTTGGCTCACCAATAGGATATTATTTCAGATATACCAATATTCTAAAAACAAATAAGTATTTTTATACAATATATCCCGATAATTCCATATATAATATCTGTGTGGAGAAAAATGATGCTTATAAATTAAGGACCATGACAAGAAAACTTGCCGATGAAAAGCAGAAAGTTTCACTCAAACTTTGTCAATATTATAATTGCAAACCAACATGAAGTTAAGGCAACCAAAAGTAGAGAAGACATGATGAGGAATAAAATTACACATAGAAGTGGGTCTTCTTAGAAATTGATTTATCCAATTGATCTTAAAAGTATTATTTAAGGTAGTTCAGCCCACCATTCTCATAAGTGTTCATTACAACAGTTTTCCTAATGTAATGGGTACGGTTTCTCCGCAGAAAGTTGAAAAGCATCTGGTCTATCTCCTTGCTTATTTTACAGTCAAGATATAAAGATAGAGCGCCATATCTTAGTCTAGAGATACCTTCGGCCTTGGTTATTAGGACTCTACCTTTTAAAGATAAGTCCCTCTGTAGCCATTGATTTAACTTCTTCTGGGTTTTTTTTTAATAAGAGGGTTAAAATTTAGTAAGCATCTAGACTTCTGATCCTTTGTAATGGTTATGCCTAAATATGCAAGTTCTTCTTTTACTGGAATACCATAATAGGAAGGTGTCACACAATCTTTGACAGCCATGAGTTCACATTTATTAATGTTAAGATATAGACCAGACGCTTTGGAAAAGGATTGTATCACATTGATCGATATGGGAATTTGGTTAGCATCTTTCAGAAAAAGTGTAGTATCTTCAGCCAGCTGGCTTATAATACTTTCTTTACCAGCTATGGAAATACCTTGTACAGGACTATTATTTAAATAATTTGTAAGAAGTTGGGTGATTAATAAAAACAGGTACGGAGAGATAGGACAACCTTGCCTAATTCCTCTCTTTAGCTCAAATCTAGGTGAGGTGCCATATTTCAATTTGATAAAGCTGTTACCATTTGTATAGAGAGTCTTAATAGCCTTACAGAAAAAATCCCCAAAGCCACGTCTCTCAAGGGAGTGGAAGAGGAACTGATGCTCTACTGTGTCAAATGCTTTATAAAAATCTAAAAATAATATGAAGCTATCCTCGGTTATTAGGTCTGAGTAGTCAAGTATGTCTAATACTAGTCTGACATTGTTAGAAATATGTCTGTTCCTCATAAAGCCAGACTGTGTTTCATCAATGATTGCATCCAGGACTTCTTTAATTATTTTTGCAAGTAGTAAGGCTAATATCTTATAGTCATTCTTAAGAAGACAAATTGGATGCCAGTTATTGATGAGCAGCACTTTTGTTTTAGGCTTAGGTATCAGTGTTATTTACCCCTGACTCATTGTAGGAGGGAGAACATTGTTGTTATTATCTCTAAAAAAGACTTCAAATAGGAAGGGAGCTACTCGTTCAGAAAATAATTTGTCAAATTCTATTGTAATTCCATCAACACCTGGTGATTTATTGTTCTTTAGATGTTTGATAGACTCTATGATCTCTTCAACTTTGATGGGTTCATCACACTGTTTAGATTCTATATCACTGATAGAGTGAACATTATTCAGTGAGTTAAAAAAACATATCTGTGGATTACTGACAGTACGTAGGGCTATACAATTTTCTGTAAAAATTGCTACAGTATTTAGCGATTAATTTTTGGTAATCTGTAATAACACCATCAATGTTTAATTTATGGATAGTGTTATTTTTAGAGTGAAATTTATCAAGTCTAAAGAAATAGGATGAATTCTGTTCTCCCTCCTCAATCCATTTTTCCCTAGATCTAATAAAGGCTCCTTCTGCTTTTCATCTATATATATTATCCAGTTTATTTTGTAACTCAATTAGTTCCATCTTCTCCTCCCCAGAGAGGCCGGCTGGGAACCTCTGAGAAAGGGAAGTTATCTTAAAGATCACCTTTTCCTCCTCAGCTCTTCTGGTCTTAGCAAGATTACTACCATATTTTCTAAGGTATTTGGACACCTCAATTTTAAAGAGCTCCCAGTTCTTGCAATAAGATTTTTCTTCACAAGCCCTTTCCCAAAAGTGTGAAAGCAGATCTTTAACCTCAAACTTAACTATATCATTATTTAATAATGAGCTATTTAGCTTCCAGTAGGATGCTCTACCAAGGTTAGTATCAGGGCTAAATATTTTGATATCAATGTAAATGGCCCTATGGTCTGTGAGGGGAGTAGTACAAATATTTGTAGTAGCACACTCACTATCAATACATTTGGATATAAGCCAAAAATATATTCTGGATTGTCTGGAACCTGTTTTGTTACTCCAAGTGAATGATCTGTCGGCCGGAAACCTCTCTCTCCATATATCAGTAAGATCAAACTTTTCCATAAAAAGTATTAAACCCAAATTCTGATTGATTAATGCACTTGTGGCTGAATGGAAGCAAATCCCTGCAACAATGTTCCAACATCTAGTGAAAACTCTTCCCAGAAGAGTGGAGGCTGTTATAGCAGCAAAGTGGGGGACCTACTCCATATTAATGCCCATGATTTTGGAATGAGATGTTCGACAAGCAGATGTCCACATACCTTTGGTCATGTAGTGTATATCTATATTCCATATTCTGACATTGCTCATTCTAATATTTCTTAATTCCTTTCTTTTTATTTGGGGGATTTGCATGTATTGTTTTGTATTGTATTGCTCTGTTGAGTTAGGAACATAAGCATTTCGGCTCTGCCCATAATAACATCTGCAAAATTATTGTACGAACCAATGAAATGTGATTTGTCTTCAGCCGGTCTTCTGCAAAAGGGCTGTAACGTCGAGATATGGCGTGTTGGAACATTACTATAAAAAGATGTGTTTCAATTCAACATTTTTGAATTATTATTTGTCGCTGATATGACAGAAAAGCAGCTCCTTATACCGCAAGCGATGAATGTTTGTTCAGACTAAGCGTCCGGGGCTCTTAGCAAAACTCCCCAGTACAGAAGATGCCTTCATTCCAATTAATGTTATGTGTAATGGAACTGAGTCATGATCAAGGGCTAGCTCCTTCTGCTCCTCGGATACAAAAAAAACTAAATAAGTCCACTTCTTGTTATCCTCACTGACGCAACCTTATCCAGATAACGCCACCCTCACTCCAACTAAAAAAAGAGTCAGAGCAAGGCTTTACATATTCCACAACCACTTCTCTTATTTCCCCTGTTGTTCGCCACTGCAGTCCATTCCTTTTCACTCTTAACAGTCTACTCCACTCGATGCGCCATCAGTTTCAAACATAACATCCGCCTCCGCCATCTTCATTTCCGTACTTTCCGTAGTACACATTGTCTTCTTTTGATGACATCATCACTGGGACTTTCCGGATGCGTTGGGATTGTCGTGTAAAAAGTTATTTTAAAATAGGATTACTCTAGGTAATATATCACCGCGGGGAAGAAGAATATAGATCACAGGAAACCATGAAGGAGGGTAAAGATCGACATGACACCGAATGGTTAAAATTTTAAAACTCTCCGTTGTCAATAGGGACAGATATTCATAAACAGAATGTCAACAACGCGGCCCCTCCTTGGTATGAAGCGAGTCACCGAGGTAACCTGTTCGGAACCGCCCGGAAACAGGCTATCACCAGTAGCGAGCAAACAACAGCAAGAGGTCCTGACAGTGGACGAATTTGCGGTCCTTGAAAACAAGCAAGAAGAACTGAATTGCGCTAAACGCAAAGTAGAACAGGTTTTCCAGGTAGCTTTCACAATTATCGGCCTTTTGGACCACACTGGAGCCCACAGTAGTACAGCATCAAGGCAGATATGGCTTAAACTCAAGGGAAAGAGAGACGACGTGTCGAAGGCAAAGGTAAACATTGACTGTGATTAATGAAATGACTTTGAGGCCCATTCTTCAAGTGTTTTATTTATTTTTGTCAGTTATGCAGTTCAATAGCAAAGACCTTTCATTGGTAGAGCAAAGGTCCATCCTTAAATGTTATGTGTTGGTAATAAAATAAGAGGTACCTGATTGGAATAGGTATGATATGACCAATGTAAAAATGCTTATATGAAAAGTTGTTTGAGTTTCATATAATATAAGGCTTTGTGTAAACTGCTTTCTAGCTAACTGTACAGATTATATTAGTAAAGATTATAAAACTAGTCCATCTAGGTGCCAGGTTTACAACATCATTACATAAGATCCCGACTGCATGATGGGTGTCAATGACACTTTTGCTTTCAAGTTCAGCACTGATTTCCCGTTCATTCTACTACTCTAAAAACAGCAGTCATAACATATTTTACACTTCCGTATCTTGAGTTTCCCTTTGCCAACATTGTGAAGTGGGCAGATGAAGTTCAATGTACAGGTCACCGGATTGGGTAATATTATATTACTATTGGTGCCAGTGTAACCGATGTGAAATGGCTAGCTAGTTAGCGGTGGTGCGCGCTAATAGCGTTTCAATCGGTGATGTCACTCGCTTTGAGACCTTGAAGTAGTGGTTCCCCTTGCTCTGCAAGGGCTGCGGCTTTTGTGGAGCGATGGGTAACGATGTTTCGAGGGTGACTGTTGTTGATGTGTGCAGAGGGTCCCTGGTTCGCGCCCGGGTCGGGGCGAGGGGATGGACTAAAGTTAAACTGTTACACCAGTAAACTTGGAATCCCCTTCCACCCCATTGAGAACACAGAAAACGGAAGCCCCAACATATTTATGCCTTGCCCCGTCATTTTTTCTCCCTGGTGTACGTAGTCATCAGGAAACCATGTGCACTCTATGGAGAGGAGACACACGTATGCATTGTGACAGCCAGGGCATCTCAAACTTGAGGCTGATTCATCAAATATTTCAGGAAACTGTTGAGATGTTGAGATTTCCTCATTGGGTTTCAGTTGATTTCTTACAACTTCCCATCTTCCACTTTTCAATCTTACCAATTTACAGTCAATGTGATGATGACAGAGTTGACTGAGAGTTGTTATTGAAGATGATGAGTGAAGTTTTCTTGGGCAGGCGGAGAGGGGGTATTCCTAAGCATCCTACTATCAGTTTCAAAAGCTTAGAACATGGACCTTCTCATGTGAAATTATTTAATGTAGTCTAGATCCCCATCCATGGTGCTTTATGAACTAGGTGTGTTGCCTACACCTGTGTAAGTTGATGTTGGACAACTCATTTTTTGTTGTTGGCATGTCTACTTCTCTAACTGGTGTTGACTCTATGTTGTTGCAGGAGTACCTGAAAGGGCTCTGTGACCCAGAGCTGCAGCAGGTGGAGCGCTACCCTGTGGACATCCACTGCATCTTTGCCGGTGCCCGGGGTTTGTTCCTGGATCGGCTGCTGCGGGACACCAGTGCTGAGGTTGTGGTGCTGGAGCCGGGACGATTGCGCCTGCTGGGCTGCGTTGAGTCTGTCGTCATGGCACAGAGCCGCGTGCAGCAGTTTGTTGCTCTCTTCCAAGAGAAGCGGAGCCTGCCCGGAGACAGGGAGCAGACCGTCAAACGCACCTTCAAGACGTTTGTGGAGGAGCGGGACGATAAGTACGCCATGGAGCTGCTCTTGCTACCCAGTGCCCTGAAGGAGGAGCTGCTAGGTCTTGCCCAGAGCCCCACTCAGCCTGGTGGGGTTATAGACGTCGACCAGGATCGCTCCCAAAGCAGCACCCCTGTCACTGACCTCTCCAACCGCATCGTGGACACCAGCTTTGAGGAGAAGGCGGCTGGGGCTCCAGCCGGGGCCGAAGTGGGGTTGCTGAATGGCATCCGACCCTCCCACAAGCGGCGTTCGTCAGAGAGCGAGCTGAGGGACACCAAGAGGCAGTTCTCCCTAGAGAGGAGGGGTGAGTCGATTGAGACAGAGTGCCACACTGTGACCAGTGACAGCCGAGCTAAGACTCCCTCCAAGGCCAACATGGGGCTTATGGTGCTGGACTCCACTGATAGTGCAGAGGACCGGGAAGCTGTGACCCCAGAGACCAACCTGCGGTGCCTGGTGAACTTCTTCAGGACCATGGGCTACCAGCAGGAGGTGGTGGAGAGGGTGGTGAGGGAGACGGGCCAGACAGAGGACACCTTCCTGCTGCTGGAGCGCATTGTGGAGGAGAGCCAGAGAACAAAGGGGCAGCGAGGTGGGGCGTCCTCAACCCACAACCCTGAGTCTTCATCTTCCTCCTCCGCTACTTTCTCCAGGGATAAGGACAGAGGGCCAGATAGAATGCCAAACAGAGCCCTGGATGTAAAGTCCAAGGAGAACATTAAGCCACTCAGCAGCAATGCTGTGGGCCAGAGGGGACAGTGTAGCAGCATGCTGCAGACAGTGACACTAAAGAGGAGCAGCACTGGTCAGGGGGCTGCTTACAATATCATCACCATTGAGGATGACGAGGACAGTTCCGACACTATGACTGGCGTTAAGGCCAGGACGGCAGAGCAACTGGATCCTCCATCGGGGTCCAGGATGGACTACCTTTCCCGGGGAGGGGCTCAGACCATGGGGCCGATGGGGCCGGTACATGTGGAGAGTGTGACGGCACTGCGGAGCACACCACAGTGCCCGGCCCAGCCAGCAGGCACAAGGCCAGGCTGCTCCTACCAGACCCTGTCAGCCAGGGTCCCTCCACCCCGCACAGAGCCCCCTCCACCACCCCTGACTGCCACGACCCGCTTCCATGAGTCCCTAAGAACCCCCTACACCCTGACCCTACAGAATGAGCCTGGACACCCTGACCTCCGCCACATCATCATCGACGGCAGCAACGTGGCCATGGCGTGAGTAATCCCCCCTCGTACTGTACCCACACACATTTTGTCATCATCAGATAAGACTTTGTCTGGACCACCTGTGTGTAGGCCTACGTGAGCTTTGGTGTGTGAGTGAAAGCAAGAGTGTAACCCTGTCAGGACTTTCTCATGGGTAACATTATAAATGCTCATAGCTGAGAGCTCTTCCAGTAACCCACTGTAAATGTATGTGTGTATATATATGAGTAGATAGGCCTAGCACATGGCTGCAGTGGGGGGCGTCTTAGTGGCTTTCCAGATGGGAAAACCTTTCTCTGACTATGAAATAAGTAATAGTAATGGGCAATTCCACGGTAGCGGAATTGCGCTGAGACTCAAATATTTCATTTAAAATATATGCCAAACAAAAACCATTGGTTTCAAAGTTGAACCAACCATACAACTCTCTGCACAATGACTACTTTGAACAATTTACACTGAACATTTTACAAAAACACATTTATTTAATGAGCTCTGCCCCTAAATAAGACCAAATTTGGTTGGTCCAGACCAGACCAAATCAAGACATCTAAGTTTCACAACTTTGGACATCAAAGTACAGCTCAGTAGAGTACCGTACAGTACAGTGGAGTATAGTACAATAATGTAGATTACAGTACAATACAGTAATTATAGTGTACGCAACTCTAGTGTGCTTTACTGTGTACTGAACTATACTCTACTTTTCTTTACTGACTGATCTCTACTGTACTGTACTGAACAATACGCTGATATTATTTTACTGTGCTGTAATGTACTTAAGCAATAATACATGAGGCCATGTGCTATGACATTTTTATCATGGCTGTGACGTGGCCATATCCTAACTAGAGGTCGACCGATTATGATTTTTCAACGCCGATACCGATTATTGGAGGACCAAAAAAAGCCGATACCGATTAATCGGACGATTTAAAAAAAAATAAAAAAAATAATAATGTATTTGTAATAATGACAATTACAACAATACTGAATGAACACTTATTTTAACTTTATATAATACATCAATAATATCAATTTAGCCTCAAATAAATAATGAAACATGTTTAATTTGGTTTAAATAATGCAAAAACAAAGTGTTGGAGAAGAAAGTAAAAGTGCAATATGTGCCATGTAAAAAAGCTAACGTTTAAGTTCCTTGCTCAGAACATGAGAACATATGAAAGCTGGTGGTTCCTTTTAACATGAGTCTTCAATATTCCCAGGTAAGAAGTTTTAGGTTGTAGTTATTATAGGAATTATAGGACTATTTCTCTCTATACGATTTGTATTTCATATACCTTTGACTATTGGATGTTCTTATAGGCACTTTAGTATTGCCAGTGTAACAGTATAGCTTCCGTCCCTCTCCTCGCTCCTACCTGGGCTCGAACCAGGAACACATCGACAACAGCCAACCTCGAAGCAGCGTTACCCATCGCTCCACAAAAGCCTCGGCAAGAGGAACAACTACTCCAAGTCTCAGAGCGAGTGACGTTTGAAACGCTATTAGCGCGCACCCCGCTAACTAGCTAGCCATTTCACATCGGTTACACCAGCCTAATCTCGGGAGTTGATAGGCTTGAAGTCATAAACAGCGCAATAGCTGCTGGCAAACGCACGAAAGTGCTGTTTGAATAAATGCTTACGAGCCTGCTGCTGCCTACCATCGCTCAGTCAGACTACTCTATCAAATCATAGACTTAATTATAACATAATAACACACAGAAATATGAGCCTTTGGTCATTAAAATGGTCTAATCCGGAAACTATCATTTCGAAAACAAAACGTTTATTCTTTCAGTGAAATACGGAACCGTTCCGTATTTTATCTAACGGATGGCATCCCTAAGTCTAAATATTGCTGTTACATTGTACAACCTTCAATGTTATGTCATAATTATGTACAATTCTGGCAAATTAATTACAGCCTTTGTTAGGAATAAATGGACTTCACACAGTTCGCAATGAGCCAGGCAGCCCAAACTGCTGCATATACCCTGACTGCTTGCACGGAACGCAAGAGAAGTGACACAATTTCCCTAATTATAAGAAATTAATGTTAGCAGGCAATATTAACTAAATATGCAGGTTTAAAAATATACACTGCTCAAAAAAATAAAGGGAACACTTAAACAACACAATGTAACTCCAAGTCAATCATACTTCTGTGAAATCAAACTGTCCACTTAGGAAGCAACACTGATTGACAATAAATTTCACATGCTGTTGTGCAAATGGAATAGACAAAAAGGTGGAAATTATAGGCAATTTGCAAGACACCCCCAATAAAGGAGTGGTTCTGCAGGTGGTGACCACAGACCACTTCTCAGTTCCTATGCTTCCTGGCTGATGTTTTGGTCACTTTTGAATGCTGGCGGTGCTTTCACTCTAGTGGTAGCATGAGACGGAGTCTACAACCCACACAAGTGGCTCAGGTAGTGCAGCTCATCCAGGATGGCACATCAATGCGAGCTGTGGCAAGAAGGTTTGCTGTGTCTGTCAGCGTAGTGTCCAGAGCATGGAGGCGCTACCAGGAGACAGGCCAGTACATCAGGAGACGTGGAGGAGGCCGTAGGAGGGCAACAACCCAGCAGCAGGACCGCTACCTCCGCCTTTGTGCAAGGAGGATCAGGAGGAGCACTGCCAGAGCCCTGCAAAATGACCTCCAGCAGGCCACAAATGTGCATGTGTCTGCTCAAATGGTCAGAAACAGACTCCATGAGGGTGGTATGAGGGCCCGACGTCCACAGGTGGGGGTTGTGCTTACAGCCCAACACCGTGCAGGACGTTTGGCATTTGCCAGAGAACACCAAGATTGGCAAATTCGCCACTGGCGCCCTGTGCTCTTCACAGATGAAAGCAGGTTCACACTGAGCACATGAGCACATGTGACAGACGTGACAGAGTCTGGAGACGCCGTGGAGAACGTTCTGCTGCCTGCAACATCCTCCAGCATGACCGGTTTGGCGGTGGGTCAGTCATGGTGTGGGGTGGCATTTCTTTGTGGGGCCGCACAGCCCTCCATGTGCTCGCCAGAGGTAGCCTGACTGCCATTAGGTACCGAGATGAGATTCTCAGACCCCTTGTGAGACCATATGCTGACACATGCACATTTGTGGCCTGCTGGAGGTCATTTTGCAGGGCTCTGGCAGTGCTCCTCCTGCTCCTCCTTGCACAAAGGCGGAGGTAGCGGTCCTGCTGCTGGGTTGTTGCCCTCCTACGGCCTCCTCCACGTCTCCTGATGTACTGGCCTGTCTCCTGGTAGCGCCTCCATGCTCTGGACACTACGCTGACAGACACAGCATACCTTCTTGCCACAGCTCGCATTGATGTGCCATCCTGGATGAGCTGCACTACCTGAGCCACTTGTGTGGGTTGTAGACTCCGTCTCATGCTACCACTAGAGTGAAAGCACCGCCAGCATTCAAAAGTGACCAAAACATCAGCTAGGAAGCATAGGAACTGAGAAGTGGTCTGTGGTCACCACCTGCAGAACCACTCCTTTATTGGGGGTGTCTTGCTAATTGCCTATAATTTCCACCTTTTGTCTATTCCATTTGCACAACAGCATGTGAAATGTATTGTCAATCACTGTTGCTTCCTAAGTGGACAGTTTGATTTCACAGAAGTGTGATTGACTTGGAGTTACATTGTGTTGTTTAAGTGTTCCCTTTATTTTTTTGAGCAGTGTATATACTTGTGTATTGATTTTAAAGAAAGGCATTGATGTTTATGGTTAGGTACATTGGTGCAACGACAGTGCTTTTTTCGCAAATGTGCTTGTTAAATCATCACCGTTTGTCGAAGTAGGCGCATCGATTGTATGCAACGCAGGACACGCTAGATAAACTAGTAATGTCATCAACCATGTGAGGGTAACTAGTGATTATGTTAAGATTTATTGTTTTTTATAAGATAAGTTTCATGCTAGCTAGCAACTTACCTTGGTTTCTTGCTGCCCTCGCGTAAAAGGTAGTCAGCCTGCCATGCAGGCTCCTCGTGGAGTGCAATGTAAGGCAGGTGGTTAGAGCGTTGGACTAGTAACCGGAAGATTGCAAAAACGAATCCCTGAGCTGACAAGGTAAAAATCTGTCGTTCTGCCCCTGAACAAGGCAGTTAACCCACCGTTCCTAGGCCGTCATTGAAAATATAAATGTGTTCTTAACTGACTTGCCTAGTTAAATAAAGGTGTTAAAAAAAATATATATATATATATATATATATTAAATCGGTGTCCAAAAATACCGATTACTGATTGTTATGAAATCTTGAAATTGGCCCTAATTAACCTGTTTGGGCTAGGGGGCAGCATTTTCACGTTTTGATGAAAAGCGTGCCCAGAGTAAACTGCCTGCTACTCAGTCCCAGTTGCTAATATATGCATAGTATTAGTCGATTTGCATAGAAAACACTCTGACGTTTCTAAAACTGTTTGAATGATGTCTGTGAGTATAACAGAACTCATATGGCAGGCAAAAACCTGAGAAAAATCCAACCAGGAAGAGGGAAATCTGAGGTTTGTAGTTTTTCAACTCTTTGCCTATCGAATATGCAGTGTCTATGGGGTCAAATTGCACTTCCTACGGCTTCCACTAGATGTCAACAGTCTTTAGAACCTTGTTTGATGCTTCTACTGTGAAGTGGGGGTGAATGAGAGGGGATTGAGTAAGGTCTCTCCCAGAGTGCCATGAGCTGGCCATGAGCTGACCATGCGTGTTCACGTGAGAGTTAGCTTGAATTCCATTGCATTTCTGAAGACAAAGGAATTCTCCGGTTGGAACATTATTGAAGATTTATGATAAAAACATCCTAAAGATTGATTCTATACTTCGTTTGACATGTTTCTACGAACTGTAATATGACTTTTTTGACTTTTCGTCTGAACTAAGCGATCGCGCATTGAGCATTTGGATTACTGGGCTAATGGATTACTGGGCTAAACAAAAAGGAGGTATTTGGACATAAATGTTCAAATACCAACGTTATTGAACAAATCAAACATTTATTGTGGAACTGGGATTCCTGGGAGTGCATTCTGATGAAGATCATCAAAGGTAAGTGAATATTTATAATGCTATTTCTGACTTCTGTTGATTCCGCAACATGGCGGGTATATGTTTGGCTTGTTTTGGTCTCTGAGCGCCGTACTCAGATTATTGCATGGTTTGCTTTTTCCGTAAAGCTTTTTTTAAATCTGACAAAGCGGTTGCATTAAGGAGAAGTATATCTATAATTCTCTGCATAATACTTGTATCTTTTATCAAAGTTTATTATGAGTATTTCTGTAAATTGATGTGGCTCTGTGCAAATTCACGGGATGTTTTGGAGGCAAAGCCAAATGTAAACTGAGGTTTTTGGATATAAATATGAACTTGATCGAACAAAACATACATGTATTGTGTAACATGTTGTCCCGGGAGTGTCATCTGATGAAGAATATCAAAGGTTAGTGATTAATTTTATCTCTATTTCTGCTTTTTGTGACACCTCTCTTTGGTTGGAAAATGGCTGTATGCTTTCTGTGACTAGTTGCTGACCTAACATAATGATATGTTCTGCTTTCGCCGAAAAGCCTTTTGGAAATCGGACACTGTGGTTGGATTAACGAGAAGTTTATCTTTAAAATGGTGTCTAATACTTGTATGTTTGAGAAATTTGAATTATGAGATTTCTGTTGATTGAATTTGGCACCCTGCAATTTCATTGGCTGTTGGCGAGGGGTTCCCCGTTCCCAGACAGGTTAATCGGCCATTCCGATTAATCGGTCGACCTCTAATCCTAACACTGGTTGTCAAGTGCAATTTTAGGCGTTCTCTAGTCATTAATTCTATTCGTATTGACTGCCATGTAAAGCAAAACTACCCAAGCGCTGGTTGCAGGTTCCTATGGCAAAAAAAAGTTGCTATGGAGGCCCCCCCCCACCCCTTGCCTAGGAACATACAGAGAACTCAAATGTGTATTTAGGGCTGGATTGGGAAGGTGTGAAACGTATCAACGAGAGAAAGAAGCCAATCAATCTTATCGTACAAGTTCTCTTCATTTTATGAGCTATCACTCAGAGAAAATTATACCAGCAATAAACTGATTCATTTATTGAATGAAACTATATCAATGCATTTGAATCATGAAGGTCATATGATGGAAAGTCAAAACATTTCAAAAGATTCACGTTTGTTCTACAAGAGGAAATCTTAGCACTTCTCACACATCACATAGGCCTCAACAAAACATATAGAAAACCCAGCAGATACCCTCCCATCCGACCCCACCCCATACCTGCCCATATGGGGAGATGTTCATAATAAAGCCCCACAGTGGACATGTCATAATACCCATAAAACCTTGCGGTCAAACAGGGAAATGATTCCAACCGTTTTTGCCACCATAACATTTTTCCCATAGGGGATTTTAGAAACACTTAAAATAAGGGCTGTGTTTTGTCTAGGCTTGCCCTGGCGTGATGTTTTGATAACTGTGTAAATCTTGGACAAGGTGACTTTTAATATATTGGGCTCTATTTATTCTCAGATTCGAAAATGCTAATTAGAAATTAAAGTAGACAATCAGTTAATTAGCATTTTATTTTGGGGGGTAAGTACAGGCAAATATATTGATAAGTCACCTTGTCCAAGGCCTCCTAAGTGGCGCAGTGGTCTAAGGCACGGCATCGCAGTGCTTGAGGTGTCACTACAATTGGCCCAGTGTTGTCCGGGTTAGCGGAGGGTTTGGCCGGGGGGCTTTACTTGGCTCATCGCGCTCTAATGACTCCTTGTGGCGGTCTGGGAACCTGCAGGCTGACATCGGTTGTCAGTTGTGTTAAGAAGTGGGTGTTAAGGTGAGTGTTAAGAAGCGCGTAAGGGGGGGCTCATGTTTCGGAGGACGCATGACTCGACCTTCGCCTCTCCCGAGCCCGTTGGGGAGTTGCAGTGATGAGATTGGATCACATTTGGATATCACGAAATAAGGGGAGAAAAGGGGCTACCCCCTCCCCCCCCAAAAAAGTCTGCATGTCCAAGAGAGATTTACAAGGTTATTAAAACGTCACGCCAGTAAGACAACCGTTATTTTAAAAATCCCCTGTGGAAAAACATCTCCCTGTTTGACCGCTAGGGTATTATAGTAAAAAACACTATAACATACTGTGTTACTCTATAGTGATAGCACCTGGGAGGAAATGTAATTGTCTGATTTCTCTGACCTGATGGGAGATCAAAGCAGTGGTGGTGCGGGTGTTCTGGGCTGGAGATCATGTGGCGGGCTTTGCACTGTATATTGCTTTTGTTCAGTAGGTGAGGGGGATCCAATCAGTTTAGATGCCGTGAAAAAAATTAAATAGTAGGCTATAGCCTACTCCAGTGATATGAAATAATCTATACACTTTTATGCAAACCTTCAGAACATACAGTGCGAAACTTGAAATAACTTTTGGTTTTCAAGGTAAAGTGAAATTATACAATGTATCACTTGTGCACTCTGAAGTGGAAATAACAATGTAGTCTAACAACATCATCAAATCAAGTTTATTTTATATAGCCCTTCGCACATCAGCTAATATCTCGAAGTGCTGTACAGAAACCCAGCCTAAAACCCCAAACAGCAAGCAATGCAGGTGTAGAAGCACGGCGGCTAGGAAAAACTCCCTAGAAAGGCCAAAACCTAGGAAGAAACCTAGAGAGGAACCAGGCTATGAGGGGTGGCCAGTCCTCTTCTGGCTGTGCCGGGTGGGGATTATAACAGAACATGGCCAAGATGTTCAAATGTTCATAAATGACCAGCATGGTCAAATAATAATCAGGAGTAAATGTCAGTTGGCTTTTCATAGCCGATCATTAAGAGTATCTCTACCGCTCCTGCGGTCTCTAGAGAGTTGAAAACAGCAGGTCTGGGACAGGTAGCACGTCCGGTGGACAGGTCAGGGTTCCATAGCCGCAGGCAGAACAGTTGAAACTGGAACAGCAGCAAGGCCAGGTGGACTGGGGACAGCAAGGAGTCATCATGCCCTGTAGTCCTGACGCATGGTCCTAGGGCTCAGGTCCTCCGAGAGAGAGAAAGAAAGAGAGAAGGAGAGAATTAGAGAGAGCATACTTAAATTCACACAGGACACCGGATAAGACAGGAGAAGTACTCCAGATATAACCAACTGACCCTAGCCCCCCGACACATAAACTATTGCAGCATAAATACTGGAGGCTGAGACAGGAGGGGTCAGGAGACACTGTGGCCCCATCCGATGATACCCCCGGACAGGGCCAAACAGGAAGGATATAACCCCACCCACTTTGCCAAAGCACAGCCCCCACACCACTAGAGGGATATCTTCAACCACCAACTTACCATCCTGAGACAAGGCCGAGTATAGCCCACAAAGATCTCCACCACAGCACAAACCAAGGGGGGGCGCCAACCCAGACAGGAAGATCACGTCAGTAACTCAACCCACTCAAGTGACGCACCCCTCCTAGGGACGGCATGAAAGAGCACCAGTAAGCCAGTGACTCAGCCCCTGTAATAGGGTTAGAGGCAGAGAATCCCAGTGGAGAGAGGGGAACCGGCCAGGCAGAGACAGCAAGGGCGGTTCGTTGCTCCAGAGCCTTTCCGTTCACCTTCACACTCCTGGGCCAGACTACACTCAATCATATGACCTACTGAAGAGATAAGTCTTCAGTAAAGACTTAAAGGTTGAGACCGAGTCTGCGTCTCTCACATGGGTAGGCAGACTATTCCATAAAAATGGAGATCTATAGGAGAAAGCCCTGCCTCCAGCTGTTTGCTTAGAAATTCTAGGGACAATTAGGAGGCCTGCGTCTTGTGACCGTAGCGTACGTTTAGGTATGTACGGCAGGACCAAATCAGAAAGATAGGTAGGAGCAAGCCCATGTAACGCTTTATAGGTTAACAGTAAAACTTTGAAATCAGCCCTTGCCTTAACAGGAAGCCAGTGTAGGGAAGCTAGCACTGGAGTAATATGATCAAATTTCTTGGTTCTAGTCAGGATTCTAGCAGCCGTATTTAGCACTAACTGAAGTTTATTTAGTGCTTTATCCGGGTAGCCGGAAAGTAGAGCATTGCAGTAGTCTAACCTAGAAGTGACAAAAGCATGGATTAATTTTTCTGCATCATTTTTGGACAGAACATTTCTGATTTTTGCAATGTTACGTAGATGGAAAAAAGCTGTCCTTGAAACAGTCTTGATATGTTCGTCAAAAGAGAGATCGGGGTCAAGAGTAACGCCGAGGTCCTTCAAAGTTTTATTTGAGACGACTTTACAACCATCAAGATTAATTGTCGGATTTAACAGAAGATCTCTTTGTTTCTTGGGACCTAGAACAAGCATCTCTGTTTTGTCCGAGTTTAAAAGTAGAAAGTTTTCAGCCATCCACTTCCTTATGTCTGAAACACAGGCTTCTAGCGAGGGCAATTTTGGGGCTTCACCATGTTTCATTGAAATGTACAGCTGTGTGTCATCCGCATAGCAGTGAAAGTTAACATTATGTTTTCGAATGACATCCCCAAGAGGTAAAATATATAGTGAAAACAATAGTGGTCCTAAAACGGAACCTTGAGGAACACCGAAATGTACATGTACAAATCACTCCCAAACAGCACAGATGTGAGGTTATTTTTCTCTCGCTATAGAAGCACTGGTCCTCTTAAATTGTAATTACAAGTTGCACATCTAAATATTTAGGGTCATATTGATGGTCTACTCTGCCATTCCTCCACTTCACACCAGGGCTGCCAAGAATATAGGGTTGCTATAAGACGTAAATGGGAAAATAATGGACTTGTGAAAACTATAAAAAAGCTATACCACTAGCATGAGATATATTTAATGGTGACCACAGCCCTTTGAAAAAAACATTTAAATCATGTTTTAATGCAATCATTTTTTTTCTCCCACCCTGCTCCATGTATTCAATGTATTCATTTCAAATGTGGCTCCCAATGCACCTTTACTTCCGAGCTATTATGACACATCTGGCAGTTCCTTCTTTGTATGTTCCTAGCCCAGCGTTTCCCAAACTCAGTCCTCGGGACCCCAAGGGGTGCACGTTTTGGTTTCACACAGCTGATTCAAATTATCACAGCTTGACGATTAGTTGATTATTTGAATCAGCTGTATAGTTCTAGGGCAAAACCCAAAACGTGCACCGCTTGGGATCCAGAGGACCGAGTTTAGGAAACGCTGTCCTATCCCCTTGCTAGCTAGCCAACTACACAGCTAACACAATCACTTCAGATTGAAGCTGGAAAGACGGCAAACGAGCTGCATTTCGTTTAGGTTCTCCTGTTTTCTATCGACATTTCTTTGTATGTATCCATAGAAAATTATGCTGTTTCATGATTTCGACTGGCTGAGAAAAAAAGCTGCCTGTCTCGACTCCCGACACGTTTATTATTATGGGACACAGTGAAGATCGAATTTCAATATTGCAACGATGTTGCAAATGTCGAAGATAATGTCTAGATACGTTTTACAGTGTAGATCAAGTTTATAAGTTGCATGGCTGGGCAGATGAGACATTGGATCTGTAAAAGTAGTAGTGCATTGCTAGGTGACAACGTAAACGATGGCACTTTTTATGAATGTGGTCATGTGTATGTTTAGTATATCATGGGCAGGATAGACTCTAACAATGGGAATTCCACACCATAATTAAGCAATAAGGCCCGAGGGGGTGTGGTATATGGCCAATATACCACGGCTAAGGGCTGTTCTTATGCACGATGCAACACGAAGTGCCTGGAAACAGCACTTAGCCGTGGTGTATTGGCCATATATCACAAACATTAAAGTCATTTAGCAGACGCTCTTATCCAGAGCGACTTACAAATTGGAAAATTCATACATATTCATCCTGGTCCCCCCGTGGGAATTGAACCCTGGTCCCCCCGTGGGAATTGAACCCACAACCCTGGCGTTGCAAGCGCCATGCTCTACCAACTGAGCCACACGGGACAAACCCCAGAGAGGTGCCTTAATGATTACCAACATAATTAGAGCAGTAAAAATTAATTATTTGTCATACCTGTGGTATAAGGTCTGATATACCACATCTGTCAGCCAATCAGCATTCAGGGCTCAAACCACCCAGTTTATAATGAACTATACTCTACTTTTCTTTACTGTACTGTAGTTGTGAAACCAACTGTGGTTTGTGACTACTTTGATTTCCCATTGTAGCCAATTCAATTGCTTAAAATCTGTTAATGATTTGGTAACAGAATTCTGCGTTTTAATCACTTGCATAAACAAAATTATACCAGTAAAAACACTAACTAATTGATAGGCCTACCTTGTTACTTATGTGAACTTTTATTATTCTGTCTCGTCATGAGGGAGAGAAATTAGAAAATATCTTAAAGATATGTGGGGTTTTGGTAATGGAATTTCAAGTCACAGGGCAATGTTTCTTAAATTTACAGAAGGCAGACATTTTTCTCCAAAACTAAGTATGTGTTGATATTAGTTGGCAGGGGTCTTTACATCAACATTATTGTGTTTTGATATATTTCTAATACTTTTTAAGACTTTTTCTGGTAGACCCCTTTTCCATCTGTTTGACCAGAAATCAAAATCTTAGCTTATTCCTAATTTTTAGGATGCAAGATGGTTGATAAATTTATATATGATGTAATTTCTCAGAAATATAGACTCTTAGCTTTTATTTGACACCCAATTGGATATGCTCCTATGAACGTCACGTTGGTGCTCATGGGTCCTTTTACATGGAAATGACCTAATATAAACTATCTCTCTTCACTTTTGTCAGTTTTCCTGTTTCTTCCTTCTCGCCCTAAGCAATTTTATTCTGTCCACTGAAGTCATTACTGGAAGTATGAACAAGTATGGGGGTTTTATTTTAGAAAACTACAAGGGGGAAATTTAAATTTTTTTGCATATTTGGCTATTTACATTTCCAGGTTGTCAAGGTGATTTTACTATCCACGTCAATGGTACTGGGGTTAGTTGCACATCCTGTTTGAACTCACTTTCTCTTTAAGAGGGAACTTCCCAGTGACTTTGTATTGCCTCACAAAAATTGAAACTTGTGTGTTTTGAGCTTTTGTGTGTATGTGTTCGTCATGCTTTCTGGAAGTTTGTTTGCAAAGCCTGTTATGGTTTCTACTTAAACCCCTCTCTGCCCATATTGTTCAGCACTCTCACTCTTTACTTGGACTCCAAGTAATATAAACTAACCCTATGTTAATCTTATTTTTAGATAAACATTGCATTCGGAAAGTATTCAGACCCCTTGACTTTTTCCACATTTTACTTTATAGCCTTTTCTAAAATGTATTAACTAGTTTTGTTCCCTTATCAATCTACACACAATACCCCAAAATGACAAAGCAAAAACAGATTTTTGCACAAAACTGAAATATCACATTTACATAAGTATTCAGACCCTTTACTCAGTACTTTATTGAAGCACCTTTGGCAGCGATTACAGCCTCAAGTCTTCTTTGGTATGATGCTGCAAGCTTGGCACACCTGTATTTGTGGAGTTTCTCCCATTCTTCTCTGCAGATCCTCTCAAGCTCTGTCAGGTTGGATGGATGAGTGTCGCTGCACAGCTATTTTCAGGTCTCTCCAGAGATGTTCGATCAGGTTCAAGTCCGGGCTCTGGCTGGGCCACTCAAGGACATGCATTGTCTTGGTTGTGTGTGTAGCGTGGTTCGTTCTGCGTTGTGTGTTTTCAATTAGGACGCTGCCACAACTGACGGTCTGCTCATTGAACTCTTTTTATTTGCCCTGCACACGAAGAGACAACACACACGTTACCCTTGGTGCAGTCACAGCTCTCCGGCACCTTGCTAGCCGAGGGTCAGGCAAAAGAGAACGATAAAGTGGTATGGGAATACAGATAACCCGCGATGGGCCAAACCAAAATATACAAAACTTTTACAATCACTTGTATGTACAATATTGGTATGAAAAAGTGTTTGTACACCAAATAAAAACATTAGCTATGCAGCTGTAATTAAATAAAAAAATACACTGAATTATTATTATTATTATCAGATTATTAACATCCCCTCTTGACCTGGCCTATTTGAATTGGTCCTTGTGTGCAATTTGGTGCGTAATCTAGGGGAACAACATCACACTGCTACATTCACCCCCACTGTTTTACACTAGATTATAGGCCCAAAACAAAACACATTACCTCAAAGGTAACAAAGCAAAGAAAGAAAAAAAATTCACACCCACAGGGCGACAGAGTAACCCAGTGTAGTCCCTTAATTCTAGACCCACAAATGGTCGATCAGCTGAAGAGCTATCCCGCGAAGGATTAGGAAAAATAAGGGGTAGCTAATCCCTTATTCAACCGTATACGAAAAATGCCATATACATTTTATGCCGATGGACTACACACAAAGTTACATGAATTGTCAAATATATTAGACAAACCCACAAATCATTCTAAGACATGCTTAGATTCCTACATTCCTACAAAAGAAAAGGTAGGCAATATCCTACCGTCACTGAGAAACCAAGAACTGTTTCATTTCCTGTGTAGACATAGTTTGGATTAGCCTATCCACTGGCTTAATAAGTCTACCTAGTCTAGTCCGAACACCCTCACCCACAAACCTAGCAGGAATGTCACAGACAGCACTAACCCTGCTCAGAGGTCTAACCTCAGGATGGGGAGTACTACAGATCCGCATCTCCGGAGCCAGCACACTTTCAGTTACCGACTCAACACTAGTAGTGTCAGACGACTGATCAGAATCCTGGTAGATTGTCACAGACCACACTGACGAAGCATCTTCAACCAAGGTAACATCATCCACACTGAATGGAGTTTCGCAATCAGAACTCTTGTAGGCTTCGGGGATATCTCTCTGGTCCACTTCTGCTGAGCACACCTCACTTAAGGGGACTTCATACGGTTGTTCCACCTCACTTCCATCAGCCGGGACTTCACCATCCTCTTGGAGTATCCTCCCAGAAGACTCAGGAAGGCCTGCTACCCAGTGGACAGTCCTGGCGTCACTCCCATCCATTTGGCTGGACTTTGCAGACATCTCAGAGATCACGTCACCACTCGATAGAGATCCGTGACCCTCAGGTTCCTCCCACGAAGGTAAAGGCAGAAAGTTGACTGGCATAATCAGGTTCCTATGCACAGTTTTGATGCATCCAGTGGTAGGGTGTTGGATACGATATGTGTTCAGTGAGCTGTTCTTTGCAACCACTATGTACACCACACTCTCCCAGCGATCAGCCAGTTTCTTCTTGCCCCTCTCCCCCTTGTTAGCAAGTAGAACTCTATCTCCCTTCTGCACCGAGTGACCCTTAGACCGTCTGTTGTAGACCTCGGCTTGTCTCTTTTGTTGCTTACTGGCATGCTGCTGGGCCAATGTCATGGCCTCTCTCAGATCCTCACCCAGAGACTGGACATACTTATCCACATCTACTGTGTCCCCATCCAACAGCACACTTTCAAACATAACATCTACCGGCAACCTAGGGGTGCGTCCGAACATCAAGAAGAAGGGTGGAAACCCAGTAGTCTCATGAACAGTGCAGTTATAGGATAATGTCAATGTGTTCAACATCTGAGGCCATTTAGCCTTAGACCTAGCTGGCAGAGCTCTAATCATCCCACCCAGTGTGCGATTCAGACGTTCTGCTTGACCGTTACCCATGGGATGATAAGGTGTGGTGTGGGACTTTTCAACACCAGATAACTGAAGTAATTCTGCAATAAGTAAACTCTCAAAGTTAGCACCCCTGTCAGAATGGATGCAATCAGCGAACCCATAAATGCAGAAGAAATTATTCCAGAGAACACGAGCAACAGTCTTAGCAGACTGGTTTGGACATGGATACGCACAGGCCAGCTTAGTAAAGTGATCAGTCACTACTAACACATCAATAGACTTGTTGTTTGAATCTTCGGCAGTCCAGAAATCAATACACACAAGTTCTAAAGGTGCCGTTGTCACAATGGAGACAAGTGGAGCTCTTGCTTCAGGCTCAGGTGCTTTACTCAACACACATCTCTTACAGTGGGCCACGTATTCCTTGACATCCTTCTCCATAGATTCCCAGTAAAACCGCTGTCTTGTGAGCCACAATGTGCGCTGCTGACCCTGATGACCAGCATCATCATGAACTCCCTTCAACACAAGGCCTCTCAAAGACACAGGTACAACATACTGGAATATTTTCTCCTTACTCACTGGGTGTTTTGAGACACGATACAGAATCCCTAACCGCGTGGTGAGTTTCCCCCACTGTCTTAGAGTATAAACTGTTTCTTTAGCTTCAAAGACTCGCTCTCTCCTAGATGGGCGCCGGCCTCTATCTACAAAGAACATTACTCTGCTGATGATAGGATCCAGTGACTGGTTATCATACAGCTCCTTGTGTGTAAGGACAGGTAAAGGGCTCTGACCCATGGACATCAACTTCTCAAGGTGCTGCACATGTGAAACGGCCCTCACTGTGGCACCATCATCCCATCGGCGATGGGCCTAGAGGACAGCAGACACCTCTTCACAGGAAACCAACCCACTGACATCGTCTCCAGCTCTACTCAACTCACTCCCAGGAGCCATAGACGTTCCACAGCCAGCCTCGGGCTGCTCACAGGAGAGACGGAACATGTCTTGTACATCATCCAGTCGAAGACCTCTGGCTTCCTCCAGCAGGACATCATATGGAATTCTTGTCAGTCGGTGCAGAACTTTGGAGCGGACAAATGGCTCTCTGCTCAAAGCATCAGCAACGACATTCTTGGGCCCTGGTATGTACTGGATATCAAAATCAAAAGGTGCCAGCTTTGCAACCCATCTCTGCTCACATGCATCAAGTCTCGGCTTTGTAAGAATATATTTGAGTGGATTGTTGTCGGTCCACACCGTAAACTTATGCCCTCGCAGCCAATGGCTGAACTTATCATGAATGGCCCATTTCATGGCTAGAAATTCCAGCCGGTGAGCAGGATACTTGGATTGTGCATGATTAAGAGATTTACTAGCAAAAGCTATTGGCCTGGCTATGGCCTTCCCATCTTGCACTTGGGATAGTACAGCTCCCAAACCACTAGTAGATGCATCAACAGAAAGCAAAAATGGCTGAGAAAAATCTGGATGAGCCAGCAGTGCCTGGTCAACTAGTGCTGCTTTCAAAGCTTCAAAAGCGAGTTGACATTCGGCAGTCCAGTCTGCAGCAGTGAGCCTGCGAGAGGGACCAGGCCTCTTTCTGCCCTTGCCTCTCCTAGGCTTCTTCTGACCTGTAGTCAGCTGAAACAATGGCCTAGCAACCATGGAACAATTCTCAATGTAGTGTTGATAGTATACTACCATACCAAGGAAAGAACGGATTTTGCTAGGAGACGGAGTGACACCATCAGCTTCCATCATCTCACTCTCAGTCACATTCAAAATGGTTTGAACCTTAGCAGGATCAGTGGCTACGCCCTCCTGAGAAATGATGTGGCCCAAAAACTTAACAGACCTCCTCAAAAACTTGCACTTAGACGGAGACAGTTTAAGATTGTGCTCCTGCAACCGCTGGAAAACCATCTCAAGTCTCTGCAGACTCTCTTCCTCCGTCTTAGCAAAAACCATCAGATCATCCAAATAGCAAAGGAGACTTAGAAAGTTTTGGTCCCCAAAGATGGTCAGCATCATTCTCATAAAAGTAGCTGGGCTGTTGCAAAGGCCCTGAGGCAAACGATTGTACTCGTGCAGACCTAAAGGAGAGGAAAAGGCAGTGTATTTCTTATCCTCTTCATGCAGTGGCACATTGTAGTACCCTGATGTCAAGTCCATTGTGCTGAAGAAGGCATTACCTCCCAGCGCCGCCAGTACATCAGCCTGATGAGGCAGTGGATGAGCATCCTTCACTGTGCGGGCGTTTAACCACCTAAAGTCAGTACATAGACGCAAGTCCCCATTCTTTTTCCATACCAGCACCAATGGTGAGGCATACTCGCTGCTGGATTTTCTGACGATTTCCTTTTCCTCCATATCATCCAGTGTTTCCCTGAGTTTTTGGTAATCAGCTGGAGAAAGCCTACGATAAGGTAATCGAAATGGGCGGTCATCAGTCAGCCGTATGCGATGGCAGAACTCTTTTGCCTCTCCACAATCCAGGCTATGTCTAGAGAACACCGTGTCATACTTCTCAATTAAACCGACAAGTTTGTCTTTCCAGAACTGTGAAACTGGACACTCCTCAACAGACAGGCCTTGAAGTCCAAGATTGCTCAGTGTACTGTTGTCATTAACTACACTGCCACCAACTGAACTCTTAGCTGTAAGACTGCCATGTGAGCTGTCACATAGTACTTTTGCCACGTTCTGGTAAGCAGCTTGCTGCTTGACATCATCAAAATCCTCCAATGCAATACAAGGGTACACATCTGCCACTTTAGCATTTCGTCTCAGGGTAACTGGCGAAGTTGTTGGATTCACAATCTTCACAGGGAGCCATCCATCCCCCCACAGAGGCGTAACTACTCTCCCTACTAGTATGTGTCGATTCACACAACGAGACGTGCTGGGCTCGACAACAACAGTACTGCCCACAGAGAGTTTTGTCTTTGGGGGTAAGCGGCCCCACACCAGATGCTCACTCATGGGTTGGAGCGTTACTGCCCTCTTCAACTTAATGGTGCCCACTTTATCTGGGATGGAGTCTCCTCTCCATCTCTCCAGATTTGATAGGAGACGCAGGAACTGGCTGTCCTCACACTGGCCAGAGGGACCTGGCGTACCCACCACCCGCCAGTAGCTGTCATTTGATTTGAACTGTCTAATCAGAGACTTCAACACGTTAGTGCCAACAATGAGTTCATCAACCTGCCCATCTACAATCAGCACTGGGACTACATAACTGAAGCCATAAAGCTGTAGTTTCAAGTCACACATGCCCACTGGGCTAGTTTGCGTCCCACCACAACCCACCAGTATGATGTCTGAAGGAGCTAGAAAGTTCCCCTCTACCACTCCTGCCTCCCTCAACCGAGGTACAATATCTGCGCGCAGAGTAGTAGCCATGGACCCACTATCTAACATCCCCTTCAGCTCAACTTTATCCTGTACTAGCACGGTGGTGTAAAACAAACTGTCATTCTGAGAAATTCTCATTGTGTTCTGAAAAATTACTGTGTTGTTCTTGGGTACTGACTCACAAAAATAAGAATAAACAGATTGGATATCATCATCAGTGGAGGAAAAATTAGACTGCCTCACATTGCCCTCCTCAGAATGGAGACTTTCTAGTTTTCCTGAGATCTGCCAGTCTGTCCACATACAGGGCTCTTTCGCTTCCCAGTCTCACTACAGTCAAAGCTCATGTGGCCAGGAGAGAAGCACTTGAAACACAGCTGGTGCATCTGACAGTGAGCTTTGGTCCAGTGATTAGTGCTTCCACAGACAGCGCACTCACGCTCACGTTTGGGGAACTGTTTACGGGGCCCTCTGTTCACAGACTGAGTATTGCTGACAAGAGCCTTCTCTAGCATACTCAAAACTTTCTCTAATGTCCCACCCTCAGATACAGATTGGGCCTGTTCTGGTTCACGGCCACATCGAGAAAAAGATGACACATTAGGTCTGCTCTCAGGATCCACTTCCTCCTGGGGGGAGTCGAAGACAGCAGCCACCTGCTGTGAAAGTTGTGTTCTACATGCTTTACGCTCCCTTAACAGTTCATCCAAACGATCCTGTACCTCACTGGCTGTCCAGTCACGAAGGGGTTTGCATTTGAACACTTGGGCCAACTCTTTATCAGGACAGTTGCGTACAAACATGACTGCCAACTCTGAGCACTGATTGGGCAAGGTTCTACCCTCACTTACAAGGTACTGTTCAGCTGCCTCTGCAGCTTTGTTAAGCCTAATCCAGAAATCTAGTGGACCCTCATTAGCATATGGTCTCATTGAATAGAAATCAGCTAATGGCATACCTGAGTAGACAGTATCCCCAAAGTGTTGCTTGAGAACACTGAACACTGCCTTAACATCTGTGACAACAGGGTTGTTACGCATCCAGACTTTGGTCACATCCCGTGCCCTCCCCATGAGCCTAGACATCACCTCCCCAACATTCTCAGACCCAGTGTAACCCCTCTTCTCTAGGTAGACTCCCATTAGCTCCTCCCACTCCAGGACAGAGTACTTATCTGAGCCATCACCCCTGAAGAAAGGTGGAGCACTAACCTCTGACTTCACAACCAGATTCAGCTTGGACGCATCAATAAAAGTTGACCCACATTGTTCAGGCAGGGGAAACTGCTGGGATTGGTCAGGGGAATGGGCAGGAGAAAGACTTGAAGCCCCAGGCTGCAGTAAACTCGCTCTGATAGATTCTCCTATCTCTGAACCAATCTGCTTAATAAGGTCACTAAGCTGACTCGGTGTCCCATTATTACTGAGGACTGGGGACAATGGTACATCAAGAGACAGAGGTGGGAGACCCTGGTCAGGTGGAGTAAACAGCCTACCCCTCCCAGTGCTTGTAAACTCAGGACTAGCAGCCACTCTACTCCCAGGAGCTGACTGTACCAATGGTGTAAATGCATGGACACCCCTCCCTCTACCCACACTAACCACACCAAAATCCCCAGCATAACTCATCTTATGGACTTGAGAGTCTTCCATGGCTCAATAGAGAACTAAACTACAATGTAATTTACTGCATACAAATACAAAAAAAATGCAATAAACAAATTCCCTCAAAACATGCAAATAAACGCCAATACAATTATCTAGTGAATATGCTACATTCACCTTCACTATTTACAGTATACATTCACTTATAGCAAACCATCAACAAGTGCGCATGCGCGGGTCGCGCATCTCCTCCACATGCACAGCTCCGGTGGTCAGCTTGAGCTAACCAGTCGGCAGGTCGCGGCACCAGTTTGTAGCGTGGTTCGTTCTGCGTTGTGTGTTTTCAATTAGGACGCTGCCACAACTGACGGTCTGCTCATTGAACTCTTTTTATTTGCCCTGCACACGAAGAGACAACACACACGTTACCCTTGGTGCAGTCACAGCTCTCCGGCACCTTGCTAGCCGAGGGTCAGGCAAAAGAGAACGATAAAGTGGTATGGGAATACAGATAACCCGCGATGGGCCAAACCAAAATATACAAAACTTTTACAATCACTTTTATGTACAATATTGGTATGAAAAAGTGTTTGTACACCAAATAAAAACATTAGCTATGCAGCTGTAATTAAATAAAAAAATACACTGAATTATTATTATTATTATCAGATTATTAACATCCCCTCTTGACCTGGCCTATTTGAATTGGTCCTTGTGTGCAATTTGGTGCGTAATCTAGGGGAACAACATCACACTGCTACATGTGCTTAGAGTCGTTGTCATGTTGGAAGGTGAACCTTCGCCCCAGTCTGAAGTCCTAAGCGCTCTGGAGCAGGCTTTCATCAAGGATCTCTCTCTGTACTTTGCTCCATTCATCTTTCCCTCAATCCTGACTAGTCTCCCAGTCCCTGCCGCTGAAAAACATTCCACAGCATGATGTTGCCACCACCATGCTTCACAGTAGGGATGGTGCCAGGTTTCCTCCAGACGTGATTATTGGCATTCAGGCCAAAGAGTTCAATCTTGGTTTCATCAGACCAGAGAATCTTGTTTCTCATGGTCGAAGTACTTTAGGTGCCTTTTGGCAAACACCAAGCGGGCTGTCATGTGCTTTTTACTGAGGAGTGGCTTCCGTCTGGCCACTCTACCATAAAGTCCTGATTGGTGGAGTGCTGCAGAGATGATGGTTGTCCTTCTGGAAGGTTCTCCCATATCAACAGAGGAAATCTGGAGCTCTGTCAGAGTGACCATCGGGTTCTTGGTCACCTCTCTGACCAAGGCCCTTCTTCCCCGATTGCTCAGTTTGGCCGAGTGGCCAGCTCTAGGAAGAGTCTTGGTGGTTCCAAACTTCTTCCATTTAAGAATGATGGAGACCACTGTGTTCTTGGGGACCTTCAATGCTGCAGATATGTTTTGGTACCCTTCCCCAGATCTGTGCCTCGACACAATCCTGTCTCGGAGCTCTACGGACAATTCCTTTGACCTCATGGCTTGATTTTTGCTCTGACACACACTGTCAACTGTGGGACCTTATATAGACAGGTGTGTGCCTTTCCAAATCATGTTCAATCAATTGAATTTACCACAGGTGGACTCCAATCACGTTGTAGAAACATCTCAAGGATGATCAATGGAAACAGGATGCACCTGAGCTCAATTTCAAGTCTCATAGCAAAGGGTCTGAATACTTATGTAAATAAGGTATTTCTGTTTGTAGCTTTTATACATTTCTAAAAACCTGTTTTCGCTTTGTCATTATGGGGTATTGTGTGTAGAATGATGAACATTTTTGATTGAATACATTTTAGAATAAGGCTGTAACGTAACAAAATTTGGAAAAAAGTCTAGTATACAGAAAGTATTCAGAAAGTATTCACACCGTTTTACTTTTTCTAAATTTTGTTGTGTTACAGCCTGAATTTAAAATTGATTACATTTTTTAAAAATTCACTTGGCCTACACACAATACCCCATAATGTCAAAGTGGAATTATGTATTTTTATTTTTCACCAATTTAATAAAAAATGAAAAGCTGATATGTATTGAGTCAATAAGTATTCAACCCCTTTTGTTATGACAAGCCTAAATCAGTTCAGGAGTAAAATGTGCTTAACAAGTCAAATAATAAGTTACATGGACTTACTGTGTGCAATAATAGTGTTAAACATTATTTATAAATGACTAACTCGTCCCTGTACCCCACACATACAATTATCACACTCAATCCAAGATGGCGTAGCAGTCAGATGTCCTTTGTCCTCGTCCTGTCCCGTGTATATATATTTTATATATTTTTCTTCGCATTTCTTTTTATATATATATTTTTTCTTCTTAAAAACTCAACTTCAAAACACTCTCCGGCAACCCACCTCACCAAATGTGGTGCGGATCTGTTTTTTTCCTCAAAGGTATTATTCACCTCGTATCCGAAATCTACAACAGAAGCTAGCCAGAAGTTAGCCAGCTCACAAGCTAACGTGAGTAGTTCAGCTAACCACAGCTAGCGCTCATCAGCTATCCTTTAGCTCGGAAAACTATTGCCAGTTTCGTACAACGCGACTCAGACCAGAGCATACCAGACCTATTTTCTCTCCATATCCCCGGATTTTTACCGCAAGCTCTGGACATTTACACCGGGATCTTGCAGCTAACTAGCTGCTATCCCGAGTGACTATTGGCTAACATCAATTCCGGAGCAAACACCAATTATCCCGGAGCTAGCCAGCTGAAGAGTTCCATCAGCCACTCCCGGGCTACAATCACCTATCCGGACCCGTTTTACTGCCGATGCGGAGCCCCACCGGGCCTTCACGACTGGGATACCGACGTTATCTGCCCGAGGGAGTTATTCAACTGGCCCCTCCATCGCGACGTAACCTGAACGCCCATATGCTAACTGCGGCCCGCTAATCGTTAGCTGTCCTGAGCATATCGGCTGTTATCTGAACAGGTCTATCGAACAATCTTCTTAGGCCACTATAACTATTTTGACAATTGGATTGGTCCCCTCTACCACACGGAACCCCACTAATCTACCGACGGAAATGCACGGCGTGGCTAAAAACAGACCTCCATCTTCTGCTAGCTTGCTACCCATGACTAGCTGTCTGAATCACGAAGCTAGCACCAGTTAGCAAACAATATTCTACAATTCACAACCTCTCTTTCGCCATCCGGCTTGGATTCTCTGTCGACACGACCACGTCTGGTCTGCAGACGATTACCCCATCCGCTGTGCCCTCAACCGGCCTCCGTCTGAGCAGACCCCCTCCGTCTGAGCAGACCACCCCCCGGGCTACTAACTTTAAAACGCCGCGGGCTAGCTTAGTGGAGGCCTCACTGCTCCATCTACGGCTGCCCCCTGGACACTATGATCACTTGGCTACATAGCTGATGCCTGCTTGACTGTCCATTAATTCATGGTACTCCATTCCGTTTATTTGTGTTTTATCTGTCGGCTCTGTGCTTTAACTCAGGATCTGTGTGTAGTTAATCCGACCCTCTCTGCCTAGCCGTCGCCATTTTTACCTGCTGTTGCTGTGTTAGCAGACTAGCTGCTGTTATCTCACCTGTTGTTTTAGCTAGCTCTCCCAATCAAGACCTGCAATCACTTTATGCCTTATTGTATGTCTCCCTCAAATATCAATATGCCTTGCATACTGTTGTTCAGGCTAGTTATCATTGTTTTGGTTTACAATGGACCCCGTAGTTCCACTCTCCGTACCTCTGATACCTCCTTTGTCCCACCCCCCACACATGCGGTGACCTCACCCATTGAGACCAGCATGTCCAGAGATACAACCTCTCTTATCATCACCCAGTGCCTGGGCTTGCCTCCACTGTACCCGTGCCCCACCATACCCTGGTCTGCACATTATGCCCAGAATCTATTCTACCACGCCCATAAATCTGCTCCTTTTATTCCTTGTCCCCAACGCTCTAGGCGACCAGTTTTGATAGCCTTTAGCCGCACCCTCATCCTACTACTCCTCTGTTCCTCGGGTGATGTGGAGGTAAACCCAGGCCCTGCATGTCCCCAGTCTCCCTCATTTGTTGACTTCTGTGATCGAAAAAGCCTTGGCCTCATGCATGTCAACATCAGAAGCCTCCTCCCTAAGTTTGCCTTACTCACCGCTTTAGCACACTCTGCCAACCCTGATGTCCTTGCCGTGTCCGAATCCTGGCTTAGGAAGGCCACCAAAAATTCTGAGATTTCCATACCCAACTATAACACTTTCCGTCAAGATAGAACTGCCAAAGGGGGAGGAGTTGCAATCTACTGCAGAGATAGCCTGCAAAGTTCTGTCATACTTTCCAGGTCTATGCCCAAACAGTTCGAACTTCTAATTTTAAAAATTAATCTCTCCAGAAATAAGTCTCTCACTGTTGCCGCCTGCTACCGACCCCCCTCAGCTCCCAGCTGTGCCCTGGACACCATCTGTGAATTGATCGCTCCCCATCTAGCTTCAGAGTTTGTTCTGTTAGGTGACCTAAACTGGGATATGCTTAACACCCCGGCAGTCCTACAATCTAAGCTTGATGCCCTCAATCTCACACAAATCATCAAGGAACCCACCAGGTACAACCCTAAATCCGTAAACATGGGCACCCTAATTGACATTATCCTAACCAACTTGCCCTCCAAATACACCTCTGCTGTCTTCAATCAAGATCTCAGCGATCACTGCCTCATTGCCTGTATCCGCCACGGGTCCGCGGCCAAACGACCACCCCTCATCACTGTCAAACGCTCCCTAAAACACTTCTGCGAGCAGGCCTTTCTAATCGACCTGGCCCGGGTACCCTGGAAGGATATTGACCTCATCCCGTCAGTTGAGGATGCCTGGTCATTCTTTAAAAGTTACTTCCTCACCATATTAGACAAGCATGCTCCGTTCAAAAAATGCAGAACCAAGAACAGATATAGCCCTTGGTTCACTCCAGACCTGACTGCCCTCGACCAGCACAAAAACATCCTGTGGCGAACTGCAATAGCATCGAAGAGCCCCCGCGATATGCAACTGTTCAGGGAAGTTAGGAACCAATACACGCAGTCAGTCAGGAAAGCAAAGGCCAGCTTTTTCAAGCAGAAATTTGCATCCTGTAGCTCTAACTCCAAAAAGTTCTGGGATACTGTAAAGTCCATGGAAAACAAGAGCACCTCCTCCCAGCTGCCCACTTCACTGAGGCTAGGTAACACGGTCACCACTGATAAGTCCATGATAATCGAAAACTTCAACAAACATTTCTCAATGGCTGGCCATGCCTTCCTCCTGGCGACTCCAACCTTGGCCAACAGCCCCGCCCCCCCCGCTGCTACTCGCCCAAGCCTCCCCAGCTTCTCCTTTACCCATATCCAGATAGCAGATGTTCTGAAAGAGCTGGAAAACCTGGACCCATACAAATCAGCTGGGCTTGACAATCTGGACCCCCTATTTCTGAAACTGTCCGCCGCCATTGTCGCACCCCCTATTACCAGCCTGTTCAACCTCTCCTTCGTATCATCTGAGATCCCCAAGGATTGGAAAGCTGCCGCGGTCATCCCCCTCTTCAAAGGGGGAGACACCCTGGACCCAAACTGTTACAGACCTATATCCATCCTGCCCTGCCTATCTAAGGTCTTCGAAAGCCAAGTCAACAAACAGATCACTGACCATCTCGAATCCCACCGTACCTTCTCCGCTGTGCAATCCGGTTTCCGAGCCGGTCACGGGTGCACCTCAGCCACGCTCAAGGTACTAAACGATGTCATAACCGCCATCGATAAAAGACATTACTGTGCAGCCGTCTTCATCGACCTGGCCAAGGCTTTCGACTCTGTCAATCACCATATTCTTATCGGCAGACTCAGTAGCCTCGGTTTTTCTAATGACTGCCTTGCCTGGTTCACCAACTACTTTGCAGACAGAGTTCAGTGTGTCAAATCGGAGGGCATGTTGTCCGGTCCTCTGGCAGTCTCTATGGGGGTACCACAGGGTTCAATTCTCGGGCCGACTCTTTTCTCTGTATATATCAATGATGTTGCTCTTGCTGCGGGCGATTCCCTGATCCACCTCTATGCAGACGACACCATTCTGTATACTTCCGGCCCTTCCTTGGACACTGTGCTATCTAACCTCCAAACGAGCTTCAATGCCATACAACACTCCCTCCGTGGCCTCCAACTGCTCTTAAACGCTAGTAAAACCAAATGCATGCTTTTCAACCGTTCGCTGCCTGCACCCGCACGCCCGACTAGCATCACCACCCTGGACGGTTCCGACCTAGAATATGTGGACATCTATAAGTACCTAGGTGTCTGGCTAGACTGCAAACTCTCCTTCCAGACTCATATCAAACATCTCCAATCCAAAATCAAATCTAGAGTCGGCTTTCTATTCCGCAACAAAGCCTCCTTCACTCACGCCGCCAAACTTACCCTAGTAAAACTGACTATCCTACCGATCCTCGACTTCGGCGATGTCATCTACAAAATAGCTTCCAATACTCTACTCAGCAAACTGGATGCAGTTTATCACAGTGCCATCCGTTTTGTTACTAAAGCACCTTATACGACCCACCACTGCGACCTGTATGCCCTAGTCGGCTGGCCCTCGCTACATGTTCGTCGTCAGACCCACTGGCTCCAGGTCATCTACAAGGCTATGCTAGGTAAAGTGCCGCCTTATCTCAGTTCACTGGTCACGATGGCTACACCCACCCGTAGCACGCGCTCCAGCAGGTGTATCTCACTGATCATCCCTAAAGCCAAAACCTCATTTGGACGCCTTTCCTTCCAGTTCTCTGCTGCCTGCGACTGGAACGAATTGCAAAAATCTCTGAAGTTGGAGACTTTTATCTCCCTCAACAACTTTAAAAATCTGCTATCAGAGCAGCTAACCGATCGCTGCAGCTGTACATAGTCCATCTGTAAACTACCCACCCAATTTACCTACCTCACCCCCCATACTGCTTTTATTTATTTACTTTTCTGCTCTTTTGCACACCAGTATCTCTGCTAAATTGTAATTACTCGATTTATTGCCTACCTCATGCCTTTTGCACACATTGTATATAGAGTGTATATAGATTCTCTTTTTTTCTACCATGTTTTGACTTGTTTATTGTTTACTCCATGTGTAACTCTGTGTTGTTGTCTGTTCACACTGCTATGCTTTATCTTGGCCAGGTCGCAGTTGCAAATGAGAACTTGTTCTCAACTAGCCTACCTGGTTAAATAAAGGTGAAATAAAATAAAAAAAATAAAATCTGTAAGGTCCCTCAGTCAAGCAGTTAATTTCAAACACAGATTCAACCACAAAGACCAGGAAGGTTTTCAAATGCCTCACATTTGGTGGTATACAGAAAATAGCACTATTTGGTCAAATACCAAGTCCATATTATGGCAAGAACAGCTTAAATAAAGAGGATAAGTTCATTAAAGTTACCAGCCTCAGAAATTGCAGCCCAAATAAATGCTTCAGAGTTCAAGTAACAGACACATCTCAACTGTTCAGAGGAGACTGCGTGAACCAGGCTTTCATGGTCGAATGGACATTAGACCGGTGGAAATCTGTCCTTTGGTCTGATGAGTCCAAATTTGAGATTTTTGGTTCCAACCGCCATGTTTTGTGAGACGCAGAGTAGGTGAACAGATGATCTCCGCATGTGTGGTTCCCACCGTGAAGCATAGAGGAGGTGTGATGGTATGGGTGTGCTTTGTTGGTGACACTGTCTGTGATTTATTTAGTATTCAAGGCACACTTAACCAGCATTCTGCATCGATGCGCCATCCCATCTGGTTTGCGGTTAGTGGGACTATCATTTGTTTTTCAACAGGACAATGTCCCAACACACCTCCAGGCTGTGTAAGGGCTATTTGACCAAGAAGGAGAGTGATGGAGTGCTGCATCAGATGACCTGGCCTTCACAATCACCCGACCTCAACCCAGTTGAGTGAAGGAAAAGCGGCAAACAAGTGCTCAGCATATGTGGGAACTCCTTCAAGGCTGTTGGAAAAGCATTCCAGGTGAAGCTGGTTGAGAGAATACCAAGAGTGTGCAAATCTGTCATCAAGGCAAATGGGAGCTACTTTGAAGAATCTCAAATATAAAATATTTTTGAAAATTGTAACACTTTTTTGGTTACTACATGATTTTATGTGTTATTTCATCATTTTGATGTCTTCACTATTATTCTACAATGTAGAAATTAGTATTTAAAAAATATATATATAGGAAAAATCCTTGAATGAGTAGTTTCCAATAAAGCGAATTGAATTGAATGAATAGGTGTCAACTTTTGACTGGTACTGTATGTGATTGAGATTCCTGTATTTCATTTTCAATAAATTTGCTGAAATTTCTACTAATATGTTTTCAGTTTGTCATTATGGGGTATTGTGTGTTAATAGGTGAGAAAAAAATATGTAATCCTTTTTGAATTCAGGCTGTAACACAACTAAATGTGGAATAAGTCAAGGGGTATGAATACTTTCTGAAGGCACTGTAATTAGTAGTGATGCACCGATATGACATTTTTGGCCGATACCAATATCCGATATTTTCCTTGCCAAAAAAAATCAAAACCGATATTTCCAAAAAAAAAATAAGCATTTTTTAAAGCATTCTAGTACAGTTAAATAGTTAACGCAAACAAGTGGACGCAGCGGTCTAAGGCACTGCATCTCAGTGAAAGAGGCGTTACTACAGTCCCTGGTTTGAATCCAGCCTGTATCACATCCGGCCATGATTGGGAGTCCCATAGAGCGGCGCACAATTGGCCCAGTGTCGTCCGGGTTTGGCCGGGGTAGGCCGTCATCGTAAATAAGAATTTCTTCTTAACTGACTTGTCTAGTTAAATAAAGGTTACACACACCACACTGACCAATAACTTATTTTGTTGGCATTTACGTATGTCCCCATTACCAGTAAAACATCATCAAAACCTATTTATTTCACTTACTTTCTGTGCTGTTTCGTTGTTCATTTGTTCAGTCATTTCATTCTCTACCAGGATTTCTATGAAACTCCGTTTGGGTCTTTGCGTGTCAAAAAATATACTATTTGACGTGTCAAATAAGCTTGTTGACCAATCAGGACCTGAATATGACTGCACGTCTCATAATAATTTAACGTCTTCATAAATCTTTTACGTAGTTATTACACATTGATTACACTGTCTCTCGTATTTCATATGTATCGATGAATCGTTGTGACGTATGCTATGATGCTGGTAAAGTTGTCTTGCGCACATACAGTGCTGGTCATAAAAAAAGCTAGCTAGCTCATGGATGCAAACAATGTTCTTCCCCAAAAACATAGCAAAACAACATCTGTTTCAGTAGCTATAGTTAGCTAGCTAGCTATATAGCTAGCTGTCATCATCTAAAATAACCCTAATTTATAAGTCAGTTCTTAGTTGATTAACTTCTACTTGGTCACAATCCCGGATCCGGGAGCACCCTCATCAGTAAAAAAGCTGACTAGCATAGCCTAGCATAGCGCCACAAGTAAATACTAGCATCTAAATATCATGAAATCACAAGTCCAAGACACCAGATGAAAGATACACATCTTGTGAATCCAGCCATCATTTCCGATTTTTAAAATGTTTTACAGCGAAAACACTATGTATTTCTATTAGCTAACCACGATAGCAAAAGACTCAACTGCATATTTTCACCATTTTTTTACCGCATAGGTAGCTATCACAAATTCGACCAAATAAAGATATAAATAGTCACTAACCAAGAAACAACTTCATCAGATGACAGTCTGATAACATATTTATTGTATAGTATATATTTTGTTCGAAAAATGTGCATATTTCAGGTATAAATCATAGTTTTACATTGCAGCCACCATCACAAATCTCACCAAAGCAGCTAGAATAACTACAGAGACCAACGTGAAATACCTAAATACTCATCAGAAAACATTTATGAAAAATACATGGTGTACAGCAAATGAAAGACAAACATCTTGTGAATCCAGCCAATATTTCAGATTTTTTAAGTGTTTTACAGCGAAAACACAATATAGCATTATATTAGCTTACTACAATAGCCTACCACACAACCGCATTCACAACCGCAACGTTAGCGATAGCGAATAAACCAGCAAAAGATATACATTTTTTCACTAACCTTCACATTCTTCATCAGATGACAGTCCTATAACATCATATTACACAATACATATATGGTTTGTTCGAAAATGTGCATATTTAGCGGCACAAATCGTGGTTTTACAATGTGAATACGTTGTCAAAATGCAGAAATATTGTCCGGAGAAATCTTGGAGAGGCACCTAATCTAATCAAATAACTAATCATAAACTTTACTAAAAAATACAGGTTGGACAGCAAATGAAAGATACACTAGTTCTTAATGCAACCGCTGTTAGATTTTTTTAAATAACTTTAGTACGACATACAGCTTACGTTATAGCGAGACAGCGCCCAAAATAAGGGCGGAAAAAATGTCTAAACATTTGACAGAAATACGAAATAACATCATAAATGGTTCCTACTATTTGATGAGCTTCCATCAGAATCTTGTACAAGGTGTCCTTTGTCCAGAATAATCGTTGTTCGGTTGTAGAATGTCCTCTTCATCTCTGGAATTAGCAACAAAAGCTAGCCATGTGGTGCAGGAGTGTCCAACGCACCATAACGCAAGACAAAGGAAATACCGAAAATCGCAATAAACTGATATAAGTCGGTTTAAAATAACTAGTTTATGATGTTTTTAACACATATATCAAATAAAATCAGAGCCGGAGATATCTAACGTCTATAACGAAAGCTTTTCAGAACGCAATGCAGAGGTCCTTCTTGCGCCAAGCTGAACGGTGAAAAGACTGGTCTCGTCATTCCAAGAGGTCTTATTCGGCCTCAGATAGTGAGAGGTGGAATGGGGTGTATAGCTCTGTCTATTGACATCTAGTGGAAGGCGTATGCAGTGCATGTAGACCCATAGATTTCATGCAAATTAATAGGATGCCCCTGGAACAGAGCCCCTGATTTCAGGTTTTTCAGTTCCTGACAGGAAGTTTGCTGCAAAATGAGTTCTGTTTTACTCACAGATATAATTCAAACGGTTTTAGAAACTAGAGAGTGTTTTCTATCCAATAGTAATAATAATATGCATATTGTACGAGCAAGAATTGAGTACGAGGCAGTTTAATTTGGGAACGATTTTTTACAAAGTGAAAACAGCGCCCCCCTATTGAGAAAAGGTTTTAATGGTGGTCGGACCCATCTATGTGAAGCTAGCCACAATAAGGATTAGGCACAATAGTGGACTTTGCGGTTAGCCTTCAAAATAAAAGTATGGCATAATTCTACTATTTGTATTCATTTGCATCCCTGTCAATGACACACTTTTATTTTGAAGGCAAACCGCAAATTCCACTATTGTGCCTAATCTTTATTGTGGCTAGCTTCACAACACATAACCCGGTCCGGTCGAGCCTCACTAGCCAGATAACGCTAGCTGGCTGCTTATAACGTTAGCTTGGGGCAACAGGGTTAAGTAGCTGGCTAGCTATTTATTGAACTGAAGTTCAATTTCAATAGGCGAAAAACAAGTGGCAACCGAGCTAATACTACCTCACAAGGATTCCTAAATCATTGCTAAGATTAATGAAAATGACTGCAATTTTTACTGGTCATTGTTTTAAGGCTGGTTGTATTGGTGCTAGCTAGGTACCAAGTCAAAGCTAGCTACCCCAGAAATTGCGGTCTAACAAATGATGCTTTATTACCAACGCGGTATTGTAAACACATCGTTCGTGGCCGGTGTTTGCTGACTTTTTTTGTATAGCTTTGACAGTGCTACTGTATCTTTTTAGACACGCAAAGACCCAAACGGCGTTCCATAGTATGTATGTCGTGAAGCTAATTGCAGTGCTATTACTGTGTAACTCCGGTAGAGCAACATCTGAAAAATAGCGCGCTTGGTAACGTTAACCGGTGCTCGACCAGTCGGCGAAAGCTAACATCACTCACGACAGAACGGTTGATTGTCAAGGGCAATGAATTCCATTATCTTGGCTTTTATGGATTTCGCCTTTGAGTTGTCTTGCTGAAATGTTGTTACTCTTTCAAATGACTGCTTGACTTGATGACTGCTCGATCCACACAGCAGACATTGTGGGCTAGTTTAGGAATGCTGTGTTGCACGTATAGCGCAAAAATGTTACATTACATCATGTACCTTCGTTATATAGGTACGCACGTCAGCTTTGACATCGGTTTTGCACATCGGGCGTTAAACTAGACATTGGCCAATACCGATGTTGGCATTTTTAGCTAATATCGTCCAATTCCGATATGTTCAACGATTATATCGTGCATCCCTAGTAATTAAATTAATGTATTGTGAAGGATCAACAACTCGGGATAGAATTTGAAGTATAATTGTACAATTCTCAGAAAGTGACATTTCGGACCCGAATGCCAAAACATTCAAGAGATAAGGGTGCTCAAAGTTGACCATTTTGCATACCCCACCATACCATGAGACAGCCACGTCTTCATCACTGGAAAAGAAAACCGGTTGATTTTATTTAAAAGCTTACAAACAGGGTTGTCATTTTTTTTAAATAATTTCTGGAGATTTTGCATAAAAATGAAGTATTTTTTTACCATTTAATGTCAATTATCTATCTTTTTTCATATTCACATATGTTGTAGCTTAGACCCTATTTTACATAATCTAAGGCAGGAATTGGCAACTGGCGGGCCATGGGCCGACCTCGCCCTTTTGTAGGCCCCGCGGCCAGCTATCTAAACTTGTAGTAAGCATGGTCGAATTACCCACCGGGGTGGTGCCCTTTGATCATCCGTTAACTGCAAACATTTGCCTCCACCCTCTGGCAAATGTGTAGAATTGCATGAAATTAGTTTTAAAGTTGCCCATCCCTGATATAAGGTTTTTGTGTTATGCCCGCCATCGGTTCAGACACAGCATGCTCTTGAATACAGGGTGGGTGTCATGCTTTGGTTGATAAATGTACTAAAATGGGAATACAATTTTCAACATTCAAATGGTACCACAAAGATGGTTGGAGGTCCGCTTATTCTGAAATAGTTTCTGTAGTTAGTAACATATACAACTATCTTTCCTGAAAATATTTTGTTAAAATATAATTTGATCTCTGAGAAATTAAGCTAATTGATTGCACCCAAATTGGCAATTTATTTATTTATAGGATTCAGAAAATATTCAATAAATATAGTACCCAACATCCGATTTGGACCAAACTTGTTCCGACCAATGAGTAAGACATGAATCGCGGGGACAAAATCAACAGCCACTCACGAACCCCCCACACCCCATGCCAATCCTACCCCAACAACCAGTATACAGTATCAATTCTCTATGTTTGACAAGTAGTATGAAGCTGTTGCTTGGAGTATTGCTTTTCCATACTATGTCATGTATTCCCTGTGAATCTGTTGATGGGTTTCTTCCCCTGTTAAAAAATTTTTTTTAAATAGACAGCAGATTAACTACAGAAACAATTTCAGAACAATCTGAGATGGTGGGTGTCATGGCTTTCTGAAATGTCATGGAATGATTCTGTTGACTTGAATAGGAATATCTGTTGTTTTAAATCATACTGTCAGTCCTCCATACGAAACCTATTGATAGGTTGTAGCTAGAAATATAGATAATAGAATAGACATTACCATTTAAGTGGACATTCGATCGTGGGTGGACTGGCGGTCATCTTTGTGTTAGTAATTATACTGAACATTAAATATATATGCAACATATAAAGTGTTGTTCCCATGTTTCATGAGCTGAAATAAAAGATCCCAGAAAGGTTCCATGCGCACAAAAAGCGTATTTCTCTGAAATATGGTGCACAAATTTGTTTACATGCCTGTTGGTGAGCATTTCTCCATTGCCAAGATAATCCATCCACCTGACAGGTGTGGCATATCAAGAAGCCGATTAAACAGCATGATCATTACACAGGTGCACCTTGTGCTGTGGACAATAAATGGCCACTCTAAAATGTGCACTTTTGTCACACAACACAATGCCACAGATGTCTCAAGTTTTGAGGGATCGTGCAATTGGCATGCTGACTACAGGAATGAACAACAGAGCTGTTGTCAGAGAATTGAATGTTAACTTCTCTACCATAAGCTACCTCCAATGTCGTTTTAGAGAATTTGGCAGTACGTCCAACCGGCCTCTCAACCGCAGACCACATGTAACCGCGCCAGCCCAGGACCTCCACATCCGGTTTCTTCACCTGTGGGATCATCTGAGACCAGCCACCTGTGAGGCGTCTGTTTCTCAAACTAGACACTCTAATGTACTTGTCCTCTTGCTCAGTTGTGCACCGGGGCCTCCCACTCCTCTTTCTATTCTGGTTAGAGCCAGTTTGCGCTGTCCTGTGAAGGGAGTGGTACACAGCGTTGTACGGGATCTTCCATTTCTTGGCAATTTTTCGCATGTAATAGCCTTCATTTTTCAGAACAAGAATAGACTGACGAGTTTCAGAAGAAAGTTATTTTTTTATGGCCATTTTGAGCCTGTAATCGACACCCACAAATGCTGATGCTCCAGATACTCAACTAGTCTGAAGAAGGCCAGTTTTATTGCTTTTTTAATCAGCATAACAGTTTTCATCTGTGCTAAAATAATTGCAAAAGGGTTTTCTAATGATCAATTAGCCTTTTAAAATGATAAACTTGGATTAGCTAACACAACATGCCAAATTCTGTTTCAATATAGAAATGCTACAAAAAAAACGTGTTGAAACGTGTTACAAATGATGGAATCACACATGATTCACCGAATGATATTTTGAAAGAGGAAGTAAAGTACTTTAAGAATGTTTTCATTTCAGTCTCTTCCATCTCCACTAACTGAAACTAATTGTATGGATTTTTTTCCTAATAATAATTTTAAATTAACATCTGTACAGAAACACTCATGTGAAGGCCAAATTACAGAGGAGGAACTTCTTGATGCAATTAAAGCCTTTAAGGCTGGGAAAACTCCAGGGCTGGATGGCATACCAGTGGAAGTATACAAACTTTTTTTGATATACTCAGAGGACCATTATTAGCATGTTTTAACCACTCCTATATAAATGGTAGATTATCAGACACGCAACAAGAAGGTCTGATATCATTATTACTGAAACAGGACCCAAGTTGTATATATAAAGATCCAGTCCATTTAAACAATTTGAGACCTCTTACATTTCAGTGTTGTGATACAAAAATCCTAGCAAAATGCTTGGTGCATAGAATTTAAAAAGTATTGTCAGATATTATTCATCCTAATCAGACAGGTTTTTTACATGGACGATGCATTGGAGATAATATAAGACAAGTACTGGAAACAATAGAATACTATGAAATATTGGGGACACCAGGCCTGGTTTTCATAGCTGATTTTGAAAAGGCTTTTGATAAAGTACGACTGGAGTTTATATATAAATGCCTAGAATATTTCAATTTTGGGGAATCTCTTATAAAATGGATTAAAGTTATGTCTAGTAACCCTAGGTGTAAAATAATAAATAATGGCTACATCTCAGAAAGTTTTAAACTATCTAGAGGAGTAAAACAAGGTTGTCCACTATCGGCATATCTATTTATTATTGCCATCGAAATGTTAGCTGTTAAAATTAGATCAAACAATAATATTAAGGGGTTAGAAATCCGTGGCTTAAAAACTAAGGTGTCATTGTATGCTGATGATTCATGTTTTCTTTTTAAACCACAATTAGAATCTCTCCACGGCCTCATAGAGGATCTAGATACTTTTGCTATCCTCTCTGGATGAAAACCAAATTATGATTACGTATTGGATCACTAAAAAATGCTAATTTTACATTACCGTGTAGTTCACCAATTAAATAGTCTGACGGAGATGTGGACATACTCAGTATACAAATCCCAAAAGAAAGAAATGATCTCACTCCAATACATTTTTATTGAAAGTTAGCAAAAATAGATAAGATCTTGCTACCATGGAAAGGAAAATACCTGTCTATTTGTGGAAAAATCGCCCTGATTAACTCTTTAGTTGTATCACAGTTGACCTATTTGCTTATGGTTTTGCCTACACCTAGTGACCTGCTTTTTAAATTATGTGAACAAAATATATTCAATTTTATTTGGAATGGCAAGCCAGACAAAATTAAAAAGGCCTATTTATATAACGAATATGAATTCGGAGGGCAGAAATGATTAAATATTAAAGCATTAGACCTCTCACTAAAGGCATCAGTCATACTAAAGTTATACTTAAATCCAAACTGGTTCTCTAGTAAATTGGTAGGAATGTCTCATCCTGTTCAAGAATGACCTTTTTCCCTTTTATTCAGATTACACCTGCTCACTTTCGGTTGTTTGAAAAGGAAATAATCTCCAAAATATCGTTATTTTTTTTTAAACAAGCCTTAAAAAGTTGGTTGCAATTTCAGTTTAATCCACCTGAAAAGACAGAACAAATAATACAACAAATATTGTGGTTAAACTCAAATATACTAATTGATTTAATAAAATGTATTTTTAGAAGAAATGTTTAAAAAATGTATAATTTTTGTGAATGATATCATAAATAGGACTGGTGGAGTTATGTCACACATGCAGCTAACACAGAAATATGGAAATGTCTGCTCTACCCAAAATTACAACCAACTAATTGCAGCATTACCACAAAAATGGAAGAGGCAAGTAGAAGGGTAAAAAAGTAAGAACTTGTATGTCGGCCCTGTATTAAAGAACATAAATGATTAAAGAAAAGTGTGATAAATTAAAAAAATATACCAATTTAATTTAAGGACCAAAAAACTGACAGCTGTGCCATATAAATTGCAAAATAGTTGTGAAGAGATTTTCGATGTACCCATTCCATGGCACATGGTCTATGAATTGATACGCAAAACAACGCTGGATTCAAAACTTCACATTTTTCAAATTAAATTACTATACAAAATTCTTGCAACCAATAGAATGTTATATATATGGGGGATACAATCTTCCCAGCTCTGCAGATTTTGCTGTGAGGAGGCAGAGTCATTAGATCATTTATTTTGGTAGTCCATATGTAGCTCGTTTTTGATCACGGGTCCAGGAATGGCTGAAGAATTGCAACATTTGCCTAGAACTAACGCTGCAGACAGCAATACTGGGTGATTTGAAAAGCCATAGTCAATCAATCAATAATATAATAATTGTTTTAGAAAAATATATATTTTTAATTTACAATCTGTAAAAGCTATGACAATAGAAAGGTTCAGTACTTTTGTCAAGCATCACAGCACAGTTGAAAAATATATGGCAAATATAAATCCAAAATGGATGGTGTTGAGAGATAGATGGGAGGGGTTGAATGGAGCTGAAGAGTGGGACTAATAACAAGATAACCAATGTAAAACATACGGGGTCTGTAAAATGTATATAGGTTCAGAAATTTTGTGAAATTGCACAGTTACAAATAAAAATCAAACTGGATGGATATCAGAAATAGAGGAAGGACTAAAAATAAACAAAATATAACTATTGTAAAATAGATTGTGTCTGTAAAATGTGTATAAGATGTATAAACTGAAGGTAGAAGCCTAAGTCTTATTGTTTATTAGTTTACTCCAATTGGGGAAAGGGTGGTAGGGTTTGCGGGGAATAATAAAGGTATATTTTAAAAAAAAGATCTATGTCTATATAGGTATGTGTATGTATATATGTGTATATGTATGCATGTGTGTGGATGGATATATACACTGCTCAAAAAAATAAAGGGAACACTAAAATAACACATCCTAGATCTGAATGAATGAAATATTCTTATTAAATACTTTTTTCTTTACATAGTTGAATGTGCTGACAACAAAATCACACAAATTATCAATGGAAATCAAATGTATCAACCCATGGAGGTCTGGATTTGGAGTCACACTCAAAATTAAAGTGGAAAACCACACTACAGGCTGATCCAACTTTGATGTAATGTCCTTAAAACAAGTCAAAATGAGGCTCAGTAGTGTGTGTGGCCTCCACGTGCCTGTATGACCTCCCTACAACGCCTGGGCATGCTCCTGATGAGGTGGCGGATGGTCTCCTGAGGGATCTCCTCCCAGACCTGGACTAAAGCATCCGCCAACTCCTGGACAGTCTGTGGTGCAACGTGGCGTTGGTGGATGGAGCGAGACATGATGTCCCAGATGTGCTCAATTGGATTCAGGTCTGGGGAACGGGCGGGCCAGTCCATAGCATCAATGCCTTCCTCTTGCAGGAACTGCTGACACACTTCAGCCACATGAGGTCTAGCATTAGGAGGAACCCAGGGCCAACCGCACCAGCATATGGTCTCACAAGGGGTCTGAGGATCTCATCTCGGTACCTAATGGCAGTCAGGCTACCTCTGGCGAGCACATGGAGGGCTGTGCGGCCCCCCAAAGAAATGCCACCCCACACCATGACTGACCCACCGCCAAACCGGTCATGCTGGAGGATGTTGCAGGCAGCAGAACGTTCTCCACGGCGTCTCCAGACTCTGTCACGTCTGTCACATGTGCTCAGTGTGAACCTGCTTTCATCTGTGAAGAGCACAGGGCGCCAGTGGCGAATTTGCCAATCTTGGTGTTCTCTGGCAAATGCCAAACGTCCTGCACGGTGTTGGGCTGTAAGCACAACCCCCACCTGTGGACGTCGGGCCCTCATACCACCCTCATGGAGTCTGTTTCTGACCATTTGAGCAGACACATGCACATTTGTGGCCTGCTGGAGGTCATTTTGCAGGGCTCTGGCAGTGCTTCTCCTGCTCCTCCTTGCACAAAGGCGGAGGTAGCGGTCCTGCTGCTGGGTTGTTGCCCTCCTACGGCCTCCTCCACGTCTCCTGATGTACTGGCCTGTCTCCTGGTAGCGCCTCCATGCTCTGGACACTACGCTGACAGACACAGCAAACCTTCTTGCCACAGCTCGCATTGATGTGCCATCCTGGATGAGCTGCACTACCTGAGCCACTTGTGTGGGTTGTAGACTCCGTCTCATGCTACCACTAGAGTGAAAGCACCGCCAGCATTCAAAAGTGACCAAAACATCAGCCAGGAAGCATAGGAACTGAGAAGTGGTCTGTGGTCACCACCTGCAGAACCACTCCTTTATTGGGGGTGTCTTGCTAATTGCCTATAATTTCCACCTGTTGTCTATTCCATTTGCACAACAGCATGTGAAATCTATTGTCAATCAGTGTTGCTTCCTAAGTGGACAGTTTGATTTCACAGAAGTGTGATTGACTTGGAGTTACATTGTGTTGTTTAAGTGTTCCCTTTATTTTTTTGAGCAGTGTATATTTACAAAAAAAATATATATGGGGGATTGGAAATGATACAGACAATTACATTGATGGAAGCAACAATCTTTCCGCAATATTAAGCTGATCCACCCCTTTAAAAAAAAAAGGAGGGAAAAAAACAACAACACAACACAACGTGCCATTGGAACACAGGAGTGATGGTTGCTGATAATGGGCCGCTGTACACCTATGTAGATATTCCTTTAAAAATCAGCCGTTTCCAGCTACAATAGTCATTTACAACATTAACAGTGTCTACACTGTATTTCAGATCAATTTGACGTTATTTTAATGGACAAAAAAATTTGCTTTAATTTCAAAAACAAGGACATTTCTAAGTGACCCCAAACTTTTAAACTGTAGTGTACGCAAAAAAGAAGAAAATCTGAGTTTACGCATTTTTAGATCATTGATGTTAATGGTTTAAAAATGACAATTGATGTGTTTTTTTCTCAAGAAATAAACAAGTAATTTGACAACACTGTTTGTACGCTTTTAAATGATACACTCAACCGTTTATCTTTCATAGTGATGAAGACATGCATGTCTCATGGTATGGTGGGGTATGACAAATGGGTCAACTTTGAGCAGCTTTATCTCCTGAATGTTTTGGCATTCAGGTCCAAAATGTCACTTTCTGACCACTTGTTCCATGGGCAAACGTGTATTGAAAGTTTTGTTTAAATCAAAAGGGATGCTGTCAAAAAGTGATTCAAATGGATTTACCTCATACACTACATGCTTGTCGAACATCTCATTCCAAAATCATGGGCATTAATACGGTGTTGATCCCCCCTTTGCTGCTATAACAGCCTCCACTCTTCTGGGAAGGCTTTCCACCAGATGTTGGAACATTGCTGCAGGGACTTGCTTGCATTCAGCCATTAGAGCATTAGTGAGGTCGGCACTGATGTTGGGGTGAATAGGCCTGGCTCGCAGTCAGCGTTCCAATTCCAATCCCAAAGGTGTTTGATGGGGTTGACGTCAGGGCTCTGTGCAGGCCAGTCAAGTTCTTCCACACCGATCTCGACAAACCATATCTGTATGGACCTTGCTTTGTACACAGGGAAATGGTCATGCCTTCCCCAAACTGTTGCCACAAAGTTGGAAGCACAGAATCGTCTAGAATGTCATTGTACGCTGTAGTGTTAAGATTTATCTTCATTGGAACTAAGGGGCCCGAACCATGAAAAACGGCCCCAGACAATTACTCCTCCTCCAGGTAGAGATCTCCTGGCATCCGCCAAACCCAGATTAGTCCGTTGGACTGCCAGATGGTGAAGCGTGATTCATCACTCCAGAGAACGCGTTTCCACTGCTCCAGAGTACAATGGCAGCGAGCTTTACACCACTTGAGCCGACACTTGGCATTTGTGACAATATCGTTTGAAGGCAGTCATCAATTTGTCAATCTGAAATACAACAATCACTTGATGTATTAGTTATAAGGCAGTCCTAAACCTAATCACTGCTAAATAACCCTTCCTCCCTGTCTTCCTCCTGCTCCTCTTTAGGCACGGTCTCCACCGCTTCTTCTCATGCCGGGGGATAGCCATTGCTGTTGAGGCCTTTTGGAGTCGGGGCCACCGGGAGATCACCGTCTTTGTGCCTCAGTGGAGGCAGAAGAGAGACCGCTATACCACAGGTCAGAACAGACACGCCACAGCACAGGCCACCTCAACCTGAGCTAAATCTCATTCTTCTGGTTTTGGGTGGTAAAAAATGTACATGACTTGTACCGGTAGGAAAGCCATCCAAGGCTTTGGTCAGTTGAAAGACGATTGGAAAATAGTTGGGAGGATTCATGTTTGAATAGTTATAGTTATAATAGTTATAATGTGCTCCATGTGTGCTCTGTTAAGGATATGTTTAAATGCAGTGGTGATTTTAGCATGTAAATCTTGGTGGGGTAAACTCCCAAAAATGTTTTTAGCGCATGCCAGCAAAGATACTACACTAAACAATACATTAATTGCACTATAACGGTGACAAACGGTGCCCACAACTGTTAGAGCCTACATAAAGCTGTCCTAACAGCAGAGCTTTCTTTCCAGCACCATGGAATGAATCCTTACCACTGCTACACCTGGCTTTCAGTGAAGCCTTGTCTGGCAGCGAAACAGTTCATTATGGCTGACTTGCTTAAACAAATGTGGCTTCTACTGACAATTGAGATGTACAAACTATGGCATAAGGGGACGACGAGCAGATAAGAAGCAACCTGTCATTTTGATTTAAGACATTAATGAGCGAGGTAGGACGGACGTACAGTACCAGTCAAAAGTTTGGACACACCTACTCATTCAAGGGTTTTTATTTATTTTTACTATTTTCTACATAAACTATGAAATAACACATGGAATCATGTAGTAACCAAAAAAGTGTTAAACAAATCAAAATATATTTTAGATTCTTCAAAGTAGCCTTGATGACAGCTTTGCACACTCTTGGCATTCTCTCAACCAGCTTCACCTGGAATGCTTTTCCAACAGTCTTGAAGAAATTCCCACATATGCTGAGCACTTGTTGGCTGATTTTCCTTCACTCTGTGGTCCAACTCATCCCAAACCATCTCAATTGGGTTGAGGTCGGTTGTGTGGAGGCCAGGTCATCTGATGCAGCACTCCATCACTCTCCTTCTTGGTCAAATAGCCCATACACAGCCTGGAGGTGTGTTGGGTCATTGTCCTGTTGAAAAATAAATGATAGTCCCACTAAGTGCAAACCAGATGGGATAGCGTATCTCTGCAGAATGCTGTGATAGCCTTGCTGGTTAAGTGTGCCACTCACAGACAGTGTCACCAGCAAAGCACCATCACACCTCCTACTCCATGCTTCACAGTGGGAACCACACATGCGGAGATCATCCGTTCACCTATTCTGTCTCACAAAGACACGGCGGTTGGAACCAAAAATCTTACATTTGAACTCCGGTCTAATGTCCATTGCTGTAGATATTCCATTAAAAATCTGCCGTTTCCAGCTACAATAGTCATTTACAACATTAACAATGTCTACACTGTATTTCTGATCAATTTATGTTATTTTAATGGACAAAAAAATGTTTTTCTTTAAAAAACAAGGGCATTTCTAAGTGACCCCAAACTTTTGAACGGCAGTGTATATTTTTTTTTGTGCCCCACCTGCCCTGAATGACGGGTCATCACGGTGTAAATGTGTGTATTTGCTCCACGTGTTTCAACAGAACAACATTACCTGAATCAACTGGAAGACCTGCGTCTGCTCTCCTTCACTCCTTCCAGAGAGGTCTGTGGAAAGAGGATTTCCTCACATGATGACAGGTACTGCTTAGTCACGCATCTCACCTCGTCATACAGCCTGCCCACCCTCTGTATATTCAACCCTGTGTCCCCCCCCCCCCCCTTAATGTACAAAACATTAAGAACACCTTCTAGGCTCTGGTAGTATATGGGTATATGGGTATTTGGAGAATTTTTTTATTTTTATGAAGTTTAATATTTGTAGCTACTTTTTAAGTAAATGCTTGCAGTCAACTTGTGCAATATGTTAGGTGATAAAGAACATTGCGTTCTTAATTTCAGCTGTCACATTATTATGAAGTTTATTTTAGTCCCCAGTCACATGTCATGTGGACTCTACAAGGTGTCAAAAGCATTCCACAGGGATGCTGGCCCATGTTGACTCCAATGCTTCCCACAGTTGTGTTAAATTGGCTGGATGTCCTTTGGGTGGTGGATCATTCTTGATACACACAGGAAACTGTTGAGTGTGAAAACCCCAGCAGTGTTGTAGTTCTTGACACAAACCAGTGCGCCATACTCTATTCAAAGGTACTTAAATCTTTTGTCTTGCCCATTCACCCTCTGAAGCGCACACATACACAATCCATGTGTCAATTGTCTCGAGGCTTAAAAATCCTTTTTTAACCTGCCTCCTCTCCTTCATCTACACTGATTGAAGTGAAAATGTTTTTTTTGCTAACATTTGCTAACATCCTTGCTCACCTTTTTATTCAGATTTTTTTATTGAACCTTTATTTAACTAGGCAAGTCAGAACAAATTCTGATTTACAATGACGGCCTACCCCGGCCAAACCCGGACGACGCTGGGCCAATTGTGCGCCACCCTATGGGACTCCCTATCACGGCCGGATGTGATACAGCCTGGATTCGAACCAGGGACTGTAGTGATGCCTCTTGCACTGAGATGCAGTGCCTTAGACCGCTGTGCCACTCGGGAGCCTTGCCCACATTCTCTACTGCCACCTCATCCATACTGACTCACTGTCAGCTGACTCAGTCTTATCACTCTCTCACCTGCAGGTTTCTGCTCCATCTGGCAGAGAAGACAGGAGGGGTTATCGTCACCAATGACAACCTGCGGGACTTTGTAAATACATCACAGGCATGGATGAAGATCATCCAAGAGAGGTGAAGGCCTTTTAACCAATCATCAGACATGCACTAATTTCTCCACAGACATTTATATATATACAGTGGGGCAAAAAAGTATTTAGTCAGCCACCAATTGTGCAAGTTTTCCCACTTAAAAAGATGAGAGAGGCCTGTAATTTTCATCATAGGTACACTTCAACTATGACAGACAAAATGAGGGGGAAAAATCCAGCAAATCACATTGTAGGATTTTTAATGAATTTATTTGCAAATTATGGTGGAAAATAAGTATTTGGTCACCTACAAACAAGCAAGATTTCTGGCTCTCACAGACCTGTAACTTCTTCTTTAAGAGGCTCCTCTGTCCTCCACTCGTTACCTGTATTAATGGCACCTGTTTGAACTTGTTATCAGTATAAAAGACACCTGTCCACAACCTCAAACAGTCACACTCCAAACTCCACTATGGCCAAGACCAAAGAGCTGTCAAAGGACACCAGAAACAAAATTGTAGACCTGCACCAGGCTGGAAAGACTGAATCTGCAATAGGTAAGCAGCTTGGTTTGAAGAAATCAACTGTTGGAGCAATTATTAGGAAATGGAAGACATACAAGACCACTGATAATCTCCCTCGATCTGGGGCTCCACGCAAGATCTCACCCCGTGGGGTCAAAATGATCACAAGAACGGTGAGCAAAAATCCCAGAACCACACGGGGGGACCTAGTGAATGACCTGCAGAGAGCTGGGACCAAAGTAACAAAGCCTACCATCAGTAACACACTATGCCGCCAGGGACTCAAATCCTGCAGTGCCAGACGTGTCCCCCTGCTTAAGCCAGTACATGTCCAGGCCCGTCTGAAGTTTGCTAGAGAGCATTTGGATGATCCAGAAGAAGATTGGGAGAATGTCATATGGTCAGATGAAACCAAAATAGAACTTTTTGGTAAAAACTCAACTCGTTGTGTTTGGAGGACAAAGAATGCTGAGTTTCATCCAAAGAACACCATACCTACTGTGAAGCATGGGGGTGGAAACATCATGCTTTGGGGCTGTTTTTCTGCAAAGGGACCAGGACGACTGATCCGTGTAAAGAAAAGAATGAATGGGGCCATGTATCGTGAGATTTTGAGTGAAAACCTCCTTCCATCAGCAAGGGCATTGAAGATGAAACGTGGCTGGGTCTTTCAGCATGACAATGATCCCAAACACACCGCCCGGGCAACGAAGGAGTGGCTTCGTAAGAAGCATTTCAAGGTCCTGGAGTGGCCTAGCCAGTCTCCAGATCTCAACCCCATAGAAAATCTTTGGAGGGAGTTGAAAGTCCGTGTTGCCCAGCAACAGCCCCAAAACATCACTGCTCTAGAGGAGATCTGCATGGAGGAATGGGCCAAAATACCAGCAACAGTGTGTGAAAACCTTGTGAAGACTTACAGAAAACGTTTGACCTCTGTCATTGCCAACAAAGGGTATATAACAAAGTATTTAGATAAACTTTTGTTATTGACCAAATACTTATTTTCCACCATAATTTGCAAATAAATTAATAAAAAATCCTACAATGTGACTTTCTGGATTTTTTTTCTCATTTTGTCTGTCATAGTTGAAGTGTACCTATGATGAAAATTACAGGCCTCTCTCATCTTTTTAAGTGGAAGAACTTGCACAATTGGTGGCTGACTAAATTATTTTTTGCCCCACTGTATATATAATCCATGGACACATTATGTTAAGAAGCCTTCTCCCCTAACACTGATTGTCCCCTTTTTCAAGGCTTTTGCAGTTTACCTTTGTGGAGGACCACTTTATGATCCCAGATGACCCCCTGGGGAAACATGGCCCCCACCTGGATGTTTTCTTACGGAAGGACAACAGGTGTGTGTGTGAAAGAAAGGAGATGAAAGTATTGTTCATACACTATGTCCTGACTGCAATGTGTGCGTACATGCATGCACACATGGCATGTATGTGTGAATATTGACCAAACGTGTCTCTCTCACAGACGGAGCCCAGTTGCACCTCTTCTGAGGCCGGACCCCCAAGCCACCCCGCAGCATGTCCAAGCTCTGCAGTCTGCTCCCTGCCCCTCAGCTACCCCCCATCCCTCAGCTACCCCCTTGATGAGGCCACCCTCCCAATGGCCGCACTCTGGGCCCCCTGGGTGGCACCCCCCTTGCCCTACACCCTCCCCCCCTCTCCAGCGGTCGCACTCCCCTCCCCCAACACCCTCCCCCCCTCCCCAGCGGTCACCCTTGGAAACCATAGAGCTCAAAAGGAAGATGTACGATATCTTCCCCGGCCAGAAGCAGCGCATTGACTGTATCCTGTGTGACAACCCCTACATGAGGGACCTGAACGCACTGTCAGGCCTTCTGCTGGGATGAAACCAAGCTCACATACAGTACTCAGCCACTCACACACAGATACACTTACAAGTCTGTCTGTCGAATGATGGCGCCAAAAGTAGGCCTATGTATGGAAAACTGAGATGTTTTTTATTAAAGACGATGATCAACTGCACTGCTATTGGATGGCTATTTGTTTGGAAGGCATCAGTCTCCATTTTATCCACATTTTGTTTAAGTTCAACAGTGTCCATGGAACATATCCACTAGCACAAATGCACTTCTATACATCTCTAAATAGTTTGCTTTCTAGTGAAACCATGGAATGTGGGGAGAAATTGTCCAGCTGGCATATGATGTGCTCATATTTGTTCTGAGTACTTAAGTCTTTAAAGTGTGAAACCAAAATTGTGTTGAAATTGCTGTTATAACTGCTGAAGGAAAAGTTATTTTGTTCATGTTGTAATATAATTACAGTTTATATTATTTGATTGAGCACATATGAAAATTGTGACATGTAGATATGGTTTTATGTGAACAACTACGAAAAATACAGCAGCCCATAAAGACGTTTTTTTTTTTTAAACCAGTGGAACTTCAATCTGCCTAATTGCTTCAGTGAATCACAAAACAGTGCTTTAGTACCAGGTTGGCAGGGTCTGGAGGACCAAGTGCCCTGTCCTAGCACACTCCTGTGCTGAGGTTAATGATATCTTATATTAATATTTTAGTAAATTATATTTCTTACCTACTACACGTCAGTCTGGCTGCCCCTTATCTTCTAGTACTGAATGTCCAATACACTCACTGAGGACATAGCCATTGTATCTTCGGAAGAGTCCCAGACTGACTCGGATGCCAGAAGAGACAATTTACCCATGTTACTCAATGATCTGGCACACCCTGGCCATTCTCTTTTGCAAGTCACTACCTTGTAATGGTAACACATAGCAAACCTGGAGTTCATGGTTGGTCAATAGGATAAGACCCCAGTCACCAGCTATGGCCACCAGAGGTCACTGTATACTAAGCTGTCAGGGGCTAGTTGCTACTGAATCACTTCTTCATTACCACAAACAAGAGTTAGTGAGTGACCTGTTTATTATGAATAAATTAATTTGCTTCAGTTGTGTATAACTTCGGTTTTGTTTAACAGTAGTGATGGGGGGGGGGGGGGGGGGGGTCGATACAGTTACAGATTGGGATATTATATTTTACAATATATCGTATCGGTTTGACAATATCGCAATATTATTTTTGCACTAGTTGGCTATAACTGCACCAAAACTCAGTGTTTTTCCTTAATAGCTTATTTTCCATCTTTTTAAATAGGGAGCCAATTTGTTTTCAGCACTTTTATATTACTGATCAAAACTTGTTTTCTCATGCTCTCTCATTTCTCTGCAGCAGACATATGGTGAGCAATGTTTGGACCACGGAATCGCAATAAAATCACAGTATTGAATTGCAATACACATAGAATCGCAAGACATATTGTATCAGCATCATATCGTGAGGACCCTGGCAATTCCCACCCCTGTATAATAGTAATATTCAACTCTTTTGGGATGTGTTTGTCAGTGTATTCTACCAGTGAGGTAAAACTTTGGTCTATGTCTCCAAGTCCCCTTTTGTTTATTCTCAACAAAATGCAATGGATGTCAGTCACTGATGTTTGGTTTAAAAAAATTAATTTAAAAAAAATTCAGATTTCTATGAGAAGGGAAATGCAGTGGTATCACCAGTGAGGGTACAGACATTTTGTGGGTATCTCACAGTTACTTGAAAGACAGGGTGTGTATTTGATCTCCACAGGCTGGTAAAGTTAAAAAGGCAATGTGTTTGTCATAAACAATACTTAATTTTCTTATTCTGTATGTTGCCGTCTTTGTTCTTACCATACATTTATGAGCTGTTTTGTTGGGGTGTGTAGACAGGGACTGAAAACTAAAAATAGCCATATACATTATAAGAGAAACAGTGACTGCAGAAGGGTAAAGCTGTGAGGCATTTGCTCAAATAAATGTATTCAGGCTGAGTAACTTACCAACTGTCTGAAGGGAGAGACAACTGGCTAGCCTGGTCTCATAGACTAGACATGAGGGTTGAAGGGCGGGAACCCGGTTACCGAGATTTACCGCCACAAACCACTCCCTTTTCCCGAGATAAATAACTGTAAGAAACCGGTCAATTATAATAAGTTATTTATATAAACAGCATGGCGTGAAATGGAACTGTTAAATTATATGCGATGTCTAAATCTGGCTCCTCAACTGCTTCTGCAGGATGAATCGGGACTCAGGGTGGGGACAGACAGCCCATCTCAGTATGGAGCGCAGTTCACAATGCATGTAGACCTATCATCTCATGGTAAAAATGTTTTATTGCGACAGGTAGTTCTGCATTTGCTGCAGCATAGTTTATGCTACACTAATATAAAGACCAAATGCTCGTCGAATTTACCCATATCCATCGGGTTTTCGGGGGTCACCTTGTTTTTTCATTGTAAAGATATATATTTTTTAATTGCAGGTGCAGTTTCAAAACAGTCTATCACTCGAATATCATTGCTTTTAATCAGTGCATGCGCGAGCACTCTCGCAATCTTTTTTTCTCTCCAACGCCATTCAAATTGCATCCAAAATAGATCATCCTGTTCTAGATTGATATACAGTTGAAGTCAGAAGTTTACATACACTTAGGTTGGACTCATTAAAACTTGTTTCACAAATTTCTTGTTAACAAACTATAGTTTTGGCAAGTGTGTTAGAACATCTACTTTGTGCATGACACAAGTAATTTTTACAACAATTGTTTACAGATTATTTCACTTATAATTCACTGTATCGCAATTCCAGTGGGTCAGAAGTTTACATACACTAAGTTGACTGTGCCTTTAAACAGCTTGGGAAATTCCAGAAAATGTTGTCATGGCTTTAGAAGCTTCTGATAGGCTAGTTGACATCATTTGAGTCAATTGGAGGTGAACCTGTAGATGTATTTCAAGGCCTACCTTCAAACTCAGTGCCTCTTTGCTTGACATCATGGGAAAATCAAAAGAAATCAGCCAAGACCCCAGAAACAAAATTGTAGACCTCCACAAGTCTGGTTCATCCTTGGGAGCAATTTCCAAACGTCTGAAGGTACCACGTTCATCTGTACAAACAATAGTACACAAATAGCATGGAACCACGCAGCCGTCATACCGCTCAGGAAGGAGACGCGTTCTGTCTCCTAGAGATGAACGTACTTTGGTGCGAAAAGTGCAAATCAATCCCATAACTACAGCAAAGAACCTTGTGAAGATGCTGGAGGAAACGGGTACAAAAGTATCTATATCCACAGTAAAACAAGTCCTATATCGACATAACCTGAAAGGCCGCTCAGCAAGGAAGAAGCCACTGCTCCAAAACCGCCATAAAAAAGCCAGACTACGGTTTGCAACTGTACATGGGGACAAAGATTGTACTTTTTGGAGAAGTGTACTCTGGTCTGATGAAACAAAAATAGAACTGTTTGGCCATAATGACCATCGTTATGTTTGGAGGAAAAAGGGGGAGGCTTGCAAGCCGAAGAACACCATCCCAACCGTGAAGCACTGGGGTGGCAGCGTCATGTTGTGGGGGTGCTTTGCTGCAGGAGGGACTGGTGCACGTCACAAAATAGATGGCATCATGAGGAAAGAAAATTATGTGGATATATTGAAGCAACATCTCAAGACATCAGTCAGGAAGTTAAAGCTTGGTCGCAAATGGGTCTTCCAAATCGACAATGACCCCAAGCATACTTCCAAAGTTGTGGCAAATGGCTTAAGGACAACAAAGTCAAGGTATTGGAGTGGCCATCACAAAGCCCTGACCTCAATCCTATAGAAAATGTGTGTGCAGAACTGAAAAAGCGTGTGCGTGCAAGGAGGCCTACAAACCTGACTCAGTTACACCAGCTCTGTCAGAAGGAATGGGCCAAAATTCACCCAACTTATTGTGGGAAGCTTGTGGAAGGCTACCCGAAACGTTTGACCCAAGTTAAAGAAATTAAAAGGCAATGCTACCAAATACTAATTGAGTGTACGTAAACTTCTGACCCACTGGGAATGTGATGAAAGAAATAAAAGCTGAAATAAATAATGCTCTCTACTATTATTCTGTTATTTCACATTCTTAAAATAAATTGGTGATCCTAACTGACCTAAGACAGGGAATTTTTACTGTGATTAAATGTAAGGAATTGTGAAAAACTGAGTTTAAATGTATTTGGCAAAGGTCTATGTAAACTTCCGACTTCAACTGTATAGCCCTCCCTGTTTAAATAAAGGTTAAATAAAAAAATGTCCTAACCTAGCCTACCTCTTTCAGGTAATAAATTCAATGCAATATTAGCCTTATATTTAGCTAATTAATGATGGCTTATGCATAATAATGTTGTAACTTTTAGCTTCTGTCTCTTGCACAATATGCAAGCACCTGTGCTTCGCTGGCGCCTCTCCTTAAAAAACGCTCCATAGCTCTTGGAGTCCCATGCAGAAAAAGCTAGACTAGAATAGCTTGCTGGACATTTTTTTTGTATTTCTTAAACTAACAGACTATTTGAAGAGGGATGCAAGCTCTTGTTTGCTGAATGTTAAATACAGCAGCCAATAGAACTGGTAGTTTGAAAGAAGAGCGAACACACGCGATGGCAGCAGGCTATAGCAGTTATTTATTCAGACCCATAACCATTCAATCTTGATGATGAGAAGTGAAAGCCTTCTGAATCTAATTCTAGTCCTAAATTATTCAGGGATGTCATTAGAATGATGAAGATAAGGACAACTAAACTTATTTCATTTATTTCATGAAGCAACAATAGCGAAAGAGGAGGTAAGCTAATAACATGAGAGGAAATATTATGAAAGGTACATATGTGTCAGCCTACTATTTATACAAATAGGCCCAAATTCGCTACCATATACTTGTAACTTTGTCGGCCGCATGTGCTGCACCAGAATCGCCTGTTCTCTCCCTGATTTATCATGGTTTGAACAATGTGCATAATTCCAGTCCATATAATACTATTTACATTTTAGTCATTTAGCAGACGCTCTTATCCAGACCGATTAGGGTTAAGTCCTTTGCTCAAAGGCAAATCGACAGATTTTTCACCTAGTTGGCTGAGGGATTTGAACCAGCGACCTTTTGGTTACCGGCACAACGCTGCCTGGAGCCTAATTTCATTTATTTACCCAAGAGAGAATAAAGCTAGTTTACATCTATTGCATTTTATGTTTTTCTGTTGTGCATAATGTGCAGTAGCACATAGTGCATTCGGAAAGTATTCAGACCCCTTGACTTTTTCCACATTTTGTTAGGTTACAGCCTTATTCTAAAATGTATTATTGTTTTCCCTCATCAAATCTACACACAATACCCCATAATGATGAAGCAAAAACAGGTTATTAGAAATGTGTGCTAATGAAATAAAATTAACTGAAATATCACATTTACATACAGTACCAGTCAAAAGTTTGGACAAACCTACTCATTCCAGAGTGTTTCTCTATTTGTACTATTTTACGCATTGTAGAATAATGGTGAAGACATCAAAACTATGAAATAACACATATGGAATCATCTAGTAACCAAAAAAGTGTTAAAGAAATCAAATTATATTTTATATTTAATATTCTTCAAAGTAGCCACCCTTAACCTTGATGACAGCTTTGCACACTCTTGGCATTCTCTCAACCAGCTTCATGAGGTAGTCAACTGGAATGCATTTCAATTAACAGGTGTGCCTTGTTAAAAGTATTGTAATGAAACAGCAGGGGGCAGGTCTCGAACCCTCGACCTTCTAGCCCGAAGTCCAGCGCGCTATCGACTGTGCCGCAAAAGCATGCTCATGCGGCAGAGTCGATTTCCGCGCTTATAAATCCAGGGTCGTTACACTACTCCCTCCTTTCAAAGAGTGCGTCCTCGCGCCAGCTTGCGACTCTATGTCTTACAGGAACGCGCTCACCGGCGAAGCACACGCACTGTCGTGGATGCAAGGTCTGATCACTTCTGACACCAATGTAATGAAACAGCAGGAGGCAGGTCTCGAACCCTCGACCTTCTAGCCCGAAGTCCAGCGCGCTATCGACTGTGCCGCAAAAGCATGCTCATGCGGCAGAGTCGATTTCCGCGCTTATAAATCCAGGGTCGTTACAGTATATTAGTGGAATGTCTTTCCTTCTTAATGCGTTTGAGCCCTTAATGCGCTTGATCTCCGCACATATTGGGGCGGCAGGTAGCCTAGTGGTTAGAGTGTTGGGCCAGTAAATAAAAGGTTGCTGGATCAAATCCCAGAGCTGACAAGGTAAAAATCTGTTGTTCTGCCCCTGAGCAAGGCAGTTAACCCACTGTTCCTCGGGCACCGTGGATGTTGATTAAGGAAGCCCCCCCCCCACACCTCTCTGATTCAGAGGGGTTGGGTTAAATGCGGAAGACACATTTCAGTTGAGGGCATTCAGTTGTACAACTGACTAGTTATCCCCATATGTGGTTCCCACTGTGGGGGTGCTTTGCTGGTGACACTGTTGGAGATGTATTTAGAATTCACACAGGACAATGACCCAAAACACACCTCCAGGGAGAGTGATGAAGTGCTGCATCAGATGACCTGGCCTCCACAATCACCTGACCTCAAACCAATTGAGATGGTTTGGGATGAGTTGGATCGCAGAGTGAAGGAAAAGCAGCCAACAAGTGCTCAGCATATGTGGGAACTCCTTCAAGACTGTTGGAAAAGCATTCCTCATGAAGCTGGTTGAAAGAATGCCAAGAGTGTGCAAAGCTGTCCTACTTTGAAGAATCTAAAAATGTATTTTGATTTGTTGAACACTTTTTTGGTTACTACATGATTCCATATGTGTTATTTCAAAGTTTTGAGTCTTCACTATTATACAATGTAGAAAATAGTTTAAAAAAATAAAAACCCTTAAATGAGTAGGTGTGTCCAAACTTTTGACTGGTACTGTAAGTATTCAGACACTTTACTCAGTACTTTGTTGAAGCACCTTTGGCAATGATTACAGCCTCAAGTCTTCTTGGGTATGACGCTACAAGCTTGGCACACCTGTATTTTGGGGATTTCTCCCATTCTTCTCTGCAGATACTCTCAAGCTCTGTCAGGTTGGATGGGGAGCATTGTTGCACAGCTATTTGCAGGTCTCGCCAGAGATGTTCGATCGGGTTCCAGTCCAGGCTCTGGCTGGGCCACTCAAGGACATTCAGAGATTTGTCCCGAAGCCATGCCTGCATTGTCTTGGCTGTGTGCTTAGGGTCGTCGTCCTGTTGGAAGGTGAACCTTCGCCCCAGTCTGAGGTCCTGAGCACCCTGGAGCAGGTTTTCATCAAGGATCTCTCTGTACTTTGCACCGTTCATCTTTGCCTCGATCCTGACTAGTCTCCCAGTCCGTGGTGCAGAAAAACATCCCACAGCATGATACTGCCACCACCATGCTTCACCGTAGGGATGGTGCCAGGTTTCCTCCAGATGTGACGCTTGGCATTCAGGCCAAAGAGTTCAATCTTGGTTTCGTCAGACCAGAGAATCTTGTTTCTCATGGTCTGAGAGTCTTTAGGTGCCTTTTGGCAAACTCCAAGTGGGCTGTCATGTGCCTTTTACTGAGGAGTGAATGTTTTTATTTTTAATACATTTGCAAAAAAATCTAAAAACCTGTGTTTTCTTTGTCATGTTGAGGTATTGTGTGTAGATTGCTGAGGATTTTTTTTACATCCATTTTAGAATAAGGCTGCAATGTAACAAAATGTGGAAAAAGTCAAGGGCTATGAATATTTTCCAAAGGCACTGTATATATGTATTGGATAACTGCACAATCATTTGGGATTTTTTGGGCTTGGGCTCATTAAATGTCTTTAATGTAGTGCTCATTAAATGTCTTTAATGTAGTGCTCATAAAATGTATTTAATGTAGGGCTCATTAGGCTCAGGTAGCATCAGGCTTGAATTTTCAATCAAACCTCTAATCAAATCCAGATGTAGGCCTATTTATATGATTTATAATGCTTTTGAATGAGACTTCCGGTTTTGGCAGGAAATACCGGGTTACCTGGGAGAAAAGTGATTTATTCTCGGGATGAATCATTTGTAAAATATCAGAAAAATATTTAACCCTACTAGACATAACATAGTAAACATAAATCCAGCACACTCAAATGAATATGTTACATTTGGTGTGGTTACATAAGACAGAAAGTTACGTGAGGCAAAAACAAAATAAGGGTGGTTGGTCAGGGTGGATGGGTTGGCTTATAACACGAACATCTAGCAACCCAAAGGTTGTGTGTTCAAATCTCATCAAGAAAACCTTTGGCATTTTAGCTAATTGGCAACTTTGCAACTACCTACTACTTTTTTCCGCTACACCTTAAGGTTAGCATGTTAACTAACCTTTCCCCTAACCTTAACCCTTTAACCTGAAAATTTGGGGCGGCAGAGTAGCCTAGTGTTTAGAGTGTTCGACTAGTAACCGAAAGGTTACAAGTTCAAATCCCCGAGCTGACAAGGTACAAATCTGTCGTTCTACCCCTGAACAGGCAGTTAACCCACTGTTCCAAGGCCGTCATTGAAAATAAGAATTTGTTCTTAACTGACTTGCTTAGTTAAATAAAAGGTTAAAAAAACTCACCTTAACCGCTAACATTAGCCACAACAAATTGGAATTCATATCATATGTATTGCAAATTCATAACATATTGTAAAAACTGCAATTCGTAACATAAGCGAATTGTAATTTATCATATGAAATGAATGATCGACATCCACAAATGAATACATACCATACGAAACGTAACATATTATACTAAATGGAGGGAGACAGGGATAGAAATATAAATCTGAGTCCAGGTTGAACTGGCATGTCCAGAATCCTTTACTGACTGCTGATCACGAGAATGCTAATTCATCGAGCCTGGTGAATTTGAGCATCAGAGTTTGTTTAGACATCATCAGGTAGGAATTTAGTTGTCATTATAATTGGATGAGAACCATGTGTGGCTCATTAGTGTGGATAATTGCCTCATTGTTCCCACACGCAACAGTTTTGCTAAGATTTGGGTTGTCAAGTACTAAATTCAAGATCCCTGTTTTAAATACCAGCAGTTGTAGTGGTTTCCTCATAGGCTAGTTCTTCAGGGAAGCCCTTGCCCTCAAAGGTCATAGTTATGTAAGAAATGTATTTTACTCAACCATCTTCATTATGCAAACAGCAACTTAATTATGCAAACCTTTGTGGTTTCTGTTTACAAGCCGAGTTAGAGTAACTACGCCCTACTTACCTGAAGAGGAGTAACATGTCAACATTAACACTATCGAAAGTCTATAAAAAGTTATTCAAGATCTTGAATGGAACCACTCAACTGATGCTGCACTTTACCCTCTACTCCCCAATTCCCATCTAGCATGACCAGGGTATGAAATTAGCACCAGGCTGGAGTATGGAAAGAAATAAGACCATTATTTTAGTCAATAAAACCCCGCCCCACTCCTTCCTTCCCTGACCATGGCAAGAAAAAGCATTGTTCTGTCCAGAGAGGAATGTTCAAATACCATCAACATTCCAGGGCCTGGTTTCCCAAATGCATCTTAAACCTAAATTAATCTAAGAACAGTTAAATATTCTAAAAGCCAATTTATGCTTGATTAAAACATTTGGTCGGAGGCTCCGTATGGAGGGTGTGAAGCAATAGCGGCACCTCTGGAGGCACGCAGAGTCCAAACTGAGCTCTGTACCGCATCGCTGTGCGCCTCTCAAATGCTGTAACAATATGGAGGGCTCTGTATAGCTCCGCATTTACATGATTGGTTGACGGTAGGTGAGGGCGGGAGGTCCTGTGTAAACACAAACTCACTTCCTTGACAACTGCTCTGCGCTGCTTCGTGAAGCGCAAGAAGTATGAATGCCCTGATTTCTTCATAGATCGTATCCCCGTAAATGCTGCACGACCAATGCAGACGTTAGATTGACCATGTAGTGCTTTTCAGCAGTTCTGCTTTCTCCGCAGCTCCCCCTCCCGTTACCCTCCTGTTGAAGGCCCACTAAACGTTCTTTCTGCACTGTTGTTGAAATAATTTGCTTTATTTCGTATAATATAAGCTTCTGTCTTACGTATACTAAATAATGCCATAGATTCCGTTTTTGAAAAATAGTCAACTTGAAGGCAAAAAAGGGAAGCATGATATAAGATGCGAACCTGGTATTTAAACTGATTACGGCTACTAAGAGACAATTTATGCTTGATCCGAAATTGTTGTTGGAGGCACGATATGGATAAATAGTGTGACGCAATTGCGGAGCATCCAGGTGGCACGCAGAGTCCAAACTGAGCTCTGTACCGCATCGCTGTGCGCCTCTCAAATGTTGTAACAATATGGAGGGCTCTGTATAGCTCTACATTTACATAATTGGTTGACGGTAGGTGGGGGCGGGATGTCCAGTATAAACACAAACTCTCTTCCTTGATAACTTCCTTCACAATCGCTCTGATCTGCTCAGCGAAGCGCAAGAAGTATAAATGGCCTGACTTCTGCAAAAGCTGTATCACAGTAAATGCTGTATGGCCTATGCAGACCTCGGATTGACCATGTCGCGCCTTTTATGGTAAACTACAGCGATCATTGTTTGGCCAGAGGTTAGTAGTAGAAATTGGATCCAGAGGGGAACATCACAGTTCAGCTTGTTTTGTTGTTGCAGACAACCACAAATATTTGCAGCAGCACTGTGTGCAGAGTAAACTTGGATCGAATAAGAATATTTAGATTCGCTAGACTTGTTACCTGGTATTTAAACTGATTACAGGCTACTAAGAGACCATTTATGCTTGATCCGAAAATGTTGTTGGAGGCACCGTTGTCCCCAGGTCACCAGAATTGTATCTACAGTAAGCTATTCATTATCTTTGTTGTTGTGTGTCACTTCATTCAGATTAAAAGGGCTATGAACTGTACATGTATTATCCTCACTTCACGACCTGGTTTTAAAGCCAAGGGAGGGGTTACAAAGCCTCAGACTATAGTGCCTCCATCTGCTGCAAAGCTGCCAACACTGATGTAATATCCTGTCAGTGGCTGAGCAGGCAAATTCTTCAGCTGGAAAGAGCACAGAAATAATGTATAAAATGAGAGTGTGCAATGAATTCCAGATCCAAGAGTTCCAACTTCCATTAACTAACAGGACCTGTATTGCACTTGCAGAGGCTAATGTTTTGTTTGAAGTAAACGTGTACATCATTTTCATGTCCTTGAAACCAAGTAAACAAGACAGAGAGAGAGGGCAATAGAGGGGGGGTCAGTCCACCTGTCTTTGTTGACCTTGGACTCTAATGTCCTTTGTGTTCTGAACATATAGGTGAAGTCTGGTTGAGATGAGTCATAATAGGCTAACTGACAGGGTTGGGTAGGTTACTTTCTAAATGTAATCCATTACTTACTAGTTACCTGTCCAAAATTGTAATCAGTAACGTAACTTTTGGATTACCCAAACTCAATAATGTAATCTGGTTACTTTCAGTTACTTTTGGATTACTTTGCTCTGAAGAGGCATTAGAAGAAGACAAAAATGATCCATCAAACGCATTTGGTGTCAAATCAAATGTATTTATATAGCCCTTCTTACATCAGCTGATATCTCAAAGTGCTGTACAGAAACCCAGCCTAAAACCCAAAACAGCAAGCAATGCAGGTGTAGAAGCACGGTGGCTAGGAGAAACTCCCTAGAAAGGCCAAAACCTAGGAAGAAACCTAGAGAGGAACCAGGCTATGAGGGGTGGCCAGTCCTCTTCTGGCTGTGCCGGGTGGAGATTATAACAGAACATGGCCAAGATGTTCAAATGTTCATAAATTACCAGCATGGTCAAATAATAATAATCACAGTAGTTGTTGAGGGTGCAGCAAGTCAGCACCTCAGGAGTAAATGTCAGTTGGCTTTTCATAGCCGATCATTAAGAGTATCTCTACCGCTCCTGCAGTCTCTAGAGCACGTCCGGTGAACAGGTCAGGGTTCCATAGCCGCAGGCAGAACAGTTGAAACTGGAGCAGCAGCACGGCCAGGTGGACTGGGGACAGCAAGGAGTCATCATGCCAGGTAGTCCTGAGGCATGCTCCTAGGGCACAGGTCCTACGAGAGAGAGAAAGAAAGAGAGAATTAGAGAGAGCATACTTAAATTCACACAGGACACCGGATAAGACAGGAGAAGTACTCCAGATATAACAAACTGACCCTAGCCCCCCGACACATAAACTACTGCAGCATAAATACTGGAGGCTGAGACAGGAGGGGTCAGGAGACACTGTGGCCCCATCTGATGATACCCCCGGACAGGGCCAAACAGGAAGGATATAACCCCACCCACTTTGCCAAAGCACAGCCCCCACACCACTAGAGGGATATCTTCAACCACCAACTTACCATCCTGAGACAAGGCCGAGTATAGCCCACAAAGATCTCCGCCACGGCACAACCCAAGGGGGGGCGCCAACCCAGACAGGAAGATCACGTCAGTGACTCAACCCACTCAAGTGATGCACCCCTCCTAGGGACGGCATGAAAGAGCACCAGTAAGCCAGTGACTCAGCCCCTGTAATAGGGTTAGAGGCAGAGAATCCCAGTGGAGAGAGAGGAACCGGCCAGGCAGAGACAGCAAAGGCAGTCCGTTGCTCCAGAGCCTTTCCGTTCACCTTCACACTCCTGGGCCAGACTACACTCAATCATATGACCTACTGAAGAGATGAGTCTTCAGTAAAGACTTAAAGGTTGAGACCGAGTCTGCGTCTCTCACATGGGTAGGCAGACCGTTCCATAAAAATGGAGATCTATAGGAGAAAGCCCTGCCTCCAGCTGTTTGCTTAGAAATTCTAGGGACAATTAGGAGGCCTGCGTCTTGTGACCGTAGCGTACGTGTAGGTATGTACGGCAGGACCAAATCAGAAAGATAGGTAGGAGCAAGCCCATGTAATGCTTTGTAGGTTAGCAGTAAAACCTTGAAATCAGCCCTTGCCTTAACAGGAAGCCAGTGTAGGGAGGCTAGCACTGGAGTAATATGATCACATTTTTTGGTTCTAGTCAGGATTCCAGCAGCCGTATTTAGTACTAACTGAAGTTTATTTAGTGCTTTATCCGGGTAGCCGGAAAGTAGAGCATTGCAGTAGACTAACCTAGAAGTAACAAAAGCATGGATTAATTTTTCTGCATCCTTTTTGGACAGAAAGTTTCAGATTTTTGCAATGTTACGTAGATGGAAAAAAGCTGTCCTTGAAACAGTCTTGATATGTTCGTCAAAAGAGAGATCAGGGTCCAGAGTAACGCTTCACAGTTGGTGTGTCAGCATAGGGGTCTCTGACTTGTGGTCAGACGATCAGGTGGAACAAAACCTTAACCTGTGCCTTTTTTCAATGCTTAATTGAATGTCATTGAGAAAACAGAAAGGTGTAATTTTTTTCTTTTCGTAAACATATTTTCTGAATTTAAAAAAAATACAGTAAGTAATCATCTAGTTTTTCAAAAGTATCTGTAATCTGATTACAATATTTTAGCTGTAATGTATTACAGATACTTTTGAAAAACTAGATGATTATTTTGGACAGGCAACTATCTCAACCCGGCACAGTCAGAAGAGGACTGGCCACCCCTCAGAGCATGGGTCCTCTCTAGGTTTCTTCCTACGTTCCTTCCTTTCTAGGGAGTTTTTCCAAGCCACTGTGCTTCTACATCTGCATTGCTTGCTGTTTGGGGTTTAAGGCTAGGTTTCTGTATAGCACTTTGTGACATTGGCTGATGTAAAAAGGGCTTTATAAATATATTTGATTGATTGATTACTTATTGGACTACTTTCAAATTCAGAAAGAATGTTTGTCAAAAAAATAGATTATGACATCTTTCTGTTTTCTCAATGACATTCAATTCAGCATTGAAAAAAGCCCAAAGTTTAAGTATGTTGAACCTGAGCGAGTCTGACCACAAGTCAGAGACCACTATGATGACACATCAAATGTGTTTGATGGATCCTTTATGTCCTCTTCTAATGCCTCTTTTTTTTCACCTTTATTTAACCAGGTAGGCTAGTTGAGAACAAGTTCTCATTTACAACTGCGACCTGGCCAGGATAAAGCAAAGCAGTGCGACACAAACAACAACACCGAGTTACACATGAAATAAACAAAGGTACAGACAATAAAACAATAGAAAAGTCTATATACAGTGTGTGCAAATCGGGTAAGATTAGGGAGGTAAGGCAATAAATAGGCCGTAGTGGCAAAATAATTACAATATAGCAGTTAAATACTGGAGTGATAGATGTGCAGAAGATGAATGTGCAAGTAGAGATACTGGGGTGCAAAGGAGCAAAAAAATAATAAGAATATGGGGATGAGGTAGTTTGTTGGGCTATTTACAGAAGGGCTATGTACAGGTGCAATGATCTGTGAGCTGCTCTGACAGCTGATGCTTAAAGTTAGTGAGGGAGATATGAGTCTCCAGCTTCAGTGATTTTTGCAATTCGTTCCAGTCATTGGCAGCAGAGAACTGGAAGGAAAGGCAGCCAAAGGAGGAATTGGCTTTGTGGGTGACCAGTGAAATATACCTGCTGGAGCGCGTGCTACGGGTGAGTGCTGCAATGGTGACCAGTGAGCTGAGATAAGGTGGGGCTTTACATAGCAAAGACTTATAGATGACCTGGAGCCAGTGGGTTTGGCGACGAATATGAAGCGAGGGCCAGCCAACGAGAGCATACAAGTCGCAGTAGTGGGTAGTACATGGGGCTTTGGTGACAAAACGGATGGCACTGTGATAGACTGCATCCAGTTTGCTGAGTAGAGTGTTGGAGGCTATTTTGTAAATTACATCGCCGAAGTCAAGGATTGGTAGGATAGTCAGTTTTACGAGGGTATGTTTAGAAGCATGAGTGAAGTATGCTTTGTTGCGAAATAGGAAGCCAATTATAGATTTAATTTTGGATTGGAGATGCATAATGTGAGTCTGGAAAAAGAGGTTACAGTCTAACCAGACACCTAGGTATTTGTAGTTGTCCACATATTCTAAGTCAGAACCGTCCAGAGTAGTGATGCTAGATGGGTGGGCAAGTGCGGGCAGCGATTGGTTGAAGAGCATGCATTTAGTTTTACTTGCATTTAAGAGCAGTTGGAGCCACGGAAGGAGAGTTGTATGGCATTGAAGCTTGTCTGGAGGTTAGTTAACACAGAAGGGCCAGAAGTATACAGAATGGTGTCATCTGCGTAGAGGTGAATCAGAGAATCACCAGCAGCAAGAGCGACATCATTGATGTATACAGAGAAAAGAGTCGGCCTGAGAATTGAACCCTGTGGCACCCCCATAGAGACTGCCAGAGGTTTGAACAACAGGCCCTCCGATTTGACCCACTGAACTCTGTCTGAGAAGTAGTTGGTGAACCAGGCGAGGCAGTCATTTGAGAAACCAAGGCTGTCGAGTCTGCCGATAAGAATGCGGCGATTGACATAGTCGAAAGCCATGGCCAGGTCAATGAACACGGCTGCACAGTATTGTCTTTTATCGATGGAGGTTATGATATCGTTTAGGACCTTGAGCGTGGCTGGGGTGCACCCATGATCAGCTTGGAAACCAGATTGCATAGCGGAGAAGGTACGGTGGGATTCGAAATGGTCGGTGATCTGTTTGTTAACTTGGCTTTCGAATACCTTAGAAAGGCAGGGTAGGATAGATATAGGTCTGTAACAGTTCTTAAGGGGAAAGTAATCGGATTACATTACTGAGTTTGGGTAATCCAAAAGTTACGTTGCAGATTACAATTTTGGACAGGTAACTTGTAACTAACGGATTACATTTAGAAAGTAGCCTACCCAACCTTAACACAGCATAGCCATAGGCCTATTTTTTAAAATTCCATTTCCACTTTTCAATTTAAATTACTGTGGTTCCATTACAGGATAATGAGTGGTTTAGTAGCCCAAGTAAATACAGAGTGTGGTAGATTAAGCTCACAAATAAAGCAGAATACCATATTAGCTGCTACTGTTTGGATACTGTAAAGATTTTTTCATGACGCCTACTACAACCATTAGTGCGTTCATGTAGATAAAGCGCGCGCTGCTTTGCGCCGCTCTCGTGAGAAACTATTTCAACAACTGTGCGCGGTCACGAGACCGGTGAGTACTTGGACGATAGTCGTCTCGTCTCCAGTACAACGCGAATGTGGAAACACTGTAGCTAAAGAGTGAAGGACTGTAGAATTGGAGTGGAATCCCTTGTGGATTACGTCGCAGTAGCTAGCTACAATATAAAAAGGACATTTCATCCAAGGTAAGTAGTGCGGATGTTTTACCGGGATGTACTCGAAAAACAACACCGATGCTAACGTTGTTACATAGCCATCTTCATAATAGCGAGTTCAGCTAACTGTTAACGTTAGATAGCTACCGTTAGCTACTTCACGTCGTAAAATAGATATGCTGGCTAACGTTAAATTATCTGGTACACTATCTAACTAGATATGTGGATGGTTAAGTGATAATTCCGGTCACCACATGGGAGGCTTTGTTGTACCTAGTTAGGTATTCTGACCTAGCTACAGTACAGTAGCTAACTAATAACTGCCCAGTTTTGGCTACACGATTCGGGTAGGCCGCGCTCTCTACTACTAAACAACTAGCTAACGTTACAGTAGCTAGCTAGTAAGATTGCTGGCTCCCATGCCATGCCAAAATTGGCTCAACTCATGCAATTTACCGAATTTGTCATCTAACGTTAACTTTACCTAGTTTACACAGCAAGTGAACATTTTGCGGTTTTGTGAAGCAATGTTGGATAACTAGCTGCTAGCGAACATTGATTTGTTTATGTTGTAACGTTAGCGCATACGTTTGCTATGGTGACGACATCGTCTCAGCAGATTTGTTCGCAGAGTCTGGGCCTCCATAGCTAGTTAGTTGAATATACATACCTTGCAACCCTGCACCTGTTTGCTAAAGCGCTGTCTTTGAATGTCAAACATGTCTGAAGTTAGCGATGTCAGTGCTACGCTGACATGAATGGGCGCGTTCCAGCCTGATTTGATTGTAGACTAGTTGTGCCAATCATATGTGGCAGGTTCTGCATCACCTCTGTCAACCTTTACTTTATATTCCTAATCCCATGTTTCTCCATAAATCTTAAACTGAAAATATAGCCTATTTTCCTTTGAAAATATACATATACATGTCAATAAAACATCACAATACGGTGCAGAGCAACCATTGACAACTGCGTGCCGTTCAAGGGATTGTGAAATAAATGTTAACTATTTGGTTTTGTATATCATCTCTTGAAGAGCCTAGTCAGAACTACACATTTCTAATAATCCCATGCAAAACAGTAGCGCAGATTTAGCATGATTTTAATGATAAGTATATATTATGTAATTTCAGATACAGTATGTGAGTGGAGCCTCACGATATATCTCTCAAATGCCACCATTAATTGGATATTTGAGTGATATAAAAATCAACTATACCTGGAAAGTATGAGTGGTTTAGGTTAATTTCCCATCCTGTCAACATTGTTTTTTAGTGTTGAATCGGTGCTGACAGACATGATAGGCCACATTGATTGATGGACCACATCAGATTGGATAGCTAGCTGATAACAGATCACGTCAATATGGCTAGTTAACAAGCTCACCTTCAGGGGATAAATTAGATGGCTATATCCAAAAAATTGTTTGATTTGCTTGCTATTTATAGTGGTGATGGCAGTAGTCCAACTGACAACTTTGCCCAGAAGGAAGACTTGCTGAGGTCAAGCCCTTTCCAAAAGCCTCATCTCTAATGAAGCAACCTAATGACATCTTGTTTGCTTAGCTAGATAGGTCTCTGAAGTTACATGATCAGTTGATGTTTACTGATTGTGAAAAGCATGCAGTTACTTGCTGTATAACTCTTAGATGGCTAAATGTGGAATAATCGTTAATGTGTAGTTCTTACTATGCTCTTCGAGAGGTGACGTTAAAACCAAATAGTTATAACCTTAATTTAAATCCCTTAAATGGCACGTAGTTGTCAATGGGTTTTAGTGGTGCTGGGGGGGCAATGAGAACCCCAGCTCTGCAAAAACCATTGACAACTACAAACCAAATCAAACTCTGTATTGACATTTTATTGATAATGGCCGAGTAAAATGGATGTGATAAAGAGGTCGACCAAAACCATGGAAATGCGTGGAGGAAAGATCCTGAATCTCCTCATGCTCCCCCAGCAAAATTAACCAACATGTAGGCTGTAGTTGATGTAAAAAATATAGTATAATGCTTGTATGACTGTCAACCCCAATATATGTTCATGTCACCAATCAAGTTCTTTACAGTTAAAAATGACTGACTACCACCACCTGATTTCTGTATGCTAGCTATGCTACCAACTTATACTAATGGGAGTTAGCATTTAGCAGGCATTTCTTTTAAATCAGAAAAGGGACAACTTCTAAATGTTATGCAGCCAAATATCCAAATCGTACATTAGTAACCACATTTTGGGCCTGTTACAATGCATCAATCATGACAGATTTGACGAATATCCACTGTGTTAGATCAGGTTTGCTGAATGTGCCAATGCGGCGTCCTTCTGATGGTCTGCGTCTTACCTGGCTGCTGATTTTAATTTAAAATTGAGAATGTAACTCGGGCTACTTTATCGAGTCATACATGTCAACTAGCTACAGATTGTTACACCCGATAATGTGATATAACCAAAGAGTTTTGGTATCCATTACTGGGCATTAAAGGATAGGTACTGTTTGGTGTAGTACAGAAAATGTACTACCAACTTTAACTTGGTGATACTGTCTTCGTTCTCGATTCGGCCAAACATGTACACTACATGTTTGGCCACCTGCTTGTCGTGGACACCTGCTTGTCGAACGTCCCATTCCAAAATCATGGGCATTAAAATGGAGTTGGTCCCCCTTTGTTATAACAGGCTCCACTCTTCTGGGAAGACTTTCCACTACATGTTGGAACATTTCTGCAAGGACTTGCTTCCATTCAAGCATTAGTGAGGTCAGGCACTACTTTTGGGCGATTAGGCCTGTTTCGCAGTCGTCCCAATTCATCCCAAAGGTCTTCGATGGGGTTGCGATCAGGGCTCTGTGCAGACTAGTCAAGTTCTTCCACATCATTCTTGACAAACCATTTCTGTATGTACCTCGCTTTGTGCACTGCCAGATGAAGAGTGATTCATCACTCCAGAGAACACATTTTCACTTCTTCAGAGACCTATGGCGGTGAGCTTTACACCACTCCAGCCGACGCTTGGCATTGCACATGCCATTGCACTGCTCTGCCATGGAAACAAATTTCATGACGCTCCAGACGAACAGTTCTTGTGCTGACATTGCTTCAAGAGTCAGTTTGGAACTCTGTAGTGAGTGTTGCTACCGAGGGAAGGCGTTTTACTTCTTTTTTTTATTTTTTATTATGCACTTCGCAGGCCGGTTCTGTGAGCTTGTGTGGCCTATCACGTCGCGGCTGAGCAGTTGTTGCTCCTTGACGTTTCCACAATAACAGTACTGACTGGGGCAGCTCTAGCAGGGCAGAAATGTGACGAACTGACTTGTTGGAAAGGTGGCATCCTATGATGGTGCCATGTTGAAAGTCACTGAACTCTTCAGTACAGGCTATTCAGCTGTCAATGTTTGTCTATGGAGATTGCATGGCTGTGCTCAATTCTATACACCTGTCAGCAACGGGGGTGGCTGAAGTAGCCAAATCCACAAATTTGAATGGGTTTCCACATACACTACACGGCCAAAGGTATCTTCTAAAATCTTCATGTCCAGTTGCAGGTGGATCGTTTGTATAAAAAAAGCTACTTTATTGAATTACATTTTTTGCTTCGACGTAATCCCAAAGTATACATGCCGCCATCTTGTATTTTCAAGTCTTCTCTCATTGATTGAGACAGGTGGGTCCAACCCAAAGTGTTGCATGTCATGACACTGACCTATGTCGATCAGTGATAGATTTTAAATCGACAAGATGGCCGCGCCATGGAGAAACCTATTTATTTTAGTAATGGCGCATTTTCTAAGTGAAAACGAACCACATGCAACGGGACACTGACATTTTAAAAGATACCACATTCGTTCGATTCAGCCAAACGTGTATCTCCAATACCGAGGTTTTGTATAGGCCACCCTGTAACGCCCAGTAAGGGATACCAAAAATCTTTGGTTATATCACATTATCAGGTGTACATTCTGTAGCTACATGTCTACGTATTTCAAGGAAACTGGTTGTTCAAAGGAGCTGTTTGCAAATCGAGCTAGTGTAGGTATGTTGTGATTTGTTGATAAACTACTTGCAGAATTGTTTCTGATTTCCTTAGGTCCTTGATTGGATGTAATTGTGCACTGCATCCATCTCATGTCCAATGTATCAACTACGAGAACCGTTTCCTTGTGTGATTTAGTTAGCCAAAGCATAACCTTATTTTTAGGACTACTGTTTCAGGCATCTGTTGGTTGGAAACAATGCACCAAAGACTGCCAGTATTGATGGTGTCTTATGACTGGCCTGGGTTTAATAAATTAAATGGCTGACTGCCTGGTTCATGACTGTAGTAGCCTGTCCCGTTGCTCCCTGACTTGCTGGCAGCTGCACATGCATAGTGAATTGAACATAGTGACAGGCTGACAGCTGTCTCTAGCAGCAGGAGGTCCAGTTTGGTAACTCACTCACTGGCTCTCAAACAGTGAGGGAATTCTATATCCTTTGCAAGTGCTCTGTCTGCCTCTATTTTAATTCTCTCTAAATCAGAATCCATCTCCTGCATCATAGATTGGCTTAATGAACATGCTACTGGACGTGTGTGTTTTGCAGAAGCGCGGGCTGGATTTTTGAAGGTGTGTGTTTCTGCCTTCAGATTCCAAACCTCAATGTAACTTCTCCATGGCAACACATGCTTCTGCTTATAATGCTCTTCTGCCCAGGGTGAGTTGGCTGCTTTGCCCAGCCTGCTCTTGTATACCAGGAAGTTGAGTGAATAAATACTCTGTTTCTGGGGTTGAGCAAACCTCTGCATATAGAAAACGAATATTATATTTTTGCGAAAGGGGTGTCACAAAGCAGGCTACTTTTTTTGCAGTTGAAATGTTAGAGCTATCTAAAACTGTTTAGCTAATGGCTATGTTTGTGGACGGCATAGTTTTCTGCTCTGTCAGTAAAACAATTAGTTAATTTGTGTTCTTGCTTCTAGATGAGTTGTTATTTTTCCCTCTTGTTAGGCGAGGAGAGTTGTGTATTGGTTTACTCTGCCATTGGAGGAGGGTTGCCTGTGCTTGCTTTGAGTAGGTGGAGTGGGTTGTCACTGCAGCTGTTTACATGGAAGGTGTGTTTCTGTGGATGCATTCAAGAGTGAAAATAGGCTAGTCCCCTCTGTCTGATCAGACTACTGCAATGCCTTTGTCAGTGTCTTTCAGTATTATTGTCAAGGTGTGTTCTTTGTGGTAGACCCATGGTACATTTTCATTGGGCTACCTGTTTTGCATCCTGCTGGCTGCGAGTTCTATGCATCCTGTCCTTTTGCAGGCGTCTACAGCTTGGATGTAGCATAAATATTATGACACATTTAAGATGGAAATGCATGTGCCACTTCCCTCCCTTTTTAGTAATAAGCTTGACAAGGTTTTTTTAATGAATATTCTTTTAAACCAAGAGGTAGGCTATATCCAAATTACTGTAAATGTGGCTTTAGTCATTATACTGTAAGAACAACTGTATGAGCTACCCTTTTGCCTGCTGTTTTATGTGCTCTGCCTGGCACCTGACTCTGAGTAACCTTTTGTTCACCAGCCTGTTATAGGATGCCAAAGAATATGCTCCTGCTTTTAGTAGTTAGTATACCTCTGTCTGGCCTCCCGAGTGGCGCAGTGGTCTAAGGCACTGTATCGCAGTGCTAGCTGTGCCACTAGAGATCCTGGTTCGAGTCCAGGCTCTGTCGCAGCCAGCCGCGACCGGGAGACCCACGGGGCGGCGCACAATTGGCCCAGCATCTTCCGGGTTAGGGGAGGGTATGGCCGGCAGGGATGTTCTTGTCCCATCACGCATTAGTGACTCCTGTGGCGGGCCGGGCACAATGCACGCTGACACGGTCGCCAGGTGTACAGTGTTTCCTCTGACACATTGGTGCGGCTGGCTTTCAGGTTAAGTGGGCGTTGTCAAGAAGCGGCTTGGCTGGGTTGTGTTTTGGAGGACGCACGGCTGAGTCCGTACGGGAGTTGTCCGTATGGGAGTTGCAGCGATGGGACAAGACTGTAACTACCAATTAGATACCACGAAATAGGGGAGAAAAGGGGGTAAATAAAAAAAGGATGTCTGTCTGTACATTTTAGCAAACACTCTTATCCAGAGCGACTTACATTAGTGCATTCATCTTACGTTGTCTCACCTAACAATCTTATCACAATCTAGCAAGTACATAACTTTCAAATGTTACTCAGGGAGGGGAGGAAAGGGCAGTGAATGTGCCTTCTGCCTAGTTAGTCTATTGACAGTTTATTAGTATTGTTAGGTTGGTAACGAGGTCAGTATAGAATACATGGTAAAATATTGTTGCTGTTCTAGCACTTAATGAGATTTTTACGATATACCTGTTGCTGAAACCTATTTCGACACATTTGGTCTAAGTTAGATTGTCTGAATGATTGAGAGACCAATGGCCTCTATAATACCTGTACTTTGACTTCTAAGGATTGTTCTCAAAGACCGGGCATGTCTCTGAATAATTTAATTGGAAGTCTATTTGATTTAGACAAGATACAGTAGCTACAACGGTTACATTGCCACATTTCATGACTAGGGCTGGCACAATTCCTGAAGAACTGTACCTGACAGTTATGGGTGCAGACCATAATGAGAATAAAATAGCCGGCAGAACCATTTTTTTGTGTGTGTTTGGAACGAACTGAAGACGGGACGCCCGGGAATTTGTGCGGTTTGAGTCCGTTTCTGCTGTAACATGGACTCTATAACGTGATCAAACTTTGTTGCTCCTTGCCTGAAACAAGCAAGGTGTTGTAGCAAATGAGTATAGTTGCCTGGGCGGCAACCCCCTCCCTGCAGCAGTAGCACATGCATTCAGGAACAGAGGAGAACATGGTTGCAACGGTGACTGTGGAAATGACCAATAAGTCATCCAAAATTCCATGACTGTCACTGCCCTATCCATGCTCAGAGTGTGTGTTGAGGTTATGAAGTATTTTTGGTATCAACTCTGAATATTGTGCTAATGTATACTCTGACCTGTGTTTGTGATTAGGGTGTCCACTGTGAGGCTGTTTTGGGACTGGGTGTCACTGAGTCTAAGTAAGGGTACTTGTGTGTTTTCCAGCTCTCGACTCTCTCCAGTTTCTTTGTCTAGTCTGCATGGTCAGAGGAAGGGAGGGAAGCAGGCAGGACGGTGTTAGCCCAGCTGGAGGTGGAGCTGCCAGAGCTGTAATCTGAGAAGGGCCCAACTCCCCAGAAAGAGGGTGGGGGAGAGCGTGAGCATGCGCTCTCCAGTCTGACATTGGACTCCTTAGCCTACAGGGAGCAATGCAGGCATCAGGCAAGGGGGACTGCTCTATGGTGCTCAGCCAGGACTGTCTGTTTCACCCTACTACCTGCCTCGCTCTGCCTAGAGCGGCTGCCTTCTCCACTGACTGACTGACTGGATCACTCAGAAGATACAGTGACCGAGCAGGGAGTGGTTACCTCGACTAGGGCTTTCAGGAGAAGAACACTGCCAGTGTTTCTTTAGCTTCCTCTTCAACGTGCTCCATTTCTTTCCGTGTCTCCCTGGCTGGGCTGCCTGCTCGGCGCGGAGCTGGGTATACTTGTGTAACATTCCTGGATTACAGCTACGTGTTATTTAAAAAATATCTCTATTTGGGCCCCTCCTACCCGCGGCTCCTCCACCCTTCCTTGGCCTTTTCCTGGGCTGCACTTTAAAGAGGATTTTTGGCTCTTAAGACTCCAGCCTCCTGCCCTCTGCCGTGCTGGTGAAAGAAGTGCCTGAATCGGAGTCTCTGGCTCTGTTTGATGCGTCCAGCCCGCCAAGGTGTCTGGCCCTGGACCCCCAGGCTCTGACTGCAGTAGTACTTCTGTTTTCTGATGGGAGTTTAAGTAGAGACCTAGGGAGAGCGACGGGAAAGGATCTGCCCTCTGTTATGGGCTGTTTTTGTTCCTATGGAAAAACCGCGATGAAGAGTTCTCTCACACTCTCCCTATGTCGGGCAGAGCTAATGTTCAGCCCATGAACTCATGGAAGGGGGTGCTCAAGCTCTTCACATGCATAGCTTCTAGAACAACCGGCAACAAACCTAAAGGTAAAATGTCCTATTTGCACACTCGATGGCTCATAAATATTCCCCTGCTTATTTTCTGTGAGAATGTCTGTTGGAATATTTCCCCCCCTTTTCCCCTTGTGCCTTCTATACCCGGGGTGCAACTGTGGTGTCATAAATACCTACTGGTGTTCACTTCTGTCCAGTCATGGCTTTGTTTTCTGCAAGGCACTGCAGATCCTAAGAAGGGCAGGGCATTTTTTTGTTGTTGATACTTTGTATATGCAGGGGTGTGAGAGAGACTGGACATGAGTGGAGAATGTTTTGTTAAGTAGAAATGCTTTTGTTTTTCTGACCCTCTGTACAAACATACCGAACAATTGTCATGGTTGCCATCTCTGTCGTTGTCTCCCTCTGTTTGTTGTGTTTTGGATGTTATGCTGCTTTGAAGTGGTGTGTGTTCCTCTGCAGCAGTGTGGAGGACACATGCAGACGGCGTGTTTGATAGTAAACAGCAGCCGGAGTTTACAGAAAGGGGGCAGGCAGAGACTCGCCGCCTCTACTAGGCCACGCTTACTCAAAGCCAGGCGCCTACATGGAGGCAGCTGCTGATACACATGATGGTGTTTGTTTTGGGTTTAGCCTACATCTGCTAGATTCTGGTGCTCCTTACCGGCCGTCATCCTAGAGAAGTCATATTTTAACGAGGTAGTGCCGTGAATTCATAGATTTACCCTTACACTAAGACGACATGATTCAACAAATGGGCTAGACCGGAAGTAGTCTAAATGATAAAACGGCAAATCTGACAATTTCTGTGCAGAGATTTGGATCCATATTAAGACTATATGCCATTTAGCAGAAGCTTTTATCCAATGCGGCTTACAGACTTGTGCATACATTATTCGTGCAGGTGGTCCCGTGCATCGAACCCACTGTCCTGGCATTGCAAGCGCCATACTCTACCAACTGAGCTACAGAGGACCACAATCAAAACCTCAATCAGTGGACTGATTTAGTCAAATATTTCCATGTTAGTGTCTGTTAGGATGTAGCCAGTTCTAGTTGTTGTAATGTGATAGTAGGCCTAAAGGTTGTGCTGAGAACAGACTGAAGAGGGAAATCGATGCTCCATGTAATGTACTTTGCATTAGTAGTGTTAACCCATTGCATGATGGAAGCTGTGGGTTTCCAGTGGAATGTGTGAGGCCAAGAGCGCTCAGTATTGGCACTCTAGCTAATATGGCTCTAGCCATGACATTTTTTTTACCACAACTCACTGATTAACACTTAATTTGTATCTGTGCTGTTTGGGGAGGTCCGAGTCAGTCCCCAACACATGTCCACCTTCATACTATAGCTATAACTGTTGACCATGACCAGCCCTGAATGGTCGCCCTGCAGAGAACAGAAGGTGGGCATATGGGCCTTTACAGAACTCTGAGACTGCAGTGATGCTGATTGATGTGTTTCTATGGCTACCTCAGCTCAATTTGACTTAATTTCTTAGAATTGTTTTTACTCCACTAGTTAACCTTTCTTCTCTCTCCCCTTTCAGAGTTACCCACATTTCAAGAGAAGAAGAAAGCCTTATTTAGGAATCTTATGGACGAAGGCAAGCAACATTTTCTCTTTCTTGTGTGTTTGTCTGTTTCCATGTGTGTGTTTGGGTTAACCCAGGGGAAGCAGCTTGTTTGATAAAGCAGGGGAGGTGTTAGTAGCATTGTAGAGGTCATCTAATGAAGGTTCAGTGAGTGTGATTGGTAGACGGAGGAGAGGTCATCACCCTGAGCTGGTTTAGTAATCAACTCCTCTCCATCTGGAGGGGCATATTGAGCGTCTCGTCCTCGTGTGCCATTCACCCCAGCTTCCCAACACAGGGTCGGGAGGAGAGAGTCCTAACACGACCTAATCCCAACCTACTGTCTGTACCTCCCTCTTGTTTGACTGCCACTCAATTTCTCACATGTGCCTGACCTTAACCTGCCCCCCCCCCTAAACGTAGTTACTACGTATGAACATGGTGGAGTGCTAGGCCCATCTCTTGAAGTGATTCAGGTACAACCGCTTGTGTTTCCTGTGTAAAGACATGACCTCTAGAGTTTCCACTAGCACCACAAGTCAGCCCATCCTACAGCAAAAAACAGACAGCTCTGACTGCGCATCTAGTCCTACCAGAGGTCTAGTAGCTAGCCTGCTCCCCTCTTAGATACCTTTTGCTCGTTTCAGCAAAAGTCATTCTGCCCTCTTAACCATTAGCATGACAAAAGCATGATTACGATGTCAAATGGTTCTTTAGACGTTATGTTTAATGAGGCACAAGACCTGGCTGTTTCAAGTGTTCATTGGGCCCTAAAGTCTTGGGATAATTTCCACTATTTATGGTGAACGTGCTTTGTTCTGATCTCTGCAGTGGCCTCCGCTCAGCTGCTCTTACTCTGGCCTGTACGCCCTAGTTCTCAATCATGAATGTCTATCCTCTTCCTCAGTAGGAGAAATACTCATGTAGCCGGTTCCTCCAGTGGGAATCACTGCAGGCACACCAATGTGCGTACTCTCAGAGCAGTGTTTATGCTCATTATGGCACCAGTCCCATGGGTGTCTGCATTAGTGTTGCACGGTATACCAAAATTAGGTTATATTTCAATACTAGAACATGAAATATGGTTCGCTACTAGAATTGGTTTCTTTCAGTACTTCTGTCAAATGTGTCTCACAGGTCAAGCCTGTGTATCAGCGCAGCCAACTCATTGCTAACCTGCACTGGGAGTCTAGACTAACACTTGAAAAATGAATGCAACATGGCATGTAGACATTTTGAAACTGCTTTCTTATACTGTTTGCAAAACAATGTCCATACACGCTAAAACACTTTACAATGCAAGAAATACCGGTAGCTTCCAGCTTTGTAGGCAAACTTCCTTTGCTGGCTGACAGCTAAAGCTAACATCAATTCACTACCCTAGTACTTTGTTTGTTTGTGATAATGTGCAAACCATAATGTGAAATATGCTGTTTGCCGCCACACCTTTTAATTCACTTATTCCGTCTCTCTCACGTCTCTCCCAAAGGCCGCTGCATCATTCGTGGGGGACGACGTGTTTACTGTTGCCTTGTCATTTGTAGTCACACAAAATCAGCTAAACAAGCTCAATAACTCAATGCATGCACACTCCTTAGTAAATATTCATTCACCTGTATTGTGGATAGGCCTGGGTTATAGTTTGATTGACCTAGTTTATGGTTGGCCACCCTTGATAGCCTGTAAAATATTGCAACATTACAATTACAGCCAAATACTTTATACAAAATGATTCCCTCTAGGGATCTAAGTTAAGGTCGTCCCTGGAACAATAAAAACAATATATACGTTCAAAACAGACAGCAGAGCCAAAATTCATACAACCACTGCACATTAAAAAAAAGCAATGAGGCTGATGCAACCGAGCAGACCCTTTAGCTTAATGTTGATTGTTGAGCTTTATAATATGAAGAAATAAAACTATGTGCACATGGCTGCACATGTTCCAAAATGCAATTAATGAGAACATCAGTCTCATCAGGTTGTATTTTGGCTAGGCTACTTTGAAACAAGGGAAGACATGCTTCATAAAATGACAAACGTCCAAGTTAACAAATTAAGTATGGATAAATAAATAGTTCCAAAATGCTGACCGCCTCTGCTCAGATTCAAGGTGATTGATGTGCGGTGCGCAACAGGCACTGTCCTTAACTCTCTGGTCTTGTGACTATTTAATCTGAACTGTGCCTCGAGTAGGCTATGTTGACAGAATCCGACCTTTAGATGTAAATGTTAATTATCCTTCATTGTATTGACTGGCGTAAAAATAAAAAGTAATTCATAAAATAAAAAAATAGAATGTAATGATACTGAACTCAAGATGCCCAATGATTGAACAGAACATTTTCTGGGCTGGATCAAGTACCATTCTGTGACTGGCTAATATGGCTTTTTTTGTGATACTAAACCTGGTATCGAAGTCAAAATTCTGGTATTGTGACAACACTAGTCTGCATCCAGCCAGACACTGTGGCAGGCAGCACAGACTCTGGGACGAGGGAGTAAAATAGAGGCTGCTGGTGCCAAAGCCTCCAGCCTCCTAGAGACAGACTAAAGAGCTGTCGGCATCTCCATTTTCCCCGTTGCTCTGGAGCACATCACTGCCTTCATGCAGGCTGCAGCAACCCACACACACAGGCAGATACTGTTACCCTCACTGCAGACTATTCCTACTAAAGTGCTCACTCACTCACGCCCACACACATACTAAACCTCACACACTTATAGCCCAGACAGCAGCCACCAAGTGCAACTGTTCCATCTCAACAAGCTGCTTTCTCAGCACCCACACATAGCTCTTGTTTTAGCCCTGCGAGTCTTGGCTTTGCCCTGTTGTGTTCTGTGCTAATTTGGTCCACAGATGTTGCTTGTGTGTCCAGAGCAGCTTGCTAAGAGGCCCATCAATAGGTGGAGCTTTATCCAAGCAGATGTGGTCACAGCCTTAATGACACCTACAGTTGAAGTTGGAAGTTTACATACACTTTAGCCAAATGCATTTAAACTCCGTTTTTCACAATTCCTGACATTCAATCCTAGTAAAAAATTCCTTGTCTTAGGTCAGTTAGGATAGGACTTTATTAGGACTATCAGTTAGGACTTTATTTTAAGAATGTGAAATGTCAGAATAATAGAGAATGATTTATTTATTTCATCACGTTCCCAGTGGGTCAGAAGTTTCAATACACACAATTAGTATTTGGTAGAGTTGCCTTTAAATTGTTTAACTTGGGTCAAACATTTTGGGTAGCCTTCCACAAGCTTGCCACAATAAGTTGGGTGAATTTTGGCCACTTCCTCCTGACAGAGCTGGTGTAACAGTCAGGTTTGTAGGCCTCCTTGCTCGCACATGCTTTTTCAGTTCTGCACACAAATTTTCTATAGGATTGAGGTCAGGGCTTTGTGATGGCCACTCCAATATCTTGACTTTGTTGTCCTTAAGCCATTTTGCCACAACTTAGGAAGTATGCTTGGGGTCATTGTCGATTTGGAAGACCCATTTGCGACCAAGCTTTAACTTCCTGACTGATGTCTTGAGATGTTGCTTCAATATATCCACATAATGTGCCATCCTCATGATGCCATCTATTTTGTGAAGTGCACCAGACCCTCCTGCAGCAAAGCACCCCCACAACATGATGCTGCCACCCCCGTGCTTCACGGTTTGGATGGTGTTCTCCGGTTTGCAAACCTCCCCCCTTTTTCCTCCAAACGTAACGATGGTCATTATGGCCAAACAGTTCTATTTTTGTTTCATCAGACCAGAGGACATTTCTCCAAAAAGTACGATCTTTGTTCCCATGTGCAGTTGCAAACCGTAGTCTGGCTTTTTTATGGCGGTTTTGGAGCAGTGGCCTCTTCCTTGCTGAGCAGCCTTTCAGGTTATGTCGATATAGGACTTGTTTTACTGTGGATATAGATACTTTTGTACCCGTTTCCTCCAGCATCTTCACAAGGTCCTTTGCTGCTGTTCTGGGATTGATTTGCACTTTCCGCACCAAAGTACGTTCATCTCTAGGAGACAGAACGCGTCTCCTTCCTGAGCGGTATGACGGCTGCATGGTCCCATGGTGTTTATACTTGCCTACTATTGTTTGTACAGATGAACGTGGTACCTTCAGGGATTTGGAAATTGCTTCCAAGGATGAACCAGGCTTGTGGAGGTCTACAATTGTTTTTGAGGTCTTGGCTGATTTTCTTTAGATTTTTCCCATGATGTCAAGCAAAGAGGCACTGAGTTTGAAGGAAGGCCTTGAAATACATCCACAGGTACACCTCCAATTGACTCAAATGGTGTCAATTAGCCTATCAGAAGCTTCTAAAGCCATGACAGAATTTTCTGGAATTTTCCAAGCTGTTTAAAGGCACAGTCAACTTAGTGTATGTAAACTTCTGACCCACTGGAATTGTGATACAGTGAAACAATCTGTCTGTAAACAATTGTTGGAAAAATGAATTGTGTCATGCACAAAGTAGATGTCTTAACCGACTTGCTAAAACGAGTTTGTTAACAAGAAATTTGTGGAGTGGTTGAAAAACGAGTTTAATTGACTCAAACGTAAGTCTATGTAAACTTCCGACTTCAACTGTACATGCACAGCTCTGCTGCCCAGTCTACCCCCTCTCTCTGCTTCCCATCAGTCATTTCCCTCCATTTCACATGTATTTATTTGGCTGGAGAACAGTGCTCCATCATGGCGGTCTTCCTGCCTGTCTCTGAGCTGTGCTGTGGGTTATATAAAGCAGCAGGGCCAGGGGTGGGGTCACACCCAGCTCCTGCCAGGCCCAGGGAAGATCCAGCCCTCCCTCCACTCGATGGGCCGTCCCATCCACAAAGGCCTCAACTGCAGGCTGTTACCATGGGAACAGCTGACAGGAAGCAAACTAGTGCTCTGCTCTCGCATCCATCCTAGTCCACATTGCCGTATGGAGTCTTTTCTTTTTTCATGCAACCATGAATCTGTGTTGCTCTCCCGGGCCAAAAATAGCCTCCAAGCTCTGTGCTTGCCCTTCGCTGGTCAGGCTTTATAGACAGATGGGCATATCACAGAACCTCTAGGCTGACCCTCGGAGGGAGGAAGGGAAAGGCCAATCAGTGTATAGGGCTGCCTGCCTGGAGGTCCCAGCCAGCCCACTGTACTGGGGCTGTGCTAAGAGAAGAACATGCCATTCTCTCTCTGGGTGTCAACAGAGAACATCTTCCTAGAGGGCGAAAGGCCCCTTGACTTTTTCCACATTTTGTTACGTTGCCGCCTTCTAAAATTGATTTAGAATACGTTTTTTTTTAAGAAAACAGGTTTTTAGAGATGTTTGCAAATGTATAGAAATACCTTATTTACATAAGTATTGAGACCCTTTGCTATGAGACTTGAAATTGAGCCCAGGTGCATCCTGTTTCCACTGATCATCCTTGATGTTTCTACAACTTAATTGGAGTCCAACTGTGGTAAATTAAATTGATTGGACATGATTTGGAAAGGCACACATGTCTATATAAAGGTCCTACAGTTGACAGTGCATGCATGTCAGAGCAAAAACCAAGCCATGAGGTCGAAGGAATTGTCCGTAGAGCTCCGAGACAGGATTGTGTCGAGGCACAGATCTGGGAAAGGGTACCAAAAAATGTCTGCAACATTGAAGGTCCCCAAGAACACCGTGGCCTCCATTCTTAAATGGAGGAATTTCGGAACCACCAAGACTCTTCGTAGAGCGGGCCGCCCGGCTAAACTGCGCAATCGAGGAGAGGGGCCGTGGTCAGGGAGGTGACCAAGAGCCCGATGCTCACTCTGACAGAGCTCCAGATTTCCTCTGTGGAGATGGGAGAACCTGTTTTTCAGTGGCAGGGACTGGGAGACTAGTCAGGATAAAGGGAAAGATAAACCGAGCTAAGTACAGAGAGATCCTTGATGAACACCTGTAATCCCTGCTGAAGGTGCTTCAACAAAGTACTGAGTAAAGGGTCTGGATACTTATGTAAAATGTTTTTATTTATACATGAGCAAAAATGTCTAAATCTATTTTTGCTTTGTCATTATGGGGTGTTGTGGGTAGATTGATGATGGGGAAAACTACTCCATTTTAGAATAAGGCTGTAACATAACAAAATGTGGAAAAAGACAAGGTCTGAATACTTTCCGTATGCACTGTCTGCTGCATATACATTATGTACTCTTCTGTTTTTTCAATGATTCTGGTTAGAATCCTTTGCACTGAGTAACTATTTTTACCCTACCCGCTCTTCCTGTATGAATAGAAGGCAGTTGCCAGTAAACTACCGGTACACATGAACAGTAAAAAAAAATAAAGCATGATGTTAGTCTTTCCAAGATACTAGACCCCTCAAATTCAAATCTGGACCTTGAAGCCTGTTCCACTGCTTAAAATCAGGGACTGATTTCAGACCTGGCACACCAGGTGGGTGCAATTAATTATCAGGTAGAACAGAAAAGCAGCAGTAGTCCGTACCTCGTAGGGTCAGAGTTCCTGTACTAGATCATCATTGTTTTACACAAAATTCCATTCCGTTTGAAATTGTTACATGGTATTCTTCAGAACATTTGTAGTTTACCATATAGCCCACATGACCTTTGTGCTTGTGAATGAACCATGACTATGGTTTAAGAATCTGATTGGTCAAGCCTCATGGAAACCATTACGTTTGTCCTCACTACTTTCTCCTATCTCCACACCAAATGTATAGTTAATTTATTATCCTGTTGTGTCTCTAACCCGTGTTCTCCCTGTTTCTCTACAGAAATGAGTCGCCAGACCGCCACAGCGCTGCCCACAGGAACCTCCAAGTGTGCCCCCTCCCAGCGCGTCCCCACCCTGTCCGGCACTACGGCCTCTAACAGCGACCTGGCCAGCCTGTTTGAGTGCCCCGTCTGCTTCGACTATGTGCTGCCCCCTATCCTGCAGTGCCAGAGCGGCCACCTGGTCTGCAGCAACTGCCGACCCAAGCTCACCTGCTGCCCCACCTGCCGGGGCCCACTGGGCTCCATCAGGAACCTGGCCATGGAGAAGGTGGCCAACTCTGTGCTGTTTCCCTGCAAGTATGCGTCGTCGGGCTGCGAGGTGACGCTGCCCCACACAGACAAGGCAGAGCACGAGGAGCTGTGTGAGTTCCGGCCGTACTCCTGTCCCTGCCCAGGGGCCTCCTGTAAGTGGCAGGGCTCGTTGGACGCGGTCATGCCCCACCTCATGCACCAGCACAAATCCATCACCACGCTGCAGGGCGAGGACATCGTGTTCCTTGCCACGGACATTAACCTGCCTGGGGCAGTGGACTGGGTCATGATGCAATCCTGCTTCGGATTCCACTTCATGCTGGTCCTGGAGAAGCAGGAGAAGTACGACGGTCACCAGCAATTCTTTGCCATCGTGCAGCTGATCGGCACGCGGAAGCAGGCTGAAAACTTTGCCTACCGCCTGGAGCTCAACGGGCACCGGCGACGGCTCACCTGGGAGGCCACGCCCCGCTCCATCCACGAGGGCATCGCCACTGCCATTATGAACAGCGACTGCCTAGTGTTTGACACCTCCATCGCGCAGCTGTTCGCTGAGAACGGAAACCTGGGCATCAACGTCACCATATCCATGTGCTGAGGACTGTCAAGTGGACAGCCACTAACACACACACACACACACACACACACACACACACACACACACACACACACTTTCTCTCACACTTTCTCTCACACACACACACATACTCGGACACATTTCAGACACTACAGGACACCTGGAGTTGTACCTGGGGGGTTTGGAGGGGGGCAGGATCTTTCCCAGGGAACCTGTTGTCTTCGAACAATGTGATTTAGAACGTTCAGATCGGTTAGATTGATAAAAACAATGGGATTCAATTTTAAGCTTCATTACAATATTAGTTCTGTAACTAAAGTAAAGGTATCCTTTTTTTACCTTTAATGTTCTGAGAATAATCCAGCATTGCCCCTTGAACCCAGAGCACACACTTCAACAGGTGGGCTCAGTTTGCAGTCTTTCTTTGCAGAGGGAAGCTGGCAGAAGGGGCTCAGGGGATAGACACTGTGGGAGGAGTCAATTTGAGGGAGGATGGGGAATAAAAATAACTTATTTTTTTGAAGATGTTGCTTTTCAGCTTAGTCAAAGTGAAACTAACTTCTTTTGAGTTCCATTATTGTTTTGGTTTTTAGTTCTGTCCCCCCCCCCCCCTCATTGGATGAGAAGAGAAGGTCCTGGTATTGTGTGCACAGACATTGGCTGAGACGAAGCTAGTTTGGTCTCTCTCTGGAGTCTAACAGTTTTAGCCTAAACCACTGAATATCTGACCAGGAATGGGGACAATTTCTACAGTTATATTATTATTATTATTGTTCAATGGAGATTATCATTTTTTTGTAAGGACTTTTAATGAATGAAAAAGGCTGTAACCTTGTGGCTAATCTTCAGTGTTTGTAGATAAATTGTGTCGTTCTTTCGAAGACTTCAATGTATTTTATTTTGTAAATTAGATTTTTCTCTTCGTTTTGTCAGTCTTTGTCTACATTCTGTTTGAGGAGTGGGTGACGCAAAGCCAAACATCTCTGGATACGTAGAACTGTTGCTGGTCCCATTATTTTGTTTTATTTTGTCATTAAATAAATCTATCTTTTTCATACCTTGTGCAATTTCCCCTTTCCCTGTGATTATTCTCTTGGCTAGGGTTTAACTATGGGTTGAGACCCAAAGTGTTCCCTGGGCATGTGGGAGGTGGGCTGCGAGTTAGGAGAATACATCTATAGTCGCACACTTTCCTCTTCATTTGGGTAATGGGAGGACAGTAAGTTTCTCATTTTAGATTTTGAGCTGGAAAAGTTTAACACCTGCTATAGGCAACAGCACAATTACAGCATCATTTCTTGGCAGGGGTTTACTCCAACCACACACTTATCCTCCCATCTTACCACGTTATCCTTGTCAAATGGCTTTACTCATTTTTTTTTTTTCTGCATAGAAAAGTCTAAACAGTAAAAAAAAACAATGGGGAGGGGGAATGACAAGTTCAGTGTGAACTTTGACGAACACCAAATAAAGTATGTATGAAAGATGATGGATATTTTTTTTAAAATAAGATCATCTTTGAGAAATAAAAACCACAAATAAAAGCTAGACAGTCATGTAGAATCTAAAAATGATGCATTTTTGTCATAGCGTGGGGCCCCATTGATGATTTTTGTTACTCACTCAGCATAAGAACACGGCATAACCCATAGCATAAATTTGGCTTTAATACTGCACATTTTCTCTCCACCCATGACCAAATGTGTGGAATTGCAAGAAATTACCTTTTTTAAAATTATCTGTAGCCAAGAGGGCTTCCAAAATCTTAGTTCGGTATCTGCACCAATGGCCACGTGCACCACCTAAGGCCCATTTTGATCCAGAAAAAAAACATGGCTGATCAAAGGCTTAAGGACAACTCTCACTACTAGACTGACCGTTTCTTTGTTTGTTCGCTTGTTGTCGGCGCTGTGTGTTATAGGGACCACCCGTCGTTTCTACATGTAGAATCGGTTTGCAACGGTGGAGGCTCCTCAGAGGAAGGGGAGGACCATCCTCAGGGATTTCATAAAAACAGTTTAAGATTTAAGTTATCCTTTCTAGATAAAACTATACAAAATATATTCACATCACCAAACAATTGACAAAAACACTTTTGAAATGTCTACTATCGCCTCAACAGCACTCTGTAGGGTAGCACCATGGTGTAGCCAGAGGAAAGCTAGCTTCCGTCCTCTGGGTACATTGACTTTAATACAAAACCTAGGAGGCTCATGGTTCTCACCCCCTTCCATAGACTTCCATGGTAATTATGAAAGGTTGGAGGACGTCCTCCCAAAGTTATCAGAGCTCTTGCAGCACAAACTGACATGTCCACCCAATCAAAGGATCAGATAATGAATCTAGTACTGAAAGTATAAGCTACAGCTAGCTAGCAGTGCATAAAATGTGAGTAGTTGACTCAGAGAGAGAAAAACAGTTAAACATTTTGAACAAATTAATTTCTTCCAAAATGGAGTAGCAAGAGAGGGCGAGAGCTAGCTCTATTTATATATATATATATATATATATATTTTTTTTCTTCACTTAGCTAGCAAATGCAGCTAGCTAGTTTAGCCAACTCAAATACCCAGCTCAAACAGAGGGATGCTATGTTAGCTAGCTGGCTACGACTATCCAACACTGGAATTCTTAGAAGGCAAAGTAAGCCTTTGGTTTTACTAATTTAATGCCGCCGGTGTAACTGCTTACTGACTGTACTGCATGATTGTAGTGGGTTTACTAATGTGTTAGTTCTATTAGGTATGTTGACTAGGACGTTACTTTAGCTAATATGGTGACAACGATAAAGGCTGTGTATAGCGGTTATGATATAAAGGTTGTTTCGCCTAGTCACAGACAGCTGATGTGTTGGGCATTGAAGTCCACAAGCGAAGGGCAAAGGTGAGAGAGCTCGTAGATGTGAGAAGGAATACAACAAGCTGTTTGTATATGGCTATGAAAGGGAGCTGTTTGCGTGTGATCGGGTGTATTCATTCCACCGATTCTGTTAAAATGTTTCTTAAATAGGGATAAACATACCTGAATTTGTCCAATAGAAACTTGTTTGCAACTGTTGGACTAATGATTACACCCTAAATCAGCTAGATGCAGGCAAGAGTGTGCAAGGTGGTATTGAATGTCACCTTAAATCTTTCTCTCGAACCTGTGCACTTACGTTGTAAACTTTCATTTATAGGCTAAGTTGTAGCAATGTCATGTGTATAGGGAAAATTTGAGTATCATGTAGTAGCCTAAACCTATCAATGTTACATTGAACTGGGTGAATTGAATATGAATGACAGTCTTCCAATATGCTGTAATAGAAATAAGGCCATGCTCATAAAAAAATAATCGTCCTCCCTCATCTTAAACGGCACCGACCGCCACTAGTTTGCAAATTATAGCCGGCACTGTTCAGAGGTGCTAAGTACTCTCGGCCAGCAATCCTACTGGTCTGTCAGTGTCTTTAGGGTTGTGTGTGTGTGTGCTGCGGGGTGCATTTTTAAGTATGGTATGTCGTGTGTGCGCTTCCCAGTCCCATGCCGCCCCAGCTGAAGCCCTGTACTGGTTGGAGGCTCTGGGGCGTCAGTGTTCTGGCCGGTGAATGAAGGGTTAGCTCTGTAGGATCATAATTACCAGAGGCCCCCAGGAACTTTGGCACCCTGCCAGCCCAATCCACTGGGGAACACAGACCACTCCTTCTCTGACCCTGCTGCTGCTTTGTCATCCCACTCCCCACACCACTTCCCTCAAGCATTATCTCCCTCCAGTAATGGCCCTAACAGGAACAGCTATATTCAGTCATAAACTCAGCAAAAAAATAAACGTCCTCTCACTGTCAACTGTGTTTATTTTCAGAAATCTTAACGTGTATATTTATATGAACATAAGATTCAACAACTGAGACATAAACTGAACAAGATCCACAGACATCTGACTAACAGAAATGGAATAATGTGTCCCTTAACAAAGGGGGGGTCAAAATCCAAAGTAACAGTCAGTATCTGGTGTGGCCACCAGCTGCATTAAGTACTGCAGTGAATCTCCTCCTCATGGACTGCACCAGATTTGCCAGTTCTTGCTGTGAGATGTTACCCCACTCTTCCACCAAGACACCTGCAAGTTCTTGGACATTTCTGGGGGGAATGGCCCTAGCCCTCACCCTCCGATCCAACAGGTCCCAGACGTGCTCAATGGGATTAAGATCCGGGCTCTTCGCTGGCCATGGCAGAACACTGACATTCCTATCTTGCAGGAAATCATGCACAGAATGAGCAGTATGGTTGGTGGCATTGTCATGCTGGAGGGTCATGTCAGGATGAGCCTGCAGGAAGGGTACCACATGAGGGAGGAGGATGTCTTCCCTGTAACGCACAGCGTTGAGATTGCCTGCAATGACAACAACCTCAGTCCGATGATGCTGTGACTCACCGCCCCAGACCATGACGGATCCTCCACCTCCAAATCGATCCCGCTCTAGAGTACAGTGTAACGCTCATTCCTTCGACGATAAACGAGAATCCGACTATCACCCCTGGTGAGACTAATCCGCGACTCGTCAGTGAAGAGCACTTTTTGCCAGTCCTGTCTGGTCCAGCGACGGTGGGTTTGTGTCCGTAGGCGACGTTGTTGCCGGTGATGTCTAGACCTGCCTTACAACAGGCCTACAAGCCCTCAGTCCAGCCTCTCTCAGCCTATTGCGGACAGTCTGAGCACTGATGGAGGGATTGTGTGTTCCTGGTGTAACTTGGTCAGTTGTTGTTGCCATCCTGTACCTGTCCCGCAGGTGTGATGTTCGGATGTACCAATCCTGTGCAGGTGTTACACGTGGTCTGCCACTGCGAGGACGATCACCTGTCCGTCCTGTCTCCCTGTAGCGCTGTCTTAGGCGTCTCACAATACAGACATTGCAATTTATTGCCCTGGCCACATCTGCAGTCCTCATGCCTCCTTGCAGCATGCCTAAGGCATGTTCACGCAGATGAGCAGGGACCCTGGGCATCTTTCTTTTTTCAGAGTCAGTAGAAAGGCCTCTTTAGTGTCCTAAGTTTTCATAACTGTGACCTTAATTGCCTACCGTCTGTAAGCTGTTAGGGTCTTAACGACCGTTCCACAGGTGCATGTTCATTCATTGTTTATGGTTCATTGAACAAGCATGGGAAACAGTGTTTAAACCCTTTACAATGAAGATCTGTGAAGTTATTTTGATTTTTACAAATTATCTTTGAAAGACAGGGTCCTGAAAAAGGGATATTTCTTTTTTTGCTGAGTTTATATGCTGCTTATTCTGTTTAGGTGAAAGTGCTTGTTTCCTTCCCAGTCCTCATTCAATCAAAGCAGCAATTCGATTTAGTGTACAGTGACTGTATAGTAGAGTGAACATGACGTCCATAAGCGGTGAAACTGTCGTGGGATTTCAATTACTGGTGTGTTGCTGTATGTGGTGCAAAGTAAAGTGGTTCCAGTCATGATTGACAGCACAAGGTAGTTTCCTCTCGTGATGGAGTCATAGATGAGGCCTTATTGTCCCTTCCCTGAAACGTACAATAGTGTTAATATTTACAGTAGGCTACTATTGTCTGTAGTTGGTTTCTAGTCATATTTTAGTAGCTTACTCCCGTTGGGCCCAAAGGAAGGCATATAGCCTAGATGCTGGAAGCAGCAGGCATGCTGTGGTGGAGCTTGTCTTGGCTCATCATCGTTGTAGAGCTAAGTGGGTGGTGATCAGAATGATGATCCACACCCTGCTGTTGCTAAGACGGCTGCATCGCGCTCTGCTGCATCGCGCTCTGCTGATTCTCAACCACATTCAACAGAGTACTTCCAGTACGTCACACACGCAAATTATGCAATTTAATACTTGTATTGAAATTCTTTATTTTCATTATGCAACTGTTACAGAGCTATTTAGTGAGACTGTATCCCTTAGGGGTATGACATAGTACTGCATCTTAACAGTATCGCTACTGTGCAATCACGCTCATCCTGTATCTACACATAAAATCACTTGTAAAGCCATACCAGCAGAATTATCTGGATATTGAGCGGACCTCTGATGCTGATGCCAATTATGAAGCCTCTGTAAACCTCATTCATTCAGTCATGTTAAATCTGAGGTACATGAACAGCATGGTTAAGGTCACCGGTCTTGCTATTTTTCAAATGTTCGTAGCCAGAGCTTTTACAGCAGAGCAACTGGAACAACTATCACTGACTAGTACTGTTACAATCCACATAAGCCCCACCCTGTGGATTCTTCAGCCAGTTCCCAGAACAACCCAGTGTGCAGCAGAGACAGTAGAACTAAGTGATTGATGGTCCTAACTCGGTCTGAACTCCACCAGGATCAGACCAGTCAGGTCATAAATGCTGAATGTCAGATCCAAATCCGCAACACCATGAAGGAAAGGCAACAGGTGTTACAAGGGAGGGCACTAAATTTCAACCTGTCCTCTTTGTGTGAGAAAGTTTCAACTCATGAACTTAAGGAAAGTGTTGAAGTAGATAAAGAACATGTTTGCATCACAGAAGCCTCCTTACCAACAGACCAGTAACACCCACACCCTCTTTGATAACTGCCTGTTTACGCATCCACCACAAAGATAATGTGGTCAGTGTGTTTCTGCCTCATACAAATTAATGTATGGAAGCGACAATGTGCTATGAGCTTTCCATATTCACCAGGAAGATGAATGGGAGTTACTGTTCTTGTATGTTAGTCAGAGTGTGACATAGGCTGTCTCTGTGAGTGGTAATATTACAGGGACCCATCTCACAGTTTGCTGACAATGTGTGGTAGAGTGAGAGGGTTGGACATTCCGGGGAACCCCCCATCGAAGGCTGCGTTCAGGACCTCGTCCAGGTTGCTGGCTGTTACAAAGTCCAGCTCCTTCCGGACGTTAGCTGGGATCTCCTCCAGGTCCTTCTCATTGCGCTTTGGGATGATGACACACTTCACCCCGGCCCTGTGAGCTGCCAGGACCTTGTCCTTGATCCCTCCCACCTGCAGACAGAATTAGGGCTGGCAAAATTACCATATAACTGACAGTTATGGATGAAGACAGTTATGGATGAAGACAGTCATGAAAATAAAATAACCTTGGGGGTTTTTGGGAACAAACTGCTGACCGAAGACGGGACGGCCGGGCATTCGTGCGGTTGAGTCAGTTTCTGAGATAACATGGACTCTTAACGTGATGAAACTTTGTTGCCCCTTGCTGAAACAAGGTGTTGTAGCAAACAATGAATAGAATGGGCTTGGAACCTCTTACCCTGGCAATTTGACTGGTAAACTCATGGGTACACTCGCAATGTCTTCCTGGTATTGTGATACAATAATTTCCATGGTAATGTAGAGTAAAAAATATATATATATTCAATTGACTTATGACTGAAGCGGAGGTTTGTATTCTAGCAGTGAAGAAATGTCAACGTCATGTCTAAACGATAATAGGCTACACTGATAAGTCATGTATGGCTGCCAAATGTATAGATCTCCCCATCATATTTACATTGAAGTGTGATCATAATCCTTATTTTAGCAATCCATGGTAGACTTCCCTCCTAATAAAAATGCCCCAGATTCTGCGGATTTGAGCTGCTGGACAGTATTTGCACTTGAGATGTGTTTATGCATGAGAAAGTGAACTTGCCATTTCCAAAAAGTTTAGCTCAATGGGGAATCGGGGATGCTTTGCGATCTATTGACTAACTAGGACATCAACAGCCAGGGTTTCATTAACTTCTTATGGCTGCAGGGGCAGTATTGAGTAGCTTGGATGAAAGGTGCACAGAGGCTCGCCTGCTCTTTCTCTTCACTATGAAAGATGCCAGTGTGTGTGTTCAGTCTTCGGTCTGTTGCATTTTTGTAGCTTAGCCTATTCATTGATAGCCCCTACTTTAGTAAATATGCAAGAAATTGTGAGATACACCTACACAGTACTGCGAGATACAGCTTTAGATTACCGATGCATAGCTCTTACTGCCTGGTGGCCGACCTGCCTACCTATGTCTGGCTGTGCCCTTCCCCTCGCTCTCCTTGGCTAGCTCGCCCTTTCTTTTCTGTGAAAAATGCGTGAGTTTGTGTTCTCTGAAGTAGCCTACGGCAACTAGCTTAGTCAGTCTCCTCCGTTACAAAAATACTGAATCTTAGGGGTCGATTCCACTACGCATGACACCCAGAAATTGGAGTCGACGGGCAAGGAATCTATTATTTTGTAGTGGACACCCCACCACTAGTTAACTGCTCATGCAATGGAATGTATTTTGTAATGTCAGTTGAGTTGAATGAACAAATCACAGCACATATTGATGGGTACACTTCCTGCTTTGTTCATATGGGTACACTCACAATGGCCGCCAGTCCACCCATTATGCTGTCATTGACTTGAATGGGGACGCCCATTCTTTTCATTCTATTTCTACTGCAGCACATGCAGTCTGGAGCGGAGGAAAGGATAAAATGTGCATTTAATATGCATTTCGATTTTTTTGTTGCTATTTACACAGTTATTTTACGGTGATCATGGTAATTTGGCTGGCCAATTACAGTCATCCAAAATTCCATGACTGTCACGGCACTATGTAGAACTGTGGTTGTGTCTCACCGGCAGCACCAGGCCTCTCAGAGTGATCTCTCCAGTCATGGCCACATCGGACCGTACCAGGCGCCCACTGAACAGCGAGGCCAGGACCGTTACCATGGTGACTCCAGCCGATGGGCCGTCCTTTGTGACTGCTCCCGCCGGGAAGTGCAGATGGATGTCTGTCCCCTCAAGAGGATCTGAACCACCGACCACTACATCAGACACACAGTCCTTCAGCCATCATTGTGTATTGCTTTGATATGGACGTAAATGAGTAGCAAAGCTAAGACAAAATGCATTTTGTTGTGTCTTCACTCACTGTTGGTCAGCTGGTAGGTCTTGGCATTGCTGCGCAGCCAGCTCATGGCCAGGTGGGCAGATTCCTTCATAACGTCACCCAGTTGTCCAGTCAGGGTCAGCTGGCCCTCACCCTCCATGCGGCTGGCCTCCACAAACATGATCTCCCCTCCCAGGGGGGTCCAGGCCAGGCCGACGGCCACGCCCGGCAGTGTCAGACGCTCCGACACCTGGACACGACCAGGGAGAGGAACACAGTCATCTATACTGAGTGTACAAAACAGGAACACCTGCTCTTTCCATGACCTAGACTGACCAGGTGAATCCAAGTAAAAACTATGATCCCTTATTGATGTCACCTGTTAAATCCACTTAAAATCAGTGTAGATGAAGGGAAGGAGACAGGTTAAAGGATTTTTAAGCCATGAGACAATTGAGACGGATTGTGTATGTGTGCCATTCAAAAGGTGAATAGGTGTGAGTGTGTCAAGAACTGCAATGCTGCTGAATTTTTCACACTCAAGTTTCCCATGTGTATCAAGAATGGTCCACCACCCAAAGGACATCCAGCCCTTGATACAACTGTGGAAAGCATTGGAGTCAACATGGGCCAGCATTCCTGTGGAACGCTTTCGACACCTTGTAGAGTCCATGCCGCAACGAATTTAGGTTGTTCTAAGGGCAAAAGGGGGTGCAACTCAATATTAGGAAGGTGTTGTTAATGTTTTGCACACTCAGTATATACACACACCTAAGTACTGGATCTGTAGTCATCTACACATCACTACTATATTTTTAGTCATCTAAACACTGGATTAGACAATAACACTGAGGTGTGAGTAAGAGTATGGGGTTTACTATGTTTTAAAACTAGTTGTAGTCCTCAGTATCCTATGCTCAGTGAGGACTAGAAGAATGCTGTGGTCTGCCTTCCCTCAAAATAACCCTCCTTCTGCTCTCCCTGCTGTACACACAACACAGGCACATTCCAGTCCCCCTGTGAGAGCTCGAGAGCCCCTCACCCCGACCCCCTCTCTCCCCCTCCGCCCCCAAATCCCATGGGTATGAATGGAATGCTAAGCTACATTAGTAACATAAGTGTGTACTTTCTCCAGCACAGCTACACTGCTTTAAGCCTGCAGCAACAGCAACCTAATCACAAGTTGGCACATTTAGGTGCATCTATAGTACACCAGAGCACTGTTTTAAAGTTGCACCCTTCAAGTCTGCCAACTAGTACGGTTATAAGTGCATGTTTATAGTTGTATCTCACTCACTCAAGAGGACCAATGTTATGGGTACATAAGAACACTTTGGCTTTAATTCTGCATGACAAGGCTTTTCTATACATGTGCCTCCCACAGTAGAGAATCACCCTGCTGTATTTGCTGCAATCTGCAATGTCATCATCATAGTAAATGTTTCTCTCTCCAGTGCATCAGTCTTCTCAGTGCAGTGGTGTGTGTTGGGCCAGACAGTGCCAACCCCTACCCTCTCTCACCTCCATCTCAAAGATGTGCGGCCCGAGGATGTCTTTCAACGCGATGTGGTCGATGACGATGGGCATATCTGGGGGCTCTGCCATGTCTGCCAACACCCCGTTAGGCTCCTCTCCCCTCCTCCCTCGCTTCCCCTCTGACACACACACACACACACACACACACACACACACACACACACACACACGTCAGAGAGAATGAGAACATAGAAAGCAGGTGAGCAAATTAGAGATTATTAGAAATATTAGCAACAGCAAAAGTTAATTTGAGGTTGGAGGAGGATGTAAAACAACAAGGTGTGTGTGTGCACATAGTGCATGTCTGAGTGGTTGTTCTTGTGTGCGGTACACAACACAGCCTCCCCAGACCTCTTATTATGCACATGCTGATCACTGGTCATGTGACCTGACTACCAATGCAATGTGGATGAGGAGCATGGTGGGTGTTCCCCTCAACAGAGCTAGTCCATTCAGTGGCAACACTACACTGCAGCACAACACTATTTTACAAACACTTCATGGATAGTTAAAGAGGGGGGATAACTGAGGGCAGTCTTTATGGACTGACATATCTATGTAGTGAGTGAATGTGTAATATAAATCAGCTCTGACAGTCCCTCTTTGAGCTGTCTAATGCCATGAAAGATAAAACAAAGCGAGGGATGAAACGAAGGATACAACCAGGGGAGAGAGGTGGGCAAAGGAACAACAGCCGTGCTCCTAACTGGTCATGTGACAGCTGTCATGAGCCGCCAGTCGTGGAGCAGCTGGTAGAGAAAAGAAAGACACAGACCCCCCCACAGCACGCACACACTCCTCCTCACAACTCTTTGTTCGGTCTGCCAATAATGTCACCGTTACCTGGCAACAGACAGCCATTTACACAAAGAGCAGAGGAAGAGTGTCATTCTCTCTTTTCATCTGCTGCTGTTTTGCAGTGGGAGTGGTTACACAGAAGGGAGGGGGCAGTCCAATTCTGTTTCAATAGGGCAACAGAGCCATAAAACCCCTCTGTTCTGCCCCCACTCCCCCCACTCTCGGCTCTGGCCGTGTTAACTGCCAGTGTGATTTCTCCTGTTACACAAGAGCTGCTGCACAGAGACACTTGGGGAGCGAAGGCAGGGGGCATGTGGTCGTGAGGCCGTCTGTTAGCAGGATTACCCCCCCCCCCATACCCTTCAGAAGGGGGATGGCGTGTGTGTGTGTGTGTACTGTGTGTGAGCATGCGTGCCTTTATGTTTGAGAGGGCATTGTGCATTGGTCAGCAGATTTTTGGCCAGGGACTGCACAACCAACCGGCGGTGTGAAAGTGTGTGAGGTGACGGTGCTCACTGGAGGGAAGGAGGGAGCACCTGGTAGTGTACATAGTATGATATAGCCATGTCTGTTCCTAACAACTCAATTAGCTCCAGCCTCCAGGGGCAGATATTGTGATTTGCTAGTCTGTATTTATGCAGAATACAGCAGGCCACTGAGGCACTGCTGAGTCCAGCTCACCACTGCAGTATGTTTGAGGGCAGGGCCTGATTCTGTAGCTGTGCCAGTCAGTCAGTCAGTCAGTCCCCCCTCCCGCCCCACAGAGAGTGGCTTTGCCCTGCTGGTTTTTCTACCTCTGTGCTCAGCTCCCTGGGGGGCGTTCTCAGCAGGCGCGGCCTCTGATTTGGTAACATTGTGACCCTCTGCGACCTTCACTGCCACTGCTCGACAGATCGCACCGATCTTCCTCTCCAGGGAGCGGACACCGGCCTCACGAGTGTACCTGCGTGCGCGCACACACACCACACACCACACACCACACAACACACAACACACACACACACACACACCACACACCACACACACACACACACACACACACAGTTCTGCTATCATCAACCATGATGGTTAAAATGACAGTGTGATGTGAGTGACTGTTTGAGACATCACAATCTCCCCCCTGGCCATGCTGATAGGTGCTGGCCCCATCTGCAGCATGCTCTGATCACCTCTCTCTTTTCTCTTTGTTCTTCAGCCTGCCAGCCCCAGTGGCCTTCTGTCTTCTTCTATGTCTGACTATCCTTAGTGAAGTTATGGTGGAGATACGCATGGCTCAGTAAAGATGCCTGGACAGAACTGGGAATGTACGACTCTATACTGACAGACTGTTGTTAATGTTAACTGTATGCCTCAAGTCCATCTGGGTCTAATGGTGTGTCTGGAGATGTAGTAGGTTCATTACTGTACCACCGATTCACAACCTCTCCCTCAACGTGGGCAAGACAAAGGCGCTTACCGTGGACTACAGGAAAAGGGGGGGGGCCGAACAAGCCCCCATTCACATCAACGGGGCTGTAGTGGAGCTAGTTGAGAGCTTCAAGTTCCTCAGTGTCCACAACACTAAGGATCTATCATGGTCCAAACACACCAACACAGTCATGAAGATGGCACGACAACGCCTCTTCCCCCTCAGGAGGCTGAAAATATTTGGCATGGGCCCTCAGATCCTCAAAAAGTTCTAAAGCTGCACCATTGAGAGCATCTTGACTGGCTGCATCAAGATACGCTACAGAGGGTAGTGTGTACGGCCCAGGGTCGAACTCCCTGCCATCCAGGACCTCTATACCAGGCGGTGTCAGAGGAACGCCCTAAAAATCCTCAAAGACTCCAGCCACCCAAGTCATAGACTGTTCTCTGCCACCGCACGGCAAACGGTACCGGAGTGCTAAGTCTAGGACCAAAAGGCTCCTCAACAGCTTCTACCCCCAAACCATAAGACTGCTAAATACACTGAACAAAAATATAAACGCAACATGTAAAGTGTTGGTCCCATGTTTCATGAGCTGAAATTAAAGAACCCAGAAATGTTTCATACGTACAAAAAGCTTATTTCTCTCAAATTTTGTGCACAAATTTGTTTACATCCCTGTTAGGGAGAATTTCTCAAGGCATATCAAGAAGCTGATTAAACAGCATGATCATTACACAGGTGCACCTTGTTCTGGGGACAATAAAAGGCCACTAAAATGTGCAGTTTTGTCACACAACACAATGCCACAGATGTCTCAGGTTGAGGGAGCATGGGATTGACATGCTGACAGCAGGAATGTCCACCAGAGCTGTTGCCAGATAATTGGTTCATTTCTCTACCATAAGCCGCCTTCAACGTCTTTTTAGAAAATTTGGCAGTATGTCCAACCGGCCTCACAACCACTGACCACATAACCACGCCAGCCCAGGACCTCCACATCCGCCTTCTTCACCTGCAGGATCGTCTGAGACCAGCCACCCGGGCAGCTGATGAAACCGAAGAATTTCTGCACAAACTGTCATAAACTGTCTCAGGGAAGCTCATCTGTGTGCTCATCGTCCTCACCAGGGTCTTGACCTGACTGCGGTTAGGCGACTTCTGTGGGCAAAGGCTCACCTTTGATGGCCACTGGCACGCTGGAGAAATGTGCTCTTCCCGGATGAATCCCGGTTTCAACTGTACCGGGCAGAAGGCAGGACAGCGTGTATGGCGTTGTGTGGGCGAGCAGTTTGCTGATGTCAACCTGGTGAACAGGGTGCCCAATGGTGGCAGTGGAGGTATGGTATGGCTATAAGCTATGGACAATGAACACAGTTGCATTTTATCAATGGCAATTTGAATGCACAGATATTGTGATGAGATCCTGAGGCCCATTGTTGTACCATTCATCCGCCGCCACCTCATGTTTCAGCATGATAATGCACAGCCCCATGTCGCAAGAATCTGTACACAATTCCTGGAAGCTGAAAAGGTCCCAGTTCTTCCACGGCCTGCATGTCACCCATTGAGCATGTTAGGGATGCTCTAGATCGACATCTACGACACCCTGCGTTTCAGTTCCCGCCAATATCCAACAACTTCACACAGCCATTGAAGAGTGGGACAACATTCCACAATCAACTCTATGCGAAGGAGATGTGTTGTGCTGCATGAGGCAAATGGTGGTCACACCAGATACTGACTGGTTCTGATCCACACCCCTACCTTTCTTTTTTTTTAAAGGTATCTGTGACCAACAGATGCATATCTGTATTCCCAGTCATGTGAAATCCATAGATAAGGGCCTAATACATGAATTTCCATTGACCGATTTCCTCATATAAACTGTAATTGGTGCATGCTGCGTTTATATTTTTGTTCAGTGTAGTTAACCAAATAGCTACTCGGACTATCTGCATTGACCCTTTTTGCTCTAACTCTTTTTGACCACACACACACACACGCAGCTGCTGCTACTGTCTATTATCTGTCTTGTTGCCTTGTCACTTTACCCCTACCTATTAACACTATATACATACACTATATTTACAAAAGTATGGACACCCCTTCAAATTAGTGGATTCAGCTATTTCAACCACACCCGTTGCTGACAGGTGTATAAAATTGACGACACCGCCATGCAATCTCCATAGACAAACATTGGCAGTAGAATGGCCTTACTGAAGAGCTCAGTGACTTTGAACGTAGCACCGTCATAGGATGTCCTCTGTTGCAACACTCACTACAGAGTTCCAAACTGCCTCAGGAAGCAACGTCAGCACAATAACTGTTCGTCGGGAGCTTCATGAAATGGGTTTCCATGGCCGAGCAGTCGCACACAAGCCTAAGATCACCATGCGCAACACCAAGCGTCGGCTGGAGTGGTGTAAAGCTCGCCGCCATTGGACTCTGGAGCAGTGGAAATGTGTTCTCTTGAGTGGTGAATCACGCTTCACCATCTGACAGTCCGATGGACGAATCTGGGTTTGGCGGATGCCAGGAGAACGTTACCTGCCCCAATGCATAGTGCCAACTGTAAAGTTTGGTGGAGGACAAATAATGGTCTGGACTGTTTTTCATGGTTTGTGTTAGGCCCCTTAGTTCCAGTGAAGGGAAATCTTAATGCTACAACATACAATGACATTCTAGACGATTCTGTGCTTCCAACTTTGTGGCAACAGTTTGGGGAAGGCCCTTTCCTGTTTCAGCATGACAGAGCCCTGACCTCAACCCCATTGGAACGCCCAACATCAGTCCCCGACCTCACTAATGCTTGTGGCTGAATGGAAGCAAGTCCCCACAGCAATGTTCCAACATCTAGTGGAAAGCCTTCCCAGAAGAGTGGAGGCTGTTATAAAAGCAAAGGAGGGACCAACTTCAAATTAATGCCCATGATTTTGGAATGAGACGTTCGACGAGCAGGTGTCCATATACTTTTGGTCATGTAGTGCATCTACCTCAATTTCCTTGTACACCTGCACATCGACCCGGTACTGGTACCCCATGTAATACAGTGAAGTTACCATTGCTCATTTGTAATTTTCTATACAAAAAAAGTATTTATATTGCATTGTTGGGAAGGGCCTGTAAGTAAGCATTTCACTGGTTATCTACACCTGTTGTTTACGAAGCATGTGACAATAAAAATGTACCAGTGGGTGCCCTCTGCGACCCGTCTTAACCTGTCTGGCTCTGGTAATCTCCCCCTTCTGTCCTGCTAGAATGATAGTCACTCCCCTCCTCTCTCTGACCTGCCACTCTCCTAGCGTGTGTAAAGCACCCCCGGTGTATGTGTGAATGTTTGTGTTCGTACTTGCTAATGATGTCCTGGGTGGTGTCCTGAGGTATCTGGAGCTGTTGGGGGGTGAGTCCATGCTGTTCTAGCTGATGGGGAATCAGGTGACGATGAGCTATCTCCACCTTCTCCTCCTGAGTGTACCCTGAGAGAACATCATACACAGATCCAGAGAATGTAATAAACACCTCTTCCTGACAGACCATTACCATATTTATCCAGGCTAACACCACATCAATCTCGGAGGGGAACTACCCACTGAGTCTTGGGGCTACACCATGACGCGTGTTAATAACCAGTTATTAATGTGTTAATAACCAGTTATTAATGTGTTAATAACCAGTTACATTGATTCTACATAAATCAATGGCCAAGACTGGTACTCAATGCCCCTTCAGCTGACCCCTCTGCCCAACAAGATGACCCTTGACCCCTGGCCTCTGACCTTGCACCAGGAGGACCTCCATCCTGTCTAACAAGGCCGGAGGGATGGTGGCCGTGGAGTTGGCTGTAGCGATGAACAGGACCTGGGAGAGGTCGAAGGCCACGTTGAGGTAGTGGTCTGTGAAGCTGTGGTTCTGCTCTGGGTCCAGGACCTGGTGGGAGTCAGGCGGACACAGAAGACTCAGTATTAGGAGCACAGCTAACACTCAGCAACAGGAATGCATATTTCATTATACTCAACTGGTTAGCGACCATTACTAATGAGCTGCATGTCTACCAGCTGCAGATGTAGAAACATTTACACTGTGTGTGTCTGTGTATTGTTGGTTCAGACTTCACACTGCCAGAGGCAATAAACAAATCATTCTGCTTTGCTTCCTCCCCCACATCCCTTCTCCTCCCCCCTGCATCCCTCTGGGCACCCAAGCAGAGCGTGAGGAAAAAAAGAGAGAGAGAGAGTGAGAGGGAAAGTGGGAGTAAGAAGGTGGAATGTTGAATGCAGCAGAACAGTGGACCTGATGGGTAATTCTGTGACTGAGCCTGAAGTTTTGGTTTGGCTGTGATGTGTTCTGCACTGGACTACATTACCACACAGGTCTACATTACCACACAGGTCTACATTACCACGCCAGTAGATAAAAGGATTAAAGCAAACAAAGGGACAGAGGGAGCATGTGGAAGCATGCAAGACGGCTTTTGAACTAGGAGTGTGTGAAAGTGTGTGTAACAGAGAGAGGCAGTGTGTGTGGCATGTCTGAGTAGTGCGCACCATTCCTACTTGGGGGTCAAGCTTGGACTTGAGGCTAGTGGGGCTCTTATCGGAGCTAGCTGTAATGCATTCCCAGAGATGAATCTTCTCCTGGTATCAGCAAGGCTATCACACTGCTGTAGATAGGTAGGTATCCCGCTCACCTAAACATAGCGACTCACGTCTTCAGGCCATTACACTAATTGAATTTGAGACTCCTCACATACATTCAGTGGTGAGTGAGTGAGAGTGTGTGTAGACACTACAGTGCTCATTTGTCTCCGTCCATCACTGCGATGGGGATTCTTAATCCCTCCTCTCCCATTGCGTTTCCAGGAGGTGAAGTGGGACAGTGATGCACCATAGGAGCTGATAACTCCAGCAGGAAGTGGAGCAGGGCCAGGTGAACCAGCCCAGGTCACAGACCTACCTCCAGGGGACTACTGGGTCTTTCTAGAGATCAGACAGATGTTGACTTCTTACATGCAGACATATTTGATAGGACTTGTTTCCTCCATCCTCCTCTATATATAATCTACGTATAATCGTATCTCTCTCTCTGCCTGCCTGTCTGGATGATTCTCTGTCCATCTCCCTGTATCACTCAATCCCTCACTCCTTTCCTACCTCTTCTCCTTTGTACTCCATATTGTTTGTATCAGAGACCACGAAGTTGCCCCCTGGTCTGGTGGTCCCAGGTTTCTCACCTCCAACAGGGCAGAGGCAGGGTCTCCCTGCAGACTCTTGCCTAGCTTGTCCACCTCGTCCAGCAGGAAGACAGGGTTGTTGACTCCCACCGTCTTCAGCCCGTTGATGATGCGGCCAGGCATGCTGCCCACGTAGGTCCTCCTGGAGACAGGGAGCGAAAGGGCATCATGTCAGACAGAGAGACCAGTACATAGAGGACAGAAAATGGGGTGCAGAAAGGAAAGGAGGCAAAAGGAGGAAGAAGGATAGATAAGGAGCACAGAGGAAAGAAAATGCAAGCAAAACAAGAAAGGTGTGCAGTGAGATAATGATAGGATGGAGAGAGAATCAACAGAAGGAGAAAGACTAAAAACAAGAAAGGTGTGCAGTGAGATAATGATAGGATGGAGAGAGAATCAACAGAAGGAGAAAGACTAAAAACAAGGAAGGTGTGCAGTGAGATAATGATAGGATGGAGAGAGAATCAACAGAAGGAGAAAGACTAAAAACAAGAAAGGTGTGCAGTGAGATAGTGATAGGATGGAGAGAGAATCAACAGAAGGAGAAAGACTAAAAACAAGAAAGGTGTGCAGTGAGATAATGATAGGATGGAGAGAGAATCAACAGAAGGAGAAAGACTAAAAACAAGGAAGCCAAAACAGGATGCTTAAACAACGTGCTGGACCATGTATATACAAACATCCTTGATCACGTCTCTCTGTTCCTATTCCCAGCCTACAAGCAGCAACTCTAGAGGGAGCCACCAGCACAAATAGTAGGCACTGGACAGAGGGGGCTGCCTCAACACTTCAGGACTGTTTTGAAAATACTAATTGGAATATTTTCAAAGATTCATCCACCCAGGACTCATCCATCAACATTGTGGAATATACACTACATGGCCAAAAGTCTATGACCGCTCGTCGGATATTTCATTCCAAAATCACGGGCATTAATATGGAGTTGTTCTCCCCTGTGTTGCTATAACAGCTTCCACTCTTCTGGGAAGGCTTTCCACTAGGTGTTGGAACATTGCTGTGGGGACCGGCTTCCATTCAGCCACAAGCATTAGTGAGGTCGGGGACTGATGTTGGGCGATTAGGCCTGGCTCACAGTCGGCGTTCCAATTCAGCCCAAAGGTGTTCGATGGGGTTGAGGTCAGGGCTCTGTGCAGGCCAGTCAAGTTCTTCTACACCGATCTTGTCAAACCATTTCTGTACGAACCTCGCTTTGTGCACAGGGTAAATGTCACGCTGAAACAGGAAAGGGCCTTCCCCAAACTGTTGCCACAAAGTTGGAAGCACAGAATCGTATAGAATGTCATTGCATGCTGTAGTGTTAGGATTTCCCTTCACTGGAACTAAGGGGCTAGCCCAGACCGTGAAAAACAGTCCCGGACCATTATTCCTCCTCCACCAAACTTCACAGTTGGCACTATGCATTGGGGCAAGTAGCGTTCTCCTGGCATCCGCCAAACCCAGATTCGTCCGTCGGACTGCGAGATGATGAAGCGTCACTACAGAGGAAGACATTTCCACTGCTCCAGAGTCCAATGGCGGCAAGCTTTACACCACTCCAGCCGACGCTTGGCATTGCGCATGGTGATCTTAGGCTTGTATGCGGCTGATTGGCCATGGAAACCCATTTCATGAAGCTCCCGACTAACAGTTATTGTGCTGAAGTTGCTTCCAGAGGCAGTTTGGAACTCGGTAGTGAGTGTTGCAAAGGAGGACAGACGATTTTTGCACATCGACTCTGCACCGGTACTCCTTGTATATAGCCTCGTTATTGTTATTGTGTTACTATTTTTATTTGCACATTCTTACTTTAACTCTGCATTGTTGGGAAAGGGCTCATAAGTAAGGATTTCACAGTCTACACCTCTTGTATTCTCCGTATTTGATGTTAATTTACACAAACACTACCGCACACAAACACCATGTAAGGTTGAACCAGCATGAACCTAACTCACATCCCGGCCCCACACTTATATGGGTAAACACATGCGCTATGCACACCTGAAACCACATCAAAACACACAACAGGCAGCTTCCTAAACTGCAGTGGTGGGTGGTTTGGTGTGGTGTCACAATTGATGCATGAGACTAGAGGCTGGGGGCTATGGATAAACTCAGAGACTGGCTGAGAGACACAGGAAGGACCTGCTGGCCGACTTGTCATCGTCCAGCCGAGTCTCCATAGTGACAGGCGAACCATTTGAACATGAAAGATTACATCATGCTCATGCAGAGGGCTGTATACAAAACATTAGGAACACCTGCTCGTTCCAGGACAGACTGACCAGGTGAAACCTTTGATCCCTTATTGATGTCACTTGTTAAAATCTATGTTTTTACCACGTTTTCTCCACATTTCCGTGGTATTCAATTGGTAGTTACAGTCTTGTTACATCGCTGCAATTCCCGTACGGACTCGGGAGAGGCGAAGGTCGAGAGCCGCGCATCCTCCAAAACACACAACCCAACGGCACTGCTTCTTGACACAATGCCCACTTAACCCGGAAGCCAGCCACACCAATGTGTCAGAGGAAACACCGTGCACCAAATCGGTGTAGATGAAGGGTTAGAAACAGGTTAAAGAAGGATTTTTAAGCCTCAAGACAATTGAGACATGGATTGTGTATGTGTGCCATTCAGAGGGTGAATGGGCAAGACAAAATGTTTTAGTGCCTTTAAACGGGGTATGGTAGTAGGTGCCAAGCGCACCGGTTTGAGTGTCTCAAGAACTGCAACGCTCCATGGTTTTTCACACTCAACAGTTTTCTGTGTGTATCAACAATGGTCCACTACCTAAGGACATCCAGCCAACTTGACACAACTGTGGGAAGCATTGGAGTCAACATGCGCTAGCATCCCTGTGGAACGCTTTCTTCACCATGCCCTGATGAATTGAGGCTGTTCTGAGGGAAAAAGGAAGTGCAACTCAATATTAAGAAAATGTTCCCAATGTTTTGTAAACTCAGTGTATATGTATCGTCTGTATAGACCGCACTTTTCTACCTGAACCTTTTGTCTACTGTTGTTGACCCACATCCGTCTCCACCTATCAACCATGACCACTGGTGAGTTACAGAAAAGGCCTCACTCAAGTTGAACTACTTTCACCATCAGATGTGCTGCACTCTGCCTTCTGGCCAGACAATGTCAGTACCTTTGTTGTTATGATATATGTGGACTTACCCTCCCCACTCGCTTAAGTCAGAATATAATGTCTATAGGGGTTTCATTTCCTGTGCAGAATATAATTTACAGACACAGCTGCCTGCCTGCCCACCTATTAATCCCCACCTCCGTTCTCTGCCCTCTCCAGTGTACCTGTGCCCGCGGATGTCAGACTGGTCACACACCCCTCCCAGGGCGATGCGGTGGAACTCCCTGCCCAGGGTACGGGCGATGGAGCGCCCCACACTGGTTTTGCCCACCCCAGGCGGCCCCACAAAGCACAGGATGGGCCCCTTGAGGGTGCTCTTCAGCTGCCTCACAGCCAGGTACTCCAGCACTCTCCTCTTCAGCTTCTCCATGGCATAGTGGTCACTGTCCAACAGCACCCGTGCTGCATGGATATCAAGACAGTCTGCAGAGACAATGAGGATCAGGGTTCAATTCCAACACCGTGAATATTGTCAAAGACCTTATCTAATGTCAACCAAGTGATTCAGAACCATTCATCTAGATTGTAATAACAAGTATTGTTTTATGTAGCTACATGACTAAGCAGATATATGGTATGGACTCCCCTGTGTGGTAATGCTGAATCATATAAGCAAATGTCCCCAATACTCTCAAACAAGTGTCTAATGACTGGCTATAGAGGACAAAGCAACCAGTGACAAAATAGGATATTGAGCTCCCTCCAGTGGTAGAAGCCTTTAATTCCATTTTGAACAGAGAGTTAAAAAAAGAGCTGTGGTGGACTTCCTCGTGGTACACTTTGGTTTCTACCCCTCGTCCCAAAACAATGCCCTATCCCATCACAGAGATTTTCAAGGTATAACGTGCATATGATGTGCTCTGTATGTATGGATATGTGCATTTCTAAGTTCAAAGAATAAAGTGTAAATTAATAAAGAAATGAACCTGAGATTGTAGTGGTGTCATGGTGGTGTACTGTGCATACCTGTGGTACTTTTGCTCCAGGGCAATTCCACCATAAGATCCAGGTAGTTTCGAGTGAGAGCATACTCTGGCATGGACTGGGGCATCTTCTTCAATCTGTGTAGATTACCATACAGTGCCTTCAGAAAGTATTCACACACCATTACTTTTTCCAAATTTTGTTGTGTTACAGCCGGAATATAAAATGTATTACATTTAGATTTTGTGTCACTGGCCTACACACAATACCCCATAATGTCAAGGTGGAATTATGTTTTTAGAAATGTTTACAATTTAATAAAAAATGAAAAGCTGATATGTATTGAGTCAATAAGTATTCAACCCCTTTGTTATGGCAAGCCTAAATCAGTTCAGGAGTAAAAATGTGCTTAACAAGTCAAATAATAAGTTGCATGGACTTACTGTGTGCAATAATAGTGTTTAACATGATTTTTTAATGACTACCTCGTCTCTGTACCCCACACATACAGATAATTGCAAGGTCCCTCAGTCGAGCAGTACATTTCGAAAACAGATTCAACCACAAAGACTAGAAGGGCAGCTATTGGTAGACATTGAATATCCCTTTGAGCATGGTGAAGTTATTCATTATGCTTTGGAAGATGTATCAATACACCCAGTCAATACAAAGACACATGTGTCCTTCCTAACTCAGTTGCCGGAGAAGAATTTCACCACAAGGCCAATGGTGACTTTAAAACAGTTACAGAGTTGAATAGCTGTGACAGGAGAAAACTGAGGATGGACCAACAACATTGTAGTTACTCCACAATACTAAACTAAATGACAGAGTGATAAAAAGGAAGCCTGTGCAGAATAAAAATATTCCAAAACATGCATCCTGTTTGCAATAAGGCACTAAAGTAAATCTGCAAAAAATGTGACAAAGAAATGAACTGTCCTGAATACAAAGTGTTATGTTTGGGTCAAATTCAACACAACACATTACTGAGTACCACTCTTCATATTTTCAAGCATGGTGGTGGCTGCATCATGTTATGGGTATGATTGTCATCGGCAAGGACTGGGGAGTTTTGTTTAGGATAAAAAATAAACCAAATTCAGCTAAGCTGGGAAAATCCTAGAGGAAAATCTGGTTCAGTCTGCTTTCCAACAGTTACTGAGACAAATTGACCTTTCAGCAGGACAATAAACTAAAACAAATGCCAAATATACACTCGGGTTGGGGACACAAACACACAATGCATAGTCCGGGTAGCCATTTGATTAGCTGTTCAGAAGTGTTATGGCTTGGGGATAAAAGCTGTTGAGAAGCCTTTTGGTCATAGACTTCGTGCTCCGGTACCGCTTGCCATGCGGTAGCAGAGAGAACAGTCTATGACTGGGGTGGCTGGAGTCTCTGACAGTTTTTAGGGCCTTCTTCTGACACTGCCTGGTGTAGAGGTCCTGGATGGCAGGCAGCTTAGCCCCAGTGATGTACTGGGCCGTACGCACTACCCTCTGTAGTGGCTAGCGGTCGGAGGCTGAGCAGTTGCCGTACCAGGCAGTGATGCAACCAGTCAGGATGCTCTCGATGTTGCAGCTGTAGAACCTTTTGAGGATCTGAGGACCCATGCCAAATCTTTTCAGTCTCCTGAGGGGGAATAGGTTCTGTCATGCCCACTTCACGACTGTCTTGGTGTGTTTGGACCATTCTAGTTTGTTGGTGATGTGGACACCAAGGAACTTGAAGCTCTCAACCTGCTCCACTACAGCCCCGTCGATGAGAATGGGGGCGTGCTCGGTCCTCCTTTTCCTGTAGTCCACAATTATCTCCTTTGTCCTGATCACGTTGAGGGAGAGGTTGTTATTCTGGCACCACCCAGCCAGGTCTCTGACCTCCTCCCTGTAGGCTGTCTCGTCAGTGATCAGGCCTACCACTGTTGTGTCATCTGCAAACTTAATGAAGGTGTTGGAGTCGTGCCTGGCCATGCAGTCGTGTACAGGCACGACCAAGATGACATTGAATGTTCCTTGTTACAGTTGATGTTGCCATGTTACAGTTGATGTTGCCATGTTACAGCTGACTTAAATATGCTTGAAAATCTATGGCAATAATTGAAAATGGCTGTCTGGCAATGACCAACAACCAACTTGACAGAGCTTGACAAATTCTTTAAAGAATAATGTGCAATTTCTTTACATTCCAGGTATGCAAAGCTCTTAGAGAGACTTACCCAGAAAGACTCACAGCTGTAATTGCTGTCAAAGGTGATTCTAACATGTATTGACTTGGGGTTGAATACTTATGTAAATGAGATATTTCTGTATTTCATTTTCAAAAAAATTGCAAACAATTCTAAAAACATGTTTTCACTTTGTCATTATGGTGTATAGTGCATAGATTCAGGCCTTAACACAACAAAATGTAGAATAAGTCAAGGGGTATGAATACTTTCTGAAGGCACTGTATGTAATCAAGATGTATTAGTGTTTTATTTTTCATAAATTATTTTACAAATGTTAGAATTTTTCTTCCACTTTGACAAAGTATTTGTGTAGATCGTTGACAAAAGAATGACAAATACATTTTTATCCCATGGGTTGTGAATTCTTTCTGAAGGCATTGTTTGTGTCAATGCCACTACTATGGAAATATACACACATACTGTACACACACACTGCAAGTGTTCCCAAATAACCAGGAAGTCTGAATCCATTGGAATGTAAGTGAAATAAACTGTGAGTACCTTTTGAGCTCTTTGAGACAGACACGCAAGGCAGGCTCTGGCATATTCGCTCCTTTAACCTTCCTGTCCAGGACAGCTGTGTCATCACCATCCTCATCATCACCCTCTTCATCCAAGGAGAACTGACGACCAGGAAGCACACCGCCTTTACGTACAGCCAGCACCTGAGAGATAGGGGAGGGAAGAGTGCCAAGCATGAGGCATACTGTATAATATAGCCGAATAGCCAAACTGAACGAGTGTGCTTGCATACTCCCTTAAAAGACCTTCACTTGAAAAACGAGAAAAAAGTGACAATAGTACTGTTTTTCCCCTTTGAGAAGCCGTAGCCAGTATACACTTCCTCAAACTAGTCAGAATTAATCTAAGATAACATAAAAATTAAAGAGATTTCTTGAGTTTTTGCTGAGGAGATCTTGGTCGCGCAATTTTACATCTAAGATGTTAGGTGCAGTATTTCTCAATTAAAAAATGTGCATGAAAACAAATCGTCTCTCGTTGAATGACAACAAAGACTTTATTGAAGAATCCCTACAGTTGACCAATCACGGACAAAGACTTCGGCACCCGAACTTCAGCTGGCCTCGAGAAAAAGTTGTGTTGTGTGTGCCAGAACAGCCCAAAAAAACCTTACTGGAGTCCAGAACGAACAAAAATGTTGTCATAATATATGCACAATCTCTTCCGAACTGTTTTGGCTGGGAAGCATGCGAACGCCTTTACCCTTTTGTCATCGTCTAGTCTTGGTTTTCTGGTCTTCTGCAGCAGTTTGAGACCCTCAATCTGTCTGGTCAGCAGAGGAAGAGTCTTCTTAAAACGTTCCTCCAGACTCACTGCATCCAGAACCTGCATGTCCACATACATATCACTGTAAGTGTATAACAGAAAGCAGGAAGAGACGCATATAGCTGATACATTCATGCCCTTACACAGGGATGTCAATAAAAAAATATTTGACATTTCTAAAAACGACACATGGTACGTGAATGAACAAGCACCCACAGACATAGAAACACATTGCTCTACCTGGAGCTTCTCTTTGTTGGAGGTATGAATCATAGAAGCAAGGACATCAGGCAGGGTCTCCCTGGGGAGGCTGTCCAAGAGCCTTCTCAACTTGGCCACCACAGGAACAGACATGTCCAACATGCCTACCAACTAACACAGACACACACAGAGGAAAGACAACATAGTGAAGAAACAGTACACAGGGGACAGATATGAAACATGGACAGGGGTGGAGAGATCAGAAATCAAGGTCTGTGTGTACAACAGGCAGTAAATCTGTCCTGTTGTACACATACCATGACATACATTACATAGGTGGATAATATTCTGTACATTTACAGAAGCATAGCCTAGCCTATTACCCACATTGAAGGAATCCTCATTGGCTATGCTAAAAAAACATAAAGCCATAGCTTCTGGTCCTGTGTGGCTCAGTGAGTGTGGTGCTAACACTAGAGCTGTGGGTTCGAGTCCCGATGGGGTCACATACTAAAAATACATACATTCACGGTTACTGTAATATTAGTGGCTTTGGATAAAAGCATCTGCTAAATGGTATATTATTTTTATAGGACACACTTATACTGTAGATTATATTACTGAACGTCAGGAATGCTGCTCCTGCACTGTCTGTCACACCCACCTGCACAGCGGCCTGGTAGAACCTCTGGGACAGCTCCCTCAGCTCTCCCTCTGGCCCGGCTGCCTCAGACATCTCCTCTGGGCTGGTGTACTGCTCCAGCTTATCCAGTTGCTCCACCTCAGCCACGGGGAAGGGCCCATCCTTCAGCAGTTGGGCCACGCGGAAGCGACACAGCCCTGTGATGAGCAGTGTGTAGTGGGGCTTGGGCCAGTTACTACCCACTACCTGCACCGCCAGCCCCGCCGTGCCAATACTAATAAGAAAGCGGTAATTATAGAATGGTATGAGGCGAGGAAAAACATAATCGTCCCTCCCAAATGACACCCTACTCCCAGTACAGTACTGTTGACCAGGGCACATAAGGCTCTGGTCAAAATGTAATTAGTGCACCATGTAGGGAAAAGGGTGCCACTTGAGTTGCGGTCTCTGACCATAACATCTACAACACAGCTAGTGTACAGACAGTCAAAGCCAAAAGAGTAAGATATATGATTAATGTTGTGCCAGAGAAAATTGTGAATTATCAATATGATTTAAGATTGGCGTCCTACTTCAGCTGTTGCAGTTATTAAAGCATAGAGGGACACATATTGCTACTTAGTAACCAGTGAACTAACATGGTTGTATCCTGCTAAATGCAAGGTTAAAGTCCATCTGAAGTTCAAACGACCATTCTAGAACAACTTACAGGAGAGAGCATAGGGGAAAAGTTTAAATTCCACTTTCAAAAATTTAAAGCATGATTTAGCTATCAAGTTTGTCCTATTTTCAAGAATCAATTAAAGGAATTCTTAAGAAATAATATAACCTCGCTTACTGATAACACCACCATCGTAAACATTTCGAAACATTCAAACAACATCCAGTGCTATAATAGGCAGGACATGGCATAGTTACCATTGAGTGAAGTTTAAATACACTAGCTAACTTTTCTCAATGTGACATTTAACTGACAGCGGTTGTCGTACAGCTTGCTAACTTAGTTACATCATAGCTCTACTACCGCTTAACTACAACAGGTAGCTGTTAGGCCTGCACTTTGCAGGCACAAAGACATGTTGAGATGTCATGTAAAATAGCAGAATTAGCTAACTACTGTTACCTACCTATGTAAAGTGGGGAGATCTTCAGTATCGTGTTCAGGATCTCGGGTGTTGGGGATCACGCCGATGATGGTGCTCTTCAGCGAGGTCCCCTTCAGCAGTCTGTTCTTCACCAGATGCATGTTCCTTGCCGTTTCAACACTGATCCGCATCGTCGAGCCCGGTAAAAGCACCCCTTCATGGGTCAACAGCAGAGGCAGTCGACTTGGGATTTGGATACCACTGTTGGATGACATTATTTGATGTTTTCCCAGCTACCTATCTTCAGGTCAATATAGACTAAATGTATAGTACTTCTTTCTACATCGGCTGACAGGCTAGGGCGAATGTCCAAACATTGGAAACTACGGCGTGCAGTAGGGGACAAACGCCCTCTGTTGGTCAAACGCATTAACATATAAGCGCAACGCTCAATTGCCAGTGGAATTTTCCGATGAGAATTGTTTCCAAATTGATACAGTACAATGTTGTTTCTTAAAACCTCTTAAGGATCCGCCCCTTTTTTTCAATTTTCGCCTAAAATGACATACCCAAATCTAACTGCCTGTAGCTCAGGACCTGAAGCAAGGATACCATTTGAAAGGAAACACTTTGAAGTTTTTGGAAATGTGAAAGGAATGTAGGAGAATATAACACAATAGATCTGGTAAAAGATAATACAAAGAAAAAACCAACCGTTCTTTTGTATTTTTTTTGTACCATCATCTTTGAAATGCAAGAGAAAGGCCAAAATGTATTATTCCAGCAGTTTGGATGCAAACTGCAGTTTGCAGTTTGGATTTTAGCCACTAGATGGCAGCAGTGTATGTGCAAAGTTTTAGACTGATCCAATGAACCATTGCATTTCTGTTCAAAATGTTCTATCAAGACTGCCCAAATGTGCCTAATTTGTTTATTAATAACTTTTCACGTTCAAAATTATGCACTCTCCTCAAACAATAGCATGGTATTCTTTCACTGTAATAGCTCCTGTAAATTGGACAGTGCAGTTAGATTAACCCTATAAAGGTGTGCATCAATTGAACTTTGCTTCCAAAACCAAACCACAGGCGATGCATGTTAATGTTCAGACCGAGCGTCGAGGATCTTAACAAAACTCCCCCCTTCAGAAGACGCCTTTGTCCAATGACTCTCATGTGTAATGTAATAGAACTGAAAGTCATGATCAAGGGCTAGCCATCAGGTAGCCTGATTTCAGATGTGTCCATGTAAACAGGATTATTAGGGATGGATCGATATTTACTGAATGGTTCCCTGGAGGAAACTGGGTGAGGGTCATGCCTTTTCAATTTCAGTCAAGAGCATGGGTTAGTATTTTTTTTAAATCTAGTCCAGGGGACGGTCATGTAATTTGTAACTGATGAAATATCTATATTTTAGAATTAGTTCCTCATCTCTGATTCTCCGCTGGGCCCGCAATATCAAGTGCACCGATAGGCTATATTTAGTGTGTTCTCAATCAAATGATCCATAGCCTATAGGCTACAAAGTAAAGTTATATTTCTAAGATATCTGCTGGGATGGTGTAAATAAAACTAGGCTGCATTACACACTGCAATGGATATTCCAATCCTGATCTACTACTATAATAGATTTATCAGAGTTAATGATTCAAGTAATTTACAGCATTTTTTATTTTGTTGTATTTATTATGGATCCCCATTAGCTGCTGCCATGGCAGTTTTTACCATTTTTAAAACATTACAATACATTCAAAGATTTCACAACACACTGTGTGCCCTCAGGCCCCTACTCCACCACTACCACATATCTACAGTACTAAATCCATGTGTATGTGTGTGTATAGTGCGTATGTTATCGTGTGTGTGTACAGTATGCATGTGTCTGTGCCTATGTTTGTGTTGCTTCACAGTCCCTGCTGTTCCATAAGGTGTTTTTTTATCTGTTTTTTTAAATCTAATTTTACTGCTTGCATCAGTTACCTGATGTGGAATAGAGTTCCATGTAGTCATGGCTCTATGTAGTACTGTGCACCTCACATAGTCTGTTCTGGACTTGAGGACTGTGAAGAGACCTCTTGTGGCATGTCTTGTGGAGTATGCATGGGTGTCCGAGCTGTGTGCCAGTAGCTTAGACAGACAGCTCGGTACATTCAACATGTCAATACCGCTCATAAATATAAGTATTGATGAAGTCAATCTCTCCTCCAGTTTGAGCCAGGAGAGATTGACATGCATATTATTAATATTAGCTTCCTGTGTACATCCAAGGGCCAGCTGTGCTGCCCTGTTCTGAGCCAATTGCAATTTTCCTAAGTCCCTCTTTGTGGCACCTGACCACACGACTGAACAGTAGTCCAGGTGGACAAAACTAGAGCCTGTAGGACCTGCCTTGTTGATAGTGCTGTTAAGAAGGTAGAGCAACGTTTTATTATGGACAGACTTCTCCCCATCTTAGCTGCTGTTGTATCAATATGTCTTGACCATGACAGTTTACAATCCAGGGTTACTCCAAGCAGTTTAGTCACCTCAACTTGCTCAATTCATGTGTAGTGATTACATTTTTTCACTTTAATGTTATTTTATGTTTCTTCAGATAGGACATAACACGTATATTTTTTTTATTTTTTTTTATTGTATTGTAATTTGAAATGTAATAATAAAACATTTATTATAATAAAAATAATTTAAAAACTTACTAGAGCGTCGAGTGTGCGCTTTGAACGCTCCAAGAGCGAAACGTTCTGAATTTACGAACGGACAATCTGACAATACTCTGAATTTACGAACGCCCAGAGCGCACTCAAGAGTGAATTTACGAACACGGTCTGTCTTTAGGTTCTGTCCCTACATGGCCATATCTCCACGTTCCAGCACTTGTTTACGGAAGACAGCCGGACCACCTGTGCTAATTAGCTATCTAGCATGCTCCGAACACCTGTGTATAACGGAATAAGGCCGCCAGAAACATGTTGTCACTGAAAAATACTGTCGGCTGCTACTGTGATAAAGCTGGTTAAAACAGTGTACAGTAAGTGTGTATTTTGCATTTGTGAAATTATTTTGACGTGACAAAGTAAAGGGCTTTATGATTCTTGAACCATATCGCAATTATGAATCCATTCACGTTTAGATGGAGTATTTGGCTGTTTTGGCTGCCAGAGCCAGTCGACCTCTGAAAATATCAAGATCCTTGGACAATTAAGAATTATATATATATAGAGAGAGGGATAGTTTACCTTTAACTAGGCAAGTCAGTTAAGAACACATTCTTATTTACAATGACGGCCTACCAAAAGGCCTCCTGCTGGGACGGGGGCCGGGATTAAAAATAAAACATTAATAAAAATGTCAAAACACACATCACGACAAGAGACACCACATAAAGAGAGACCTAAGACAACAACATAGCAGCAACACATGGAACACAGCATGGTAGCAGCACAAATCATGGTACAAACACTATTGGGCACAGACAACAGCACAGTGGGCAAGGTAGAGACAACAATACATCACGCGAAGCAGCCACAACTGTCAGTAAGCGTGTCCATGATTTGAATCTTTGAATGAAGAGATGGAGATGAAACGGTCCGGTTAGTGTTTTTTGCAGCTTGTTCCAATCGCTAGCTGCAGTGAACTAACTAAGGAGTCTAATGGTAGACACCTTAAAAGGAGTAGTTCACTATTTTACAACTTGATGTTAGATATTTCCTCACCCGGAAAGTACTAATCCATGCTTCAGTTTTATTTAAACAGCCATTAGAAAACTACAGCTAACTTTAGCCACCGCTAAAGGAGGCTCGCTTGGCTGGTGCTAGCACATGCGCGGATCACACACACTGCTGGAACACCGATTAAGGTGTTTACATGTCCTAATAATTTGAAAGATTGCTCAGAAAACCAGCCGTTTTAAGTTTCCATTTTGACCTCAAACCGATTAAGATAAACAGAGTAAGGTGTGACATGATTATTGCGTAATCTGTCTACTGCCATAATCAGTTTAATATCCAATTATTAAAAGTGTGCATGTAAACAATCTCTTGTGTACATAAACAACTCTGATGTAATCTGACCACAATCAATCATACTGCAGAAATTCTTGTTGAACCTGGAATAGATTTTCACAAATTGCTTTATTTCAGCATTGATGTGCATAATGCCAAATACATGAGTGGCTGGAATTCACTGACTATGCCTGCAAGTCAGCAAAACACCTTAAAGCATTTTATAAAAAACATAGAAATAACAGTTTTAAACAAACACATTTACTATAATGTTCATAAAGACAAACAGTCAGAGATGAGAGTAGTTGGCTATGTTTGTGTTCTTAGTTTTATGGGCAACAGTTGCTAATACCTATGTCACCTATAAGTGTTCCCTGATTGCAAAAAAATATAAAATAATAAAAATAGAAATGCTATATCGTGCTCTGCTTGAGCATAGCCACCTGCCCTATACCATACAACTGTCTAAACACATCTAGAACCCACAATCAAAACACAGAACATAAACATCAGTAGACAATATATTATAAATATACATATGAAAACAATAGCGCCCTTCTCAGGTTTACTGTAGTCTCTTTCTGCCCTTCCGCCAGTGAGGTAAGCCACAATCTGAGGGAAGAAAATAGTGTAAGTGACAGATGAATCATTATAAAATCATATCTAAATATTTCTGATAAAATCATACCAACTGTTTCTAATAATCAATGACACTATATGAAACTTGTTTTGGTTTGAACATCCTAGCCATGAAGTAAGCCCTTAACCTATTCACTATATTTTTGTGTTGCTATGTTATATCTGTTTTTTCTTCTTGTGGTTTTTATATTCATTATTCATGTTCCTCACGAGTGCTTTGTACTCCTTCCTGCCTTATATTTTCATATGGAAACTCTTCAATTGAATTGTTAACAGATATTATATAGCCTCAAAACCTCCACTGATCTCTCTGTAAAATAGGGAAAATATCAACCTTAAGAGGTGCTGATGCAATTAACCTGTGAAGTTAATAGTGCATGATACAGACATGATAACAGGCCTTAACATAACATGTCTACGGCTCTATGTTGTGTCAGTATGATGCACATAAAGACAAAGAAAACAGTAAGAGGGCTGGCAAGATGTGTGGGAAGCAGCCAACATCTCATCTCTTCCCCTTTAAGATAGTGTCGAAATCAGCCAGTATGTTTTCTTTCCCACGGTCTGACATGACTTAGCTTTCTTTACATTAACTCAAAGTACCATCTGGGTTAAACTTTGTCTGACCAGTCTAACCAGGCAACACATAGCTATGTTTTACCTATATAGGATGTGTAAATTATTAATAAATAGGCTAACAGGAGATATTGACAGGCATTTCCAAGTCCTTTTATGGCACAGACGTCAATGAGTATGACCTGGGCATAGACAACCATCTCTCTTCAAACAGTGTTGAATAAGAACATAGTGTCTACAAACACTGAAGAGACGCAATGAACACAACAAGCCCATATACAGTATGCCAAACCAGTTGAGTAGGTTTGTGTTGATGGGGAAAATGCCAACTTTTGGTATTTAGCAGTCATACAGCTACGCCTTATTTACTTTGAAGAACTACTAAAATAGTGATTTTGTCAGACTGCATAGGCAGCAGCTCTATAGAGATGAGATGACTTGGAATGAAATAATAAAGTCATCAAATAAAACAAATGTAATATACACAACAACCAAAATATTTAATTAAAGTAATGTGAATAATGATGGTTATTAAGTTATATACTAATGGACAATCACTAGCATCATGGGACTTTCATTAATTGTTTTATTCTGTCCAAAAGTATGTGGTCACCTGCTCATCGAACATCTTATTCCAAAATAATGAGCATTAATATGGTGTTAGATGGAGTTGAGGTCAGGGCTCTGTGCAGGCCAGTCAAGTTCATCCACACCGAGCTCGACAAACCATTTTTGTATGGACCTCAGTTTGTGCACGGGGGTATTGTCATGCTGAAAAAGAAAGGGCCTTGCCCAAACTGTTGCCACAAAGTTGGAAGCACAGAATCGTCTAGAATATCATCTGCTGTAGCATGAAGATTTCCCTTCACTGGAACTAAGGGGCCTAGCTCGAACCATGAAAAATAGCCCCACACCCTTATTCCTCCACCAAACTTTATAGTTGGCACTATGCATTTGGGAAGGTAGCTTTCTCCTGGCATCCACCAAACCCAGATTTGTCCGTCAGACTGCCAGATGGTGAAGCATCACTCCAGAGAACGCGTTTCCACTGCTCCAGAGTCCAATGGCGGCGAGCTTTACACCAACCCAGCTGATACTTGGCATTGCGCATGGTGATCCTAGGCTTGTGTGCGGATGCACGGCCATGGAAACCCATTTCATGAAGCTCCCGACAAACAGTTATTGTGCTGACGTTGCATCAAGAGGCAGTTTGAAACTCAGTAGTGAGTGTTGCAACCGAGAACAGACGATGTTTTTGAACTACGCGCTTCAGCACTCGGCAGTCTCGTTCTGTGAGCTTGTGTGGCTTACCACTTCGCGGCTGAGCCGTTGTTGCTCCTAGACGTTTCCACTTCACAATAACAGCACTTACAGTTGACCGGGCAGCTCTAGCAGGGCAGAAATTTGACGAACTGACTGGAAAGGTGGCATCCTATGACGGTGCCACGTTGCTCTTCAGTAAGGCCATTCTACTGCCAATGTTTGTCTATGGAGATTTCATGGCTGTGTGCTCAATTTTATACACCTGTCAGCAACAGGTATACTCAAAAAGCCAAATCCACAAATTTGAAGGGGTGTCCACATGCTTTTGTATATATAGTGTATCATCTGACTTCTGTCACACTTTAACAAGTAGTTAAGACTCATGTTACAAGAGGAGGAATGAATGAAAACTGCATGTCTGGAAAAGTACTCTTGATGGACAGTGGGTAATTGAATTAGAGAGGACAGAGTTCAGAGGTAATGGAAGAGAGGAAGTACAGTAAGGGAATGAAGTGCACTCACAGTCTTGCTCTCTGTCTTCACTGGGAAAGCAGTCTTTGAAGAGACAGTGCATTGTCCGATAGCAGTTATCCAACAGAGATTTGGGGGTCACGAACCTCCAGCCTTTTGAGTCAATCTCCTTAACCCTTTTGTAGATCTCCTCTATTTGCTCTGGTGGCTCTCTCTGAGAGATAAATATACATGGCCATTATGAGATACGTTTGTTCAAACAGAGAGATGGGTAGAACAGTGATGGTGACACTATGGCCGGTCTTACACACCTCATCACTCTGTGGTGGGAACACCTGCTGGACCTTCCTGAAGAGATCCTCCAGGTCGGTGGTGTACTTGTAGGAGGGGTGTCTCACTGGCAAGACCCTCAGAATCCTCTTCAACACCTCCTGGTTGACCAACAGCCACACATCCTGCAGGTCCCCGTCTTCCAGATCCTCCACCCTCGCCCTCTGGAGGGACGAAGACAAGAGAAAGAAGTGCGGTAGATTGGAGTGAGATAGGAACAGATAGATGTTTTATTTAACCTTTATCAGGGAGTCATACTGATACCAAGGTCTCTTTTACAGATGAGCCCTGAATTACATAAATTCCAGAAAATACACACTTCAAAATATAAATACAAAATGCAAGCAGAAAGAAAAAGTCATAAACAAAAAAACACATTCATCATTAATAAGGTCCTCAATCAGCTTTCTGAATTTCCCTATAGGCACCAAAACATCCAGTTTAATAATTTGTAAAGATTGTTCCACAAATAAGGTTTAAGAAAACTAAAAGCTGATTTACCTAACTCAGTAAAGACCAAAGGAACTTCCAGAGTTAACTATACCTGAGATCGGATGCGGTAAGTCGTATGTCTAAAGTTTAGTAAAGATATTAGGAACAGTGGGACTTTTATAAAATGGCTTCATAAATGAAAACATAGCAATGTATCAACCTACGTGACATCAAAGAGGGCCAACCAACTTTCTGGTAGAGAATGCTGTGACGAGTACTGAAATTGTCACCTGTAATAAAGCGCAGTGTGCTATGAGAAACTGCATCTAACGACTTTAATGAAGTGGCAGGTGCGTTCATTTAGATGATGTCGCCATAGTCTAGGACCAATAAGATCATTGTCCGAATAGTCGGCTTTCTACTATTTAGCGAGAGGCAGGACCTATTCTATAGAAGAAGCACATTTTTATTGAGGATATATTCTAAATTGAGGAAAGCCTCTGAATTAGCAGTGAGGGATCAACAGTATCAAAAGCCTTTGACAGGTCAATGAAGAGGGCAGCACAATGGTGCCTTTTATCCATACAGTTAAGCACATCATTTATAACTACGGATGCAGCAGGGATAGTGCTACCTCAAAAATAAGATCTTAGCTGAGAATTAATCAAGGATTCTAATATTTTAGCTAGATCAAGAAAGTTTAGAAATAGGGCGATAATTATTTAGGTCACAAGGGTCACACCACCTTTGTGAAGGCGGAGTACATGGGCCGCCTTCCAAACCTTGGGGATAGTACCAGATATAATTGTTAGGTAAAACATATGGGTTAATGATTCAGCAATCAGGGGGGCAGAGAGCTGCAGAGAAAATGGATCAAGCATATCAGCCCCAGTGGATTTTTTTGTTGTTACATCAATCTTAAGCAAGGCATCTAGAACATCGCTGATAATAAATTGTTGTAATTAAAACAAAGATTCACTAGAAGTTGACGGGATAACTGTCGAGTCAGCTAGAGTCTGGCAGAGGGAAGAGCAGTCGATTGTCTGATCAGGGTCAATTAAACCACCGTTTGTCTCAAATAAAAAGCCTGCCGAGATGAAATTATGATTAAAAGCATCACATAAGAATTAAATCAATCAATGAGGAGTTAACAGGGTTTTTCACATTTAGCCGTGTGGTTTTGAGATCAATTGTGTCAGATTAAAATCAAAGCACATACTCTTAAATTGATCTGAGGCCGGGGATAGCCAATCCAAATTCAAATCCCCTAAAATGACCAACTCCGAGGACATAAAAGGTGTTAAACACTCAGATATAGCACCAATAGCATCCACCATGGCATCGGTGGGGGGGTTAAGGACACATCTACAACCAGGAGCAAAAATGTCTTGGGACCAGAAATATTTAAAGATTGGGACGCCATGAAATTTAATTTTACATATATGGCAACCCCCCCACCACTTTTCTGTAATTTGTCACATCTAAATACATTATAATCATTTACTTCAATGTCTTTATCAGAGACAGAACCCTTTAACCATGTTTCCGAGAGAACCAGAACGTCAGGACACGAGTACTGTACCCACATTTAAATTGTGTCCATTTTATCATTATTATTTTTTTATTTGTATTTTACCCCCCTTTTTCTCCACAAGTTCTATCTTCTCATCGCTGCAACTCCCCAACGGGCTCGGGAGGTGAAGATCCGCTTCATGTGTCCTCCGAAACATGACCCGCCAAACCACGCTTCTTAACACCCGCCTGCTTAACCCGGAAGCCAGCTTCACCAATGTGTCGGAGGAAACACCGTTCAACTGACAACCGAAGTCACCCGGCCCGCCACAAGGAGTCGCTAGAGCGTGATGAGCCAAGTAAAGCCCCCGCGGCCAAACCCTCCCCTAACCCGGATGACGTTGGGCCAATTGTGTGCCGCCGTGTGGCACTCCCGATCACGGCCAGATGTGATACAGCCTGGGATCGAACCCAAGTCTGTAGTGACGCTTTTAGCACTGCGATCCTGTGCCTTAAACCGCTGCGTCACTCGGCCCTGTGTCCATTTTCTTATCGTGCACTTGCCCAAACCCCCTGCGAGACTTAAAGTCAGAGGGGGTATTCAGCTCATTCCCATAAGAGCTAACAGACATAGGGTCATCTACAGCTATTTGTCAACTCCGCCAAAGGAGTTGAGCTGCTGTAGGGAACCGGAGTGGCTGCCAATGCTCCATTCTGGGTGTGCACAGGAGGCCTTGGTGTGGCTCCTGTTGCAAGGTTGGGGCTGCCATGGGGGGCAGTAGTGTCCAAGGCCAGTCCTGGGGATGGGAGTAGGGAGGGTAACCAAAACTAGCCTGAGAGGGAGGTTGTGGGGGTGCGAAGCTTCAAACTCTCTACATATGAGGGCTGATGATGTGAATGAAAACTCTTCTGGAGCAGGGTAGAAATTACGATCTTCGCAAGGGGGAAGATGGTGGAGGCCCTCTCTATCACTCCCCTTAGTGATGTGGCCACCCTCTCCTGTTGGGTACGCAGGTCATGATGATATGGCTGGGGAAGCCAAGCTGGGCCACAGTCAAGAGCTCCATAGCTCTCTCTGTTGTGGGACGCCATAACTTTGCTACCTTTTTATTTGGGAAAAGTGTATTCTCTAATATAAACTTTCCATTGGAGTCCATCATTAATATAATGTCTGTGGAGGATGGCAGGAGGGATGTGAGTAACTACAGGGATGAGACGGATGGATCAGCCTGGTGCATTGGTTGGTTATGTTGGTTGCTTGGGTTGCTTGGTTGGTGGGTTCTGATTCAGCTGTTGCCTTGGTCCTGAGTTTTTGTGTAACTCTTTGTAGAGTGGATGGTTGTGGCTGAGAAATTCCTGCCTTAGCTCATGTAGCTCCTTCTGCAGGTTCTGCATGTTTCTAGTGCTGACTGTGCTGGACAGTTCCTCTCTAAGTCTGCGCACTTCCATCCTAAGAGCCTGGTTGTCCTCAACAGTTTTCAATGCACACTGCAGCTCACGGATCTCATCCGTATGCCAACGCACCAGGCTGATCTCCTCCTCTATAAGATAGTGGTACTTTCTGACATTTTAAGTTAATTGTTGGTCTTGTGGAAAGCTGTGTGCCAAGCATTAGGATCCTCCATGTAGAACAGAAGGTCTACTTTAATTTCCTTGTTCGCTTTTAGGATGAAGTCTGCCCTCAGAGTCTCAAAGCAATTTATTTTTCCTGACTCACTTGTAACATTTTTAGTATAGCCCCAGTCGGTATTCACGTAATAAGGAATTCCCCTCTCGACCACGTCCACAAATTCTATTAACCCCCAACAACATTGTCGTTGGTTTTTTGTTATACAGAAATAACAAAACATGCCGAAAAGCTGCTGTGTTGTTCAATGTACATGTAACCAGGTCAAAAATATCCACCTACGTATCGCAATGCTCTCACGTAGGGAAATAGAGCCTGCGAGAAGAGCCCTGTGGCTTCAGGCTATGTCGTGGGAGAGTGGGAAATAGAGCCTGCGAGAAGAGCCCTGTGGCTTCAGGCTATGTCGTGGGAGAGTGGGAAATAGAGCCTGCGAGAAGAGCCCTGTGGCTTCAGGCTATGTCGTGGGAGAGTGGGAAATAGGCTACACGTAGCTAGGTTTGTGGAAAACATTTAATCCCAGGTAAGACATTTAACTTGTTTAGTACAGTCCGTTTGTAACTCCACTCACTACTTATAGCTGTATAGTCCGTTTGTTTGTGTTGTTGGTCGGTAGCCAGCTTGCACCCACTCACTCAAGTGGCTGCTAGCATAGTCATGAAAAGAAGCATGAGGGAATCCCTACAATATTACGTTTTTCTAAGTAGTGAGAACGCTAGGGAGCAGCCAATGTTGGATGATGTACTTTTCTTAAATGTAGAATTGTAATCGACAAAAACAAACAAGAAAATTGCATTTGAAAAAGGTCAAGTTTTTGCTGTGAGACAATGTGGTAACCACATGTTGTTTTCCCCACAGGCAGGATTGCGACATTCTATCTAATACCAACTGGGTCTGTACATGATGGCCATAGAAATAAGAATAAATAGAATGGGCGTCCCCATTCAAGTCATTGATGGCATAATGGGTGGACTGGCGGCCATTGCGAGTGTACCCAAAGCAGGAAGTACAGGCAGGAAGTAAAAGTAGGAAATGTACCCATCAATCTGTGCTGTGATTTGTTGAATCAACTTAAATTACATTACAAAAAATACATTCCATTGCATGAGCCACATCAGTTAGCATCATTTGAATGAACATTCTACATTACCGTGGAAATTATTACATCACAATACAAGGAAGCCATTGCGAGTGTACACCAGTCAAATTGCCAGGGTAAGAGGTTCCAAGCCCATTCTATTCATTCTTATTTCTATGGTGATGGCAAGGTCTCTGAAACAATGCTTAGAGAATGCAGCCATTTTCATCTCCATGGTGACCTCTTTATACAATGCACTCTGCTCTAGAATGATGTGCATGTGCCTCTTGATGAAAGCGCTTATTATTAAATGATGCACCTGTAGATCATTTCACTAATTGTGTGTAAAGTTGTCATCAAGGAAACGGGTGGCTACTTTGAAGAATCTAAAATCTAATATATATTTTGATTTGTTTAACACTTTTTGGTTACTACATGATTCCATGTGTTATTTCATAATTTTGATGTCTTCACTATTACTATACAATTTTGAAAATAGTAAAAATAAAGACAAACCCTTGAATGAGTAGGTGTGTCCAAACTTTTGACTGGTACTGTATAACAAACTAATAAGTGCTGCTTAAGTGCTGGTGCTCATAGTCCCAGTTGGTACTGTATTAGATAGAATCAATGATTTATATATACACTAGATGAATGATAGGGGGTGGTGTGTTTAAGACACCGTGCCTCCATCTTGACACTCCCTCACCGTTGTACAAAATATTTTAGAAGCTATAGAAATGCATTTATTAATGTATACATTCGTTTTTGCACACTTTTAAATTATATTATGTGAGCTAAACATAAAATATTTTCCTTCAAGTTAAATGTTTTTAGATTACTAATGTCACTTTCCCCACTACAACAAAAACATTGTTAAATACATTTAATTTTGTCCTTGACAACATTTAATTCAAATACTGTAGAATTCCTTTCATTCCTATGGAGGACTGCTCCTACTGGGGAGTGCCAATATTGCAGTCAGGTGACTTCAAAGCCTCTCAATGGCCAATACATAGCATCAGCAATCCAGGGTGTATACAAAGACAGTACAGCATGATTATATGCTGAAACTGCTTCTCCAATAGAAATCCCTGATCACACTTGTAGGCAATGTCATGGCTAGCTAAAAGGCGCTGCATGGTCAATCTGACATCTGCATTGGCCGTGTAGTATTTACAGTGATATGGCCTCTGCAGAAGTCAGGGCATTCATATTTCTTGTGCTTGGTGGAGCAGCGCAGAACTGTGGAGCAGAGCTGTTGTGAAGGAATTTGTCAAGGAAGTGAGTTTGTGTTTATACACAACCTCCCACCGCCACCTAATGTCAACCAATAATTTCAATGCGGAGCTATACAGAGGCATCCGCATTGTTACAAAATTTGGGGGGGTGCACGGGGATGCGGTACAGAGCTCAATTTGGCCTCTGCATGCCCCCGGAGGCTCCGAAATTGCGTCACACCCTCCATAAGGAGCCTCCCACCAAATTTACGGATCAAGCATAAATTGGCTTTTAGCTAGCTAAGCTCATGTGTAGAAACACGTCATCGGGTCTAACGGTGGTCTCACATGTTCAACTACTTAAGACATAGGCTCAAATCTAGGTTGTGTCTTTAAATTTGGAGAAAATCAACAACTAAGGGGACTTGTCAAACCCCGGCCTGGTGTGTTTGGTCTGTTTCACAAGCGTTCCCGGGAATTGTCACGGTTTTGCGCCTCTGGGTTTAGAAACTCTGTGGTTTTATGTACATCATTGGATGTACATCAAGAGCCTGCCTGTGGGGAAAACAAGGTGTGGTTACCTAGATTACCCCTTTTCTGTATGACAAAAAAATCAAGGACAAAGTTGGCTCTTTTACAATGGGTGTGAAAGGGAAAATGTTTTTGTTTTCCCCAATTTGTGTGCGTGGTCGAGGAGAATTTCTTATTATTACGTGAATATCGACTTGGACTATGGAATTGGTTGCTAGGTGACTGATGGAGTGATAAGAGTGAAGATAAAGGAGGGAGAATAAGGAAGCAATGTAGACAAAGGGTGAGTGAGTGGGTGGTGTGACAAGTAGATTTTTTCCATGATTTAAGTTAGACCAGTGATAATGATAAGGAAACAAAGGGAGGGACTCACCAGCCTGGTGATGTTGCTGAGTTTGAAGACCTCCTCATAGTGAACTCTGATGGTGTAATTAATGGGTAAATTGTGTTTCTGTTAAAAAGACAGGAAAAATGTTGGTGTCAGATTGTGTTTGTAGAAAAATACCACATTTAATGTAATCTCCACATATATCAACTGTCATTGTCTTTTTTCTATGCTGTGATCCACACACTAGTCTTGCCTAATTTCATTAATATTCCAAATGTGTTGTAACTGTCTCGATATATCCTGTCCCCTTCTTACCATGTTACGTCTTCTGCCTATGAGTTTGTTTTTCAACGTCTTCAAAGACGTGCACTGGGCAGTTCTGGGCGTCATCAAAACAGGTGGTAGTACACATATCAAACCTACAGGGGGCACAACATACATATGATATCATATAACATGTCACTCACTGACGCAGTTAAATATTCTAAAACAGTGTCGTAGCAGTATTGAAGTGGTATAATTGTGGTGAGAACTGAGTAAAGATGTTGAGACTGTCACAGTGCAAAGCCAGACCATAGCTCCTAGCTAGACCTCTGTGGTTGCTTTGCTAAAATGAATTATGCTGAACCATGACCTCTTCTTTCCATCAGACTCATCATCTCACTGAGAATCCACCAATCTAAGAGAAAGCCCCAGCTGAGCCAGATTACAATACTGATTAAACACAACAATAATCTCCTCTAAAACGCTTTCACCTTAATCTGCATGCGGTCAAGTGCAGGAGACATCCAATACAGTCATGGTCAGTGGTACATTTTCGCTATTATGTTTGAAAACAGGATTTTGGTCCTGTGGTCCAAACGCAGACTGAGACAGTAGTACCTATTTTGACAAAAGGGTATTTTTTCTCAGGAGTAACTAACTCTGACTAGCACAGTTTCATAGCAGTGGGGGCAGAGTGACTGGTGGCATGCAGTCCAAAGCCAGTCTGTTGTGGACCACTGTGTGGTTAGATACTGTGGCCGAGGGCTTAGATGTAGATGATTGTATAGTGACTCTGAGTCAGCAAAATCTCCAAGACCTCACAGCACACTTCCTAGGAATGTACCTCACTGCACTTCTACAGTCAGGGGCTCAAACATCAGATACCTCACTCACCCTACCCCCCTCTCTTGCCTTCAATACACGTTCTTCCTCTCATTTTTTACTCAAGTGTGTGTATTTCTTTCTCTCTGTTACAGGACGTGGTTAGATACATCGGTTTAACAGCTTTTTTGGAACAGAAACCAGACCTACGCAACACTTTTTTTTGTTATCTCTCTTTCAATCTGAGATAGGAACTGATCAGACCTATGACGTCTTCTACTGTCAATCCCCTAAACACTTTCTAGCTTGAGCTCTCTGAAATATACATTGTTTGTCTATGATGAGTCATGGTTACAGTTCTTCAGTTTAAGGGGGGGGGGGGGGGGGCTTTGATCTCTTTTACGAAAACCCTTTAGGGGTTTCTCCATAGCAGAACAAACTTTGTGTAAACCGTGATGAAGGTCTATTGTCCGAAACATTCGTGGTCCATTAAACCCTTTGTAGAATATACAAGAATGTCAGTGTGATTGATTTTCTTTTACTAACATATGGTATGCAACCATGGTGCCCAATGGGAAAAGGTATGCATCATTCAATTTATTACCACTCTCCAAAGACAACTGGGGCTCAGTTGCTGAACAGACGTATGGTACTATAAACTCCCAACGGTCTCTACTGACAGATGTATTTCCTCACACTATTAAGGGCCTCTTAGCGCTCAGTAGGTGTATAAGTGGCTGAAGTGATGGGGCCTCACCCAGCCCATTGCAACACAAACAAAAAATATTAAAGAAACCAGGAATAACATCCATAATCTACCGGTACACATAATCTCAGTTCTGATCCCACACCACTACATCCCCACAATATGTCAAGATTCTAGCCTTTGACCTGACACGTAGTTCCCAGGGCAGTTGCTGTAGGTTAGAGTGACATCCGCAAGCCCCCCAATTCTTCACACATGCACCACAGGACTTCTCTTACCCAATAGAGCTCCCAGGAGCCAGGCTGTTGACCGGACCATACTCCAATTTATGCCCCTGTTCAGACACGCTGGAGGCCTCCGACTCAGAGCCCACACTGTTCCAGAGCACCACAAGGTTCTTCTCGCTCCTTGTTAGCCTGTAACAGCAACACAGACAGGCATTTTTAACAGTTCAACATTGATTGTCTTCACTGGTTTCAATCAGATTTGTTCTGAATAGCTATAAACACCACAAAACCCTTGTCAGGTTGAAAGAACAGGAAATAATCAATGTACAGTATACGTTGACATTTGATGACAGACCTCCGTGTACATCTACGGCCACCAACCACTTAATGTCAAAAGGAGAAGTTTGAATTTTGAAACACTGTATTGCCAAAACCGGTGCATAGACAAAGCTGCGGGAAGATGTTTGGGGGTGGGGGGAAAACATTTTTTTTTGCCAGCACTACAGACGGCTATATCGTGGAAACCCCTTCAAATTAGTGGATTTGGCTATTTCAGCCACACCCGTTGCTGAAAGGTGTATAAAATCGAGTGCACAGCCACACAATCTCCATAGACAAACATTGGCAGTAGAATGGCCTTACTGAAGAATTCAGTGACTTTCAACGTGGCACCACACTGCCACCTTTCCATCAAGTCAGTTCATCAAATTTCTGCCCTGCTAGAGCTGCCCCGGTCAACTGTAAGGGCTGTTATTGTGAAGTAGAAATGTCTAGGAGCAACAACGGCTCAGTCATTGCCACACAATATATATATATACATACATACATACACACTGAACAAAAATATAAATGCAACATGTAAAGTGTTGGTCCCATGTTTCATGAGCTGAAATAAAAGATGCCATGCACACAAAAAGCGTATTTCTCTCAAATTTTGGCACAAACTTGTTTACATCCCCGTTAGTGAGCATTTCTCATTTGCCAACATAATCTATCCACCTGACAGGTGTGGCATTTCAAGAAGTTGATTAAACAACATGATCATTACACAAGTGCACCTTGTGCTGGGGACAATACAAGGCCACTCTAAAATGTGCAGTTTTGTCACACAACACAATGCCACAGATGTCTCAAGTTGAGGGAGTGTGCAATTGGCATACTGACTGCGGGAATGTCCACCAGAGCTGTTGGCAGAGAATTTAATGTTAATTTCTCTACCATAAGCTGCCTGAAACGTTGTTTTACAGAATTTGGCAGTAAGTCCAACCAGCCTCACAACCGCAGACCACGTGTAACCATGCCAGCCCAGGACCTCCACATCCGGCTTCGTCATCTGCGGGATCATCTGAGACCAGCCACCCAGACTGCTGATGAAATTGAGGAGTATTTCTGTCTGTAATAAATCCCTTTTGTGGGGAAAAACTAATTCTGATTGGCTGGGCCTGGCTCCCCAGTGGGTGGGCCTTTGCCCTACCAGGCCCACCCTGCCCCTGCCCAGTCATGTGAAATCCATAGATTAGGGCCTAATTAATGTATTTCAATTGACTGATTTCCTTATATTAACTGTAACTCAGTAAAATCATTGACATTTTAATTAAATGTTTTATATATAGTACCAGTCAAAAGTTTGGACACACCTACTCATTCAAGGGTTTTTCTTTATTTTGACTATTTCCTACATTGTAGAATAATAGTAAAGACATCAAAACTATGAAATTACACATATGGAATCATGTAGTAATCAAAAAACTGTCAAACAAATCAAAATATATTTAACATTTTCGATTCATCATAGCCACCCTTTGCCTTGATGACAGCTTTGCACACTCTTGGCATTCTCTCAACCAGCTTCATGAGGTAGTCATCTGGAAAGCATTTCAATTTTAAAAGGCGTGCCTTGTTAAAAGTTAATTTGTGGAATTTCTGTCCTTAATGCGTTGAGCCAATCAGTTGTGTTGTAGAGGTGGTATAGAGAAGAGCTCTATTTGGTAAAAGACCAAGTCCATATTATGGCAAGAACAGCTCAAATAAGCAAAGAGAAACAACAGTCCATTATGACTGACATGAAAGTCAGTCAATCTGGAAAATTTCAAGAACTTTGAACGTTTCTTCAAGTGCAGTCGCAAAAACCATCAAGCACTATGATGAAACTGGCTCTCATGAGGACTGCCACAGGAAAGGAAGACCCAGAGTTACCTCTGCTGCAGAGGATAAGTTCATTAGAGTTAGAAGCCTCAGAAATTGCAGCCCAAATAAATTCTTCAGAGTTCAAGTTGGACCGCAGAGTGAAGGAAAAGCAGCCAACAAGTGCTCAGCATACAGTGGGGCAAAAAAGTATTTAGTCAGCCACCAATTGGGCAAGTTCTCCCACTTAAAAAGATGAGAGAGAGGTCTGTAATTTTCATCATAGGTACACTTCAACTATGACAGACAAAATGAGAAAAAAAATACAGAAAATCACATTGTAGGATTTTTAATGAATTTATTTGCAAATTATGGTGGAAAATAAGTATTTGGTCAATAACAAAAGTTTATCTCAATACTTTGTTATATACCCTTTGTTGGCAATGACAGAGGTCAAACGTTTTCTGTAAGTCTTCGCAAGGTTTTCACACACTGTTGCTGGTATTTTGGCCCATTCCTCCATGCAGATCTCCTCTAGAGCAGTGATGTTTTGGGGCTGTTGCTGGGCAACACGGACTTTCAACTCCCTCCAAAGATTTTCTATGGGGTTGAGATCTGGAGACTGGCTAGGCCACTCCAGGACCTTGAAATGCTTCTTACGAAGCCACTCCTTCGTTGCCCGGGCGGTGTGTTTGGGATCATTGTCATGCTGAAAGACCCAGCCACGTTTCATCTTCAATGCCCTTGCTGATGGAAGGAGGTTTTCACTCAAAATCTCACGATACATGGCCCCATTCATTCTTTCCTTTACACGGATCAGTCGTCCTGGTCCCTTTGCAGAAAAACAGCCCCAAAGCATGATGTTTCCACCCCCATGCTTCACAGTAGGTATGGTGTTCTTTGGATGCAACTCAGCATTCTTTGTCCTCCAAACACAACGAGTTGAGTTTTTACCAAAAAGTTCTATTTTGGTTTCATCTGACCATATGACATTCTCCCAATCTTCTTCTGGATCATCCAAATGCTCTCTAGCAAACTTCAGACGGGCCTGGACATGTACTGGCTTAAGCAGGGGGACACGTCTGGCACTGCAGGATTTGAGTCCCTGGCGGCGTAGTGTGTTACTGATGGTAGGCTTTGTTACTTTGGTCCCAGCTCTCTGCAGGTAATTCACTAGGTCCCCCCGTGTGGTTCTGGGATTTTTGCTCACCGTTCTTGTGATCATTTTGACCCCACGGGGTGAGATCTTGCGTGGAGCCCCAGATCGAGGGAGATTATCAGTGGTCTTGTATGTCTTCCATTTCCTAATAATTGCTCCCACAGTTGATTTCTTCAAACCAAGCTGCTTACCTATTGCAGATTCAGTCTTCCCAGCCTGGTGCAGGTCTACAATTTTGTTTCTGGTGTCCTTTGACAGCTCTTTGGTCTTGGCCATAGTGGAGTTTGGAGTGTGACTGTTTGAGGTTGTGGACAGGTGTCTTTTATACTGATAACAAGTTCAAACAGGTGCCATTAATACAGGTAACGAGTGGAGGACAGAGGAGCCTCTTAAAGAAGAAGTTACAGGTCTGTGAGAGCCAGAAATCTTGCTTGTTTGTAGGTGACCAAATACTTATTTTCCACCATAATTTGCAAATAAATTCATTAAAAATCCTACAATGTGATCTTCTGGATTTTTTTTTCTCATTTTGTCTGTCATAGTTGAAGTGTACCTATGATGAAAATTACAGGCCTCTCTCATCTTTTTAAGTGGGAGAACCTGCACAATTGGTGGCTGACTAAATACTTTTTTGCCCCACTGTATGTGGGAACTCCTTCAAGACTGTTGGAAAAGCATTCCAGGTGAAGCTGGATGAGAGAATGCCAAGAGTGTACAAAGCTGTCATCAAAGTAAAGGGTGGCTATTTGAAGAATCTCAAATATAAAATATATTTTGATTTGTTTAACACTTTTTGGGTTACTACATGATTCCATATGTGTTATTCCATCGTTTTGATGTGTTCATTATTCTACAATGTAGAAAATAGTAAAGATAAAGAAAAATCTTTGAATGAGAAGGTGTCCAAACTTTTGACTGATACTGTATATATACAGTTGAAGTCGGAAATTTACATACACCTTTGCCAAATATATTTAAACTCCGTTTTTCACAATTCCTGACATTTAATCCTAGTAAAAATTCCCTGTGTTAGGTCAGTTAGGATCACCACTTTATTTTAAGAATGTGAAATGTCAGAATAATAGTAGAGAATGATTTATTTCAGATTGTATTTCTTTCATCACATTCCCAGTGGGTCAGAAGTTTACATACACTCAATTAGTATTTGGTAGCATTGCCTTTTAATTGTTTAACTTGGGTCAAACGTTTCAGGTAGCCTTTCACAAGCTTCCCACAATAAGTTGGGTGAATTTTGGCCCATTCCTCCTGACAGAGCTGGTGTAACTGAGTCAGGTTTGTAGGCCTCCTTGCTCGAACACGCTTTTTCAGTTCTGCCCACAAATTTTCTATAGGATTGAGGTGAGGGCTTTGTGATGGCCACTCCAATACCTTGACTTTGTTGTCCTTAAGCCATTTTGCCACAACTTTGGAAGTATGCTTGCGGTCAATGTTCATTTGGAAGACCCATTTGCGAACAAGCTTTAACTTCCTGACTGACGTCTTGAGATGTTGCTTCAATATATCCACATACTTTTCCTCCCTCATGATGCCATCTATTTTGTGAAGTGCACCAGTCCCTCCTGCAGCAAAGCACCCCTACAACATGATGCTGCCACCCCTGTGCTTCACGGTTGGGATGGTGTTCTTCGGCTTGCGAGCATCCCCTATTTTCCTCCAAACATAACGATGGTCATTATGGCCAAACAGTTCTATTTTTGTTTCATCAGACCAGAGGACATTTCTCCAAAAAGTACGATCTTTATCCCCATGTGCAGTTGCAAACCGTAGTCTGGCTTTTTATGGCGGTTTTGGAGCAGTGGCTTCTTCCTTGCTGAGAGGCCTTTCAGGTTATGTCGATATAGGACTCGTTTTACTGTGGATATAGAAACTTTTGTACCTGTGTCCTCCAGCATCCTCACAAGGTCCTTTGCTGTTGTTCTGGGATTGATTTGCACTTTTTCCTGAGCGGTATGACGGCTGCGTGGTCCCATGGTGTTTATACTTGCGTACAATTGTTTGTACAGATGAACGTGGTACCTTCAGGCATTTGGAAATTGCTCCAAGGATGAACCAGACTTGGAGGTCTACACATTTTTTCTGAGGTCTTGGCTGATTTCTTTTGATTTTCCCATGATGTCAAGCAAAGAGGCGCTGAGTTTGAAAGTAGGCCTTGAAATACATCCACAGGTACACCTCCAATTGACTCAAATGATGTCAATTAGCCTATCAGAAGCTTCTAAAGCCATGACATAATTTTCTGGAATTTTCCAAGCTGTTTAAAGGCACAAGTCAACTTAGTGTATGTAAACTTCTGACCCACTGGAATTGTGATACAGTGAATTATAAGTGAAATAATCTGTTTGTGAACAATTGTTGGTAAAATAGTTTGTGTCGTGCACAATCACAGAACAATTGTTGGAAAAATTACTTGTGTCATGCACAAAGTAGATGTCCGAATCAACTTGCCAAAACTATAGTTTGTTAACAAGACATTTGTGGGGTGGTTGAAAAACGAGTTTTAATGACTCAACTTCACATGTGAATCCAAAATACATTTGAATTCTGAAATTCTCACATCTGGAGGCATGACAAATGTGAATGGCGTGTGAATGATGTGATCATTCATTCACGTGAATTTCCATGATCAGTTCCAAAAAAAATACAGAAAATTATGACAAAATTGACAACAAGAACATTAAATCACACATCACAGCTGTAACTTGGAGAAAAGTAGAGGACAGTGCCCCAAAAATAACTTACATATATCACATGTATGGACATATGTTATATGACAATAAAATGCATAGCAAATAGAGTAGGCATAGCCAACACTGGCAAATAACATGTCTCTAAGTGTGATGGGAAATGTTATAATCTATCCTTTGGATCATGGATCCCAAGGGTCTTCATTATTTAGCCCTATAGCCTACAATATCAAAACAGCACCTTCGGGTTGCATCCTCAGCGTCCATATTAAATAATAGCATGTCTTATAAGGCCATATAACTAAAGTTGGCTAAGCGCAGCAATACACATCCAATATTTGCTCAAGACGTTACAAATATCACTTCCATATTCACCTGCACAATCACAGCAGTAACTCCACAGAAACTCGCAACTTCAACACTCCGTTATCTTCAGAATGACCATCAGCAGCAGCGACCAAAAGCACACATGGTTCACACAAACGACTTACTTACAAGGCTGGGAAACCACGCGTGCGTGTCTGGTCAGTGACATTGAAACAATGTCATCTTTAATAGATGACCTGCGCGTAGCAACTCCCAGAGCAAAACCCCCGTTTTAGGCGAACGCGAATTTGGGAAACTCCCTGAAGCCTCACTTTCTTTGGCCCAGAACTCCAAAACGAGAGAATATTGATTAATTGCGCAATGCCCATATGGTCGTCTCCAGCTCCACCTTGCAGGCGTAAATTGTCAGGTTTTACTTTCACTTTCCATGCACTGCGCCATAACTCTCCCAAATAATATTCTCACCCCCGACTAGACTGCCCTAAATATTACATTCTAATTCAATATCCTAATACAAATTAAAAATTATAGAATTCAAATACAATTTGTTGGCACAGATATCGCACCATACTCCACATTCAGCTCCATAGGCTTAAAACTTACTCCATGTGCTCAACAGCCACGCGGCCATGTAAGGCAATTTATTCACAATCACACAATTTCATGACATTAACATCACTTATCTTCTAGGGCAGAGTTCATTGTGAACAAATAGACTGACTGCTCGAGTGACCAACATATGCCTACTCAGGACAGCTAGGGTACCAAACTGTCCCACCACAAACGCCCACGTGGATCATTATGGATTTATTTGGGCTTTATCCCGCAGTACTGAGGTGCAGCATGAATGAGACTCTGGAAAAGAATACTACAATGGCTACAGGATTTGTTAATGGTTTTGGTAACATTTCTGAAGCTGAAATGGGGCTGCTCGTGTTTGAGAAAATTACAATATTATGGAGGACATTCATTTGCCTTCTGACCCAAGTGGTTAACTTATCATCATCCATTAGTCAGCTGTAAAATCAAAGTCTAGGTCTTATTAGAATAGCCTAAACCTAATTACACTAGAAGGGGTGGGTAGCCAACAGTCAAAGTGGAATCCTCTCCCGTTTCCTTCCCTTCAGATGCTGTGTGTGAAAAAAGTTTACTGGTGAAAGCAAACACCTCTGATACAATATTGTTTATTTCTATGTTTCAAAATCAAGATAATTGCAGAGGAAGCTCCTTTACACCTGGGGTTCTCAAACGTTTTTGGGTCCGGGACCCCTTTTGTGATAGTAAATTCATCAAGGACCCCCTCAATCAGGAAAAACTCCAGTGAGATAAAAAAAAAGAGCATACAAGGAGTTCTACTATGACTTTGACAGTGCATGGCCGAACTAAACAAATCTCAGGCCCTGGGAAGGCCCATCTCTTGGCATCTGAGAGAACATTTAGCAGTTTTCAAGCAATTTTCCTGCAATTCTACACATTTTGTCATGGGGCAGAGATGTTTTGTTGTTGTCGCTTTAAATACTGTCTTGCCTGCATCTAACTGATCTAGGGTGTAATCATAAGTCCAACAATTGCAAACGAGAGCTTCTATTGGACAAATTCAGGTATGTTTTGTTCCATTTGCTTCTGTTTAATAATATTGTATTACACCTTCTAAACTTATTCCATGGATCCCTCGGCCAAAATGTGTTTAATCAGTTAGTAATATTCTTTAAAAAAATTAATGTAAAAAAAATCTTTTTTTAAAATATATGTTTTAGATCTGGCTCCGGACTAGCTGCTGTACCTCATCCACAGACCCCACTTTAAGAACCCCTGCTGTAGGCCATCGAGACGAACTGTCATTTCAGATTTCAGGCTGGCCTAGAGCCAGATAGACACTGGAGACATTTTGAGAAGGGGCATTCCATGTACAGTGCAGACCCCAAAATCTTAAACCAAACCTCAATCATAACAACACCATCTGCTAGTCCAGACAAAGTGACATCAGGGGGGAAATCCCAGAAGATGGAGACCAATGACTCTCCAATGAAGGGAATGTACATCCTCAGCATTCTTACTCAAACAAGGGGCGGGGTGAATGACCCCGGTGCTCAATATTTTAGTCTGCTAACATATTCATTCCTGCTTGCAGTTACAACACCAAGATGTTTGCATAAAACAGATGCAGTAAAGAGGTCAATGGAGTTTACTGAAGTTATTTTAGAAAACTATTTAATTGAAGTAAATAAATGTCTGAGACAGATTACTAAGTATACATTTATATGTAAATATGCATGCAATTTGAAAATATGTCTTTAATTGGGACGTCTATCTCTGGCCAGCAGAAAGGATGTTTCACCATCATTTTGAGAAGCTACATTAACAAGGCAACTGGTTGAGTCTTGAGTCAAACTGTGGTGAATGACAAACACATTCCAAAGAATAAGCACCTCTTCAAGCCATAATAACAAACATACACTGGGGTGCAACACTGATCACACAAATATGCACAAACAAGCTCACTGAAAGATACCACACTTAGTTTACAAACATCTCTCTGCACTATGCCTAACTACCTATATTCCCAGCAATCTCACCAACCTCAGGAATGGCACAACACCAACCTCGAAAATGGCACAATGGTATTATGTTCTGCTGTTGAATGACACTTTGAAAATTAAAAGTAGAGGAAGAGGCAGTGACTCAAAATAACCCTCTGCTAAATCCATATCAATTGTAGGGCATCAGTGCCTTAACTTGAATGATCAAGATACAGGTTAAATGTCCTAATACCCGTCACAACATTGAGTAATTGCCTTACTACCGATTAGTAATGCACCAAAATTGCTTATCAATAAAAACTAAAATTGAAATATAGTGTAGACATTGTTAATGTTGTAAAAGACTATTGTAGCTGGAAACAGCTGATTTTTAATGGAATATCTAAATAGGCGTACAGAGGCCCATTATCAGCAACCATCACTCCTGTGTTCCAATGGCACGTTGTGTTAGCTAATCCAAGTTTATCATTTTAAAAGGCTAATTGATCATTAGAAAACCCTTTTGCAATTATGTTAGCACAGCTGAAAACTGTTATTCCAGTGTTTTACTTGCTATATTGTAATTGCCTCGCCACCATGGCCTTTTTTTGCCTTTACCTCCCTTATCTCACCTCATTTGCTCACATTGTATATAGACTTATTTTTCTACTGTATTATTGACTGTATGTTTTGTTTATTCCATGTGTAACTCTGTGTTGTTGTATGTGTCCAATTGCTATGCTTTATCTTGGCCAGGTCGCAGTTGCAAATGAGAACTTGTTCTCAACTAGCCTACCTGGTTAAATAAAGGTGAAATAAAAAAATTATACTGATTAAAGAAGCAATAAAACTGGCCTTCTTTAGATTAGCATCAGCATTTGTGGGTTCGTTTACAGGCTCAAAATGGCTAGAAACAAAGATCTTTCTTCTGAAACTCAATCTATTCTTGTTCTGAGAAATGAAGGCTATTCCATGTGAGAAATTACCAAGACAATGCTGTGTACAACGCTGTGTACAACTCCCTTCACAGAAAAGCGCAAACTGGCTCTAACCAGAATAGAAAGAGGAGTGGGAGGCCCCGGTGCACAACTGAGCAAGAGGACAAGTACATTAGAGTGTTTAGTTTGAGAAACAGACGCCTCACAAGTCCTCAACTGGCAGCTTCATTAAATTGTACCCGCAAAACATCAGTCTCAACGTCAACAGTGAAGAGGCGACTCAGGGATGCTGGCCTTCTAGGCAGAGTTGCAAAGAAAAAGCCATATCTCAGACTGGCTAATAAAAATAAAAGATTAAGATGGGCAAAAGAACAGACAATGGACAGAGGAAGATTGGAAAAAAGTGTTATGGACAGACGAATCGAAGTTTGAGGTGTTCGGATCACAAAGAACATTCGTGAGACGCAGAAAAAATAAAAAGATGCTGGAGGAGTGCTTCACGCCATCTGTCAAGCATGGTGGAGGCAATGTGATGGTCTGGGGGTGCTTTGGTGTTGGTAAAGTGGGAGATTTGTACAGGGTAAAAGGGATCTTGAAGAAGGAAGGCTATCACTTAATTTTGCAACTCATTGCCATACCATGTGGACGGCGCCTAATTGGAGCCAATTTCCTCCTACAACAGGACAATGACCCAAAACACAGCTCCAAACTATGCAAGAACTGTTTAGAGAAGAAGCAGTTAGCAGGTATTCTGTCTATAATGGAGAGGCCAACACAGTCACCGGATCTCAACCCTATTGAGCTGTTGTGGGAGCAGCTTGACATTATGGTACGTAAGTGCCCATCAAGCCAATCCAATTTGTGGGAGGTGCTTCAGTAAGCATGGGGTGAAATCTCTTCAGATTACCCCAACAAATTGACAACTATAATGCCAAAGGTTTGCAAGGCTGTAATTGCTGCAGATGGAGGATTATTTGACGAAAGCCATGGACATAATTATTTCAATTAAAACTCATTATTTATAACCTTGTCAACATCTTGACTATATTTTAAATTCATTTTGCAACTAATTTCATGTATGTTTTCATGGAAAACAAGGACATTTCTAAGTGACCCCAAACTTTTGAACGGTAGTGTACAGCTCATTGAGTGCGGTTTTAGTGCCAGCATCGGTCTATGGTGGTATGTAGACAGCTATGAAAAATACAGATGAACTCACTAGGTAGATAGAGTATCTAATGATAAGCTGTAGACCACACTACCTCAGGCGCGCAAAACCTATACTTCCTTAGATATCGTGCACCAGCTGTTTACAAATATACATAGGCCCCCGCCCCGTGTCCTACTACTGTTCCATCCTGCCGATAGTGTATAACCTGCCGGCTGTATATTATTAATGTCGTCGTTCAGCCACGACTCGGTGAAACATAAGATATTACAGTTATTAATGTCCCGTTGGTAGGATATACATGCTTTCAGTTTGTTCCATTTATTTTCCAGCAATTGAACGTTAGCTAACAGTACGGATGGCAAAGGCAGATTAGCCACTCTTCGCTTGATCCTCACAAGGTACCCCAATCTCTTTCCACGAAATTTGTTTCTTTCTCCAGCGAATGACGGGGATGAGGGCCTGTTTGGAGTATATCCTTCCCGTCCGACTCATTAAAGAATAATTATTTTTCCAATTTGAGGTGAATAATCGCTGTTCTGATGTCCAGAAGCTCTTTTCGGTCATAAGAGACGGTAGCAGCAACATTATGTACAAAATAAGTTCCAAACAATGCGAAAAAACAAACTAGCACAGTTGGTTAAGAGCCAATAAAACGGATTGGCATACAATCTCCCGGAGTGCAAATAATCTCAAAGGAAGGGACATAGACATGATTCATTCATACATAATAGATTTATCTTACAATCAACATATGCATATATGATTGGCTAAGCCTCATCCTCTACAGGATGGGTGTCCCTAAACGGGACGGTTGTTGCTGACGTATGCTAATGTGACTAGAATGTTGTTACATACAACAGCCAACTTTCCGGGACATAAACATGTCTTTTATGGGCAGAAAGCTTAAATTGTTGTTAATCTAACTGCAGTGTCCAATTAACAGTAGCTATTACAGTGAAAAAATACCATGCTATTGTTTGACGAGAGTGCACAACAAAAACTTATCACGGCAACTGGTTTGATACATTCACCTCTGAAGGTAAATAATGTACTTACATTCAGTAATCTTCCTCTGAATTGTCATCCTGAAGGTCCCAGAGATAAAATATTTATGTTCAATGTAGGAACTGGGTTCTACAGTTTGCTCTCTCTGGCTCCACACCCACCCGGCCCAGACAACTAGATGTGTGAAAGTTAGTGTATAAGCTAATGATCCATCATGTGACATTCCTGGGAGTGTGTAAACTTTGTTTTATTACCATCGCATTTTTGTATGTTCTCTATAGTTATGCACTTGCAAATGTATCAATTGACCAATTCCGTATATTTGGGCAAACTCCTGGCAGACTTGATACAAAATATTGTGTAGTAATGTAATTCTTCCCTGGATCAGTCAAACTTTGTACACACACAGCTGCCATCTGGTGCCCACAATCTAAATTACACCTAGACTCCTATCTGAAAGTATGTCCTTTCTCTATTGCATTTCAAAGATGAAGAAAATAACAAATGTTTTGTTTGTATTATCTTTTACCAGATCTAGTGTGTTATATTCTCCTACATTAATTTCACATTGCCACAAATGTCAAAGTGTTTCCTTTCAAATGTTATCAAGAACATACATATTCTTGCTTCAGGTCCTGAGCAACAGGCTGTTTGATTTGGGTTTGTCATTTTAGGCGGAAATTGAAAAAAAGGCTATGATCCTTGAGGATATTATTGCCGTTTCACCATTTCAGTGAAAAATTCTAAATTCCATCCATGAGAGCAGACTGAAAAACAAGACACAGAAGACCTATTGTAAAATGAAAGCCAAAATCAGAGCTGGCTTTGTAATCCAATTAAACAGTAAACTATGCAGATATTGTTAAAACTCACTGCTCCTTTGCCTCTCCCACATAATTATAACAGACAATGTGACAAGGCATTACAAGAGATAAAAAAAAACACTTTATTTACAAATTTGCCTGCCTGTTTTCTCATGACTAATACGGAATGGTATCACTTCCCGTCGCTATTTTTACACAATCCTGTCATCCTGTGTAATAGATATGGACAATTTGTCCATCAAAGGAATATACTTTTTAAGCACTAAATAAACAGCTGCTGGACACTGACGTTTTTAGGATTCAAATCGATACAGAAAACAAAATCCATTTGTAGCACACAGTTACAGAAAAATACTTAAAATGGATCGTTTAAACAAATCACACAATGCAAAAACAGTCGAGCTAATTCTATCAAAGGGTTTACTAGGTCATGCTTCTCACGGTTGAAAACCCAGCGACTGCTCCTGTATGAGACTCTAAAGCACTGATGCTACACACATGATACATTCTACAGAATCCGGCTAGGTTTAAATGACATCCCGTGAGTCAAAACCTTGGGGTAAATATTCACCATAGACTGTTACCACAATTCATGACATTTTATAGGCCTAATAAAGAAAACAGGGCCTAAAGATCAATTCAGAGTGTTCATAGATTGTGAAGAGGCAAGGAAACTATGTTTTGTCGACATCTCGGCAGGAAACCAAGAAAGCTCTCAACTCCTCCTCATGTTAACATAGTGAGTGTATTTGTGTATGTACAGTACAGGAGGGTTCTAGAAGGCATAGCGTGTGCGGATGTCCTCCAGTTTCTTTGAGACCTCAGGGGGGGTACGGTCCAGCTCCTCAGCAACACTCTTCTGCTTGTGGGGGTCCATGGAGTTGAACTGCTCACACAGATCTCCATCTATCACATTCTGCACACACAGACAGGAGAGAGGGTCAGAAACAGTAGGTAAGACTGTCTGGATGGCCAAAGAACAAGGCTTCCGATTTTCGCTATCATGTTCAGAGACCGCATGCAATCTGTTAATAATTCACAGCATGTCTACAGTCGTCAAGTCCAGAACAGACTACGGGAGGCGCACAGTAGTACATATAACTCATGCAAGTGGATTTTAAATACACCTTATGGAACAGCGGAGACTGTGAAGCAACACAAACAAAGACACATGCATACAAACACACAATAACACATGCACTATACACACACGTTATAGATATGTGGTAGTAAAGTAGGGGCCTGAGGGCACACACTTAATGTTGTGAAATCTGTTATGAATGTATTGTCATGTTTTTAAAAATGTATAACTGCCTTAATTTTGCTGGACCCCAGGAAGAGTATCTGCTGCCTTGGCAGGAACTAATGGGGATCTATAATAAACCCCAGGAAGAGTAGCTGCTGCCTTGGCAGGAACTAATGGGGATCCATAATAAATACAATACTAATACTGATCCAGCCAAATATATATGTCAGGAACCACATGCAGTTGGTTCCTGGCATAACTTTTCACCCAAAATATTTGGTATCAGATTCCATTTGTTAACGGTGTCCTCTGGACACATTCCCTCTACATCGCTGGGAGTATAGATTGTGGCTTTCTTTGCCCCACCATACTAGGGGAATAGTAATGCAACCTAATCAGGTAGTACCCACCTTTACAGGGAAGTAGTAGGAGCGGAAGCTGAGGTGGTCCCTGCCACACAGAGGGGGGAACTCTGAGCGCATATGCATCTCTAAGTGCTGGAAGAAGTCATGATCCTGAAGACAAACAGGCACACCATAGATTAATTCTCCACATCAATTAGGGCTGTCCCGACCCCAAAAAAATATTTTGACCAATCGATTGGATTACTTTTTCCATATATACAGTGCATTCAGAAAGTTTTCAGATGCCTTGAACTTTTCCACATTTTGTTATGTTACAGCCTCATTCTAAAATAGTTTTTTTTATTTTTTATTTTTCTCCATCAATCTACACATAATACACCATAATGACAAAGCATTAACAGGTTTTTAGAAATGTTAGCACATTTAAAAAAAAAAAAAAAAAAACTGAAATATCACATTTACATAAGTATTCAGACCCTTTACTCAGTACTTTGTTGAAGCACTTTTAGCAGCGATTACAGTCTCGTGTCTTCTTGGGCATGACGCTACAAGCTTGGCACACCTGTATTTGGAGAGTTTCTTTCATTATTTTCTGCAGATTCTCTCAAGCTCTGTCAGGTTGGATGGGGAGTGTCGCTGCACAGCTATTTTCAGGTCTCTCTAGAGATGTTAGATCGGGTTCAAGTCCAGGCTCTGGCTGGGCCACTCAAGGACATTCAGAGACTTGTCCCGAAGCCACTCCTGCATTGTCTTGGCTGTGCGCTTAGGGTTATTGTCCTGTTGGATGGTGAACCTTCGCCCCAGTCCGTGGCCCTGAGCACTCTGGAGAAGGTTTTCATCAAGGATCTCTCTGTACTTTGCGCCATTCATATTTCCCTTGATCCTGACTAGTCTCCCAGTCCCTGCGGCTGAAAAACATCCCCACAGCATGATGATGCCACCACCATGCTTTACTGTGGGGATGGTGCCAGGTTTCCTCCAGACGTGACGCTTGGCATTCAGGCCAGAGTTCAATCTTGGTTTCATCAGACCAGAGAATCTTGTTTCACATGGTCTGAGAGTCTTTAGGTGCCTTTTGGCAAACTCTAAGCGGGCTGTCATGTGCCTTTTACTGAGGAGTGGCTTCCGTCTGGCCACTCTACCATAAAGGCCTGATTGGTGGAGTGCTGCAGAGATGATGGTTGTCCTTCTGGAAGGTTCCCCCATCTCAACAGAGGAACTATGTCAGAGTGACCATCAGGTTCTTGGTCACCTCCCTGACCAAGGCCCTTCTCCCCCGATTGCTCAGTTTGGCTGGGCGACCAGCTATAGGAAGAGTCTTGCTGGTTCCAAACTTCTTCCATTTAAGAGTGATGGAGGCCACAATGTTCTTGGGGACCTTCAATGCTGCAGACATTTTTTGGTACCCTTTCCCAGATCTGTGCCTCGACACAAACCTGTCTCAGAGCTCCACGACAATTCCTTCAACATCATTGCTTGGTTTTTGCTCTGACATGCACGGTCAACTGTGAGACCTTGTATAGACAGGTGTGTGCCTTTCCAAACAATGTCCAATCAATTGAATTTACCACAGGTGGACCAGTCAAGTTTTAGAAACATCTCAAGGATGATCAATGAAAACAGGATACACCTGAGCCCAATTTCGAGTCTCATAGCAAAGGTTCTGAATACGTATGCAAGTAAAGCATTTGTTTTTTATTTGTAATACATTAGCAACATTTTCTAAAAACTTATTTTCGCTTTGTCATTATGGGGTAGTGTATGTAAATTGATGAGGGGAAAATTAATTTAATACATTTTAGAATAAAGCTAAAACGTAACAAAATGTGGGAAAAGTCAAGGGGTCTGAATACTTCCCGAATGCACTGTATGACTCATCACAATTCTATCTTGGAGATGTACGAACAGTTCCTTTAACCTAATAGTTTCTGCACTGTCAACTATGGAACCTTCTATAGACAGGTCTGTTTCTTTCTAAATCATGTCCAAACAATTGAATTGGCCACAGGTGGAAACCAAACAAGTTGTAATGATGGAAATTGGATGCACACGAGCTGAATTTGGAGTGTCATAGCAAAGGGGTGCAAATAACTTATGTAAATTAGATTTCGGTATTTCATTATGAATAAATTTGCAAAACTTTCTCAAAACATATTTTCACTTAAACATTATGGGGTGTTGTGTGTAGATTGATAACATATATATATTTTTTAATCTCACCAATTTTGAATTCAGGCTGTAACAACAAAATGTGGAATAAGTCAAGCGGTATGAATACTTTCTGAAGACATTGAGTGTGTGAGTGAGGTACCTCGTGGGAAGTGAAGGGCACCAGGATGCCGATGCCTCCAGACAGAGTTGTGTAGACCAGAGACTCTGAGCCGCCGGGGATCAGTGTGGTCTTCTGCAGTGACAGCACCGTCTCCCCAATGTGGTAGTTCATGATCACTTCAGCCTGACACAGGGGAACAGACATGGTACAGGGTCAGGCACAGACAGGGCATTACAGAACAATTCTCACCCATGACACACACCCAGAAAACATTGCTTATATGCACCCTTTTTACCAATTGCCCACAATAAGTCCAAGCGGAGGGAATTTCCCACTGACTACCTAAACATCTTCTAGCTCTTAAAAGCTTCCAATAAACAGCTTAAAAGGAAAACAGCATATTTAACAGCAAATTGGCCTGGAGAGCTGCCAAGATTTGGAGAGCAGGTCTGGCCTCGGATGAGGCAAACCACAACATCACCAAGACAAACAGTGATCCACAGAGCGAGGGACAGACAACAAGTCTCTATAGAGCTGTGACAGAAGAGCAGAAAGCCTGTACCTTCTGAGAAGCTCCGTTCAGCAGACCTCTATCCCACAATGCTTTATTCCCAGTTGGGTCCTCATCCACATCGTCACTGGTGTTAGGGGGAAGGCGCACCTGAGGGGGTACAAAATGTAAGTGTAAAAGCCATCAAGATGTTTGTGGCATCATTGAAATATCATAAATTGGATAAAACTGTTAGTATGACACGTCTGGCAAACACTTCCTTTTAGAGAAAAGGTAGTATCCAATATAATACCCAACACCTTTGTAAGAAAGGAACAATAAAGAGCGACCACATACAATGCTGATGTTGCCAAACTTGTCGGCTGAAGCCATGGTGTCGTAGTCCAGCAGGCAGGCGGTGGTGACCCAGCGAGGGTGGGTGTCGTCAGCGAAGATGATCAGCTGATTCTCGTTGCGCTTGTAGCGCACCCAGAACAGACTCTCCTGTACATCAGTCACTATGACCCGCTGACCGATGGTGTGGATACCAGTCACCAGGTTGGGCACATGCTGCAAACGAGACAGATGACATCAACTGAACACCTCTGTCCTCAATGGACTGCCATATAGATTTTATTTGGAAGGTCTGGAACCTAAACAAGAGGTGGACAGTGGTAAATTGTCCTTTGGTACAATGGATGGATGATGCTGTGGCCTTTTATCTTTGATTTTGGAAGGAGATTCTTACAAATCAATCTTCTCCCGAACGTGATTAATGCACTTAGATAGCTATCAATTCTACAGCGGTTAACTTGATTCCTTTGAGACCTTTAAACTAAAATACTTCAGGTTAGTCTTAAACTAGGCTGGGTGGTAAATTGCATTTTACTATATAGCGGTATATATCCACACAATGCTGTGGATAGATGATTTGTTCCATGAAATAACTCACTAATGACGCATAAAAAAAATATAGCAATCACAATTTAATCAGCAATAAGAAACTGCTCTTCAGCTGAGAACGACTAGCGAACTTGCAAGAACAAGTCAACAACTTCGGGAGTAGAGACACCTGGAAAACGTCATACTGTCGTCACGTTGCGAAAGTAAAAACTGAAATTTAATAGAGGTCAAATAGAATGATTATTCTCATAAAGAAATAAATAAGAGGCATACTAAGACAAAAGAAACGTGACAGTGTATACATGATAAACTACTGCAGGAAATTAATTGATTACATTTCTTGAAGTTAATGCTGGAATTAAATAACTATGCAAATGATACCCACTGGTCGAGTACCAGAGTTTGTGACTACAAAGGAGGATTTATATTCAATGTTCTACAAATAAGACTACGTCAACCTAAAATAATAGGATAAAAACTGACAGTGAATTTTGGTTGAAAAGTATAAAGCAGTCAGAATGAAGAAAGCCCATTAAAACAACTTACAATTCATTTGCACTACTCAAAGCATGTTTAGAACTATTAATATTCAGAAACATCAAATACCATCATAAATGGACATAAATAAATTCACTAATTGTCAATGTCATAAATCATTAAAAAAAACATTAATATGGCAGTTGTTACCGATGTCTAAAAACACTAATACCGTAAGTTATAAACTGTACACGACATGATTGCAAATGTAAAGCAAGCACTTTCAACTCTTTGCGACAGCCCTTTTTGTGAAAACCGCAAAAATCGATGTGTTCATATTTGCTCTTGGTGGAAGGTATTAGTCAACCTACCAGAGTAAGATCGATGTGATATTGTATTGCTAAAAAGTTTTGGAAAGTCCTGAGGTTGTTTCACAGTCATTGGACGTTCTTGGACTGAAATATTAGGTAAAAAGTTTATTTCGGTTACATCAATAAAAAAAATTAAATCAGAGAAAATAAAAAAAACAGCAGGTTACAAAGTAGAGCTTCATAGCTACGTTTTAATGTATGGGTTGACAGGGATTGGAACAAATTTACATTCCGCCATCCCCATGACGAGTGCTAGCTTGCTAGCTGTGTGGGAGTGATTGACGCCGTTTTCTGAAGCAGCTGTGGCGAGAGGCGGCGTGCGCGCCATTGGCTGTATTTTGCCAGCTGAAAAGGTTGTGATTGATGGTTGAAAACTACGAGAATCCTGTGGCTACAGCCCTACAATCGATAAAAAAACATAGCTAAATACCAATGAATTGAGAGCACTTTGACAGAGTATTTTGTGTAGATCATTGACAAAAAATGACAATTATATTCATTTGAATCCCACTTTGTAACAACATAAAAAGTAAAGTGGTGCGATTACAAAAGACAGTCGCAGGAGCATCAATCTGACCCCTTGACACTTCCTGGTCTGAGAGCTTGTTAGCCTTCCTAACCAGCCACTTGCCACACTGCCGTCTGGTCTTGTGTTTACACAGTAGAGTCAATAGTTTTTTATACATCCTTGTGTGTTTATTTTTGTGTGTGTGTGAAACGTCAGGCTTCGGTCTCACCTTGTTCTCACACTTCCGGAGCAGCTTCTTCTTGCCCAGGTCGTAGATGCGCAGCAGTTTGCCAACGCCCACCAGCACACGGCCCTGGAACGGAGCGATGGCCAGAGGAACGTCCTCCACTGGAGTCTGTCAAAACAACATTCCTTTACCATGTCAACAACTGATAGTAAAGGTCAGTAACATACATTGAAAGGACATTCTGTAGAGCCTGTCAAAGCTTACACATTTCTTTGAGTTTGGGTGGATGAGAAGTTGAGCTTCACCACCCATGTAGAGAACCTTGTCAGGGAACTCAAGCGGCGTATTGGGTTTTATTACCGGCACAAAGCTGTTTTTTCCTTCCAGACAGAAAATAGGTGATTCGTTGTACTTTTCTCTCTGTGTTGCTCTACACTGAAGGCTCTTAACTCTGTATCATGCAGCCTTTCGTTTTGTCAACAATCAGAGTTGTCCAACTCACCATTGTGATCTCGACAGTGTTGGCGGGTGGACATCACTAGCAAAACGCAGGCGCAAACATAAGGCCATTTTAAGTATCCTCTCTTTAGCACAACATTTTGCCTCTTGCCAGGCCATCATCGTAAATAAGATGTTAATAGACTCCAGAATACTGATAAGACCCAGTGAGACTGGAAAAAGGGCAGCCGGCTCCAACAAAGTCACCATTGTCCCTCAGGGAGTTGGGTAAAGGGGGGGGTAAGAATGATGGTACTGTACTCTGACTCTCAAAGGGCAATTATGACCATTCTGAAAATAATGTCTGTGGTAAACACAGGCTTAAGAGATCTAATACACATTTTGTTCCATGAGATAATCTTTATCCGCTAATTTGTGAATTTTGAAGCATTTATTTAATCAAAACAAGCACATAACTCAGGGGTGTCAAACTCAACCAGTGCAAGGGCCATACTGAAAAAACTACGAATTTGTGGGCCAGACATTGCCTGCTTGTTGTTACAAAAAACAACTTGCATACAACTGCGACCCAAACTAGCCAATGTTTTAATAGAAATAATATGGCCCTTGATGTACATAAGATGCTGTATATAGCATTAAGCATAAAAACTAAATAGATCAATAATATTGGTCCAGCCTTTGCTGCTATGCTTGCAAATGTGCATAATATGCTGCAAAAAAAGTATTTAACTCCAAATAACAAAAACATAGCTAGGTTAATATTTGTTTTGCACTGCATGACTCACCGCTGCGGTTGAAATCAGCATTGCTGTATGGTGCACTTAAAATGTGTTATAGTTGAGTAGCCAGCCTAGGCTACTGCTCAAATGTTGCTGTAATAGGCATGCTTGGTTCTCCTCCGCATGGTGTTTTGTTGCAGGTTTCGTTTTTTTGTAATTCGTTGTCAAGCATTAAAAATAGAAGCCAGGCTGCAAACTTTTAATAGCCTAGCGAGGACTGTGGTATGGGTCTGTACAATTTCCCTCCGCTGTGTACGGTAAACAGGACACACAATAGCAGCGCATCCAGCTGTAGTTTCATAAAATAGATGACTCAGCGGTCAATTTATACCTGCTTGTAAATCCTTTATCTAGTAACTTTTTGACAACCAAGATTACATTTAATGTAGGCTACAGTTGAGCAGATTATTATTTCGTATTTCCACACATGGGTAACATAATTTAGCAGGGCCCAAAAAATTTCAGCCTTTTAAAAACAGATTTTAAGTAATTCTGCGTCATTTCCATGACAGAAGACATTAGCTTTATCTTTTTTTAATACCACACAAATGACCAAACGACTGGCTACGCCGACTGACAAACTGCGATCAATCTGGTCTTGAATTCAAACAATAGCCCAGGCCAATAAAGCGACACACAGATTGTACAATATTACGAAGAAATATATATACAGTATATATCATAGGCTACAGTAGGCTACTAAATACAATTTCAAGTGGCACACACACCTAATGATGAAGCCATAGGCTACTCACGGTGATGGCCGAAGCGCTCGTCGTGGCAACAGCCTATCTCAAGATGAGGTACTTTGAAAAACGGTGCTGCGGTTAGCTAAAAATAGTTTTCATTGGTTCTACAGATGGATAAGTCTTCTCTTTTCTGCAGTAGGCATTTGTTTTCAACTGTACGTTTTTCCCAAGATTGTAAATCTGCACAAGGATAAACTGACAGCCGCAACCAACATTAGAAATATAATCCATAGATGGCAGTAGGGTTGCACATTTTGGGGAATACTCGGGTGGAAACTTTTCGTCGGAATTAATGAAAATTCACGGGAATATATGCAAATTAATATTAATACCATTTAAATGTTTTTTTGCATTGGATATATTTACCATATCATATGGGGACAGAAACATAAACATTTTACCTTATCATAAGTAGACATAATTGCAAATGATTAAATCCTTCCAATAGAAATAAAAAAACGATTTAGTTACGACTTGAACTTGAATTAAATGAGTTGACTCTTCACATGGGATGATTTCACTGAACAACAAAAGGGAATATTGAATGATCCCCAATGATCCATCGCATCTTCCAAAAACATTTTCAACATACATCTGTAAAATTATAGTCTAGAAATTAAAGCTTTGGTTGTCTTCCTCTCAGACTTCCATGTCTTCTCCCTGGACCTCCTCAATGTCCACCTCTTGAACATCTGACTGAGGCCTCATCTTCACTGTCATGTTCCAACCTTGTTGAGAATGGCTTGTTGTTGAGCCTCAAAAAGCCTCAAATTTGCACAGATGGCCACCAATTTGTCAACCCTTGTATTGGTCAGCCTGTTGCGTGCTTTGGTGTATGTGTTCCCAAACAAGGACCAGTTGCGCTCTGAGGAGGCTGATGTTGGTGGGATTTGGAGGATGGAGGCAACAGGGGAAATAGCCTCAGATCCACAAAGTGGCTAATGAGATATGTTGGCACGACTGCAATATTGCATCTCCATCCCAAAGCCCTTGCTTGGAAGTGTACTTTGCCAGACTGCCAAGAACCTTTCCCTCATCCAGGCCAAGGTGGCGAGACACGGTAATGATGACACCATAGGCCTGGTTGATCTCTGCACCAGACAGGATGCTCTTGCCAGCTTACTTGGGGCCCAACATGTACGCTGTGGTGTGTATGGGCTTTAGGCAGAAGTATTCACACTTTTGATGCATTTCAGAACTGCAGTTCTCTCTGCTTGGAACAACAGTGAACTGGGCAGGGCAGTACGGATTTCTTCTCTTACATCTGCAAGCAGAGCCTGAACATCAGACAGGATGGCACTGTCTACCTCAATACGTGCAATGGCTACTGCTATTGGTTTCAGGCTGTTTACCACTCTCTCCCAAAATACATCATCCAGGAGATCCTCTTGATGGCTGTCCATATCGGCAGACTGTGATATGGCCATTTCTTGGAGACTCCTTCCCCTTCATGAGACTGTCAAACATGATAACAACACCACCCCAACAGGTATTGCTGGGCAGCTTCAATGTGGTGTTCTTATTCTTCTCACTTTACTTGGTGAGGTAGATTGCTGCTTTAACTTCACATAGCAAACCATTTCCTTGGCTCTCTTGTAGTGCCATGACGTCCTTGAGTAGCAGATTCAATGCATGAGCAGCACAGCTAATGGGTGTAATATGAGGGTAGGACTCCTCCACTTTAGACCAAGCAGCCTTCATGTTCACAGCATTGTCTGTCACCAGTGCAAATAACTTCTGTGGACCAAGGTCATTGATGACTGCCTTCAGCTCATCTGCAATGTAGAGACTGGTGTGTCTGTTGTCCCTTGTGTCTGTGCTCCTGTAGAATACTGTTTGAGGGGTGGAGATGTAGTTAATTATTCCTTGCCCACGAACATTCGACCACCCATCAGAGATGATTGCAATACAGTCTGCTTTCTCTATGATTTGCTTGAACTCTGTTGAACTCTGCATCCAGCAAATGAGTAGATAGACCATAACTGGTTGGAGGGGTGTATGCTGGGCGAAGAACATTCAGAAATCTCTTCTTATACACATTGTCTGTGAGCATCAGAGGTGAACCAGTTGCATACACAGCTCGAGCAAGACATTCATCAGCATTTCTCTGACTACGTTCCTCCATTGAGTCAAAACTTCTGATTCCAGGCGGACCATGAGCTGTTGCTATCGATACGGTGTCTGATTTATTATTTTCACCTCGAATAAAAGTAGAGGGACTTTTGTCAGAGGTTGCTTGTTGTGAGCGCTGAGGGAAATGTATGTACTTGGCCATTTGATTCTGTATCTTTGTTGCATTCTTCACATATGATTTGGCACAGTATTTGCAAATGTACACAGCTTTTCCTTCTACATTAGCTGCAGTGAAATGCCTCCACACATCAGATAGTGCCGGTGGCATTTTCCTGTAAATATTAGGAAAAAAATTGTAGCCCCAAAAACAATTCCATGTACAGATAAATAGTTAACTAGCAGAAATTGTTAACAAGTTAGAAATTATTTAAACACTTTGCTGTAGGCTACTATTTACTAGTTAACAAAAAATTAATTATGTTATCAAATATATTCACCCCACCCAGTATTGCAAGAGATCAAAACTTACTAGAAAGCATGTAGACCTTGGCTCAGACAGTGTAGTAGTGTGGGCTCAATAGCATCTCATTAGTGTGCAAGATCTTGAGAATCAGGTGTACATGTGATGGAAGAGTGCACTGTGCATGCAGACGGTTGCAATTCCATTGAATTGGGGATAGTTTAACCAAAATATGCCACAATACCTATAATTGCCTTATGTGTATCCCACAAAAAAAGGTTCACTGTTATAAGCTAACTTTGATGAATTTAAGCAAAATTCCCCAAATTCCAGGGCTTAACATCCCATTGAAAATGTCAGACCCTTTGCAACCCTAGATGTCAGTTCCCATTCAAGTCAGGACTGGTATCCATTGCTATTGTTTCCATCAATTTAACAGTCAAATTGCCAGGGTTACAAAACCCTTCTATGCATTATGTGTCTACGGCCACAACGCAACAAGCTGTATATTTGACACGCATGCTGCCCAAACTGCGGCCTACCCGAATGTAGACATACCGGTAACTGCCAAAACAAAGGAAACACTTCAGTAAACGAGGATACAAAGTATATGTTATGGTGTGGGGTGCATTTTCCTGGCGTGGTTTAGGTCCACTTGAAGAATCTATGCCAAGGCGCATTGAAGCTGTTCTGGCAGGCCATGGAAGCTGGCCAAAATGAATTGACAACCCAAATCATTACGAAGGCCGGATAGAAATGTACCACGGGCCTTGTTCTTGACAGGTGACATAAAGGCTTCATAATTCAAAAAGGTAATGTTAAGTTACATATTAGAGGGCCTTTTAAAAATGTTTTATTTTTTGCCTGATTCCGTTTCCTCCCTCAAATTCAGTTCTCTCTGTTGTGTTTTTCCAGGTTTCCGCTTCCCTCCATTTTTTTCAGGGGTTTGCTCTCAAAATCACACCTTTTTGAATGAGCATTTGTTCTTAGTTGACTTGCCTGGTTAAATGGTTAAACAAAAAATGCAAAGCCTAAAATACTGATAAGACCCGCTGAGACTGGAAAAGGGACAGAAAGTCAGAATGCGTCAACAAAGTCACCATTGTCCCTCAGGGAGTTGGGTAAAGGGGAGGGGTGGAAACAAGAAAGAGTACTCTGACTCTCAAATGGCAATTATGACCATTCAGAAATAACAGCCGGGGAATTCCTGTGCACACAGCTGTGGTCAACAAGACCAGAAAACCACTGGATTAGTCATATCCTCTGTCACTCACTCACCTTGTGCATAAACTCCAGTTTGTCCCCTCCCCCTCCCAGCCGATAGGTGTAGATAAAACCGCCTCCCACAGAGCGGGGGTTAAGGATCATGTCCCGGGCCACCCCCACCAGCACATACCAGTCATCACCTCCGCTGGCAAACCGACAAACAGTCACACTGCAGGGACAGAACACAAAGGGAAAGTAGGAGAGCGGAAGGGATAAGTATTATTCCCTGTGTCAATATCTACCTTTTGCGTGTGAAATGTGTTAAATGCTAAGATTAGAGGTGTTTAAAGCGCTCTCCATTATTACTAAATCAAGAAGAAGACATGAAGATTCATCACTTCAATAGCACAACTTCACTCTCCTCAAACCTTGCCTGAAATGACAGTTAAGATTTTCTCTGTGTAATTGCATAAGAGCTGGTAATCTGAACAGGAAAACCAGCAGAGCCAATAATAACATCTCCCTAGTGGCCCTACAGAGAGCAATAACGTCTTTATGTTGGCACTAACGCAGGCTAACTCCGCTATGGCTTGATGGCCAAAGCCTATGGAGAACTCCATGTTTTTTTTGGACAAACACCGAAAATAAGGTGTGTGTTAAACAAAGGCTTAGGAGATGTTATACATTTTGTTCTATAAGATCTTCATCAGCAAACGTCACTTGTACATTTTGAAACATTTATGTAAATCAAAACAAGCACCTAAAGCACAAAGGCTTCATAATTCATAAAGGTAATGTAATCTGACTGATATTATAGGGCCTTATAAAATCTGTTATATATATATATTTTTTGCATGATCCTGTTTGTTTTCCCCCCCGATTTGGCTTTTCCAGGTTTTTGTTTCTCCCAGGTTTAGGCTCTCAAAATCACACCTGTTTAATAGAAAAACAACTCAATTAGATGTTCTAAGTCCAATGCTTTAACCACATCAGGAGTCCACTTGTGGTCTGGGAAAAATCTAAGAAATTTAGAAATGTGGGTGCAGTTATCCTTTAATGCAAATGTACACTAGCCAGAAACCTTGTCTGGTTAACAGCGTTTCTGTAGCGCTCATGTGATTGCAGTTTTCAAAATAAATTGCCACTTGATTGATGCAAATATGCATTCTGTCAGTTAGGCATACATAAATGTAAATCTGTAGTTAACATTTAATCGATTATTTCCATCTACCAGCAGCACACAGAGACAGGCATTCCTGTGCTGCTTCAGGAAGTTCCAGGAAAATATGAATCTGTAGCTAGGTTTCCATCCAATTGGTGATTTTCATGCAAATATTATAGAATCCGCATTTCCACCAAATAACTTATTGTGGATACAAATCAGTGTGTGATGACGTAGTGCCCACAAAACATACTTTCTCTTAAGTGTTCATGTACCGAATAAAAATCTAATGTTCAATGCTTATTCATCACATTTTTGTCAGTTAAATAGAAAATGTGCCACTCTGGCCTTGGCACCTGCGCTCAAGCCAACAGCTGGCAGATGCAATGCAGGTAGGTTGTGCGGGTAGTCTAGTCTACGTGACAAGGTTATTCATTCAAAAAAGCAAGCCCTGCAAGCTCTAGTTTTGTCTTATCTTGATTATTGTCCAGTCGTGTGGTCGAGTGCTGCAAGGAAAGATCTAGTTAAAACCTCTTAAAACCCTTTTCGCCTACAATGACATACTCAAATCTAACTGCCTGTAGCTCAGGCCCAGAAGCAAGGATATGCATATTCTTGGTACCATTTGAAAGGAAACACTTTGAAGTTTATAGAAATGTGAAAGGAATGTAGGAGAATAACACACAATAGATCTGGTAAAAGATAATACAAAGAAAGAAAACCGTTCTTCTGTATTTTTTTTGTACCATCATCTTTGAACTGCAAGAGAAAGGCCAAAATGTATTATTTCAGCCCAGGTGTAGCTTAGATTTTGACCACTAGATGGCAGCAGTGCATGGGCAAAATGTTAGACTGATCCAATGAACCATTGCATTTCTGTTCTAAATTTTGTATCAAGACTGCCCACATGTGCTTCATTTGTTTATTAATAACTTTTCATGTTCAAAATTGTGCACTCTCCCCAAACAATAGCATGGTATTATTTCACTGTAATAGCTCCTGTAAATTGGACAGTGCAGTTACATTAACAAGAATTTAAGCTTTCTGCCCATATCAGATGTGTCTATGTCCTGGGAAATTTTCTTGTTACTTACAACCACATGCTAATCGCATTAGCCTACATTAGCTCAACCGTTCCGTGGAAGGGAGACCGATCCCGAAGAAGTTTAAGCTACAACTGGCCCAGAACAGAGTGGCACGTCTTGCTCTTCATTGTAATCTGAAGGCGGATATAAATACTACGCATGCCAGTCTCTCGCATGCCAGTCTCTTTTTATAAGAAACATTAATGTGTTAAATCCCAAATTTTTTACATAGACAACTTACATACAGCTCTGACACACACACTTACACCACCAGACATGCCACCAGGGGTCTTTTCACCGTCCCCAAATCCAGAACAAATTCAAGAAAGCGTACAGTATTATAGAGCCATTATTGTATGGAACTCCGTTCCATCTCATATTGCTCAAATAAACAGCAAACCTGGTTCAATAAAACAGATAAAGCAACACCTCACGGCACAAGGCCTCTCCCCTATTTGACCTAGATAGTTTGTTAATGTATTGGTATTGATATGTAGGCTATGTGTGCCTTTTATTTTTTATTTATGTAGTTCTGTCCTTGAGCTGTTCTTGTCGATTAATGTTCTGTATTATGTCATGTTTCATGTTTTGTGTGAATCCCAGGAAGAGTAGCTGCTGCTTTTGCAACAGCTAATGGGGATCCTAATAAAATACCAAATGTAGATTATCGGGATAGGAGTAAGATTTTTTTTTTGTTGTCAAACGGCAGCCAAGCATCGATCATCATGTCACCAGAATAAGACCCTCAATATTTTTTGGAAAGAAGCATCAAGCTCGACACTGTGCACTTTCACCACCCTGTAAAGTTCATCATAACTTAATTCATTTGTAGCCTAATAAACTGCATGGTTTCCCGAGTGGTAGTGGGAGGACCACACAACATATCATCGCATGACTCCAAATGTGCTTTGATATGGTTATCACATCAATATTTGCACATAAAGGCGTGTCCACTGCCATTTCCCACATCATTATTTTTTTTTAACACAAAAGATCCCACCACATCAAACAAATTATTTGACTGCATCCATCACAGATGTTGCAAATAATTTTTTTTGTTGACAATTTGACTTTACTCGTATATGGTTCATGATGCATTTTGTTCACGTCTTATGTTTAACTTGGGCTAATTAATACATTTTCCCCTAAATTGATTTCCTATTAACTTCAATAAAAAATTTATGTTGTTGAATTCCATTTAAATGTCAGGATTCTGTGATTCCGTCTTTTTTTTGCAGCGCGGATTTTATAGGGCCATAACATTATCTCATGGAACAAAACATATAAGATCTGACCTTATTTTGGCGTTTATCCCAAAACCCCATTTTTTCTCCCATAGGAATGGCTGAACAAAACAGAATTCATCCATTTAGTTTTTTTTTTTTAGAACTACAAGCTGGGGAGCTCTTTTCCACTCATCCATCCTGTCCTCACCTGAAGGCAGCCTCATTCTGCTCCAGTTGGACAAGGTCCAGAGTGGTTCCCTGGATGGGGTTGACCAGACGCACCAGAGAGGCCCACTGGCCAGACCCGGCCTTGGGCGCCCCAAAGATGGCCTCTGGCAGGTTCTCATTGAGGAAGGCAGCAGCCATCTCTGCTGCCAGCTCCCTCTCATCCTCACCAGCTGCCTCAACCATCTCCTATAGAAGGGAACAACACAGAAGTGGTGTCAGCGTCAGTTACAAACAGAGAGAAAGAAAAGTAGGGAGGGGGTGAGAGATATCGACATAAATTGAAGCAAAGTATCAGCCTAATTCCCCATGTCAATCTCTGAACTGTGTGTGTAATCTCTGTATATATGCTGAGATCAGAGATGTTTAAAGCTCTCTCCATTATTCTGTCAGAGAAGAGACATGAGAAACTCATCATGTCAACAGCATAACACCCCTCGCCTCAAACCCTGCCTTCAATTAATCCTCTTCGGGTTTTAGAAAAGTGCTATAAAAAACAATTGTAAATTATTTATATTGAAGTTTTGCCTATCTTATATCTACACTTTCATAATATCAGCCCACACAATCTACATAGCCTGGGTGTACAACACATAGCCTCAGCACTCTCTCTCTGTCAGAACAGAACCATACCTCTGCCATCTGCTGCTTGCGCTGGGCCTTGGTGGCCTCTGTGTAGGCATTGTGATCAGTCTCTATGAGTATCAGGTTGTTTGTCTCTGGGTGAATGACAAACTTGCGAGGTGTGTACTGCAGGGGGAAGGCCACCTGGTTGAACACGGCACCCAGCTTCTCCAAGGCCAGAATCCTAAGAGGGAGACAAAAGCAGTGTCAGAAGATGTGTACCACGTAACAGGTGTGCCATGCCACAACTCAGCCATAATGGGAACAGAAATAACATTTCAAAAAGTAAATGGGACATAACATTCATAAGTTAAGTATCAGCGTTATAATTGAGAATGAGGATGGTTGAGGGTGAATGAGAGAAAATGAGATGTGATCTGTGTATATGCTGAGATCAGAGATGTTTACACTCTCTCCATTGGTTTGTCAGAGAAGAGACATGAAGACTCATCACTTCAACAGCATAACTGCTCTACTTTCAAGCCTTGTCAATGAAGACATTTCCTCAATAGATACTGAGTGCACACAAAACATTAAAGATACCTCCCTAATATTGAGTTGCCCTAATTTTGCCCTCAGAACAGCCTCAATTCGTCTGGACTCTACAAGGTGGCAAAAGCGTTCCACAGGGATGTTGATTCCAATGCTTCCCACAGTTGTGTTAAGTTGGCTGGATGTCCTTTGGGAGGTAAACCATTTGACACAAACCAGTGCACCTGGCACCTACTACCATAACCCATTCAAAGGCACTTAAATATTTTGTCTTGCCCATTCACCCTTTGAATGACACACATACACAATCCATGTCTCAATTGTCTCAAGGCTTAAACATCCTTCTTTAACCTGTCTCCTCCCCTTCATCTACACTGATTGAAGTGGATTTAACAAGTGACATCAATAGGATCATAGCTTTCACCTGGTCAGTTTGTCATGGAAAGAGCAGGTGTTCCTAATGTTTTGTACACTCAGTGTAGATGTGTTTACTTTAGTTCTCTCTCTGTGTGTGTGTACCTCAGGGTGTTGGTGGAGATTGCCACAATGCCCTCTGGACACTGTTCAGAGGCAAAGCCAGAGGCATATTCCAGCGTCTCATAGGACAGGGGCGTCAGATGGAATCGGGACTGGTAGGAATAACTCAGCCAGGAGCGACTAGACATGGCCAACACCTGAAGGAGATGGAGATGTCAGAGAGGATACAAATACACACAGCCTCAATGTTATGTTTCAGCTCCATAAAGCTGCAAAAACATAGCAACTAATAGGATTTCACTTACAGCTTCCTGTCCCTGCATCCTGACGCGGAAGAGCTTCACAGGTCGCGACCCCAAGTACCGAGTACGAGTATCAGACAGGTCTCCAGTCACTGGGTCCAGCACGGTCCTGAGCAACACACCATTCTGAGGAAAGACAGACATGTTAACGCCACAAATAAAAGCTCTAGTATGTATTCCAACAGAGCACAAAATATCAAGTAATACAGTGGCAGAAGTAAACAGGCAGTAACAGATAGTGTAGGTGTGTGTATATATATATATATATATATATATATATATATACTGTATGCTGAGATCAGAGATGTTTTAAACTCTCTCCATTATTTGTCAGAAAAGAGACATGAGGAAACTCATCACTTCAACAGCACCACAATATCCCTCTACTCAAACTCTTCCTCAACACAGAGGACATATACACTCTATATACAGACAAAAGTATGTGGACACCCCTTCAAATTAATGGATTCGGCAACACCTGTTGCTGACAGGTGTATAAAGTCGAGCACACAGCCATGCAATCTCCATAGATAAACATTGGCAGTAGAATGGCCTTACTGAAAAGCTCAGTGACTTTCACCGTGGCAACGTTATAGGATGCCACCTTTCCAGTCAGTTTGTGAAATTTCTGCCCTGCTAGAGATGCCCCGGAACAACTGTACTGTTATTGTGAAGTGGAAACGTCTAGGACAAACAACCGCTCAGCCGCTGACTTGTAGGCCACACAGGCTCACAAATCAGGACTGTTGCAACACTCACTACTAAGTTTCAAACTGCCTCTTGATGCAACGTCAGCACAAAAACTGTTAATCAGGAACTTCATGAAATGGGTTTCCATGGCCGAGCAGCCGCACACAATCCTAAGATTACCATGCGCAATGCCAAGCGTCGGCTGGAGTGGCGTAAAGCTCGCCATCATTGGACTCTGGAGCAGTGGAAACGCGTTGTCTGGAGTGATGTATCACGCTTCACCATCTGGCAGGCCAATGGACGAATCTTGCAAGGAGAACACTACCTGCCCGAATGCATAGTGCCAACTGTAAAGTTTGGTGGAGGAGGAATAATGGTCTGGGGCTGTTTCTCATGGTTTGGGCTAGGCCCCTTAGTCCCAGTGAAGGGAAATCTTAACGCTACAGCATTCTAGATGATTCTGTGCTTCCAACTTTGTGGTTAATTTCTTTACTATCAAATGAGAGACAAATTTATCACATAAGTCAGAGTTATACTTAAACTAAATCTTTACTCACTTGTTAATAAGGGAGCAGGTCAATACAATACACACATATAAAGTGAATCGATTGAGTGCTCCATGTTAATAATGGCTGGTCAACGAATCAATTCAGAGTCCCGAGTCAAAAACACAAAGGTCTTTTATAGCCAAGATTCACCCCCTTCAGGCTACATGACAAACAGATTAATGGAATGGGTCACAAGGTTAAGATTAGTATGAAAGATACTTATAATTCACAGCAGACAATATCTCATTGTGTAGAGACCAGGGTCTGGCCCCAGAGTCATCTCCCCCTGGTACCCCAGCACAGAAACATTAACTCATGCTCTGGAATGCAGTATCACCCAAAGGCATCGTAAATCTCCCAGAGGGCCATCCTCAGTAGAACACACAGATGAGCATTCTAACAACCCCTTATTCTGTTACATAAAACACCCATTTGATGCAATAACAGCATTATAACATACCCTTGTAATTTCTGTTCTGACAGACCCTTTACTGTTTCAGCATGACTATGCACCCATGCATTGTCCATACAGAAATGGTTTGTCAAGATTGGTGTGGAAGAACGGGACTGGCCTGCACAGAGCCCTGACCTCAACCCCATCGGACACCTTTGGGATGAATTGGAACGATGACTGCGAGCCAGGCCTAATCTCCCAACATCAGTGCCTGACCTTACTAACGCTGGTGGCTGAATGGAAGCAAGTCCACACAGCAATGTTCCAACATCTAGTGGAAAGCCTTTTCGGAAGAGTGGAGGCTGTCACAGCAGCAAAGGGGGACCAAGTCCATATTAATGCCCATGATTTTGGAATGAGATGTTCGTCAAGCTTTTGGTCATAGTGTATTTTACCTGCAGTCCGATGTTGAGGTAGAGAAAGCCGACAGTGCCCTTCACTCCTAGCTCATCTTCCTTCTCCACTCCTCCCATCTCCACTATACACAGAGACTCAGGCTGGGCTGGCAGGGCCTGCATACTGAGGGGCTGGAGACAGTCCTAGACCACAAACACACAGAGGGGTTAGTGGCTACAAACACAGCTTTGAGATAAACGCATGTTAAAAAGAGGGCAAATATCCACAATGGCACCGTGTTAACTTTGTTTTTTTCACCCTGGCTGGAATTGCAACAAAAAGAAAAAACGTGAGCAGAGAAAACGAGCTCTAGATGAGTTTCCTTGTAATTGTCCAAGAACATCTGGTGCTTGTTACCAACTCGCAGAGCAGTCAGTATGAATCAGACCCATTCTAAACAGACAAACAAACAAACAGATCGCACGGGCTGCACAGAGTACGGTGAGAGTCATACCGAGGGGTCCAGGGAGATGATGCGGACGGTGTTGTCCACCAGCCCCACCGCCAGGAAACGGGAGCGCTGCTCACCAGGGGGGACATTGGCCAAGCTCATACACACCACGTCAGCTGACATCTCCTTCCTCTCTGTGTACTCATTCAGCTGGCCAGACTGGGGGGGGGAGACAGAGGGGAAGGTTATCATAAACATTTACTGTCAGAAGAAATATAACCTTTACACTGAGCAGGAGAGACTTCTGGATATTTGCAAAAAGCAGATGAAACTGGGTCAAACTCAAAGACCGAACTTGGCTGAGAAAATAGACACCCAGGGGATGAAAGTATACTCACAGGGTCCATCTCAAAGTAGACCAGCTCTCCTCCGGTCAGAGCGATGACCACCTGCCTCTGGTTGACTGCACAGCGCACAATGGTCTTCTTCCCTGGAGTCTTCCACTCATTCACACGCTTATCAGCACGGATGTGACGGATCCCATCAGGATACACCTGTACAACAGGGTTATTCAGTTTACACAGGGCTGGGGAAGGGGCCTGGCCAGGGTGTCTAATGTTTGTGTATCTGAGATCAGAGTTGTTTACACTCTCTCCATTGTAATGTCAGAGAAGAGACATGAAGACTCATCACTTCAACAGCCATATTAAATCTGTCATGCACTTCAACTCCCTTCATCTTCACTTCTAGCATTAGCATTGTATTCCCTCCAGAACATAAGGTGCATGTTCAGGCCACTGTGAGAGGCGTGTGTAGTGTGGGTGACTGACCTGCACCAGAGCATCCTCCCCCAGCAGAGAGCAGGAGAGGGTGGGGGTGGTCCCCAGGAAGCCAGAGTCTGTCACTTCCTCTACGGTCTCACCGATAGACAGAACCAGGGTGGCGTTGACGAAGGAAACGATGATGTACGCGTCAAACTCATCTGGAGGAGGAGAGGTGTTTAAATGAGTTTCACACTGAGGGGACTTCTGGACCCTTCCTTTTATTCAATAAACCTATGGTTTAGTGTTAATCTGATACATGAAGCAATTCATCAATTACATTTAAACTCAACAAAAAAAGAAACAGCCTCTCACTGTCAACTGCGTTTATTTTCAGCAAACTTAACATGTGTAAATATTTGTATGAACATAACAAGATTCAACAACTGAGACAAACTGAACAAGTTCCACAGACATGTGACTAACGGAAATTAAATGTGTCCCTGAACAAAGGGGGGGGGATCAAAAGTAACAGTCAGCAGTATCTGGTGTGGCCACCAGCTGCATTAAGCACTGCAGTGCATCTCCTCCTCATGGACTGCACCAGATTTGCCAGTTCTTACACCAAGGCACCTGCAAGTTCCCGGACATTTCTGGGGGGAATGGCCCCAGCCCTCACCCTCCGATCCAACAGGTCCCAGACGTAGAGATCCGGGCTCTTCGCTGGCCATGGCAGAACACTGACATTCCTGTCTTGCAGGAAATCATGCACAGAACGAGCAGCATGGCTGATGGCATTGTCATGCTGGAGGGTCATGTCAGGATGAGCCTGCAGGAAGGGTACCACATGAGGGAGGAGGATGTCTCCCCTGTAACGCACAGCGTTGAGATTGCCTGCAATGACAACAAGCTCAGTCCGATGATGCTGTGACACACCGCCCCAGACCATGACGGACCCTCCACCTCCAAATCGATCCCGCTCCAGAGTACAGGCCTCGGTGTAACGCTCATTCCTTCGATGATAAACGTGAATCTGACCATCACCCCTGGTGAGACAAAACCGCGACTCGTCAGTGAAGAGCCCTTTTTGCCAGTCCTGTCTGGTCCAGCAACGGTGGGTTTGTGTCCGTAGGCGACGTTGTTGCCGGTGATGTCTAGTGAGGACCTGCCTTACAACAGGCGTACAAGCCCTCAGTCCAGCCTCTCTCAGCCTATTGCGTACAGTCTGACCACTGATGGTGGGATTGTGTGTTCCTGGTGTAACTCAGGAAATTGTTGTTGCCATCCTGTACCTGTCCCGCAGGTGTGGTGCTCGGGTGTACCGATCCCGTGCAGGTGTTGTTACACGTGGTCTGCCATTGTGAGGACGATCACCTGTCGGTCCTGTCTACCTGTAGCGCTGTCTTAGGCGTCTCACAGTACGGACATATTGCCCTGGCCACATCTGCAGTCCTCATGCCTCCTTGCAGCATGCCTAAGGCACGTTCACGCAGATGAACAGGGACCCTGTGCATCTTTCTTTGGTGTTTTTCCAGAGTCAGTAGAAAGGCCTGTTTAGTGTCCTAAGTTTTCATAACTGTGACCTTAATTGCCTACGCCTGTAAGCTGTTAGTGTCTTAACAACCGTTCCACAGGTGCATGTTCATTAATTGTTTATGGTTCATTGAACAAGCATGGGAAACAGTGTTTAAACCCTTTACAATGAAGATCTGTGAACTTATTTTGATTTTTACGAATTATCTTTGAAAGACAGGGACCTGAAAAAGGGACATTTCTTTTTTTGCTGAGTTTATTTATTCACAAAGTATGTATAATGCTGAGATCAGAGGTGTTTTAAACTCTCTCCATTGATATTTCTGTCAGAGAAGAGACATGACAAACTCATCACTTCAACAGCACAACAAACCCTGCCATGAGACTTCAGAGGAATGTGCCCTAATCTGGTACATGATTTACAATCAATCTCATACCCTTATTTTGGTTTTTCACTAACCTAGAGCATGGCATCACAATCTTGAAATCTACGTCTGTAACCCAGTGTGTAGAAGTTACAATGTCTGACTTGTGCAGGCTAAACAGCTGGATGAGCCAAGTCTTCTGTGTAATGGATGAATGCTAGAGTGAAAGTGAAGCCACGCCTGAACAGGTCTCTCTACCAGGCAGCTGCAGTGGAACTAGGCCACTGCACTATACCACGTCAGGAAAAATCTCTGAAATCACATGACTTCTGGGAATAGTCTGGCTGAGTGACTTTTTTCAAGAATGCACTCTGATGCCAGTCTACAACATGAGACCTGACAGTATTAAGATTAAAACAATGCCACTTTACAACCATGTCCTACACAATAACTGCAACCAAATACTGCAGAAGTGGACTGTAATGAGGTAGAAGGGAGAATAACTTGCAACTAGTTAAAAATAAAGAACAAGCACCTTCAATGTGTCGGCGCACAGTCCACACAGCATTGGGGTTACCGGGCAGCTCAGACACAGCCATCTCTGATACCTGGAGGGAACAATCACTGATCAGACTTTCATTGTAATCTAACCTAAGCATTTACCAGTCTGTTACCTCTGCATTAACAGGTTGAGATCTGCTGAGATCAGAGGTATACACACATTCTCTCTCTGGTGCTTTGTCAGAGAAGACATGTATATCATTTCATCCAGCTTCTTAAACACGTCAAACATTAACTGGTGTGTGAGAAAAGCAATAGCACCAGAAACTTAAAACCCAAACTCTGTCCCAACTCTGGTTTCCGGTGTGCATGTGAGTGAGTATCCGCATGATTTTGTTAAAATGTTGTCATTGTTCAAATAATACTGTGGCATGTGCCACACCGAGAGAATGTGTGCATGAGCACTTTCTGGGATGTGAATGTGCGATGGGAGGTGGAATAGCAGTACACATACCTCCAGCCCATGTCTGAGGACTCGGAGGGTGGATTTGGGTCCCCTGCCACAGGCCACATACAGCTGAGGAGTGTCCTCATTAGCCAGATCAGCAATCTACACAGGGAGAGAGAAACAGATGAGGTGAGTGGAACAATGAGCCAGTGGTGAGTAAGAGATCCGTATGTATTCTAAGAGGACAGAATTTAACAAGTAGTACAGCTCCAGAAGTAAACAAGGTAGTCTCACATGTGGTGTCTGTGTCACGTTCTAACACTGAGATCAGAGATGTTTAAACTCTCTCCATTGATAGGTTTGGATTTGTGAGCTTTAACTATTATGATTTATTTGTTCTAATAGAGACATGAGGGGTGCCGTAGCCCAGGATTTACACCAGGAGTTGTCTGTCGGAGGAAGGGTTATGGTGGGTGCAATTAAGCTTGGGAGGGGCTGAGAGCAGGGAAAATGGTCACGGGTGGCAGTACTGATAAGGGGAGAGGCGTGGATAAGGGGGTCGAGGACAGGTCACTAAGGGAAAAGGAACAGTTTATTACCCCAATCACTTAGTTTCCTGCCTAGCAAAAAAAGATGCAATGTTTAGCAAGGAGGAGACTCCACCCACAGTGGGGTACATATACCACCACTATTCTAATCATGTCTTTGTCGGGTCAACTGTTCGATCCTTTGAGAAGAATAAACTTGGTCTAAGCTTTCATAGCGTCTGTTGAGTTCTTACTCTGATAATTAGAACCTAACAATATTTAGTCAGAAGAGACATGAGAAACTCATCACTTCAACAGCACAACTTCTCCTCAAACCTTGCCGAAAGACTTCAGAAGAATCTGTGTGTGTGTGTGTGTGTGTGTGTGTGTGTGTGGGGGGACAGGGGGTTAATGTGAATCCTACTTATAAAAATGGGAAAAAAAGAATATAATCTTTTACTCCAACTAACTTGCATTCAAGTAAAGTCAAAATCAGGTTCATTGTGCTAAAAATAGTGGGAAAACACACCTACCCCAGCTAAAGATGTTACAATTTGGTTCAGTAGAACAAAGGGAAAGGTGTGGCACACTAAGTTCATCCACTACACAATCCATGGGAATCAAAAGCTAAAACCGTTGCACGCACACCAAACATACAACACAAAGAGATTCACACACACCTGGCAGGACATGATGGGGGAGAGGTTCTCCTGCTCATCCACCAGCACTAGGTTCTTGAGGGGGCGTGGCTGGAAGAAGAAGGTATCTCCCTCCTCCAGGGGCATGGCAGAGGAGAACTCTGGCTCTTCATCGTCATCTCCCAGATGGGCTATCTGGTACAGGTAACTAGCAGAGAGAGAGAGAGAAGACAATGAACACAAGAGAGCAAGAGGCATGGACATAGATGGGATGTGTGAGGTATTACAGTATAATGAATGACTTACTGGTTACCAAACTCTGAGGACACAAATAAGAAGCCGGTCTTCAGCACGCACATGGATGTGGCTACAGGTATGGTGTCAAAGTACTTCATCCTGATCTCTGTAACCTGGGGGATACAAACGTTTATTTGAAATAGAAGGAATCACAGAATATCCCATCATGTGAACACTGACCCGAGTTAGTGTGTGTGCATGCTGAGATCAGAGGTGTTTATGCTCTCTCCATGTTTTTGTCAGAGAAGAGACATGAAGACTCATCACCTCAACAGCACGGTTCTATTTCCCACACATCAGATGAACACCTCTGCCCCCCCTCCCCCAGTTCCTGTCTCAGACTGCACCCTGCTGGCCTCACCATCTCCTCATCTGTCTCCAGGGTGACCTTGAAAATGTCGCCCTGCTCCGTCTGGGCCAGGAAGAAGAACATGGACTTGGTCTTGTGGGTGGCTGAGCAGACGAAGATCATGCCTCGCTCAGGGTCATCCAGGTCATTCTGTGTTCAGGCAAAAGAAAAAAGAATTGAGGGTTCAGTGCAGATGGTATCAAATCAACTGTGATCCACACAAACATTCAAACTGTTAACATGTACGACCATGTCTTGTTAGCCAAGTTATTTGAAATCCGTTTTCGCATTTATAAAACATAACAGAAACTCACCCTCCTGCGTGGGATGGGACAGCGAATGTCAGGCTGGTCCCCAAAGTTTTTGTAGGTGATGTAATTCTCTGAACAGATGAGTACTCCACTGGGCCCATCAGAGCCTCCAGGAACTGGAAACGAGAGGGGGAAAGGGTAATAATCACACAATAGGTTTACACCTAAGTTAAAACATTTTAAAAATAATCCAGCCTGCAAACAACTCATAACCTGGCTCTGACTGCCCTCTACTGGAAATAATGTACACTGAACAAAAATATAAATGCAACATCTAAAGTGTTGGTCCCAGGTTTCATGAGCAGAAATAAAAGATCCCAGAAATTGTGCACAAATTATAATCCATCCACCTGACAGGTGTGGCATATCAAGAAGCTGATTAAACAGCACGATCATTACACAGGTGCACCTTATGCTGGGAACAATTAAAGGCCACTCTAAAATGTGCAGTTTTGTCACAACGCCACAGATGTTTCAAGTTGCGGGAGCGTGCAATTTGCATGCTGACTGCATGAACGTCCACCAGAGCGGTTGCCAGATCATTTCTCAACCATAAGTACATTTCTCTACCATAAGTTGCCTCTAAAGCTGTTGTACAGAATTTGTCAGTATACGTTCAACAGGCCGCATAACCGCAGACCACGTGTAACTACGCCAGCCCAGGACCACCACATCCAGCTTCTTCCTCTGCGGGATCGTCTGAGACCAGCCACCATGACAGCTGATAGAAACCGTCTCAGAGAAGCTCATCTGCGTGGTCGTCGTCCTCACCAGGGTCTTTCGGAGTCGTAATCCACTGCAGTGGGCCAATGCTCACCTTTAACGGCCACTGGCACGCTGAAGAAGTGTGCTCTTCACGGATGAATCCTGGTTTCAACTGTACCAGGCACAAGGCAGGACAGTGTGTATGGCGTCATGTAGGCGAGCGGTTTGCTGATGTCAAAGTTGTGAACAGAGTGCCCCATGGTGGCGGTGGGATTATGGTATGGGCAGGCACAAGCTATGGACAACAAACACAATTGCATTTTATCGATGGCAATTTGAATGCACAGATATACCGTGACAAGACCCTCAAGCCCAATGTCGTGCCATCACCGCATGATAATGCACGGCCCCATGTTGCAAGGATCTGTACACAATTCCTGGATGCTGAAAATGTCCCAGTTTTTCCATGGCCTGCATACTCAGACATGTCACCCATTGAGCATGTATGGGATGCTCTGGATTTACGTGTACGACAGCGTGTTCCAGTTCCCACCAATATCCAGCAACTTCGCACAGCCAATTAATATATTTCAATTGACTGATTTCCTTATACATGCGACTCGTTTCAGGAAACCAGGTGTATGTCGCGCAACACTACTTCACAGGAAAACAAACTTTTTATTTATCCAAATGCGTTTTTTTGGCAGAAATGCCTTCTGGAACATGTGAACTTTCATGTGCCTTAATAACAAACTTGTATGTCATTTGTAAATAGGAATACAAATGTTAAATTACGAGCCAAGTTGGTTTAGCCATGGAAGAGCAGCAACCTTCCCGCTAGCCATGATTGGCTGAGATAATGAATGGACTGGACATGCCGAGAGATGATTATGGATTGGTCTGCCATGTAGCATGCTTCTGTCTATAACATGAGCTGGTCAGTATGTGTATGTAATCCTTTCTAACAAGGATTTTTTGAAAGATATCACGTAGTAGAACTACACTTTCTATTGGACCGAGTATTGAAATCAGTGGAATTAGAGTATGATAGCCAAGGAGATGGAGAAAATTCTGGCATTTGATTGCAAAGTCGAAAAGAGAACACCCAGAATTCGGTTGTATAAAACACCTTTCTCCGGATTACATCTTCAAACTAAGGGCAACCATGGAATCCGTGACACAGAGGGAGAAGTGTCCATCCATGTATACAGGTAAGAGTCTAGCTAGCTACATTTTCAGATATTATACGTTTCTAATTTAGTCAGAAGGTTGTTTATGTCAAGTTAGTGTACTGTTAGCTAGCTAGCGTTAACTGGCCGCTAACTTTACATGTATGATCTGAGTAGTAATATCACTTGTATCTCAGAGCCGTTGTTAGTTATAGTTGCATTGTTAGTTATAGCCTAATGTTAGCTAGCTAACATTGAACCTGGTTGGTTAGCTCCCTGCATATTCTTGCAGGGTAGTAACGTTATGAGTTGGGATTATGGTTCATTGTTTAGCTAGCTAGCTACATGTCTAAACACTATGCAAGTATGCATTTTAATAGAATGTTCATGTCACTGCGACAACTGTCGATAGACGTAGCTGGTAAATTCGCTCTGGCTATCTAATACGATTTCAGAGCACTCACCTCCGAGTGTGCCAAAGCGCAGAATAACTGACCTATTGCTGAGGGCACGACAAAGCCTATTTCCCCTCAGGAGACTGAAAAGATTTGGCATGGGTCCTCAGATCCTCAATAAGTTCTACAGCTGCACCATCGAGAGCATCCTGACTGGTTGCATCACTGCCTGGTATAGCAACTGCTAGTAGGCACTACAGAGGGTAGTGCATAGGGCCCAGTACATCACTGGGGCCAAGCTTCCTGCCATCCAGGACCTCTATACCAGGAGGTGCAAAGGAAGGCCCTAAAAATTGTCAAAGACACCAGCCTCCCTAGTCATAGACTGTTCTCTCTGCTACCACACGGCAAGCTGTACCGGAGCGCCAAGTCTAGGTCCAAAGGTTTCTTAACAGCTTCTACCCCCAAGACATAAGACTCCTGAAAAGCTAATCAAATGGCTACCCAGACTATTTGCACCCCCCCCCCCCCCCCCCTCTTTCACGCTGCTGCTTCTCTGTTTATTATCTATGCATAGTCACTTTAACTCTACCTACATCATACTTAACTAGGCAAGTCAGTTAAGAACAAATTCTTATTTACAATGACGGCCAAACCCAGACGAGGCTGGGTCAATTGTGCGCCGCCCTAACGGACTCCCAATCTCAGTCAGTTGTGATACAGCCTGCAATCAAACCAGGGTGTCTGTAGTGATACCTCTAGCACTGAGATGCAGTGCCTTAGACCACTTAGACCATGTAGGAGCCCTACATGTACATATTACCTTAAAAACTTCTTGCCACTAGGGGAGTGCCATTTCGACATAGCACAAATGCGTCTCCAAATTAAACTGCCTCGTACTCAATTCTTGCTCGTACAATATGCATATTATTATTACTATTGGATAGAAAACACTCTAGTTTCTAAAACCGTTTGAATTATGTCTGTAAGTGAAACAGAACTCGACTTAGAGCACTTTTCCTATGTCTGTGTGAGAATGGCAAATTTGGTCATCTGCTCTGAGACCTGTCTTTAACTTTGCCTGTCTTCTATTGGTTGAGATGCACTGCATACGCCTTCCCCTGACTGTTAGCGAATAGGGAGAGTTGAAATGGAGTTGCTACGCAGTTCAGAAAGTCTATAAATTGGTTGGAACCGAGGTGTCCTGCCTTTTGGGACTTCGCGCTGACGCAGAGAGGGTCTTGCCATGTCTTTTTAGAAGCCCTGGTTTTAGTAACTAGGTATATCCGGCTCTATTTTTATTCGCTATAGGCTTTAAAGACATCATAATCTTGTTATTCTAAACCGATTTATACCAGTTTATGTCAGTATATAGCGATTTTCGGGCATTTCATTTTGTGACGTTGTATTTCGTTGGGTATCTCTCTCTCGAATGCCATGGTGCACAGCAAATAGCAATGTCGAAGGAAACATTCTCCAACCCAGCAACGATTCTTTTGGCCAACGGACACCTTTCCCAAGATTCTGATGGGAGTTCAGCTAATAGTAAGTACTATTTATGCTGATAATTCGTTGTTCTGTAGAAAAAGTAAAATGTATAAGACGCCATTATTTTCCGTGTAGCGTTGCGCTATCGCACCCTGTATTGTACCCAGTATTGCGCAGTAAGGTTAATTTTTAAAATGTAATTCAGCGATTGCATTAAGAACTAATTTGTCTTTCAATTGCTGTCCACCCTGTATTTTTTAGTGAAGTTTATGATTATTTATTGATTAGACTAGGTGACTGTCCAAGATGGCGACCAACATTTTTCTGGGCAGCTTGGCAACTATTCTCATTGTATAAGCCCGATATGTGCCGCTAAATATGCACATTTTCGAACAAACTCTATATGCATTGTGTAATATGATGTTACAGGACTGTCATCTGAAGAATTCTGAGAAGGTTAGTGAAAAAATTATTATTTTGGTGGTGAATACGTTATCGCTATGTTTGGCTGGAATCAATGCTGTTGTTTGGTTTGCTACTGTGCTAAGCTAATATAACGTTATATTGTGTTTTCGCTGTAAAACACTTATAACATCTGAAATATTGTCTGGATTCACAAGATCTGTGTCTTTCAATTGCTGTACGCTGTGTATTTTTAAGAAATGTTTTATGATGAGTAATTAGGTAATACACGTTGCTCTCTAGTTATTCTAGTCGATTTGTGATGGTGGCTGCAATGGTAAACTATGATTTATACCTGAAATATGCACATTTTTCTAACAAAACATATGCTATACAATAAATATGTTATCAGACTGTCATCTGATGAGGTTGTTTCTTGGTTAGTGGCTATTTATATCTTTATTTTGCCGAATTTGTGATAGCTACTGATGCAGTAAAAAAAAAGTTGTCTTTTGCTAACGTGGTTAGCTAATAGATTTACATATTGTCTTCCCTGTAAAACATTTTAAAAATCAGAAATTATGGCTTTATTCACAAGATCTGTATCTTTCATTTGGTGTCTTGGACTTGTGATTTCATGAACATTTTATTATATGATATCCCTGTGGCTTTAGGCTAGGCTATGCTAGTCAGCTTTTGTGATGGGGGGGATCCCGGATCCGGGTTTGGGAGGTGTTAGAGGTTAACTAACCTGTGCCCCTGCACATTGACTCTGTACCGGTACCCCCTGTATATAGTCTTGCTGTTGTTATTTTACTTTAATTATTATATACAGTCATGGCCAAAAATAATGAACCCTTGCACTTTTTTCAAATAATGCACAATTTCTTCCAGAAAACGATTGAAATGAAAACATATTTTGGTATCCACATATGTATGTCTTCGGTATGCAGTTGTACAAAACAAACCAATCTGAATAATTTACTAAATCTGAGCTAATTCCACAAAGAAATCCTAAAATGGCCCAGACAATATTATTGGCACCGTCTAGAAGTAGTTAGATTTCAAGCAGGTGATTATCATTTACTATGGAATTGAACTCATCTGTTGTGAGTTGAAGGTGCATGCAGTATAAAAATCACATATTCAACCAGTTTGAATAGAGAAAATGACTCATTCTCCTGTTTTGTGTTACTGTGTGTACCGCAATGAGCATGGACAAAAGAATGAAAACCAGAGAATTATCTGAGGTCAGACAAGACGAACCGCTGGAGGCGGACAGCTGGAGGCAGGGCTTTCTCCTATAGATCTCCATTTTTATGGAATGGTCTGCCTACCCATGTGAGAGACGCAGACTCGGTCTCAACTTTTAAGTCTTTACTGAAGACTGTGTAGTCTGGCCCAGGAGTGTGAAGGTGAACGGAAAGGCTCTGGAGCAACGAACCGCCCTTGCTGTCTCTGCCTGGCCGGTTCCCCTCTCTCCACTGGGATTCTCTGCCTCTAACCCTATTATGGGGGCTGAGTCACTGGCTTACGGGTGCTCTTTCATGCCGTCCCTAGGAGGGGTGCGTCACTTGAGTGGGTTGAGTTACTGACGTGATCTTCCTGTCTGGGTTGGCACCCCATTCGGGTTCATGCAGTGGGGGAGATCTTCGTGGGGTATACTCAGCCTTGTCTCAGGGTAGTAAGTTGGTGGTTGAAGATATCCCTCTAGTGGTGTGGGGGCTGTGCTTTGGCAAAGTAGGTAGGGTTATATCCTGCCTGGTTGGCCCTGTCCGGGGTTATAGTCGGACGGGGTCACAGTGTCTCCCGACGCCTCCTGTAATTATGCTGCAGTAGTTTGTGTTGGGGGGCTAGGGCCAATCTGTTATATCTGGAATTTTTCTCCTGTCCTGTGTGAATTGAAGCTCTCTCTCAGCCCTAAGGACCATGCCTCAGGACTATTATTTGACCCTGCTGGTCATCTATGAACATCTCGGCCATGTACTGTTATAATCTCCTCCCGGCACAGCCAGAAGAAGACTGGCCACCCCTCAGAGCCTGGTTCCTCTCTAGGTTTCTTCCTAGGTTCCTGCCTTTCTAGAGAGTTTTGTCTGGAAGTAGCTAGCAAACTTGCCAATATTAGCCAGTTAGCTTGGGTTCTTGACTGGTCAGAATGCTCGGATCAACCCTACTCCTCGGCCAGAGCGTCCAGTGTGCGCTCTGAACACTCGGAGAGCGAAACGCTCTGAATTTACAAACTGATAAACTGACAACGCTCTGAGTTTATGAACGCCTAGAGCCCACCCTGAGCACACTCTGGCACTCCAGATCAAATTTACAAACACACCTGTAGTATAAACCAGCCTTTAGTTTTGAAATCTTTGGTTGTTTAGTACACGGCCTCATATGTGAATCCTTAAAGAGATGGGTGGGGCTAAGGCTTTAGAGGGTGTGAACGATACTGAATAGGTGTAGACAAAGAGCCCCCCAGTAGGTGTACCAAAACATTCAAGGGTCATTTTATCAAAAGTGAGGTTACAAGTTAATCAACTTTCAAACCAGGATTACTTTCCCTTGTTCCTCAACTGTAGTGTGTGATATACTATTTTCGAGGACCGAGTCTCTTATATCCAATGTCATTCCCCCCCCCCCCGCTATATAGGACCAAATCGAGCTGGTCGGTCACATATGAACTGTAACTTGGTAAAAAAAAAATGCTGCATGTTGCGTTTACATTATTGTTCAGTGTAGCTACCTGTAATGAGGAAGTTGCCGTGCTCCTCCAGGGCCTCGCTGTACTTGCGCACAACGTGGTTCAGACCCAGGTCCAGCTCATAGAAGGTCAGGGTTTGCTGTGTGTTGGCTGCAGCCTCGCCAGTGGGGTCATTGTCAGCTTCCTGGAAGGAGGGAGAGGTCATAGGCCACACACCGTGGGTCAGTGGAAATGAAGAGGACAGGATGAGAATTTACAGAACATCTTTAGTAGCAAAGCAGCTACAACAGTGGGATTATGTTGGAATCAGAAGTGTTTAAGCTCTCTACAGTGGTTTGTCAGAGAAGAGACATGAAGACTCATCATTTCAACAGCACTTGGGTGTATAGAGAATAAAACAGAAGCACATCGGAGCCTGTGTGTAAACATAGATTAGGTAAGTTTCTTTAGTACATAACAAGAGCGCATGAACAAATTCACAAATCATAGCAGCCAGTGCTAGGCTCTCACCTCATAGTCCATCTCCAGACAGGCGAACATGGGGTTTTCAAAGCCCACATCAACTCCTACCACATGGTAGACCAGTGTGTTGGCCTTGTGAGCCTCCAGGGGAGAGGAGATGGTGAGACGCGCTGCTGCATCTCTGTTCAGGATGTACACCAGCTTCTGCTTCTCAATGGCACCTGGAAACAGAGGTAATTAGTAAACTACAACACCTGGAAACACAGAGGTAATTAGCAAACTACAACAGACAAAAAACATGTCCATTGCAACAGGGGATTCTCTCATCAAGCCAAGGATTTGTCAACTTGAAATTTTGTTCAATTTTCAAACCATTACCAACTCTCTCCACAACATCATATCTCTCAGTTCTCTGAGCTCTTTACCTATCATGACTGCTCTGCCCTTGGGGTCGACGGCGAGGAACTGTCCAGGGACGATGCGACGACATCCACTCTTGCCAAAGGTCTCCTGGTGGATCTTCTCGAACATGTTCTTGGAGGGGTGGTACTCAAGGATCACGATGCGGCCTGAGTCACTGCCCACCACAATATAGTCTGGGGATCAAAAGCACAAATGTCTCAAATCTAAAATAAGAGCTGTTCAACCACACACAGAAAACTTGCATCTACTTCACACTAGGATTGGGCGATGTCAACATTGGTCCTATCGTGATTATGTATCCATAAAACACTGCGTTATACGATGTTATCGCCTACTATTGGCCCCCCCAAAAATATATTATAATAATTTTAAACCGGCTAAAACGACCATTGGGCTATAGCAGGAAAATGTATTGCTACAACTGGATGAATCATGACGAAAGACAATGTTGTTGAAAGTCTGGGCAGAGGCTAAGTGCAGGCTCATCTTTTCAAATATCCTTTCTGGTGGAAGAGCTTCAGCATGGAGCAGGTTTGTATCTGTGTGAACTGGGACAATTTCAGCTTCCAGGAATTGTGTACAGATCATTGCGACATGGGGCTGTGCATTATCATGCTGAAACATGAGTTGTCATGTTTGTCCCCAGCGCCGGCATAATGATCTTTTAACCAGGTGAATGGATTATCTTGGCAAAGGAGAAATGCTCACTAACAGGGATGTAAACAAATTTGTGCACAACATTGAGAAATAAACGTTGTGCATATGGAGCATTTATTTTATTTCGACCCATTTTACATGTTGCGTTTATATTTTTGTTCAGCATAGTTAATAGACCAATAAGAAAGAGTTCCATACCTCTCTGCCAATAACAGTTTTCAGTTTTCCCCTCCCCACTCAGACCACTCCCAGACAGTCCTGGCAAAAGTCTTGCTTGAGGAATTGCTCAATAACACTTTACTTAACCTCACTAGGGTAATAATAAAAATAAAATAAAAATTTTAAATATATAAATAAATAAAATCGGCCGATTAATCGGTATCGGCTTTTTTGGTCCCCCAATAATCGGTATCGGCGTTGAAAAATCATAAGTCGGTCGAACTCTAGTAGGGGGCACTATTTTCACCTCCAGATGAAAAGCGTGCCCAAAGTAAACTACCTGCTACTCAGGCCCAGAAGCTAGGATATGCATATAATTAGTAGATTTGGATAGCAAACACGCCAAAGTTTCTAAAACTGTTAAAATAATGGCCGATTAATTAGGGCCGATTTCAAGTTTTCGGAAATGTTAGGGAGAATGACAACTTTGAATGAGTGGATAGTGGGATGTCCCCAGAGCGCTTTTTTCTTGTTTTTCTTTTATATTGACGGCGCTATTGTCCGGTTGAAATATTATCGATTATTTAGGCTAAAAACAACCTGAGGATTGATTATAAACATCGTTTGACATGTTTCTACAAACTTTAAGGACACTATTTGGAATTTTCGTCTGCCCGTTGTGACCGCATTTGAACTATTGGATTACTGAACAAAACGCGCCAACAAAATTGAGGTTTTTGGATATAAAGAGGGACTTTATCAAACAAAACGAACATTATTGTGCAACTGGGAGTCTTGTGAGTGCAACCATACGAAGATCAAAGGTAAGTGATTCATTTTATTGCTATTTCTGACTTTCGTGACTAATCTACTTGGCCGGTAACTGTATGTAATGTTTTGTGTGCTGAGCGGTCAGATAATCGCATGGTTTGCTTTTGCCGTACAGCCTTTTTGAAATATGACACGGCGGCTGGATTAACAACAAGCGAAGCTTTATTTTGATGTACTACACTTGTGATTTCATGAAAGTTAAATATTTATAGTAATTTTATTTGTATTTGGCGCTCTGCAATTTCACCGGATGTTGGCCAGGTGGGACGCTACTGTCCCACACCCCCTAGAGAAGTTAACACCAGCGTCATGTTATAATAACCTGTTATAATATGACCATACCACTGTCATGACACACAGTATATTTACACCTGATGTGACATATATTGCTTGATTTTATGGCTGGTTTTATGGCTGGACACCTACATAAGAGTGTCAAAACCTACCACACACTGTTTTATTTATTGAGCATGTTAAATGCTCATTGTAATTGCACACACATTGATGTCAGACATGCACCTACCCCAATGCCCTGTTGCTGATGACAGGGATGAATGCAGGAGCAGATTGCAGGACAAAACACCCTCTTTTTGACTGATATAAGGGATTGTACGTGATAGGCCTATCTTCCGTATATGATTATGGTGGTCATAGTGTGTCTTGAGTGTCAAAGTATATTTTCTTAATCCAAGTAAAGTGACACAGAATGATCATAATGGTTCATGACAGTGTTTTAAAGTGTATTTTCTACAAGTTATAAAAAAATATACTGAAAAAAAACATCACTGAAGAATTCATTACAACAAAAACAAAGGACTTGAAAAACTTTAACGAATGGAAACTTCTTGGCAGGTGAAAATATTGGTCATGACAGTGTTATGACCATATTATGAACTGCTTATGAACCGTGTAATTAACATGTTTTTTTTATCCCATTTTCTCCCCAATTTTCGTGGTATCCAATCGCTAGTAATTACTATCTTGTCTCATCGCTACAACTCCCGTACGGGCTCGGGAGAGACGAAGGTCGAAAGCCATGCGTCCTCCGAAGCACAACCCAACCAAGCCGCACTGCTTCTTAACACAGCGCGCCTCCAACCCGGAAGCCAGCCGCACCAATGTGTCGGAGGAAACACTGTGTACCTGGCCCCCTTGGTTAGCGCGCACTGCGCCCGGCCCGCCACAGGAGTCGCTGGAGCGCGATGAGACAAGGATATCCCTACCGGCCAAACCCTCCCTAACCCGGACGACGCTATGCCAATTGTGCATTGCCCCACGGACCTCCCGGTCGCGGCCGGCTGCGACAGAGCCTGGGCGCGAACCCAGAGACTCTGGTGGCGCAGCTAGCACTGCGAAGCAGTGCCCTAGACCACTGCGCCACCCGGGAGGCCCCTGTAATTAACATGTTGACGACACCGATTACCAATTGCTCTTTGCTAAGAAGCTTTATTTTTTAAAACCCTTTTCATTGAAAACTATCACAGTAAGGTACTTCCTTATTACCCAGAAATGATTTGATATTGCAATAACTGCGGCATTAGACCATAAACTTGTCTTAAAGCTTTTGATAGGCCTAGTAGGAGGATAGGTTATTGGCAATTTGGTATTCAACCTTGCATGGAGGGATTTTCCTTAGATTTATCTGTAGGCTATTGTTGTTTGTACTCTCTCATTATTAGCCCCCTGGCTAACTTCTGATTTTAGGCTATTCAAACTACTTTTGAGATGGAACTCAGTCACAATCATTATATACAGTGTATTCGGAAAGTATTCAGAGACTTTCTCCAAATTTTGTTACGTTACAGCCTTATTCTAAAATTGATTGTTTTTCCCCCTCAAACACACAATACCCCATAATGATGAAGCAAAAACAGGTTTAGACATTTTTGCTAATGTATTAAAAATAAAAAATCACATTTAAAAAAGTATTCAGACACTTTACTCAGTACTTTGTTTTAGCACCTTTGGCAGCGATTACAGCAGTCTTCTTGGGTATGACGCTGCAAGCTTGGCACACCTGTATTTGGGGAGTTTCTCACATTCTTCTCTGCAGATCCTCTCAAGCTCTGTCAGGTTGGATGAGGAGCGTCCTTGCACAGCTATTTTTAGGTCTCTCCAGAGATGTTTGATCGGGTTCAAGTCTGGGCCCCTCAAGGACATTCAGAGACTTGTCCCAAAGCCACGCCTGCATTGCCTTGGCTGTGTGCTTAGGGTTTTGTTTCCTGTTGGAAGGTGAACCTTCGCCCCAGTCTGTGGTCCTGAGCACTCTGGAGCAGGTTTTTAATCAAGGATCTCTCTGTACTTTTCTCCATTCATCTTTACCTCGATCCTGACTAGTCTCCCAGTCCCTGCGGCTGAAAAACATCCCCACAGCATGATGCTGCCACCCGTGGGGGTGTTGCCAGGTTTCCTTCAGACGTGACGCTTGGCATTCAGGCCAGAGTTCAATTTTGGTTTCATCAGACCAGAGAATCTTGTTTCACATGGTCTGAGAGTCTTTAGGTGCCTTTTGACAAACTCGAAGCGGGCTGTCATGTGCTTTTTACTGAGGAGTGGCTTCCGTCTGGCCACTCTACCATAAAGGCCTGATTGGTGGAGTGCTGCAGAGATGGTTGTTCTTCTGGAAGGGTCTCCCATCTCCACAGAAGAACTCTGCCAGAGTGACCATCAGGTTCTTGGTCAACTCCCTGACCAAGGCCCTTCTCCCCCGATTGCTCAGTTTGGCCAGGCGACCAGCTCTAGGATGAGTCTTGGTGGATCCAACTTGGAGGCCACGGTGTTCTTGGACCTTCAATGCTGCAGACATTTTTTGGTACCCTTTCCCAGATCTGTGCCTCGACACAAACCTGTCTCGGAGCTCTACGACAATTCCTTCGACCTCTGACATGCACGGTCAACTGTGGGACCTTATATAGACAGGTGTGTGCCTTTCCAAATAATGTCCAATCAATTGAATTTACCACAGGTGGACCAGTCAAGTTTTAGAAACATCTCAAGGGTGATCAATGAAAACAGGATGCACCTGAGCTCAATTTCAAGTCTCATAGCAAAGGGTCTGAATAAGTATGCAAGTAAGGCATTTGTATATTATTTGTAGTACATTAGCGAACATTTCTAAAAACCTGTTTTCACTTTGTCATTATGGGGTACTGTGTGTAGATTGAGGAGGAAAACAATTTAATCAATTTTAGAATAATGCTGTAACGTAACAAAATGTGGGAAGTCAAGGGGTCTGAATCTCAGGTGTACATGCAGACACACATATATGCTGACACACACACACACATACATCTCATAACACACACACACCTTTAGTTCCTCCTGTCAGCCTGAAGGCCATGAGGGAGCGAATGATGCCAAACACCTCCATGGTAAGCAGGGTGTGAACCTTCCCTGTGTTGGCATCTGGGCGCAGCAGCTCAATGATCTTCCCCCTGGAAACAACTATCTCCTGCATCTTGGTTCCTGCAAGGCAAGACAATAATGATAACCATACCAGATCACAGGTTACATTATCCATGTAACCTGGATGAGAGACCCCAAGAGAAGAATGTTATGTACCTGAGAAGTTTCCATGGATGGCGTGGGTGATGCCAGTGGCACGCTGCAGGGTCAGGTTATACAGAAACATAGTGTCTGTTTCTCTACCTTCAGGTGCAGGTCAAAGAGGCCACAGCAACACCAGGTTCTGAGGAAGAAAGGAGGAGTACATTTTTGCATTACCGCAAGCATTTCAGTGTTATAACATAGCTAACTTAGTGCGGTAACTAGTTAACTTTTGCACAGGATACTGCAGACACATTATACATCCGCAAGCAAAAACATTGTCAACTCAGTTGATGATAGCTAGCTAGACAACATAGACTACATACAAAGGCGCTTTCAAAGACACGGGTGCCGCTACTAGTTAGCTAGCTTTCTAGTTAGCTACTACGTAGAGCCCAGCCTAGCCAACTGCGGAAAGTTGATTCTACACAAACCCATTGGTCGTTGTTGCAACCAGCCAGGTCCAACATAACCGCAATAATAACAGTAACGTTAGCCCATCATTACAAAATATTTTAACGAAATAGACAATGTAACTTTGCAAAACAAGGCTTGCTTGCTCGAGTTAGCTACCCTAGCACTCGCAGTTGTTTCATTCAATCACTCCGTATACCCACAAGCGCCCATCTTCAAAATTGAGGAAGACGTAAAAAGAAAATATTGATATATATTTTGTTTTCTATATTGTATTGTGCGGATATTGTATGAAAATGATTTACCGATGTATCAGTTAGGATGAAACTGATATCAACTAGATTATGAATTTCAGTCACACCGTCAATTTGTTGATACTTCTGCGAACAAACGCTTTCCTGTCGATCGTGGGTCCTCTTCACGATCTGCGACGTCATCAAAAATCGGTCCACAATGTGCCTGAGACCTAGCTACACAATTATATGGGAATAACACGAAACTCAAAGCGGTTACGCCATAGAAGTTATATTTGATTTATCTCAAATGGAAAATCTACATTCTACTTGTCTTGAAATTATCATAAAAATATAATGAAAGGGCGCAATGAATTACAGTTGACGAGCTATTCCAATAGGTGGCGACAATGCCCATGCGTTGCTTAGGTTGGACAAAAGGTGCAGGTGCAGCCGTGCAGGTAGTCGTCAGTCAGTGTAGACTGCAGACTCAGAGAGAGATCATTTCTGATTGTTCATTTTTTATTGTTTATTTCCCTTTTGTTTATTGTATATTTCACTTGCTTTGACAATGTAAACATGTTTCCCATGCCAATAAAGCCCTTTGGATTTAATTTAATTGAGAGAGATGTCCCCCAAAAAGCATCCACAACGTGTTAGAATAAAGTCACTATAGCTCACAAAAACGACATGATGTAAAGATTCTGAACTGAAATATGTCTAGCAGCATATACATTTTTGGGATCAGTTCATGTGCATAATAAAGAGTCCCCTACAGCAGTGGTTCCCAAATGTTTTATAAGTCCCATACCCCTTCAAACATTCAACCTCCTGCTGCGTACCCCCTCTAGCACCAGGGTCAGCGCACTCTCAAATGTTGTTTATTACCATTATTGTAAGCCTGCCACACACACTATACAATACATTTATTAAACATAAGAATGAGTGTGAGTTTTTGTCACAACCCGGCTCGTGGGAACTGACAAAGAGCTCTAATAGGACCAGGGCACAAGTAATAATAATCAATCATTTTGCTCTTTATTTAACCATCTTACATATAAAACCTTATATGTTCAACGAAAATTGTGAATAACTCACCACAGGTTAATGAGAAGGGTGCGCTTGAAAGGATGCACATAACTCTGCAATGTTGGGTTTTATTGGAGAGAGTCTCAGTCTTAAATAATATTCCACACACAGTCTGTGCCTGTATTTCGTTTGCATGCTAGTGAGGGCCGAGAATCCACTCTCACATAGGTATGTGGTTGGAAAGGGCAACAGTGTCTTAAAAGCTAGATTTGCCAAGGCAGGATACTCTGAGCGCAGCCCAATCCAGAAATCTGGCAGTGGCTTTTGATTAAATTAAATTTTCACAGAACTGCTTGTTGCAATTTCGATGAGGCTCTCTTGTTCAGATATCAGTAAGTGGACTGGAGGCAGGGCATGAAAGGGATAACAAATCCAGTTGTTTGTGTCATCCGTTTCGGGAAAGTACCTGCGTAATTGCGCATGCAACTCACTCAGGTTCTTCGCTATATCACATTTGACATTGTCTGTAAGCTTGAGTTCATTTGCACACAAAAAATCATACAATAATGGAAAGACCTGTGTGTTGTCCTTGATAATGCAGACAGAGAAGAGCTCCAACTTCTTTTTTTTTTTTAACAGTATTTTTATTGGAATTTCACAATTTTCACCCATATTAAAGAGATACAACAACAGAGACCAGGCAACAAAAAAAAACAAAGAAAAACAGCACCCGCCTACACATACCTGCGCATACATATATATATACACATATACATATACATACACACACATACGCACACCATCCTCCTCCCCCCGCTTCTCCCACCCTATCCCCATCATTGCGTCTCTCAATACACACATTTTAAACAAACTTACAAACAGAAATTAAACAAAAAAAGCTCGGTTTAAACTAAGAAGTTAGGTTCCACACATGGAACATAGTGTAATTCTGAATACATAGATCACCACCATTCTAAGAGAATCCTTGCAGCATAATAGCTGATACCTCAGGTTCTAGGTAATTTAGATAGGGTTCCCACACTTTGTAGAACTGATCTGTTTTAGAATGCAATGTACATGTCAGATATTCCAGAGGCACCCATTCAAAAAGTATCTTATGCCAATCTTTAATAGAAGGAACCTTATCACTAATCCACCGTAAAAGGATGTTTTTCCTTGCAGCAAAGGTAAGGATGTTGTAAAGCCTCCTCTTACTCACAGAAGTAACATGCCTACTAGGGAGACCTAACAGTAACGAAACTGGGTCCAATTCTAGATCAACCCCTAGGATCTTTTCAATTTCTTGCAGAACACCAGACCAGTATCGTTGTATTTTGGTACATGACCATAAACAATGTGTTAGGGTGCCTGTATCAGTTTTGCATTTAAGACACTGAGGAGAAGAGGAAGAGGGGCTAAAGGCATGTCTGCGATTTGGGGATATATGCAATCTGTGTATTATTCTTAATTGGATTGCTTTAGTACGATTACATATAGATATTGTTTTTGCATATCTCCAAATGTCCTCCCACATCTCTTCGTCAATAGTCACAGACAATTCTTTCTCCCACACTTGTTTCACCCTCTGTGTGTCGACAGCAGGAAAGGACCTTAAAGCATCATAAAACAGACTTACAGACATTTTCCTTTGTGGAAAAAAAAGCATTCTCTCAATGACAGACATATCAGGGTTACCAATTAAGGTGGTGCTCTTCACAATATAATGTCTTACTTGTAGGAAGCGGAAAAAGTCCTGCTTTGGGAGTCGATATTTCTCCACCATCTGCTCAAATGACAATAGAATCTTATCAGCAAATAAGTCATTTAGTCTGCGTATGCCCTTATTAAGCCAAAAGTTAAAGCCAGCATCCAGCAATCCTGGACCAAAATCTGGGTTGTTAAGAATTGGGGTAAGAGCAGAGGTTAGTTTGGACCTTCCCAGGAAGCGCTGAACTGACCTCCAAACCTTGAGTGTGTTAAGTGTAATAGGATTATTGCAGTGATCTTCTACAGACTTGAAACTTCTGAAAAATAAAAGATCCTGTAAGGGGTATTTTGAAAGAGAAGTCTCAATGTCTAACCAAATAGAGGAGTCATCGTTTGTGATCCAATCAGAAATATAACATAGGTGGGCACACCACTGATAGAACCTGATATTGGGCAGATCCAAGCCCCCCATAGAACTTGGCAGCTGCAATATTGCCATCTTAAGCCTTGGCTTGCGTTTACTCCATATGAAGGAACTTAGCCATCCATTTACATCCTTTATTATCTTATTGGAGAGTAATACTGGGATCATTTGGATTGGGTAAAGTAGTCTAGGTAAAATGTTCATTTTCAAGAGGGATATTCTACCCAACCAAGAAATCGGGAGAGAGTTCCAGCGCTCCAGATCCTGTCTTATTGTATCAAACAAGGGAACAAAATTGGCTTTGTACATTTGCTGGAATTTAGGAGTTACAAATATACCCAGATACGTAAAGCCTGAGGGAGACCATTTAAAAGGGAAGGGGGGAGAAGTATTAGGTACAGAGTGAAGGCTACCAAGTGGCATAGCCTCTGATTTAGTTAAGTTAATCTTGTAGCCTGAGAATTCGCTGAATAATTGAATAATATTAATAAGAGATGTAGTTGAGGTCTCGGGATTAGAGATGAATATCAGGACATCATCAGCATACAAGCTTATTTTATGGTGAACATCACCAATGAGCAGCCCCTGTATAGCAGGCGTTACCCTGATGGCCTCGGCCAGTGGTTCCATAGCGAGTGCAAATAGGAGGGGGGACAAAGGGCAGCCCTGTCTGGTACCTCTGTATATAGAGAAGCTATTTGACCTTAGCCCATTAGTAAGGACAGCAGCCTGAGGATCATCATATAAAACTTTCACCCATTTTATAAAGTTGTCCCCTAGACCAAATTTATTTAGAGCAAAGAGTAGGTAAGACCACTCCACACGATCAAATGCTTTCTCAGCATCTAGGGAGAGCACAAGACCATCCCTAGCACTTTGTCGGTAGGCTTGAATTACATTAAGAAGCCGCCTGACATTGTTGCACGACTTACGGCCCTTAATAAAGCCAGTTTGGTCTCCTTTCACAATTAGTGGCAGTGAGTCCTCTAATCTTGTGGCTAGAATTTTAGAAAGTAATTTTCTATCCACATTCAGAAGGGAAATTGGTCTGTACGAGGAACAAGACTCTGGACATTTTCCCTTTTTAAGAATAAGTGATATGTTGGCTTCCCTCAGCGTTTGAGGGAGCTGGTCATTTGAAAATGAGTGGTTAAACATATCACGCAATGGCTCAAGGATCAGGCCATGAAACTCTTTATAGAATTCACTACCAAACCCGTCTGGTCCTGGAGCCTTACCGTTTTGCAGATTCTTAATTGCGAACATTATCTCTTCCTCGGTGATAGGGGCATTAAGGAGAGACCTCTGTTCTTCGGAGATAGTAGGGAGCTCAATCTTAGAAAATAAATTCTCAATTAATTTGGGTGCGTCATTTGGCAGTTCTGAGGCATAAAGATTTGCATAAAATTTCTTAAATGAGTCATTTATCAATTTATTTTCATATAAATGATTGCCATCCGAATCAGTAATAGTAGCAATTGACTGTGAGTCAGCTCTCTTTTTAGCTAGGTACGCCAAGTACTTTCCTGGCTTATCGCCATGTTCATATAGCTTTTGCCTGACAAATCCCATTTTCTTTTCAGCGTCCTGTGTTAGGAGAGAGTCCAACGTTGATCTAAGAACTGATATTTCCTTTAATAGGGCAGGCGTGGGAGTTTTAATGTAGTCCTTCTCTTTAGTTCCCAATTCACCCTCTAACCTTTTTTGCTTTTCACGCTTTTTCCGCCTCTTAGTGGCTGTGTATGACATAATCAGACCCCTGGCGTACGCTTTACAGGTTTCCCAAAGGAGCGAGGGATTATCTGTTGATTGAGAGTTAATAGAGAAAAATGCTTTAAACTCTGTAATAAAATATGATGTGAACGTATGGTCTTTAAGGATGGTTGTATTCAACCTCCAATGTCTTGACAGATTGAATGCCCCGTTGAGTTTTATGTCCAGGATCACCTCCGCATGATCAGATATGACTATACTTCCTATCCTAGCGGATAAAACAGACTGCAAAGACGTCCTGGGCATAAAAAAGTAATCTATTCTAGTCTGACATCCATGAGGTGCAGAGAAAAAAGTGAACTCTCTGTTGGAGGGGTGAAAAGTTCTCCAAACATCCGCATACCCCAGATCATCACAAATAGCTTTAAGTGACTTAGCTCGAGGAGAGAGTGAAGCTATACCGCTGGGAAACTTATCAATAAGGGGGTTCAACAAACAATTAAAATCTCCTCCAACCACTGCAGTGTCTGAGTTTAATTCTGAAAAGTCTAGAAATACCTTAGTGAGGAAATCAGGGGGGTGGGCAGGGGGAAAGCAAATATTCATTATGGAGATTTTCTGCCCTTGTAAAGTACCATTAATTATAACAAAGCGACCAAATTTATCTTTCACACAATTCAAGACCTTAAGTGGTAAGTTCTTTTTCACAAGAATTGCTACACCTCTACTTCTGGATGTAAATGATGAGAAAAACACTTGACCAAACCCCCCTTGTTGTAATTTCAGATGCTCCTTATCATCCAAATGAGTTTCTTGCAACAGGGCAATATCAATATTTTCTTTTTTCAAAAACGACAGTACCTTCTTCCTTTTAATGGGATTATGGCTCCCTCTAATGTTCCATGTACATACCCGCAGTGTGTTACCTGCCATTGCACTTTGACCGTTTCATATTCAGACTGAATCCCACCGTAAAAATGGGGTGGTACCTTTTTCCATGTGTTGAACTCTCTTCTATCTCACCGAGCATAAACAAACGATATGAACCCTGAACTCTAACTATACTAAACCCAAAAATTAAACATGTAAAGATCCAAAAGGGGGTTTTCCCACTAGCTAACATGCAGGGGATTTCAACTTTCCAATGTAGACTCTTAAGTCTGCATTGCCACTCAATAGCCTCGTCCTTTATACATATGAAAATGAAAATCAATATATGAAGATTGAGGCTCTTCCACCTAAAACCAAGCCTGGGCACCAATATAGATTCACCCATATCTCAGCCTGAGCTATAGCGGCAGTTACTTTAGCAAGAAAAATAATAAAAATACGAATATTACTGAACCGGAGCATGTGAGAACTCACACCACTGTTTCATGATCAGATTCAAAGAAGATAATAAAGTTATCCAATACTGCGGCGGCGCAGCTTAAAGTTATTTACCCGAGAGAGTCAATAAACGCAGCAGCCTCTGCAGGTGTGGAGAGTTTCTTAGGCGATCCGTTGACCATAATCTTCAATGTGGCCGGGTACAACAGTGCGTAGTCCATCTTCATTCTCCTGAGTCGAGCCTTCGCCTCATCAAACCCTTTGCATCTTCGTACAACCGCTGTGGAGTAATCATTGAAGAATGAGACCTTTGGACCTTTACGTTGACTACCGTCAGAGCCGATGTTTCTAGCCGCATCCATAACGCACTGCTTGTCGGTGAAGTTGTGGAACTTTATAACCACTGGCCTTGGGCGCTGGTTGGGACCGGGTATCGGTGCTTGAGAGCGATGGGCTCTGTCCAGCTTCACACGACCAGCCTTAGTGTCCATTTGTAAGTAGTCAGGGATCCATTCCTCAAAAAATTTTACTGAACGTGTTCCTTCAGAATTTTCCGGGAGTCCCACAACACGAATATTGCATCTGCGTCCTCGATTATCCAAGTCGTCAATGTGCTCCGCCATTTCGCGCACCTGTTTTTCAAGTGCTTTCATCTTAGTGTCCATAGATGTAGTTGAAGCTTCCACTGTAGCAATTCTTCCTTCCGCCTCATCGACACGTTTGACCACCCTCTGTAATTCAGCTGAATGGCCTGCTATTGCTTCCAAGACCGTTCTTATCTTAACATCGATCACTTTAGTAATGTTGTCCGTCATCTTTTGAATCACCAGGTCCATTGTGCCTGGATCCGCAACGGTGTTAGCTTCGCTAACGTAAGCTAGCTTCGCTAACGTAAGCTAGCTCCTCCTGCACCTCTACAGGGATGGTGGTTTTGGTCGAGTTCTTAGTAGCTCTGCTGGGCATGTTGTCGGAGATTTTTGAGAAATAACCGTCAAGACTCATTGCAGGATAACTTATTTAGCCAATTCTACCACTTTTTCAAGCTAGGAGATAAATGAAAGAATATAAATTTACGAATGCCACGGGAGCTCGCTGAAACACAGTGTTCTCTCTACGGCGCCATTTTGTCCCCCAGCTCCAACTTCTTAATCATAGCCTCAATTTTGTCCTTCACATTGAATATAGTTGCAGAGAGTGCCTGTAATCCTAGATTCAGATCATTCAGGCGAGAAAAAACATCACCCAGATAGGCCAGTCGTGTGAGAAACTCATCATCATGCAAGCGGTCAGACAAGTGAAAATTATGGTCAGTAAAGAAAACTTTACTGAAAAGCTTGTCTCTCAATTTAAAAAAACATGTTAATACTTTGCCTCTTGATAACCAGCGCACTCTGTATGTTGTAAAAGCGTTACATAGTCGCTGCCCATATCATTGCAAAGTGCAGAAAATACACGTGTGTTCAGGGGCCTTGCTTTAACAAAGTTAACCATTTTCGTTGAAGTGTCCAAAACGTCTTTCAAGCTGTCAGGCTTGGCAGCAAGAGCCTCTCGGTGGATGCTGCAGTGTACCCAAGTAGCGTCGGGAGCAACTGCTTGCATGCGCGTTACCACTCCACTATGTCTCCCTGTAATGGCCTTTGCGCCATCAGTACAGATACTAACACATCTTGACCACCAAAGTCCATTTGATGTCACAAAGCTGTCCAGTACTTAAAAAATATCCTCTCCTGATGTCCTGGTTTCCAGTGGTTTGCAGAAGTGGATGTCTTCCTTAATTGACCCCCCATAAACGTAACGGACATATACCAGGAGCTGTGCCAGGCCCGCCATGTCTGTTGACTCATCCAGCTGTTACGCATATAATTCACTGGCTTGTATCCAAAGCAGTAATTGTTTCAAAACATCTCCTGCCATGTCACTGATGCGTCATGAAACAGTGTTGTTTGATGGAGACTTTGTCTGTATATTTTATTGGGGCCTTTTCCCCCAGCATTGTCCCAGCCATATCTGCAGCAGCAGGAAGAATTAAGTCGTCCACAATAGTATGGGGATTGCCTGTCCTAGCCACTCAGTAGCTCACCATATAAGACGCTTCTAGACCCTTCTTATTAATGGTATCTGTTGCTTTTATACATGTCTTACTACTCGAAAATCGTCTTAATTCTCGATCAAAAAACTCCCGTGGCTTATTTTTCAAATTGGCATGTTTTGTTTCTAAATGTCTGCGCAAGAGTGAAAGTTTCATCGAGTTGTGAGATAGTACTTTTGCACACATAACACACTGTGGCTGAGTAAAGGTACTACTCCCAATATAAGTGAACCCCAAATCAATGTAGTTCTCATCATATCTGCGCCTCTTCGATGGTCTAACGTTCCTGTCTGTTGTTCGGGGCTTTCCCGGGTAAGGGAAAATACCCGCAGTATTAGACTTAAAACGAATCATCCAGCGATCATACACTGTTTACCAGGTGGCAGGGCTACCGACGTTAAGGCTAATCTGAAGATGGTGCTGGCTAAAGCTAAAACTGGCGAGTGTAGAGAGTATAGAGATATTGTTATCCACGTCGGCACCAACGATGTTAGGATGAAACAGTCAGAGGTCACCAAGCGCAACATAGCTTCAGCGTGTAAATCAGCTAGAAAGATGTGTCGGCATCGAGTAATTGTCTCTGGCCCCCTCCCAGTTAGGGGGAGTGATGAGCTCTACAGCAGAGTCTCACAACTCAATCGCTGGTTGAAAACTGTTTTCTGCCCCTCCCAAAAGATAGAATTTGTAGATAATTGGCCCTCTTTCTGGGACTCACCCACAAACAGGACCAAGCCTGGCCTGCTGAGGAGTGACGGACTCCATCCTAGCTGGAGGGGTGCTCTCATCTTATCTACCAACATAGACAGGGCTCTAACTCCTCTAGCTCCACAATGAAATAGGGTGCAGGCCAGGTAGCAGGCTGTTAGCCAGCCTGCCAGATTAGTGGAGTCTGCCACTAGCACAGTCAGTGTAGTCAGCTCAGCTATCCCCATTGAGACCGTGTCTGTGCCTCGACCTAGGTTGGGCAAAACTAAACATGGCGGTGTTCGCCTTAGCAATCTCACTAGGATAAAGACCTCCTCCATTCCTGCCATTATTGAAAGAGATCGTGATACCTCACATCTCAAAATAGGGCTACTTAATGTTAGATCCCTCACTTCAAAGGCAGTTATAGTCAATGAACTAATCACTGATCATAATCTTGATGTGATTGGCCTGACTGAAACATGGCTTAAGCCTGATGAATTTACTGTGTTAAATGAGGCCTCACCTCCTGGTTACACTAGTGACCATATCCCCCGTGCATCCCGCAAAGGCGGAGGTGTTGCTAACATTTACGATAGCAAATTTCAATTTACAAAAAAAAAAAAAGACATTTTCGTCTTTTGAGCTTCTAGTCATGAAATCTATGCAGCCTACTCAATCACTTTTTATAGCTACTGTTTACAGGCCTCCTGGGCCATATACAGCGTTCCTCACTGAGTTCCCTGAACTCCTATCGGACCTTGTAGTCATAGCAGATAATATTCAAATTTTTGGTGATTTTAATATTCACATGGAAAAGTCCACAGACCCACTCCAAATGGCTTTTGGAGACATCATCAACTCAGTGGGTTTTGTCCAACATGTCTCTGGACCTACTCACTGCCACAGTCATACTCTGGACCTAGTTTTGTCACATGGAATAAATGTTGTAGATCTTAATGTTTTTCCTCATAATCCTGGACTATCGGACCACCATTTTATTATGTTTGCAATCGCAACAAATAATCTGCTCAGACCCCAACCAAGGAGCATCAAAAGTTGTGCTATAAATTCTCAGACAACACAAAGATTCCTTGATACCCTTCCAGACTCCCTCTGCCTACCCAAGGACGTCAGAGGACAAAAATCAGTTAACCACCTAACTGAGGAACTCAATTTAACCTTGCGCAATACCCTAGATGCAGTTGTACCCCTAAAAACTAAAAACATTTGTCATAAGAAACTAGCTCCCTGGTATACAGAAAATACCCGAGCTCTGAAGCAAGCTTCCAGAAAATTGGAACGGAAATGGCGCCACACCAAACTGGAAGTCTTCCGACTAGCTTGGAAAGACAGTAACGTGCAGTATCGAAGAGCCCTCACTGCTGCTCGATCATCCTATTTTTCCAACTTAATTGAGGAAAATAAGAACAATCCGACATTTCTTTTTGATACTGTCGCAAAGCTAACTAAAAAGCAGCATTCCCCAAGTGAGGATGGCTTTCACCTCAGCAGTAATAAATTCATGAACTTCTTTGAGGAAAAGATCATGATCATTAGAAAGCAAATGACAGACTCCTCTTTAAATCTGCGTATTCCTCCAAAGCTCAGCTGTCCTGAGTCTGTACAACTCTGCCAGGACCTAGGATCAAGAGAGACACTTAAGTGTTTTAGTACTATATCTCTTGACACAATGATGAAAATAATCATGGCCTCTAAACCTCCAAGCTGCATACTGGACCCTATTCCAACTAAACTACTGAAAGAGCTGCTTCCTGTGCTTGGCGCTCCTATGTTGAACATAATCAACGGCTCTCTATCCACCGGATGTTAACCAAACTCACTAAAAGTGGCAGTAATAAAGCCTCTCTTGAAAAAGCCAAACCTTGACCCAGAAAATATAAAAAACTATCGGCCTATATCGAATCTTCCATTCCTCTCAAAAATTTTAGAAAAAGCTGTTGCGCAGGAACTCACTGCCTAACCTGAAGACAAACAATGTATACGAAATGCTTCAGTTTGGTTTTAGACCCCATCATAGCACTGAGACTGCACTTGTGAAGGTGGTAAATTACCTTTTAATGGCGTCAGACCGAGGCTCTGCATCTGTCCTCGTGCTCCTAGACCTTAGTGCTGCCTTTGATACCATCGATCACCACATTCTTTTGGAGAGATTGGAAACCCAAATTGGTCGACACGGACAAGTTCTGGCCTGGTTTAGATCTTATCTGTCGGAAAGATATCAGTTTGTCTCTGTGAATGGTTTGTCCTCTGACAAATCAACTGTACATTTCGGTGTTCCTCAAAGTTCCGTTTTAGGACCACTATTGTTTTCACTATATATTTTACCTCTTGGGGATGTCATTCGAAAACATAATGTTAACTTTCACTGCTATGCGGATGACACACAGCTGTACATTTCAATGAAACACGGTGAAGGCCCAACATTGCCCTCGCTAGAAGCCTGTGTTTCAGACATAAGGAAGTGGATGGCTGAAAACGTTCTACTTTTGAACTCGGACAAAACAGAGATGCTTGTTCTAGGTCCCAAGAAACAAAGAGATCTTCTGTTGAATCTGACAATTAATCTTGATGGTTGTAAAGTCGTCTCAAATAAAACTGTGAAGGACCTCGGCGTTACTCTGGACCTTGATCTCTCTTTTGACGAACACATCAAGACTGTTTCAAGGACAGCTTTTTTCCATCTACGTAACATTGCAAAAATCAGAAACTTTCTGTCCAAAAATGATGCAGAAAAATGTATCCATGCTTTTGTTACTTCTAGGTTAGACTACTGCAATGCTCTACTTTCCGGCTACCCGGATAAAGCACTAAATAAACTTCAGTTAGTGCTAAATACGGCTGATAGAATCCTGACTAGAACCAAAAAATGTGATCATATTACTCCAGTGCTAGTCTCCCTACACTGGCTTCCTGTTAAGGCAAGGGCTGATTTCAAGGTTTTACTGCTAACCTACAAAGCATTACATGCTCCTACCTATCTTTCCGATTTGGTCCTGCCGTACATACCTACACGTACGCTACGGTCACAAGACGCAGGCCTCCTAATTGTCCCTAGAATTTCAAAGCAAACAGCTGGAGGCAGGGCTTTCTCCTATAGATCTCCATTTTTATGGAATGGTCTGCCTACCCATGTGAGAGACGCAGACTCGGTCTCAACTTTTAAGTCTTTACTGAAGACTGTGTAGTCTGGCCCAGGAGTGTGAAGGTGAACGGAAAGGCTCTGGAGCAACGAAACGCCCTTGCTGTCTCTGCCTGGCCGGTTCCCCTCTCTCCACTGGGATTCTCTGCCTCTAACCCTATTACAGAGGCTGAGTCACTGGCTTACTGGTGCTCTTTCATGCCGTCCCTAGGAGGGGTGCGTCACTTGAGTGGGTTGAGTCACTGACGTGATCTTCCTGTCTGGGTTGGCGCCCCCCCTTGGGTTGTGCCGTGGCGGAGATCTTTGTGGGCTATACTCGGCCTTGTCTCAGGATGGTAAGTTGGTGGTTGAAGATATCCCTCTAGTGGTGTGGGGGCTGTGTTTTGGCAAAGTGGGTGGGGTTATATCCTTCCTGTTTGGCCCTGTCCGGGGGTATCATCGGATGGGGCCACAGTGTCTCCTGACCCCTCCTGTCTCAGCCTCCAGTATTTATGCTGCAGTAGTTTATGTGTCGGGGGGCTAGGGTCAGTTTGTTATATCTGGAGTACTTCTCCTGTCTTATTCGGTGTCCTGTGTGAATTTAAGTATGCTCTCTCTAATTCTCTCTTTCTCTCTCTCTCTCGGAGGACCTGAGCCCTAGGACCATGCCTTAGGACTACCTGGCATGATGACTCCTTGCTGTCCCCAGTCCACCTGGCCAGTTTCAACTGTTCTGCCTGCGGCTATGGAACCCTGACCTGTTCACCAGACGTGCTACCTGTCCCAGACCTGCTGTTTTCAACTCTCTGGAGACTGCAGGAGCCGTAGAGATACTCTTAATGATCGGGTCACGGCACTAATGTAACAGTTTAGCTTCCGTCCCTCTTCTCGCCCCTACCTGGGCTCGAACCAGGGACCCTCTGCACACATCGACAACAGTCACCCTCAAAGCATTGTTACCCATCGTGCCACAAAAGCCACAGCCCTTGCAGAGCAAGGGGAACAACTACTTCAAGGTCTCAGAGCGAGTGACGTCACCGATTGAAACGCTATTAGTGTGCACCCCGCTGACTAGCTAGCCATTTCACATTGGTTACATACAGCATAGAGTCTTCTCTTTTCAGCAGGAGCCATTTTCTTTCCAACCGGTGTTTTCCCTCGATTGTATTTGAAATATTGCGAAAGGCCTGTTTTGTCTGGGTGCTGTTTTTTCACTGACAGATTTGCATCGCGTTCCTGACTGTAGGCTATTCCTTGTTATAAACTGAGGGGTTCGAGGCCTGAATGCTGATTGGCTGAGAGCAGTATACCACGGATATGACAAACCATTTATTTTTACTGCTCTAATTACGTTGGCAACCAGTTTATAATAGCAATAAGGCACCACTGGGTTTGTAGTATATGGCCAATATACCACTGCTAAGGGCTGTATCCAGGCACTCCGCTTTGCGTTGTGCATAAGAACAGCCCTTAGCCGTGGTATATTGGCCACATACCACATCCCCTCGAGCCTTATTGCTATTATAAACTGGTTGCCAACGTAATTAGAGCAGTAAAAATAGATGTTTTGTCATACCCGTGGTATACGGTTGTCAGCAGTGGCGACAAGACAATGAAAACTCGAGTTCCCAGTTGTCTTGAACTCACAGTTAGTCTCTGATACCTTCCCAAACCACTCATTGTTGAATTTGGTCGATGAGCACCAAGACGTCTTATCTCTAATTTCTCTTCATATGACAAGGATTGAAAAGAAGTTGATTGTCGACCTGATTAATGGTGACGACTGCTCGCTTGCTAGCTAAGATTTTGAAAGTATGAAAGTATGATGTTGACATGATCAGTCCAATCAAAGCTACTGTAGATATAATGTGATTTGATGTCATTCTATCTGTGGCCAATGACCTTGAGCCTTCTTGGATGGGCACTTCTAATATAACTCTATGGCAGAACCACAAGGGGCAAACATTTTCAAGCTCTAACCTTAGAATTGGGGATGACGTACTGTCCCATGAGTGACAGAAAACTGAGTCAATCATGACAGAAAACCGAGCCAATCAGGCGCAACGCTCTGTTTCTGCTGGCTAGCCCCACCACCACAGAAAGCACTGAGCTAGGCTGAAACACCTGCATTTTGGAGCTGCCTTAGTCAAGAAAACAAAAAGAGACCATGTTTGTATGCGGCTTTATTAATAACTCAATTACATTTTCTTAACATTGTTTGCAAACTGATATGTGACACGTATTAATGCCAAAATAACAAGCAAAACATGCAAGCCCCCCCCCCCCCCCCCCCCAAAAAAAAGTATATATATTTTTTTTACTTAAAAGTGTGGGGCTTAGCCACTTGCCTTGAATGACTGGTCGCCACTGTATGAGAGACATAATGATGCGCTTCTCACACAGCCAGCGCCAAGCGATGGTCTCATACATAGGTTAGTTTCAATATTTTGCCAACCAATAACCCGGGCAGACCCAACCCAAATCAACTCTTATAATATTAGGACCCGGCTTAAAATCTACTTTTTCACATACGTTTTTTTTGTGGGGCAAGGAGAATTAACTAATAGGCAACTCGAATGAACATTGATCGCTTCTATTCGAATTTTTACATTGCAAAAAGTGACAATTATTTTTCATGCCACAAGAGGTACAGGATCCGGCCAAACAGGTTCCGGAATCAAAACAGTCCAAAACGGAGAGCTGCCACAGGATCCGGCTCTAATTAAGCACTGATATGCTACAGATAAGCATGCGCAGGGTAGTATAGATCTTGCACAAGCGTTAAATCATAATCAGTCATCTGGCATATGTGCGCGTGCCTGTATTTTCGACACGGTGGTTGCGTCTTATTATGACGAAACGACAGTTCCCTTGAAGCACACCACCATGGTTTTATTGAATTCACCCAGCTGAGGCTATGGTGTTGGAATGGATTTATGACCAGAAGAACTACAAATCCCAAAGCCATTTTAGAGGTTTTGAGAAATGCGGATTACCGTTCTCCTAGCAGCAGGGTATTATATTTTATATTTCAAAATAATAGTCCCCCTGCAAAGACCCGCTAAACTGGGAATATAATTGTACATTTTTTTAATTTATTTTTTTACAATCGTTTTTCCACCTTTGTAAAAAAATATAATGATAATTTCACCTACTTGTATTAGTTTTTTCTGTTAACCCTTTTCTCCAATTTCGTGGTATCCAATTGATTGTTACAGTCTTGTCTCATCGCTGCAACTCGAGTACGGACTCGGAGAGGTGAAGGTCGAGAGCCGTGCGTCCTCCAAAACACAACCCAACCCAACCAAGCTGCACTGCTTCTTGACACAATACCTGCTTAACCCAGAAGCCAGCCACACTAATGTGTCAGAGGAAACATCATACACCTGGCAACCATGTCAGTGTGCATGCGCCCGGCCCGCCACAAGAGTCGCTAGAGCGCGATGGAACAAGGACATTCCTGCCGGGCCAAACCCTCCCCTAACCTGGACGACGCTCCGCCCCATGGTTCTCCCGGTCACGGCCAGCTACGACAGAGACTGGACTCGAACCAGGATTTCTAGTGGCATAGCTAGCACTGTAATGCAGTTCCTTAGACCACTGCACCACTCGGGAGGCCCCATACTTGTATTATTGTATTATTTATACCAGCATTTCTTTAGAAAGTTTTAGTTTACACCAATACTGGTATGTTGACTTGGGACTACTGTCACACCCTGAGTTTCACCTGTCCTTGTGCTTGTCTCCACCCCCTCCAGGTGTCACCCATTTTCCCCATGTTTTCTGTCTGTCTGTGCCAGTTCGTCTTGTTTTGTCCAGTCAACCAGCGTGTTACTCCGTGCTCCTGCTTTTTCCTTTTCTGTTTTTGCTAGTCCTCCTGGTTTTGACCCTTGCCTGCCTGCCCTGACCTCGAGCCTGCCTCTGTACCTCCTGGACTCTGACCTTGTTATGATCTTTTGCCTGTCCACGACCATTCTCTTGCCTGCCCCTTGGGTTATAATAAATATCAGAGACTCAAACCATCTGCCTCCCGTGTCTGCATCTGGGTCTCGCCCTGTGTCCTATAACTACATGTCGACTGCATGACTTTACTACAATCGTGATAACTTTTGATTGCAGTCGACTGGAAATTTCTGCAGTTCCTCCTCACTAACTGCAACTTAAAGTTGGAACCAAAGCATTGTGGGAGACAACCTTCTGTTTTATTGGAAGAAAAAAGCACTGCATGCTGATAAATGGTTGATCATGAATAGGCAGGTCATCTATGAATAGGCAGGTTTCCATTGACCCAGGTTTATTCAACAAAATCAATGTCAGCAACAACAAAAAATGGAAACGGCAGATATGAGACATTTTCTAAAGATCGACATTGTTATCCATTTGACAGGCGATGATTTTTCTTTAGTCTAACTTTCTTTATTGCGACAAACAATGATGGATCTGGGTTTTCCGAATAAATGAGGATTGACGAATAATTTTGAAGGTACACGGGGCACATGATGTCAACACTTATCCCTAGCTATGAAGTGCCACTCATTTCATTCTAAATGCCTACTGCCTGATAAATCAATTTTTCCATCAATAAAAATGTTTCTTTGCAGGATCCTTATGACTATCAAAAATGGCTGAATTGTTTCGACTTGCTTTTCTGGTTGGCTGGAAGCAAGTTCCACCATCCAATTATGTCAAATCTACAGGAGTGCAAGTTTCACCATGTCACGGACTGTGGAAATACGTTGGCACATGAGAATTATTAGAATATGGCAAAATATTTGTAAATTATTGCATTCTATCGATGCTGGCTTTTGCGGGCAACCTGAGACATGAAACAGATATGTGGGAGGGCATACAGGCTGTGTGGGAGTAAATGGTACATATAGGGACAGATATAATGCTATAGAGCAAAGGCAGGTGTACATTAGACCACAAGAGGAGAAGGTGACACTTAAGTACATATACTATTCTGGAAAGGGCAGCATACCAAAGATTAGATAGAGAGGAACAAACATAAGTATAATGGCCAAGGCCATAAGTGCCTAGGATAAGCTGGCCATACTAATGTTGGAGGAACACACAGTCTACTAGTCCTAATAAGGGCAACATACCAAAGAGCACACCAAGCTAAAAACGTAAATACAAAGGCCAAAGAGATAGGCCCATAGGATAGCTGGACATATATTATTTTTAGGACACGAAAGGGACCTGCCACCATTATAATCTAATCAAGAGCAGATATGGGCGTTATTGGGCGTGAACAAGCAGGAAGCTTAAACTAAAAGATAATGGTGGCAGATGGACTGAGGGAAGGAACCTCATTTGCATGTGGGATGGACTCATATGCTGTATGTGTATAAAAACAGAGCCAGTGCTTATGGAAGTTGGTCTTTTCCGCGGACTGATACGGCTTCTGATATTTTGTTTTAAAAGCCTATATTGAATTCACAAGTTCTTGTAAGTGTTATATTTGTTATACGATTTTCCACGACAGCTGTCTCCAATTTATTAATGTGCAATTTGCATAAATGGGTAATGGATAGACATAACCCACTTACTTTTTACTCGACACTGTAGGTTAATGTGAAAAAGTGTTTATTTTAGGTGTGACATCCTTACGCCCAGCTATTTTGATCAACATAAGAAAGTTTAATGGAAACGCACGTAGCAAGCATTGTCAAATCTATTTTCTATGCAATCCTTTTAATTGTCGACAAAAAAACAACCTTAGCTATTGCTTACCATCCATGTCAAAAATAGGGGTAGGGTTGCAGAGAATCGAATGACCATGAATGTTATATGAAACCTTAGGTGCTGGCTTAAGGCCGGTAGCAACCACTACAAAATGTCCAGTCAGAACAAGGATGAGGCGGATGTCCAGGTTAAGGGGAGTTTAATTGAAGAAGATCTCCACAGTCATACATCTGACCACTCATGTTTCAGATAACTGAGAATCATGTCCAGTGAGAACTGACATTAACTATGTGGTCCTGAAAGGAAAGAGGAGAAAGAAAACTTAGGCTATAGCACTGCTATAATATGAATGACATGGCTTTATAAGCTAGCACAGGAAAGTGTATAACAGCAAGGGCTATACACTACAGCAAAACTAAACAGCCTACTGGACTTGTACACATGAAACTCAGGCAAATATAATCAAATAAACATTACAGTACTGTTGAAATATACATAATATAATTGCAACGGGCATGAGTGATATATACAGGATAGAAAATAGCCTAGCACCATAAATGAGCAATGCTAAAACGGCTAATCGCTAACAGTCATGCTAAAATGCTCATGCATTCCAATGCAAAATGCTATGTGTAGTGCTAACACTGGCTAACAAGCTCAACACACGGTAATTGTACACAATAAGCCACAAAACGTAGCTCCACATAATGAAACAGATCTCACGGCACTTACATTTAGATGTACGCACAATTAAAACATCCGACATACATCAATTCAGTCCACAGGTGGAAAAGTTCAGCAGGAGGGAAAACTGTAGAAGTGCTCATCAGGATGGGGAAAGCACGTTACTGACCACACAGCGTGCTGGGGTCATAGACTAACTGAAACTGAAGTCCCGGGAATCAAGGCCACTGATAGGCTGAACGTGATGTGGTGATAACTATTTGGCGTGACCTAGACCAATAAGACACTAACAAAAGTGGGGGTCCTCTGAATTGGAGACTAAGCTGCCCGACTAGAACTAACCATAAAAGATGGCTAGAATCAGCTGACTGAAGCTGGACGTTTTAACAGCGGCCCCCAAATGTGTTGTACAGATTTGAAATCAACAACAAAAGGGCAGAGCTCGACAAGGATCTCAGGACTGGATACTTAGGCTGCTGGAGCCACGAAGCAGCAACGGGCGTGGCGGCAGCAGCAGAGCTTGATGTCATACTTTCCAGGTCTATACCCAAACAGTTCGAACTTCTATTTTTTTTAATTAATCTCTCCAGAATTAAGTCTCTCACTGTTGCCGCCTGTTATCGATCCCCCTCCGCTCCCTGCCTTGGACACCATATGTGAATTGATCGCTCCCCCCATCTAGCTTCAGAGTTCATTTTGTTAGGTGACCTAAACTGGGATATGCTTAACACCCCGGTAGTCCTACAATCTAAGCTAGATGCCCTCAATCTCACACAAATCATCAAGGAACCCACCAGGTACAACCCTAAATCTGTAAACATGGGCACCCTCATAGACATTATCCTGACCAACATGCCCTCCAAATACACCTCTGCTGTTTTCAATCAGGATCTCAGCGATCATTGCCTGTGTCCGCTATGGGTCCGCGGTCAAACGACCCCTAAAACACTTCTGCGAGCAGGCCTTTCTAATCGACCTGGCCGGGTATCCTGGAAGGATATTGACCTGATCACGTCAGTCGAGGATGGCTGGTCGTTCTTTAAAAGTAATTTCCTCACCATCTTAGATAAGCATGCCCCTTTCAACAAATGCAGACCTAAGAACAGATATAGTCCTTGGTTCACTCCAGACCTGACTGCCCTTGATCAGCACAAAAACATCCTGTGGCGGACTGCAATAGCATCAAATAGACCCCGCGATATGCAACTGCTCAGGGAAGTCAGGAACCAATACACGCAGTCAGTCAGGAAAGCAAAGGCTAGCTTTTTCAAGCAGAAAGTTGCATCCTGTAGCTCTAACTCCAAAACGTTTTGGGACACTGTAAAGTCCATGGAGAACAAGAGCACCTCCTCCCAGCTGCCCACTGCACTGAGGCTAGGTAACACGGTCACCACCGATAAATCCATGATAATTGAACATTTCAATAAGCATTTCTCTACGGCTGGCCATGCTTTCCTCCTGGCTACTCCAACCCCAGCCAACAGCTCCGCTCCCCCCGCAGCTACTCGCCCGAGCCTCCCCAGCTTTTCCTTTACCCAAATCCAGATAGCAGATATTCTGAAAGAGCTGCAAAACCTGAACCCGTACAAATCAACTGGGCTTCACAATCTGGACCCTCTCTTTCTAAAACTATCCGCCGCCATTGTTGCAACCCCTATTACCAGCCTGTTCAACCTTTCCTTCGTATCGTCCGAGATCCCTATAGATTGGAAAGCTGCCGCAGTTATCCCCCTCTTCAAAGGAGGTGACACTCTAGACCCAAACTGCTATAGACCTATATCTATCCTGCCCTGCCTCTCTAAAGTCTTCGAAAGCCAAGTTAATAAACAGATCACTGACCATTTCGGATCCCACCGTACCTTCTCCTCTGTGCAATCCGGTTTCCGAGCCGGTCACGGGTGCACCTCAGCCACGCTCAAGGTACTAAACGATATCATAACCGCCATCGATAAAAGACAGTACTGTGCAGCCATCTTCATCGACCTGGCCAAGGCTTTCGACTCTGTCAATCACCGTATTCTTATCGGCAGACTCAGTAGCCTTGGTTTCTCTAATGACTGCCTCGCCTGGTTCACCAACTACTTTGCAGACAGAGTTCAGTGTGTCAAATCGGAGGGCCTGTTGTCCGGACCTGTGGCAGTTTCTATGGGGGTACCACAGGGTTCAATTCTCGGGCCCACTCTTTTCTTTGTATATATCAATGATGTCGCTCTTGCTGCGGGTGATTCCCTGATCCACCTCTACGCAGATGACACCATTCTGTATACCTCTGGCCCTTCCTTCGACACTGTGCTAACTAACCTCCAAACGAGCTTCAATGCCGTACAACACTCCTTCCGTGGTCTTCAACTGCTCCTAAATGCTAGTAAAACCAAATGCATGCTTTTCAACTGTTCGCTGCCCGCACCCGCCCGCCCGACTAGCATCACCGCCCTGTCCACACCGCCCTGGTTCTGACCTAGAATATGTGGACAACTATAAATACCTAGGTGTCTGGCTAGACTGTAAACTCTCCTTCCAGACTCATATTAAACATCTCCAATCCAAAATCAAATCTAGAATCGGCTTTCTATTTCGCAACAAAGCCTCCTTCACTCACGCCGCCAAACTTACCCTAGTAAAACCTACTATCCTACCGATCCTTGACTTCGGTGATGTCATCTACAAAATAGCTTCCAATACTCTACTCAGCAAACTGGATGCAGTCTATCACAGTGCCATCCGTTTTGTTACCAAATCACCTTATACCACCCACCACTGCGACCTGTATGCTCTAGTCGGCTGGCCCTCGCTACATATTCGTCGCCAGACCCACTGGCTCCAGGTCATCTATAAGTCTATGCTAGGTAAAGCTCCGCCTTATCTCAGTTCACTGGTCACGATAACAACACCCACCCGTAGCACACGTTCCAGCAGGTATATCTCACGGATCATCCCAAAGCCAACACCTCATTTGGCCGCCTTTCCTTCCAGTTCTCTGCTGCCAGTGACTGGAACAAATTGCAAAAATTGCTGAAGCTGGAGACTTATATTTCCCTCACCAACTTTAAACATCAGCTATCTGAGCAGCTAACCGATTGCTGCAGCTGTACATAGTCCATCTGTAAATAGCCCACCCAATCTACCTACCTCCTCCCCATGTTTTTATTTACTTTTCTGCTCTTTTGCACACCAGTATCTCTACTTGCACATCATCATCTGCTCATTTATCACTCCAGTGTTAATCTGCTAAATTGTAATTCTTCGCTACTATGGCCTATTTATTGCCTACCTTCTCATGCCTTTTGCACACACTGTATATAGACTTTCTTTTTTTCTACTGTGTCATTGACTTGTTTATTGTGTTATTGGCTTGTTTATTTTTTATTTAATGTTATTCCATGTGTAACTCTGTGTTGTTGTCTGTGTCACACTGCTTTGCTTTATCTTGGCCAGGTCGCAGTTGTAAATGAGAACTGTAAATGAGAACAACTAGCCTACCTGGTTAAATAAAGGTGAAATATATATATATTTTTTAAATGATGGTCTCAGTACGGCAGATGGCGGACGTTTGGCCGCAGGTCTCAATGAAGTTCTCAGGACTAGAGATGGCGAGGCCGCCCCTTCAGCGACAGGAGAGGTCCCAGGGACAGAAGTTGGGATCTGCTGGATCTCCACAGCAGCGACGGGTGGAGATCTCAGGACAGTAGATGGGCGGACCACCACGTCAGCAAAAGGAGAGGGCTCTGGGACCGGAACTGAGATCAGCTGGATTCCCAAAGAAGCAACAGGCGAAGATCTCAGGATAGGAGACAGCTGCACACCTGAAAGGGAGAAAAAGAGTGCCCAGAGCTGTTGACTTGGGGCCTGACAGAGCTAGTGACTTGGGGCCTGACTGGGCTACAGAATGTGAGCTAGGGCATGTTAGATCTATCAGGACAGACAGTTATGGACCTACTGAGATAGGAAACTGGGGACCCAGCTCAGCAGGAAACTCTGAAGCCACTAGGTGATCTGGGAACTGAGGGATAAGATACTCTGGACCTACTGGGGCTATAGACTGAGCACCTAGTAGGGCAGAAGGTGAGGTGTCTCCTACAACAGGACACTGAATATCTCGGTCAGGAGGGTCCCCCACAGGGATGTCAGGAGGGTTCCCCATGGGAACGTCAGGTGTGTCTCCCAAGGCTGGAGCTAGCAGGAAACAGTTCAGAGGGGCTAGCAAGAACCCCAGGGCTGAGACCGGCAGGTTCCAACAGGCAGGGACTGACAGAGCCAAGACAGCAAACATGGACCGAGCCACTGCAGCAGGGCCTGGAGGGGGCTCCCAGGGAGGAGCTTGGAGACGTCTTTGGACAGCAGTAGGCTGGACGTCCAAGGTAGGACTAGGCAGATCCCACCAGACAGGGACCGGAGAGGTCTGAGTGGCAGGGCCAGATTTGGTACCTTCAGCAGCTACAGACAGGGCTCCCGCATTATGGACCAACTGACATTCGTGTCAGCTGGAGTAGGGTTCTCCCTCAGGGTGAACTCTGGTATTTCCTCCGTCCCTGGAGAAGACTGTAGGTCTTCCTGCTCGCGAACAGGCAGGGAGGAAGGATTAATCTTGGGTTCAGAACAGGGGACAGCAGAACCTCTGTCACTGGAGATGGCGATGGCACAACTGTGGGAACCAGCCGAGACTCTGCGACAGGAGCTGGTTGAAGCATAGCTGTGGGAGTGGCGAGCTGAAGCACCATGGCAGGAGCCGGTGTAGTAGGCCTCACTACTAACTTGAACTGCATTGTCAGAACAGGCTGGATCTACGCTGCTGGGGTCGGCTGGAGCACAGTGGTAGGGTGCTCTGCCAGGGTGAGCTCTGGTAGCTCCTCTGGCCCTGGAGAAAGCTGTAGCATCGCTGTGAGAGACCCCACAATAGGGGTCAGATCCGAGACTGGGGCTAATGATGAAGCGGTTGTGGAACGGCGCTGCGTCTTGAGCAGCTTCTGACGTGAGCTGGTTGCGCAGCCTATTGGACTTCTACATATGAAACTCATGCAAATGTGCTCAAGTAAACATTACAGTAATGTTGAAATATACATAATATAATTACAATGAGCATGAGTGATATACAGTACCAGTCAAAATTGTCATAGACTAACTGAAACTGAAGTTCCGGGAATCAAGGCCACTGATAGGCGCAAGGAGATGTGGCGATAATAATGTTGCGTGACCTTGACCAATAAGACTAACAAATGTGGAGGTCCTCGGAGACCTAAACTGCCGACTAGAAGTAACAATAAAGGATAGAATCAGTTGACTGAAGCCGGTCGTTTTAACACAATACATGTTTACTGTTTTGGGTGGATATTTAGAGCTTAAATACGTCTTTATCCTTACTTCCTTACAATCTAATTATAGTTAATCATCTACTTGTTCCACATTTTGTTATGTTATGTTTAAATGGATTAAATTGATATTGTTTTGTCACTGGCCTACACAAAATACCCAACAATGTCCAAGTGGAATTATTATTTGTTATTATTTTTTAACAAATTAATTAAAAATGAAAAGCTGAAATGTCGTGAGTCAATAAGTACTCAACCCCTTTGTTATGGAAAGCCTAAATAAGTTCAGGAGTAAAAATTTGCTTAACAAGTCACATAATAAATTGCATGGACGCACTGTGTTCAATAATTGTATTTAACATGATTTTTGAATGACTATACCTCATCTCTGTACCCCACACATACAATTATCTGTAAGGTCCCTCAATCAAGCAGTGAATTTCAAACACAGATTCAACCAAAAAGACCAGGGAGGTTTTCCAATGGCTCGCAAAGAAGGACACCATTTGGTAGATGGGTAAAAAATATTCCTTTGAGCATGGTGTTGGCATGGTATGAATTACACCTTGGATGGGTGTATCAATACACCCAGTCACTACAAAGAGACAGGCGTCCTTCCTAACTCAGCTGCCGGAGAGGAATTTCACCATGAGGCCAATGGTGACTATAAAACAGTTACAGAGTTTAATGGCTGTGATGGATGAAAACTGAGGATGGATCAACAACATTGTAGTTACTAATTGACAGAGTGAAAAGAAGGAATCCTGTACAGAATAAAAAAACATTCCAAAACATGCATCCTGTTTGTAACAAAGCACTTAAGTAATACTGCAAAAAATGTGGCAAAGCAACTAACCAAGAAGACAGTGAATGTTGCTTTTTATTTTATTAACCCTTATTTCACCAGGTAGGTTGACTGAGAACACATCATTAACAGCAACAACCTGGGGATTAGTTACAGGGGAGAGGAGGGGGCCAATTGGAAGCAGGGGATGATTAGGTGTCCCATGATGGTATGAGGGCCAGATTGGGAATTTAGCCAGGACGCCGGGGTTAACACCCCTACTCTTACGATAGGTGCCATGGGATCTTTAGTGACCACAAGGAGTCAGGACACCCGTTTAACATCCTATCCAAAAGACTGACCCTTCAACCCCATTTCCAGCAGCATCTGGTCTCCCATCCAGGGACCGACCAGGAACAACCCTGCTTAGCTTCATAGTGAGTGGCCGAGTTACAGTATTGAAAATCTATGACAAGACCTGAAAATGGTTGTCGAGCAATCCAGTTGTGGAAAGCTCTTAGAGACTTATCCAAAAAGACTCACAGCTGTAATCACTGCCTAAGGTAGTTCTACAAAGTAGTGACTCAGGGGTGTGAATACTTAAAGTACGTAAATTAGATATTTCTATATTTCATTTTCAATGAATTTGCTAACATTTCTAAAAACATTTCTTAATTTTGTCATTATGGGGTATTGTGTGAAGATGGGTGAGAAAAAAATATACATGTAATCAATTTTGAATTCAGGCTGTAACACAACAAAATGTTGAATAAGTCAAGAGGTATGAATACTTTCTGAAGGTACATAGGCCTACATGTGATCCAAATTTCTAACGTACAGTAAGTAAATCAAATATCCTACTTGCGACAAATACAGAAGCTAATGTATTTATCTCGATGTTACTATAATGTTGTGTCCAATGTTATAGCATACAATTTATCTTGTCTGTAATATTGTTGTCACCCAACAAATTCATATTTGTTGATTGTCTATTAAGTGTGAATAAAATGGAATACAGTCGTGGCCAAAAGTTTTGAGAATGACACAAATATTCATTTTCACAAAGTTTGCTGCTTCAGTGTCTTTAGATATTTTTGTCAGATGTTACTATGGAATACTGAAGTATAATTACAATTATGTCATAAGTGTCAAAGGCTTTTATTGACAATTACATGAAGTTGATGCAAAGACTCAATATTTGCAGTGTTGACCCTTCTTTTTGAAGACCTCTGCAATCTGCCCTGGCATGCTGTCATTAACTTCTGGGCCACATCCTGACTGATGGCAGCCCATTCTTGCATAATCAATGCTTGGAGTTTGTCAGAATTTGTGGGTTTTTGTTTGTCTACCCGCCTGGAGTATTGACCACAAGTTCTCAATGGGATTAAGGTCTGGGGAGTTTCCTGGCCATGGACCCAAAATATCGATGTTTTGTTCCCCGAGCCACTTAGTTATCACTTTTGCCTTATGGCAAGGTGCTCCATCATGCTGGAAAAGGCATTGTTCGTCACCAAACTGTTCCTGGATGGTTGGGAGAAGTTGCTCTCGGAGGATATGTTGGTAGCATTCTTTATTCATGGCTGTTTTCTTAGGCAAAATTGTGAGTGAGCCCACTCCCTTGGCTGAGAAGCAACCCCACACATGAATGGTCTCAGAATGCTTTACTGTTGGCATGACACAGGACTGATGGTAGCGCTCACCTTGTCTTCTCCAGACAAGCTTTTTCCGGATGCCCCAAACAATCAGAAAGGGGATTCATCAGAGAAAATGACCTCAGCAGTTCAATCCCTGTACCTTTTGCAGAATATCAGTCTGTCCCTGATGTTTTTCCTGGAGAGAAGTGGCTTCTTTGCTGCCCTTCTTGACACCAGGACATCCTCCAAAAGTCTTCGCCTCACTGTGCATGCAGATGCACTCACACCTGCCTGCTGCCATTCCTGAGCAAGCTCTGTACTGGTGGTGCCCCAATCCCGCAGCTGAATCAACTTTAGGAGACGGTCCTGGCGCTTGCTGGACTTTCTTGGGCACCCTGAAGCCTTCTTCACAACAACTGAACCGCTCTCCTTGAAGTTCTTGATGATCTGATAAATGGTTGATTTAGGTGCAATCTTCCTGGCAGCAATATCCTTGCCTGTGAAGCCCTTTTTGTGCAAAGCAATGATGACGGCACGTGTTTCCTTGCAGGCAAGCATGGTTGACAGAGGAAGAACAACGATTCCAAGCACCAACATCCTTTTGAAGCTTCCAGTCTGTTATTCGAACTCAATCAGCATGACAGAGTGATCTCCAGCCCTGTCCTCGTCAACACTCACACCTGTGTTAACGAGAGAATCACTGACATTGTCACGTTCCTGACCTGTTTTCTGTTGTTTGGTATGTGTTTAATTGGTCAGGGCGTGAGTTTGGGTGGGTAGTCTATGTTATGTGTTTTCTATGTTGGGTTAATGGGTTGCCTGGTATGGCTCTCAATTAGAGGCAGGTGTTTGGCGTTTCCTCTGATTGAGAGTCATATTAAGGTAGGTTGTTTCACATTGTTTGTTGTGGGTGGTTGTCTTCCGTGTCAGTACATGTTACCACACGGGACTGTTTCGGTTTGTCTGTTCCTGTTCGTGTGTTCTTCGTTTCATGTAAGTTCGTGAGTTTAGGTCTGTTTAGTTCGTTTTGTTATTTTGTATTTCTAAAGTGTTATTTCGTGTTTCGTCGTTGTGTCTAATAAATCATTATGTCATCATACCTCGCTGCACATTGGTCTTCCGATCCCTCTCTCCTCTCCTCATCCGAGGAGGAGGAAGAGCTAGAAAGCCGTTACAGAACCACCCACCTAACCCAGATCAAGCAGCGGGTTAACGGACAGCAACGACAGCAGCAGTGGGTCAAGGAGGATTGGACATGGGAAGAGATTCTGGACGGAGAAGGACCCTGGGCAGAGCCAGAGGAGTGTCGCCGTCCCAAGGCGGAGCTGGAGGAATCTAAAGCGGAGAGGCGACGATATGAGGAGGCAGCACGGAAGCAAGGCTGGAAGCCCGCAAGTACAACCCAAAAATTTCTTGGGGGGGGGGGCTAAAGGGTAGTGTGGCGAAGTCAGGTAGGAGACCTGCGCCAACTTCCCGGGCTTACCGTGGAGAGCGAGAGTACGGGCAGACACCGTGTTACGCAGTAGAGCGCATGGTGTCTCCTGTACGTGTTCATAGCCCGGTGCGGGTTATTCCACCTCCCCGCACTAGCCGGGCTAGAGTGAGCATTGAGCCAAGTGCCATGAAGCCGGCTCAACATATCTGGCCTCCAGTACGTCTCCTCGGGCCGGTGTACATGGCACCAGCCTTACGCATGGTGTCCCCGGTTCGCCAACACAGCCCAGTGCGGGTTATTCCACCTCCCCGCACTGGACGGGCTACGGGGAGCATGCAACCAGGTAAGGTTGGGCAGGCTCAGTGCTCAAAGGAGCCAGTACGCCTGCACGGTCCGGTATATCCGGCGCCACCTTCCCGCCCCAGCTCAGTACCACCAGTGCCTACACCACGCACCAGGCTTCCAGTGCGTCTCCAGAGCCCTGTTCCTCCTCCACGCACTCTCCCTGTGGTGCGTGTCTCAAGCTCAGTGCCTCCAGTTTCGGCACCACGCATCAAGCCTCCTGTGCGTCTCCAGAGCCCTGTTCCTTCTCCCCGCACTCGCCCTGAGGTGCGTGCCGTCAGCCCGGTACCTCCAGTTCCGGTACCACGCACCAGGCCTATAGTGCGCATCGAGAGTCCAGTGTGCCCTGTTCCTGCTCCCCGCACTAGCCTTGAGGTGCGTGTCTCCAGTCCGGTACCACCAGTTCCGGCACCACGCACCAGGCCTACTGTGCGCCTCAGCAGGTCAGAGTCGGCTGTCTGCCCAACGCCGCCTGCACTGTTCGTCTGCCCAGCACCGTCTGAGCCATCTGTCTGCCCAGCACCGTCTGAGCCATCTGTCTGCCCAGCGCCGTCTGAGCCATCCGTCTGTCCAGCGCCGTCTGAGCCATCTGTCTGCCCAGCGCCGTCTGAGCCATCCGTCTGCCCAACGCCGTCTGAGCCATCCGTCTGCCCAACGCCGTCTGAGCCATCCGTCTGCCCAGCGCCTTCTGAGCCATCCGTCTGCCACGAGCCATTAGAGCCGCCCGTCTGTCCCGAGCCATTAGAGCCGTCCGTCAGTCAGGAGCCGCTAGAGCCGTCCGTCAGTCAGGAGCTGCCAGAGCCGCCAGCCAGTCAGGAGCTGCCAGAGCCGCCAGAACCGCCCTACAGTCATGAGCTGCCCTACAGTCATGAGCTGCCCTTCAGTCATGAGCTGCCCTTCAGTCATGAGCTGCCCTTCAGTCATGAGCTGCCCTCCAGTCATGAGCTGCCCTACAGTCATGAGCTGCCCTACAGTCATGAGCTGCCCTCCAGTCATGAGCTGCCCTCCAGTCATGAGCTGCCCTCCAGTCATGAGCTGCCCTACAGTCATGAGCTGCCCTACAGTCATGAGCTGCCCTCCAGTCATGAGCTGCCACTCAGTCATGAGCTGCCACTCAGTCCGGAGCTGCCACTCAGTCCGGAGCTGCCACTCAGTCCGGAGCTGCCACTCAGTCCGGAGCTGCCACCCAGTCCGGAGCTGCCACCCAGTCCGGAGCTGCCACCCAGTCCGGAGCTGCCACTCAGTCCGGAGCTGCCATTAGTACAGAGTTGTCCCTCTGTCCTAAGCTACCTCTCTGTCCGGAGCTACCTCTCTGTCCGGAGCTACCTCTCTGTCCTGAGCTACCTCTCTGTCCTGAGCTACCTCTCTGTCCTGAGCTACCTCTCTGTCCTGAGCTACCTCTCTGTCCTGAGCTGTCTCCTCTATGTAGGAGGGGCCTTAGTGAAGGTTCCTGGACCATGGTCGGGGGCGAGGGTCGCCACTCAAAGGACGCGAAGGAGAGGGACAAAGACAGTGGTGGAGTGGTGTCCTCGTCCACCGCCGGAGCCGCCACCGCGGACAGATGCCCACCCAGACCCTCCCCTTGAGTTGTAGGGGTGCGCCCGGAGTTCGCACCTTGAGGGGGGGGTTCTGTCACGTTCCTGACCTGTTTTCTGTTGTTTGGTATGTGTTTAATTGGTCAGGGCGTGAGTTTGGGTGGGTAGTCTATGTTATGTGTTTTCTATGTTGGGTTAATGGGTTGCCTGGTATGGCTCTCAATTAGAGGCAGGTGTTTGGCGTTTCCTCTGATTGAGAGTCATATTAAGGTAGGTTGTTTCACATTGTTTGTTGTGGGTGGTTGTCTTCCGTGTCAGTACATGTTACCACACGGGACTGTTTCGGTTTGTCTGTTCCTGTTCGTGTGTTCTTCGTTTCATGTAAGTTCGTGAGTTTAGGTCTGTTTAGTTCGTTTTGTTATTTTGTATTTCTAAAGTGTTATTTCGTGTTTCGTCGTTGTGTCTAATAAATCATTATGTCATCATACCTCGCTGCACATTGGTCTTCCGATCCCTCTCTCCTCTCCTCATCCGAGGAGGAGGAAGAGCTAGAAAGCCGTTACAGACATGATGTCAGCTGGTCCTTTTGTAGCAGGGCTGAAATGCAGTGGAAATATTTTGGGGGGATTCAGTTCATTTGCATGGCAAAGAGTGACTTTGCAATTAATTGCAATTCATCTGGTCACTCTTCATAACATTCTGGAGTATATGCAAATTGCCATCATACAAACTGAGGCAGCAGACTTTGTGAAAATTTATATTTGTGTCATTCTCACAACTTTTGGCCACGACTGTACACATTGTAGGCTACACATGGGTTATTGTAGGGGATTTCTACACTGGCAATTTTAGAGTCTTAATCTGTGTCCGGGAATCCGGCCCTTAATGAGCATGTACCCCAGACACCAGTTGTGGGTTCAATACCAAGTGCATTTGACTGCTTGGCATATTGCTTGTCATATTGTGTACCCAGTAATTTATGTGAACTGATGTACATGTATAATCTAATCCTTTTCATATTGTTTACCCAGTAATTTATGTGAACTAATGTACATGTATGATCTAATCATTTTCTGTACAGTGAGTATTTTGTCCTTCATGTGATTGAATCAAATTCTGTTCTTTACATCCTTACTGGCAAAAGCAAAATAAAGGTTTAGAATTAAATAAATACACTCCAGGCTGTAGTGATGTTGACATACAATCAATTACCATACAGTAAGAATCTTTGTGGACTCCATTTAATCACATCTGTTACAATTCCATGTTATACAATCACAAATGATAGTGAGGAAGGTACACAAGGGCATGAAGTAATGGCAAACAACAGAGCATATCCCATATGCTGCCAAAACACCTCCTATGTTCTCATTCTAGTAGCCTATGCACTCACTCACTTCCTGGTTATATTATGAGAAAACCATCACTAAAATACTAAACAGGTCTTGTGACTAACTAGGTTTCTTCCATGTTGATCATGTTCAGCATCATGTAGGAGAAGTGGAATTTCGACAGCATCCATTTCATTGGCAATGACAAAGGCCATTGTTTTGTTTCCTAGAAACAGCAGAAGTTGTCTGACTTGCTGTCAGTGCATATGTACCTTCCCCGACTTTACTTGTCGATTTCAGTCTACAGTCGGCTACTTTCGGCATTCCACTCCAAAACGCCCATTGTGTAGGCTATATTTAAGCAATAAGGCACAAGGAGGTGTGGTATATGTCCAATATACCACGACTAAGGGCAGTTGGTAGCACGACACAACGCGGAGTGCCTGTATACAGCCCTTAGCCGTGGTATATTGGCCATATACCACAAACCTCCGAGGTGCCTTATTGTTATTATAAACTGGTTACCAACATAATTAGAGCAGTAAAAATAAAAAATTTGTCTTACCCGTGTTATACAGTCTGATATAACATGGCTGTCAGCCAATCAGCATTCAGTGCTCGAAGCACCCAGTTTATAATTAAAGAAATCCTCTTCCCACTGGGCAAAAACAGGTAAAATCTATGTCGTTTCCACATCATTTAAACAAAACAATTCAACGTCATCAACGTAAGAGAATTTTGTAATTTTCCCACGCAACGTTTAGCCTAAATCCAATGACATGGTGAAATTTGTTGTTTATTTCAAATTGAATGCATGTTAGTTGACAACTCAGCCAAATTTAAATCAAAACTAGACGTTGAACTGACGTCTGTGCACAGTGGGTTTTAATAAAATGCAAATATACGTAATTGGAATTACTCAATGGAGTCTGCAAAACTTAAAATGGTATCATGTGCTGACCAATGGGTTTAATACAGAGTGCTGTTGACTCCTTGATCCACCCACTCCATTTATTGCAATGCACTATTTCATTTTATTTATTTAACTAGGCAAGTCAGATAAGAACAAATTCTTATTTACAATGACGGCCTACCCCGGCCAAACCCTAACCACACTGGGCCAATTGTGCATCAACCTATGGAACTCCCAATCACGGCCGGTTGTGATACAGCCTGGAATCGAACCATGGTCTGTGGTGACGCCTCTTAGACAGCTGAAGCCACTCGGGAGCCCACTGCGCTGTATGAACTACATATTGGCTTATAGAGAATCTTTTTTAATATTAGCTGAGGTAAAAGTGGGGTTGGGATTACTCAGTAGGATCTGTAGAATCTATATATGATGCTATTTCTAGTATTCCCAACTCCACTTTTACCTCGGCACATAGAATATTTTTTTCTCTACAGCCCAATATTGGGAACATACCAGTCTGACCATTGTATTTTTCGATAGTGGTCCTAACATCATTTTTTTTTTAGCATATTTGTAATTGCTTCCATAAATTCCTTGTTGCATTTGCTTATAAGCACAACACAAATGGACATCGAATGTAATATATTTTTTTGTGAGTTATTCACATTGCAATGTTTTAAAATGTGGGCTTTTATTTTTTATGATTCGTCATTATCATGCAAAGTGACGTTTTCGTTTGTGCTGTTGGCAGAATACTAGTGGAATGCGGATCTCTATTTTTCCGGAGCTGCCACAGCCATCGGGATTTGAGCTGAGAAACTGGATCCTTCCTCGCTGAAACACTGCCCTGCCTGTCGAATTAAAGGCAGGGATGTGTTTTTACCAGAAACTGCCTCAAAATAATTTGTATTTTACCTAGACTACATTTCACAATATAGGCTCACATCTGGATTCGTCACTGCACAGGCTGAATACGACATATGATGAAATTTGCCTAATGCTCGTCCTCTCTCACTTTGATACATTCATTGTAGTTTAGAGTGGAAACTAATTTACATTCCGACAACGTGAGTACATAGAGGCAAACACATAGCCTACTGTTAGATGCATACGACAAATTAAATGAGAATATATTTTTTTTTGGGGGGGGAGACTCAGCACAGATAGGTGATGGCTTTCGAGGTTTAGAAGCTGGCGAAATCAGATTTACAAGGTAAGGCTTTCAAGAATACTGCTTGAATTACATTTTCATTAGACTATTCATTAGGATGTGTTGGGGTTGAATGAAAAGCCTAGATTTGTGAAAGAATGACGAGATGTTGGGGATATAGTCTATTTCTGTTTAATGCATCGGTTTGGTGGTCCCCAATGTAGGATATGTCGTTTCTTTGTATCTTGATCTCAGCTCTCCGTTTTAAACAGGGTGTTGTTCAATTTCTGAACTGCCCCTATCGATCTGCCAGTGTTGCTAAGCTACAGCAGTGCCATGAAAGATGGAGGGCAAGTGCTCGGGTGAGGGGTTGTGGGGATACTGCAATTAACAGTAATAACCTATGATGCATGCATCTCAACTGGTTCCTGACTGGTAGGCAACAATGTTTTAGGTCAAGCGTGGAGGCTCCGGCTTGGTTACTTTGTTGCAACAGGAATTGGAAAAGTTTATGGGCACATGACATATTAGGCCTACACGTTTGTATTGTCCATTTCAAATTCACTTCTTCATTTAGAATCATGCATGTGAGCTTCAAGTTTCAATTTTTTATGTCATGTGCACAAGTACAGTGGAATGCATTTTTGCAAGCTCTAAACCCAACAATGCAGTAATCAATATAAAGTTTGCACTAAAAAATAACATAAAGCAGAACAAAAACACACAAGAAATACAAATAATAGCATATTTACAATGTGCAGGGATACTGGAGTGATTTACATATGTATAGGGGTAAGATGACTAGGCATCAGGATGTATGATTAACAGAGTAGCAGAAGCATAAATGAAGATTGTATGTGAGTGTGTGTGCATGTGTGTTGAGTCAGTATACATGTGTGTGCATGTTATGTGTGTGTTGGAGTGTGGTGAGGCCTGTCAGTGTGCATAGAGACGGAAATACAGTTAGTCTACTCATTTTGTTAGCTATTTAGCAGTCTTGTAGCTTGGGGATATAGATGTCCTGGATGGCAGGGAGCTCGGCCCCAGTGATGTCCTGGATGGCAGGGAGCTCGGCCTCAGTGATGTCCTGGATGGCAGGGAGCTCGGTCCCAGTGATGTACTGGATGTCACGGAGCTCGGCCCAGTGATGTCCTGGATGGCAGGGAGCTCGGCCTCAGTGATGTCCTGGATGGCAGGGAGCTCGGCCTCAGTGATGTCCTGGATGGCAGGGAGCTCGGCCTTAGTGATGTCCTGGGCTGTCCAAACCACGATCTGTAGCGCCATGCGATCGAGGGCGGTGCTGTTGCCATACCAAGCAATGATGCAACCAATCAAGAAGCTCTCAATGGTGAAGCTGTAGAACTTTTTGAGGATTTGAGGTCCCATGCCAAACCTTTTCAACCTCCTGAGGGGTAAGAGGCACTGTCACGCCTTTTTCATGACTGTGCGCATGTGTGGACCATTTTAAGTCCTTAGTGATTTGGACCCAGAACTTGAAGCTCTCGACCCGCTCCACTGTAGCCCCGTCGAAGTGGATGGGGGCGTTCTCTATTTAATGTTCTGCTATTTAATGTTTCAATGTGGTTGTTCTATCCATACCAGTTTTTATTATAGGTCAATAAGATGTTTTGTTATTAAGTTATTGACAGTTATGTGTAAGTTCCTATTTGTGGCCAATTTCAAAGTTGCAAAAGAACGTTGGTGTGGAGGCGACTCTCAAATTGTACCTTCTTAGATAAGTGATCAAACTTAATGTAGAACTAATAGATTAATGTGTTGATATATGCACATGATAGCATACTATATGGGTATTTATTACTATTTCTTGCCAATTGAAAACATGCTAGCAGTCATGCTAGCAGTCGTGCCACATGTCACAGTCAATACAGTGGCAGCATAACTTGTTTTTAGAAATGTTAGCACATTTATTGAAAATTAAATACAGAAATATCTCCTTTACACACCCCTGAGTCAATACTTTGTAGAAGCACCTTTGGCAGCAATTACAGCTTTGAGTCTTTCTGGGTAAGTCTCTAAGAGCTTCCACACCTGGATTGTGCAACATTTGCCCAATTATTATTTTCAAAATTCTTCAAGCTCAGTCAAATTGTTTGTTGGTCATTGCTAGACAACCATTTTCAGTTTTTGCCATAGATTTCAGTCAAAATTGTAACTTGGCCACTCAGGAACATTCACTGTCTCTTCTTGGTATGCAACTCGAGTATATTTGCTTACCATATTTTCTTACAGTCTTTCTTCCTCTCCGACAACTGAGTTAGGAAGGACACCTGTATCTTTGTAGTGACTGGGTGTATTGATACACCATCCAAAGTTTAATTTATAACTTCACCATTCTCAAAGGGATATTCAATGTCTGCTTTACCAATATGTGCCCTTTGTGAGGCATTGGAAAACCTCCCTGGTCTTTGTGGTTGAGTCTGTGTTTGAAATTCACTGCTTGACTGAGGGACTTTACAGATAATTCTATGTGTGGGGTACAGATGTGGTAGTCATTTAAAAATCATGTTAAACACTATTATTGCACACAGTAAGTCCATGCAACTTATTATTTCACTTGTTAAGCACATTTTTACTCCTGAACTGATTTAGGCTTGCCATAACAAAAGGGTTGTATACTTATTGACTGAAGACATTTTAGCTTTTAATTTTTAATTAGTTAGTAAAAATAACATCTCGAAAAACATTATTCCACTTTGACATTATGGGGTATTGTGTGTAGACCAGTAACAAAAACTCTCAATTTAAAAATTCAGGCTGTAACATAACAAAATGTGGAAAAAGTCGAGGGGTGTGACATTTATCTCAGGTGGGCTTAAAGGGTACAGTAGCACAAAAAGCACCCTCTCTATACAGAATGTAAATGGAAATAAATAAATATTGTTCAATATTGTCAATACTAACTTTGCATAATATTGTAGTCTATAGTGTATATTTATACCCCAAACCATTAGTTTCCAAATAAGCTCAGCAAAAAAAGAAACGTCCTCTCACTGTCAACTGCGTTTATCTTCAGCAAACTTAACATATGTAAATATTTAAATATCTTCCACCAAGGCACCTGCAAGTTCCCAGACATTTCTGGGGGGTACGGCCCTAGCCCTCACCCTCCGATCCAACAGGTCCCAGACGTGCTCAATGGGATTGAGATCCGGGCTCTTCGCTGGTCATGGCAGAACACTGACATTCCTGTCTTGCAGGAAATCACGCACAGAATGAGCAGTATGGCTGATGGCATTGTCATGCTGGAGGGTCATGTCAGGATGAGCCTGCAGGAAGGGTACCACATGAGGGAGGAGGATGTCTTCCCTGTAACGCACAGCGTTGAGATTGCCTGCAATGACAACAAGTTCAGTCCGTTGATGCTGTGACACACCGCTCCAGACCATGACAGAACCTCCACCTCCAAATCGATCCCGCTTCAGAGTACAGGCCTCGGTGTAACGCTCATTCCTTCGACGATAACGATAATCCGACCATCATCCATGGTGAGACAAAACCGCGACTCGTCAGTGAAGAGCACTTTTTGCCAGTCCTGTCTGGTCCAGCGACGGTGGGTTTGTGCCCATAAGCGACGTTGTTGCCGGTGATGTCTGGTGAGGACCTGCCTTACTACAACAGGCCTACAAGCCCTCAGTCCAGCCTCTCTCAGCCAATTGCGGACAGTCTGAGCACTGATGGAGGGATTGTGCATTTCTGGTGTAACTCGGGTAGTTGTTGTTGCCATCCTGTACCTGTCCCGCAGGTGTGATGTTCGGATGTACCGATCCTGTGCAGGTGTTGTTACACGTGGCCTGCCACTGCGAGGACGATCAGCTGTCCGTCCTGTCTCCCTGTAGCGCTGTCTTAGGCGTCTCACAGTACGGGCATTGCAATTTATTGCCCTGGCCACATCTGCAGTCCTCATGCCTCCTTGCAGCATGCCTAAGGCACATTCACGCAGATGAGCAGGGACCCTGGGAATCTTTCTTTTGGTGTTTTTCATAGTCAGTAGAAAGGCCTCTTTAGTGTCCTAAGTTTTCATAACTGTGACCTTAATTGCCTACCATCTGTAAGATGTTAGTGTGTTAACGACCGTTCCACAGGTGCATGTACATTAATTGTTTATGGTTCATTGAACAAGCATGGGAAACAGTGTTTAAACCCTTTACAATGAAGATCTGTGAAGTTATATGGATTTTTACGAATTATCTTTGAAAGACAGGTTCCTGAAAAAGCGATGTTTCTTTTTTTGCTGAGTTTATTTTATGAGTAGACTTTGCTATTCTGTATTTTTCACCATAAATCACTGTTGTTACAATTAGGCCCAGTATGCTCGTATTAAGCCTGGTTTGTATTGAAACACATGGGGATAGTGTGTTGATATCCCTAATATTCAATAAACCTGAGCATAAATGTTTTTTCTTCAGATTTAAATTGATTAAAATACCATGATGAATTCATTGTTGTCTCTGTATGTAGTGTTGTGGTGTCTCTCTTGTCGTGATGTGTGTTTTGTCCTATATTTGTATTTCATTTGTATTTTTAATCCCATCCCCCGTCCTTCAGGAGGCCTTTTGCCTTTTGGTAGGCTGTCATTGTAAATAAGAATTTGTTCTTAACTGATCTGCCTAGTTAAATAAAGGTTAAATAAAAATAAAAAATATATAAAAATGAAGAACAATTAAAAGCCTCTGTACTCTCTCTAAGACGTTTGACGCAGAGAGAGAAGAATAAGATCAGCATGAAGGATATCAGGGATAAAAGACCTACAAGTAGTGGAGAAAAATGGAAACAAACGAGGGACAAGAAGATGACTATTGGATGCAGTTAAGGCCGTGGCATTGTCATATTGTTGTCCCTAATTCATCCAGGTGTTTCTATTTTTTGGTTCACCACATGTACCTTTGTCATACAACAGTAGGGTGGGAGATTAGAAACTGTCTTCAGACAGGCTTTAGGAAGACCAGTTGAACTATTTCATAAGAATAGCAGTACAGCAAATGTGAATCAGGTTTCAGATAATTTATTGAAAGTTGGGTGTGTTATGGTCTTTGTTGCATGGCTTCTTATCCACAGAGGGCCATTGTGAGTTCAGGTTTGTGTTCTAACCAAGCAATTGCACACCTGATTCAACTAATTGAAGTCTATGATTAGTTGATTAGTTGAATCAGGTGTGTACTGGTTGGCAAGAACAAAACCCTGAGCCCAAATTGATCTTGGCGGATACGATTAACTGTTATGAATGCTTCTTCCATGATGAATAGTAATGATCAATTGATTTTAATATGTTTAGGGGAGATGATTATAATTTAAGCTTACATAAGACATGTCTGTTTGTACGTTTTTAACATTTGGAAATTAATTAAAATTGATTATTTAAGAGGTGGGCTTATTTGGAACCCCCGTGGGCTTAAAGGGAACATTCACTACCCATTTAGCCCAGTCTGGACTTTTCACGTTTGATCAAATATTTTGTATCTCACAGAAAAAAATGGTGTAAGCAAAGTCATAAAACTTCACATGAGAGATTAATATGTTTTATGAAAATGAGGTCTGTATACGTTAGAAATGTCTAAATAGGTACACTTACGCTACCGGTAGCCCTAATTGCACATAGCCTTAATAGCCATAGGTGTTGTGGCAGATGAAGTATAGCTTAGTGAATTGGATTTCCACTTAACACTCTAGGAATGTATGTATAGCCCAAACATTCCGTGAGGAGCTTTGAAATACAAATCCCTGTCGCAAAATTCTTCGAATGTCAGAGCCTAGGCTCACGGGCATCCGGCTCAATGGTCCAGATTGTGTCAATCATTGGCTATGTGCCATACCCTGTTTACTATATTTGGTACTGTCACTGTTTCATTTCAGTTGTTTTTTTACTCACTCAAATAATGTTTACATCAAATAACAGTTACGTTGTAATTAGCACACACACACATAATTAAAAAACATAGTAGCAGTAAACTGTGTGTAGGAATGTGTTATTGAGATGTGAATAAATGTTGATTTTATCGAACATGCATTTTCTTCAGCCTAATTAATTATGTGACCGACAGAATTTAGGAGTCATTCAGCCCATGGTTTGATGGAATAGATAAGAGACAAAATGAGTCTGTTCGAGCCTGTGCTCATTGACCCATATGGTGCTGAGGTCTCGGCTCAAATTCAATATCCGGTTCTGGGACTACACTGTCAGTGATACTGCCCAGGACCTATAGAGCATTCAGCTATCTTACCGTAAAGGACTACTAACTGTGCAGCCATGTATAAACCTGATTTGACAAGCACCAAAATGACAAGCACACACTTTAAACCAATTAATCATACTGTAACTATTTACTGATGATTTATAAATTACACTGAACAATAATATAAACGCACCATGTAAAGTGTTGGTCTCATGTTTCATGAGCTGAAATAAAAGATCCCAGAAATGTTCCATACGCACAAAAAGCTTATTTCTCTCACCTTTTATGCACAAATTTGTTTTCATCCCTGTTAGTGGGCATTTCTCGTTTGCCAAAATAATCCATCCACCTGACAGGTGTGGCATATCAAGAAGCTGATTAAACAGCATGATCATTACACAGGTGCACCTTGTGCTGGGGACAATAAAGGGCCACTCTAAAATGTGCACTCTTGTAACACAACACAATGCCACAGATGCCTCAAGTTTTGAGGGAGTGTGCAATTGGCATGCAGACTGCAGGAATGTCCACCAGAGCTGTTGCCAGAGAATTTAATGTTAATTCTCTACCATAAGCCGCATCCAACATCGCTTTAGAGAATTTGGCAGTATGTCCAACCGGCCTCACAACCGCAGACCACGTGTATGGCGTCGTGTGGGCAAGCGGTTTGCTGATGTCAACATTGTGAACAGAGTGCCCCATGGTGGCGGTGGGGTTATGGTATGGGCAGGCATAATCTATGGACAACAAATACAATTGCATTTTATCGATGGTAATTTGAATGCACAGAGATGCTGTGACGAGATCCTGAGGCCCATTGTTGTGCCATTCATCCGCCTCCATCACCTCATGTTTCAGCATGATAATGCACAGCCCCGTGTCGCAAGGATCTGTACATAATTCCTAGAAGCTGAAATTGTCCCAGTTCTTCCATAGCCTGCATACTCACTAGACATGTCACCCATTGAGCATGTTTGGGATGCTCTGGATCAAAATGTACAACAGCGTGTTCCAGTTCCGGCCAATATCCGGCAACTTCGACCAGCCATTGAAGAGAAGTGGGACAACATTCCACAGGCCGCAGTCAACAGCCTGAGCAACTCTATGAGAAAAAGATGTGTCACACTGCATGAGGCAAATGGTAGTCACACCAGATACTGACTGGTTTTCTAATCCACACCCCTACCTTTTTTTAAGGTATCTGTGAACAGATGCATATCTGTATTCCCAGTCATGTGAAATCCATAGATTAGGGCCTAATGAATTTATTACAATTGAATGATTTCCTGAAATTAACCGTAACTCAGTAAAATCTTTGAAATTGTTGCATGTTATGTTTTTATAGTTTTGTTCAGTATACATATTAACTCATATTTAGCTCACTATAATAAACCCCTTTACAATCCCCTCAAAGTGTACCCTAATTAAAGTGTTACCCCACTGGGCAAAAACTGGTTGAATCAACGTTTCCACGTCTTGTGGAAACGTTGATTTATGTGATGACGTTGAATGAACATGGAAAACTGAATTGCATTTTTAAAAAGTCATGAAAGTAAGGGAATTTCATATTATTTTCACCCAAATTTGAACCTAAATCAAATGACACGGTGATTTTTGGGGGGGATTTCACGTTAGTTGACAACTCAACCAAATGTAAATCAAAACTAGACGTTGAACTGACGCCGGTGCCCAGTGGGACAGGATTTTCTGTTGCACCATTGAGGATTTTTTTAAACATTTTGTACAGGGCTAGACATGTAGACTTATATAGTCCACTTTGAAGTATTTTCCAATTGAGCTCAACAACATTCACCAATTTGACCTTTTACTAGGTTAATAATATGCTACCCAGGGAATTGAAAGTGCCAGCAGAAGTCCTATAAACACAGCTGTAACTAGGTTACTCACTTCTAAGGCCATACAGAGTGCTGTTAATGTGTCCAGTGAGAGTTCTAAGTAGGTTACTGTACGGAGCATCCTCCATTACAACCTAAAATAGGTTATTCACACAATGATTCAATTGCGAAGTAACCTACTGTAACATCTTTGTGCACAAGGACCTCTGTAAGTGTGCTGTAAATAGGCAGGTTGTCATGCAGACTGATGTCCGATAGAGAGGTAGATATGTTGATGTCGGGCTCATTGAGACAACATGCGGTGCAAGGCAATCCGGGATGCATAGCTATCTTTAACAACACATAGTTGGACTAGGACATCCCTACTTATTCCACTTTAGGAAACCCCTTTTTGAAGCAGAAAGTGGCATACAGTATTTATTGTATACCCATGCCCATCTTTAAAAAACAAAATGCTTCCAGTGTGTGTGTGTGTGTGTGTGTGTGTGTGTGTGTGTGTGTGTGTGTGTGTGTGTGTGTGTGTGTGTGTGTGTGTGTGTGTGTGTGTGTGTGTGTGTGTGTGTGTTTTCACGCTCAGCTACTGCCGTAACTGGCTCTGGATTCCTAACAGATGGGATAGTCTCCTTGCAGAGACAGCCATCACATCAGCTTACAGAAAATGTGATGGCTTTGTGCAGTCAGGCTTTTGATCCTGTCAGTAACAAGTTTGTCCTCACCTGGAAAATTTGATGTGTGCTCAAGCCTGGCAGGAGTAGAGACGCTTCATGAATCTAATATGCCATTTCTCCCACACACACACCTTTTATTTACAGGGGGACTTCAGACCTTGATATCCTATCCACCCTATCTTGTAGCCTACCACTGTTTTCCTTTTCATTGGGTAATTGTACATTTTTAGTCTCTTGGGTTTTACAATATTCAGTGCATTTGCATATACCTCCCGTTTTAGGGTAATCCAGTATAACTGAGCTGTTTTTCAGGTAGGCCATGCTCATAACATGCCTACTGTATCCTAAGTGGTAGTGAGTGAGCCAGCTAGGGGTTAACTGTGTCAGACCAGCCCAGACTAGCTGAGGCTGCGTTCCAGTACTCTGTCACCCCTGCTTTCCACTGGATGGATGGGCTCTGCGGCGGGCCCTGGCAACAGGCCCCAGACCTGGGAGCCTGTGAGAACCTTCAATGGTCACAAACTGGCAGGAAGAGAGGCAGAGGGAGAGAGCGATGAAGGAGCAATATTAGATTGCTGTATTGAGTAATGAAGATAGAAAGGAATTGAATATAGCAAAGGGACAGAATGTGACACAGTGAAATGATTGAGAAATGTGATATGGAGTGAGGATCGACAATGAGGAGGTTAAAGGGGCCACTCGGTTGAGAGAGAGAGAAAGAGAGAGTTAGGAGGGACGATGTGGGAGGAGGAACAGGACAGCAAGGGAGGGAGGGGTACTTGACCTTTAAGAGCCCTCTGTGTGAAACCTCAATTCATTCTCTATTCAGCTGTGCTTTATTGCCACGCATTTGTTTCTGCAATTTTGTCAAGGACAGCTCAAAATAACACAACCCTAATTCAACAACAATGAAATGCCAATGATCCTTAACAATGGAACGTCTGCCTTGAATTATTGCTCATTGAGCACCCGCAGTCACCATTGGTTGAATTTGATAAAATTATGATAATATGTGGAGACTGGAAATTAAGTAGGTCATTTTACATTGTTGGTATTTAATAAAGTGAGTCAGTACACTCTGGCTATCTGGGGGTATCCATTGTCGTGCTAAGTGGCCTCTCCTCTGACAGTAGCCAGGCTGCATTACAGTGTTATGGCCTTGAACAGAGCAGGGAGCTGAGCTGACTCACACACTCAGCAGTAGCTGGTCAGTCCTCAGAGAACAGACCTCCAAGCTAGGACTTATTGAACAGTAAGCACTGTGGAGGGAAGAGGAGAGGGCATCAGGGCTACAGAGAACAGACCTCCAAGCTGGGACTTATTGAACAGTAATTACTGTGGAGGGAAGAGGAGAGGGCATCAGGGCTACAGAGAACAGACCTCCAAGCTGGGACTTATTGAACAGTAATTACTGTGGAGGGAAGAGGAGAGAACATCAGGGCTACAGAGAACATTTATGGAGTTTAAAAAATCTTAAGTCTAAAGTCAGTTTTAAGTAGTATGAAATATAGCATATCCATGATAAAACAGCTAATTATGAAATATGCCTACTGTGCCATATTCCACAAATAAGAACTCATGTATACACAGACAAATTATATTACTTCTCACTAACTCACATACTGTCTCATCTACTTTGTATTATCTGAGCACTGTTACTGCTTCGTACAGTTGAGCTGGTGGTTTGTGGTAGAGGACAGCAGTATTCTGACAGCAGAGGGTCTCTGAATTAGCACTGAGGCTCCGTAACAATGCCATAGCGAGGGTCATACAAAGACCTAAGAGACAGCACAATACTCCTCTGGAGCTCTCACTGTGACTATGTCTGTCACTGTGACTAGGTCTGTCACTGTGACTATGTCTGTCTCTGTGACTAGGTCTGTCACTGTGACTATGTCTGTCTCTGTGACTATGTCTGTCTCTGTGACTATGTCTGTCTCTGTGACTATGTCTGTCACTGTGACTAGGTCTGTCACTGTGACTATGTCTGTCACTGTGACTATGTCTGTCACTGTGACTATGTCTGTCACTGTGACTAGGTCTGTCACTGTGACTATGTCTGTCTCTGTGACTAGGTCTGTCACTGTGACTATGTCTGTCACTGTGACTATGTATGTCACTGTGACTATGTCTGTCTCTGTGACTATGTCTGTCACTGTGACTATGTATGTCACTGTGACTATGTCTGTCTCTGTGACTATGTCTGTCTCTGTGACTATGTCTGTCACTGTGACTATATCTATTTCTGTGACTATGTCTGTCACTGTGACTATGTCTGTCTCTGTGACTATGTCTGTCTCTGTGACTATGTCTGTCACTGTGACTATGCATGTCACTGTGACTATGTCTGTCTCTGTGACTATGTCTGTCACTGTGACTATGTATGTCACTGTGACTATGTCTGTCTCTGTGACTATGTCTGTCACTGTGACTATGTCTGTCACTGTGACTATGTCTGTCACTGTGACTATGTCTGTCACTGTGACTGCACTGTGACTGCACTGTAAACTCTCATTCCACAGAATAAGGCATCATAAAGCTCTGTCTCCAGAAGTTCTGCCTGCATTTTCTTAAGGCTGCTACACAACGAGTCACGCCCTGATCTGTTTCACCTGTCCTTGTGATTGTCTCCACCCCCTCCAGGTGTCGCTGATTTTCCCCAGTGTATTTATCCCTGTGTTTCCTGTCTCTCTGTGCCAGTTGGTCTTGTATGTTTTTCTAAGTCAACCAGTGGTTTTCCCCATTCTCCTGCTTTTTGATTTTCTCCTATTTCTAGTTCTCCCGGTTTTGACCCTTGTCTGTTTCTGGACTCTGTATCCGCCTCCCTGACCATTCTGCATGCCTTGACCACGAGCCTGTCTGCCACTCTGAACCTCCTGGACTCTGATCTGGTATTGACCTTTTGCGTGTCCACGACCATTCTCTTGCCTATAATAAACATTGTAAGACTCCAACCATTTACCTCCTTTGTCTGCATCTGGGTCTCGCCTTGTGTCATGATACGTCTACTGTTTAAGTATTTTTTTCATCACTTCTTTTTGCTACAATGCCATGGCAGCCAGCTGTGAGGCAATGTTTCCAGGGAAACAGAGGCACCTCACGCCTCCAGACCCCCACAACCCCATGTACAAAATCAGGACAGAGATGGAACAAAGAGTCCTACTTTGTGTGTGTGTGCGCATGCACTTTCTAGAAGTGTGTGGGTTAACGGAAGAGACGTGTCACGCCCTGACCTTAGTTATCTATGTTTTCTTTATTATTTTGTTTAGGTCAGGGTGTGACGAGGGTGGATATGCTTGTTTTGTATTGTCTAGGGTTTTTGTATGTCTAGGGGTGTTTGTAAGTCTAGGCATATGTAGGTTTATGGTGACCTGAATTGGTTCCCAATCAGAGGCAGCTGTTTATCGTTGTCTCTGATTGGGGATCATATTTAGGTTGCCATTTACCTTTTGGTTTCATGGGTTCTTGTCTATGTGTAGTTGCCTGTTAGCACTCTTTGTATAGCTTCACGGTTCGTTTTTGTTCGTTTTGTTCAGTGTTCATTCTTATAATAAAGAGAATGTACGCATACCACGCTGCGCCTTGGTCTCCTCCCTACGACGGCCGTGACAATACGGCTGAGGGTGAGGTCACTCGCGGACATGACATGCACCATGACCGCTGCATCATACAGGAGCAGTGAGTGAGACCAGAGCCAAGCCTGTGGTTGTTGCTTGTGCTGTATGTTCCTGTCACAGGAAGATAGATATAGCGTATCTCTCTACAGGTAGCAATCACTCAAGTCTAAATCCTCTCTCCTGAATCTCCCTCCAACTTCCACGCTCCTTTCAATCTCTCTCCCTCTCCTTCTCTCTTTCTTGCTCTTTTTTGATGTCCCTGTTCTCAAGGATCCTTAAGTAGGCTCCACAGCTTTAAGGAACAAATGCAATGCTTGCTGATGAATATGTCATCTAAAATATATATTTTTTCTAATTGGGAACAATGCAAGGCATTATTGGAGCTTTAGCACTACGCCCACACATGGAATCACAGTGCCTATAATTGAATCTGAAGCTGAGGCAGCAGTACCCAGCAGCAGCAGCCTGCCATAGCCACCTGTTTAGTTCAGTGGAGCTAGGCTGTTCCACTGCCAGTGTGTACTTTACTGATCTCTTCTTCCTGAGTATTAGTGTGTGCTGTATGCTATTGTTTTTGGAAGCATTTTGGTAAGCCCAGGCTGGCCCACTTGTAAACATTGAAATGTTTGTGGCTCAACAGTCTTTTCTGTATGTTAGTCTTTCCTTGTCTTTCTGTAAATTTGATTCAGTGAGCGTTACACACATCTCTGCTGACCGCACAAAGAAGCAGTCCAGTCTATTATTTTGGTAGTCATGGAAACCTGAAGTCTCCTCTTTGGTGAAAGCCATAGTGCCATGTTAACAGAGTACAGACACTGATACACCCTTTACCAATAGCTCAAACATTGTAATTACAACAGGTGTTACTGCACAACCATATGTCTATGTAAGGGGGTAAATCCATTTGAAATCAATCACTATTTGACAGCATCCCTTTTTGATTTAAACAAAACCTGCCATACATGTTTGCCCATGGAAGAAGTAGTCAGAAAGTTGACCCATTTGTCATACCCCACCATACCATGAGACATGCATCTCTTCATCACTGGAAAAGATAAAAGGTTGAGTTTGATATCATTTAAACGCTTACAAACAGGGTTGTCAAGCTATTGTATCATTATTTATTTTAACCTTAAACGTCAATTATCTAAAAACGCGTAGACTCTACTTTACTGAGGTTTTGTGTTGTGCCGCCATCAGTTCAGACACAACGTACTCTGGAGTACAGGGTGGGTGTCAATTCAATCATAGAAATAGAATGGACCCTTCAGACCACTGCAATTTAGTTGGTACACCATTAAAATTAAATTGACATTTTACTTATAATTACTACCAAAAAGATGGCTGCCGGTCCACCCACCTTTGAATGTCAACTTAAATGGTCATGTCTATTCTATTATCTATATTTCTATGATTTCAGTAGGTCTCCTATGGTCCTGTGTAGCTCAGTTGGTAGAGCATGGTGCTTGTAACTCCAGGGTTGAGGGGTTTGATTCCCACGGGGACCAGTATGAAAATGTATACAGTCACTCTGGATAAGAGTGTCTGCTAAATGACTAAAATGTAAGGATGTTGGGGGGGGGAAGATTTTCACCAAGTCAAATTAATTTATTGTGCTAGAGGTTTCATGATGCTTGTATCTAAATCAAAGGAGATCATTTTAAGATTCTATCCTTCAGTTGGGGTCTCTATAAGCTTGAATATGAGGTTCTAAACCTAGCATGAAAGTGCATCCTTGTAGCTGTGTGGGCTAATATAGTCAAAATGTTTGCCTTGGGGTAAGTTGAGCCAATGGCAAGTTGAGCAAATAGACGTGTTTTTCTCCCAGACGTAATGCATGGCATTATCACTGGGATATGAGGTAACAACAAGGCCTGGCCTAGGTCAACAATAAATTATAATAATAATAAAGTACTAAGTGTTTGTTTGGTGTTAAGCTTGTGTTAAAGGGTGCTTCAATTATTCAAAGACAAAAACGTGATTGTGATTGTGTTGAATTGTGTTTGGGAAATAAAGATACACATGTAAAAACTGTAATGTTTACATGAATTCTGATTATTTCCAAGGACAAAATCTTGAAATATATGTAGATATCTTTGATAGAAATAATACTACATTTCCGTTGACGGAGTGATGCTGAATGTAAACAATGTCTCAATTGACCCACTATGGAACATTTCGTTCAAATCAAAAAGGGTACTGTCAAAAAGTGATTGAATTCAAATGGTTTTGCACAAGAGCTTACCTACACTGTTGCTCTCTGTGAGCGCTGTATTGTATTGTAGTTGCATAATTGCCAGCATATTATGGTCGAGTCACTGTGGAACATTATTTGGTGATTCTCTTTCTTTCCACATGTCATCTCTGGTCTTTGACAGCAGAGTGCCTCAGCCATACTGTAGAGACTGTCTCTTTTCATCTATAAGCTCCGGTCCCCGGAGAGGCCCAAAGATAGAAGCACATCCTCTGTTCTGTCCTCAGAGACAGGCCTGAGAATGAGAGGGAAATGAGGTGTTTGGGAGGGAAGAGGAAGTCAAAGAGCATAAGCAGTAGAGATGGAAAGCGGTTTTAGGCTGAAGCAGGGGAATATGGGAGATGGAAAATCTGCTATACTGTGACGACAAATTCTAATTGTGTTTTGTGTGTTTGTGTATAAAGACCAAGGGAAAGAGTAAAGGCTGAGAGGGGCTCAGACGTGGCTTTCTTCACAGCAGACACAATACCTTGAACGACACAAAAGCTTTCAAATCAAATACTGTCATAAAGTCAAATACCAAGGTAAATGTCAGTATCTATATTCCTGGGAATCACCACAATGCCTGTGTGTTATAAATGCACTATTGATTCACGCCCTCACTTCTTTTATCTCCTCTCTCCAGGGGTCTACTCCTTCCTGAACAACAGTGTGTTGGTGTCTCAGGGGGACAGAGATCAGGAAACAAGTAGATAGGGAGCACGAGATATAGGAGCTACAGGGGCCACGGTGTCTATCTGCTCCTCTGTTCCCCTGTGAGGCTGTCTTTGTGTCAGGGATCGAGAGGTGGACACACACATACAGCCAAGGACTGGCTAACAGCAGGACTAAACCACTCTGAAGGGCCACTGGGCAGAAGGTTGGCATCTGGCTGGCAGAGAGCAGGCACTGTGGTGGGCAGGCGACCGCAGCATCGAGATTACAGATTAGGCAGAACAGCAGGTCAGGGCACATTATCCTGACACAATCTGTACTTCCACCAACACCACACCGCAGAATTCAATTAAACCCTACTGCTCCTGCTACTGGCAGGCAGTGGCCCAGCCTCACACACATACACATATACACAAATAATCTCCACTGCTTTACAGCTACTGAGCCCCTCCTCCCTTCCCTGCTGTTTGACGATCAGCGCCAGATGGAGTGATGGGATTTTTTGATTTTGATTGGTTTATCTTTTTTTTTAAATCCAATCACTCATTGCCTCACGGTTCCTTGGAGATCATTCATTGGTAAGCTGTTTTAAGGTCATCATATCTACTTTTCTTAAGATTCTGGGTCAATCCCCTTTGTCATTATGGTCAGAATGCTTTGATTACTTTGGGGGTTTTACTGTATTCTGTTTTTACTCTGGCTGAAAACCACTGGAATTTAGACAGAGAACCTGGACCCAGGGCATTAGAAGGGCTGGAAGATGCTCAGTCTGCCAACACAGGGACACACACCACTCACAGCCTCAATGAGAACTAGACTACAGAGCACCAGACCCTGTGTTTCAGAGGAGAACACAAGGTCCTGAGTATCTCTGCTAGTCTCAGAATCTCTGAAGTGGTTCTACTGACAGAAAAAAAGCTTGAGCGAGACAGGGGCAAAGAGGTGAAAAGGAAGGAGAAGAGAGAGCAAGACAAAGGGAGGCAGGGAGACGTGTTATTTGTTCAGGATGACGAGAGACTCGATGGAGCTTCTTTCACATCAGTCTCCCAGCAGTCTCTACCCTCTTTCTCCCATCTAGCTTGCTAGAGCATATCACTCAGAAGACTGCTTCAGCATTTCACAGAGGACTCCAAACGCAAGGAGCGAACTAACCACTTGGACGACTGAGATGACACTAATGACTCAGTACCTGACTTTTACCATGGATATCACTGTAGGTGGATACGACTGCTAACCAAGGTTAACACAGCGTGATAGGCTCTGACAGGTTCTCAGACTAACAGTGTACAATTTGTGTTGAGTTCGTCAGTTTTTTTTATGTGCAGACACTCTGCTGGAGCTCCCATCCAGGACTTGAGCAGTGCTGTGTGTGGAAAGTCGGGGCTGGGTGGAAGGTGTGAAGAGCGGCAGCCACGTGTGGAGAGACAGAAAGTGAAGGGAGCAACACACAACTCTGGGAGAAACTGTTTAGTGTGAGACACTGAGAGACACACTGTGGTGCGGCGGTTCTCCCTCTCTCTGTTTGACGGACTGGAAGAGTGTTCTCTCTGAGCCAGCGTGAGCCAGCCTGCACGCTGAGTGGAGCTGAGGCCAGTAGGGTGGGGACAGTGGCAGGGAGCGGTGCATGGCAGTGGGGGGGCCGGGTGCCGTCCGTCACCCAGCACCGGGAGGGGCGCTGGGGTTGGGGCTGGGTGTGGGGCGGCCCTGGGGGGGCGAGGGGCCAGAGGTCAGGGAAGCTGAGGCCCTGGTTGACAGGCGGGGCCAGCGTGGAGCGGGGGGGTCGGCCGGGGTCTAGCGGCGGTGGAGGAGGGGGCATGCGGTGCTCACTGAGGGTGTGGGTGCTGCTGGGCTCCCTGGGCCTGGTCTTTCTCACCTCCCTCTTCTTCTCCATCTCCCTGAGGGGGGGCGTCGGCCTGCCCTACCTGGACCCACCCGGATGGGAGGAGTCTCGCCGAGTTAAACTAGTGCCCAACTACGCTGGCGCCCACCAGCTAAGCCCTCTAGAGGGCACCCAGCAGGAGAAGACATGTGCCTGCCCCCGCTGTGTGGGAGACCCTGGGGTGTCGGACTGGTTCGATGAGAACTACGACCCGGACATTTCCCCCGTGTGGACACGGGACAACATCCAGCTGCCTTCAGATGTCTACTATTGGTGGGTGGTAAGTGATCCAGTTGAACACCACCTATTTTTACTCCATTTTACCCATTCTCTTTCGTTCTCCTGGTCTCCATGGAAAGAATGAGAGCAGCTCTGCCAATCATATTAAAAGAAGACAGAGCTGTAAATGTCCCTGGAGTTCTGTTTGAATTACTGTCAGGAAATCAAGCCTATGTGATTACTTGGCTAAAAGAGGTTGTTATTTCTAACATTAACGTAGAGGAGGTGGGAGTTCAGAGGTTTAGCCTATTTAGTGTCACGTCCTTGAGTTGCTGGCTTTATATATATCTCACTAGATAATTAGGTGAGATTGTAAACAGAAGTAGACCGGCCAGTGCCGAAACAGTGTAAAGTAAACAAGAATAGAGAGAGGAGGAACTAATGAGGTAGGGAAAGGTGAAGGAGTGCATAGATTAGGATTAATGTATCTCCTGTAAAGTCAAAAGTCTGCAACTTTGAGTTGGTTAGAAGATATTGTTTTTGGAACATATCTCTTATGGAATTGGCTAGTCTTTGAGCAGAGTGCTGGCCCCTTACACTCTCAAAAAAAGGGTACAGTTAGAGTACAGTATTGTTCTCGGGGGTACAAAAATATCAAAATACACATAATGTACCTTCAGACATACACATATAATCTCTGTTTGGTGCCTTTTAGGGTACATGTGTTGATAATCTAGTATAATGGTCCACTTTTCTACCCAATATTTTGGATATAAAGGTACAGTACAATCATCACAAACTCGCAAAAACCTTGACCCTCTGTCATATTTCCCAACATGCTCTATTGTGTGTACATTTTTTGAATTGTTTGTTTCAATGTGTTCTTTGCATGCACATTGATTGATTGATCTTATGCTACACAAAGGTAAATAACATACACTACAGTTCGAAAGTTTGGGGTCACTTAGAAATGTCCTTGTTTTTGAAAGAAAAGCAAATTTTTTGTCCATTAAAATAACATCAAATTGATCAGAAATACAGTGTAGACATTGTTAATGTTGTAAATGACTATTGTAGCTGGAAACGGCAGATTTTCTTATGGAATATGTACATAGGTGTACAGAGGCCCATTATCAGCAACCATCACTCCTGTGTTCCAATGGCACGTTGTGTTAGCTAATCCAAGTTTATCATTAGAAAACCCTTTTGCAATTATGTTAGCACAGCTGAAAACTCTTGTCCTGATTAAAGAAGCAATAAAACTGGCCTTCTTTAGACTAGTATAGTATCTGGAGCATCAGCATTTGTGGGTTCGATTACAGGCTCAAAATGGCCAGAAACAAATAACTTTCTTCTGAAACTCGTCAGTCTATTCTTGATCTGAGAAATGAAGGCTATTCCGTGCGAGAAATTGGTAAGAAACTGAAGATCTCGTACAACGCTGTGTACTACTCCCTTCACAGAACAGTGCAAACTGGCCCTAACCAGAATAGAAAGAGGAGTGGGAGGCCCCGGTGGACAACTGAGCAAGAGGACAAGTACATTAGAGTGTCTAGTTTGAGAAACAGTGAACACTGAGATGCAGTGCCTTAGACCGCTGCGCCACTCAGTGTATATACCTGGTATAAGGGAGAGGGGGTAGTGAAGAGTATAGTCATAGTTTCTCTACAATGAAGCCTGAGAGGAGCAGAGCAGGAGCAGAGCAGGGGCAGAGCAGGGGCAGAGCAGGAGCAGAGCAGGAGCAAAGCAGGAGCAGAGCAGGAGCAGAGCAGTAAAGACACTATCTGGCAGCAGCAGTGCCCACTAAACATCTGCCAAGAATTAGTGACCCTGCAGAAATCCGCTGTGCAGTGGCAGGCGTTGGCATCGAGGAGAGGGAGAGAGATGAGAGAGGGAGCAAGAGAGATAGAGGAAAGGATAGAGGGGGAGCAATGGGGAGAGAGCAAAATAGAGAGACAGTGAGAAGGTCATGCAGGGGAAACTGAGAATTGGGGAGGAGGTGGCAGGGGGGAGCAGCTGTGCGAGGAGAGAGATGGCGAGAGAGAGAAAGAGGGTTGCTTGTGGGAGAGGGAGAGGTATTTGAAAGGGGTGCCAATAGTCTGATGGAACTATTTTGTTTCTTTGTTGGGAGGTGCTCAGATAGCCAAGTGTTGAAAAACATCCTTTCATTTTCACCTTCAATGTTTATACATAGATGTCCTCTCTCCATCCATTTCCCCCCAAAACATCTCACCTCTTTTCACGTTCATTTAAATATTCAGTTTCCTTTTCTTTTTTTCATGAATCACTACTACACCCTCCCCCTCTGCCCTATTTCGACATCCTGGTGGAGGAAAGAGAGGAGAGTGTCCTTTTCTGCCCTCAGAACCACCTCTTCTTCTCCCATCCCATCCCCCTCTCCTCAGCCAGTCTCAGTGGCCTGTCCTCCCATATGAGTCTATGTTACTGCCCCTGCCTGCTCTCCTGACTGTGCTGCCTCTCTGTCGCCCCCTGCATGTAGATGCTGCAGCCTCAGTTCAAGCCCCACACTATCCAGCAGGTGCTGCTGCGGCTGTTCCAGGTGATCCCAGGCCGCTCCCCTTACGGCTCTTGGGACCCCGCCCGCTGCCTGCGCTGTGCAGTGGTGGGGAACTCAGGCAACCTCCGTGGGGCCGGGTATGGGCCCACCATAGACGGCCACAACTACATCATGAGGTGAGGAAGGGAAGGAGAGGGGGTGGGAGAGAAAGAGGATGCTTGTTTTCTAAATCTGTTTATTAGCTGTTAAGTTGTATTATACAGTGTATTATACAGTGTATAATAGTGCGATTGTAAGCTTTCGTATCTCTGCAGGACATTGTGTACCCTTATGGTCGGTGGGTGGGGAGGGGGCGTAGGGTGTACTCAACAATTGGTTCTTCTGATGTCTTGAATCTGATTATGTTTGATGAAATCTTCCCTCCACATTGGCTGGATAATTGGTCATGTGACCAGCAGCTCTCCCTAGGCTGCGGCTTTGTGTCTTAAGAAGATAAAGGCAGCAAAACATATAGATTATAACAGTAATGCACTAAATCCTACTGAGCTAATCCCTCTCCCTGTCTGTCTGCAAATACACAGACAGACACATACATAGCATATACTCACACAAACATTACACATGCACAGCCATGCATACAGTCCACTATACAATTACACACACACATAACGCATACACAATCCATGGACAGGGATGAAGACAATCAGTGACAATATCTAAACATGGGAGTGGGTTTGCATATGAGAGAGGGGGGAGAGAGAGTGTTTTTAATGACAGTAGAATGTGTGGGTGGATAAATAACAGTAATGAAACTCAGCACAGCATCCAGGGATCAGCAGCCATTTGCTGCCTTGTGAAGCCTGCCTGCGTGGGCCCAACCAGCTACTACTCTGTCTTTATGGTGTCTGTCTGTCTGTCGTTCTTCCCTAAAGTCTGGATATCCCTCTGTCCGTGTCTGTTTGTCTTTGGAGTTACTTCCAGCATGGTCTGATTCGCTGTGTCTGTCCTGTCTGTGTCCTTCAGGATCAACCTGGCCCCCACGGTGGGCTATGAGGAGGATGCAGGCAGCCACACCACCCACCACTTCATGTACCCAGAGAGTGCCAAGAACCTGGCAGCCAATGTCAGCTTCGTCCTGGTGCCCTTCAAGACCCTGGACCTGCTGTGGATCACCAGCGCACTCTCCACTGGACAGATCCGCTTGTGAGAGCAATGCTCACACACACATGCATTTACGCATGGATACACACACACACACACACACACACACACATTCAAACTCAATCCAGCTCCATTTATTTTGCTTTAACACACACATCTTTTCACACTAGCAGATTTTGTTCACATGTTCAAAGTGACCTGCTGCTTCACACCTTCACAAGCACAGTGCCACTCTCTCTCTCGCTCTCTCTTCTCTCCTCCCAGTCTAGGTCAGAGCACATCATCAACAGAGCACTCTCTCTGTGGAAACACGGGAACAACGTGCCATCTGTGAATCATTCAATCACTTAAAAGCAATTTAGAAAGTAAAGGATAAAAGGGTGTTTCATCTCTCTCTCTCTCTCTCTCTCTCTCTCTCTCTCTCTCTCTCATTCTCTCTCTCAGTACCTACGCCCCTGTGAAGCAGTTTCTACGGGTGGACAAAGACAAGGTACTACATCTATCATCAGAATCTCTCCGATCTCTTATATGTATCAGTCAATGGTACTTTTCAACGGAACATAATTGTAGCTGAAGAACCCTTTTAGGTGCTAGATAGCACCTTTTATTCTAAGAGTGTAGCTGTGCTGTTGAGGAACTAGAGCAAGCACACTTGTAGTTGTTTTGTTTGGAACTCAGCCCTGCATCCCTGACATCACACACGCAATCCTAAAGCGGTCAATTATAAATCTCAATCTGGGTCAGGTGGGCATAATTTAAAAGCTTATTCTATTAGCCAGTATGACTAGCTAAGTTATACAATACGATAGATAGGCTTTCACAATGCAATTCATGGAAACGGATCATAATTTGGTGCGCATAGAACGGAGTGCATTCAGGTGCGTGTGTCGCGCCAATTTTCTTCACAGTAGACAGGCAGGCTCATTCTGTTCAGAATAACCTAAGGTATGAAACCATGTCATCTTATAAGTGTACATCAAACATAATGATCATAAACGTTGACGCTGCATATGAAATGAGTTTTATGATATGGAAATGTGAAGTGCACGTTTGGACTCATGGGTGTTTGTCTTGCTTGTATGACATCAAAGCAGTATTTACAATCCTCAACGTCTCATCTTTCACAATACATCGAGTCCTCATAATTTACAGCATTTCCCTCACTCAGTTAACCAAAAATGTGCAAAAGTCTTAATATCATAATGTTTCTTTAGACCTGCCTAAACGAAGAAGAAATTGGCTTTGTTAAAATGTAGCTGCCTCAAGGCTGCGTCATTGCCAGCTATTTTTATTATTCGAGGCCCGGCTATTTCAGTGTTAAACAGCCATATAGCACTGCACATATGCTTTTGGGTCAAGTGCAAGTTGCCGAGGGTTGATGATCACTTGTGATTTATCAGGTCTTTGTTAATTGCTGCAGTTGTGAACCTTAGGAAATATATAACTGAAATTGTTCAAGCAAGAAATGAATGCAATACAATTGATTCTGTAGATGCTCTGTTTTTAATTGAAATAGATGTTCTACCTTGTATTGCATACTTTTTATTTGACCATATCATGTTTTAGGTCATTTCTAGCCGTTGGTGGAGCTTTAGGTACTGTCTACTAATGTAGCCAGCTTTTGGGGAGTAACAAGTCATTTATAAATGTTTGTAAAGTATATATAGTTAGTAAATGTTTCTTAAGGCTCTACATTAATCAACAACTGAAGAAGTAAGTGTATGTACTGACATTTACAAATGCATTAATTTAACAATTTATAAATATCCCATTCATGATATATATAAATACCGTATAAATAATTTTATGAATTGACAATAACTCCATTATAAGTGGTACATTTTTTTTTTTTTTTTTAATTTTATCCCCTTTTCGTGGTATCCAATCGCTAGTAATTACTATCTTGTCTCATCGCTACAACTCCCGTACGGGCTCGGGAGAGACGAAGGTCGAAAGCCACGCATCCTCCGAAGCACAACCCAACCAAGCCACACTGCTTCTTAACACAGCGCGCCTCCAATCCGGAAGCCAGCCGCACCAATGTGTCGGAGGAAACACCGTGCACCTGGCCCCCTTGGTTAGCGCGCACTGCGCCCGGCCCGCCACAGGAGTCGCTGGAGCGCGATGAGACAAGGATATCCCTACCGGCCAAACCCTCCCTAACCCGGACGACGCTAGCCCAATTGTGCGTCGCCCCACGGACCTCCCGGTCGCGGCCGGCTGCGACAGAGCCTGGGCGCGAACCCAGAGACTCTGGTGGCGCAGCTAGCACTGCGATGCAGTGCCCTAGACCACTGCGCCACCCGGGAGATAACTGGTACATTTTTAGTACATTATTAATAATTTACAAATTGTGAACATACTATGATCAAACACCTTATTCATTATCTTATAAATCATTAATAAATAATTCAAATGTTTAAATGTGTAAATGGCTATTTAGAGATTTCTTATTGACATGTACAAATTTAGGAAGAATTATTAATTAATGGTAAGTCAACTCTTTACAAACTGTTTATCTCCACAGGTTCAGATTTTCAACCCAGCCTTCTTCAAGTACATCCATGACCGCTGGACCAGGCACCACGGACGCTACCCCTCCACAGGCATGCTGGTCCTGTTCTTCGCTCTGCACGTGTGTGACGAGGTGAGGTGCTCACACACACACACACACACACACACACACACACACACACACACACACACACACACACACACACACACACACACACACACACACACACACACACACACACACACACGTCTCTCGGTCTGTTAGGATTGACATGAACATAATTTGTTGGTCTATCTGTAATGTTTGAAAACCTTGGTCTTGTTCTCCAGGTGAATGTTTTTGGCTTTGGCGCTGACAGTCGAGGCAACTGGCACCACTATTGGGAGCAGAACCGCTACTCTGGAGAGTTCCGGAAAACAGGGGTACATGACGCAGACTACGAGGCCCAGATCATCGACTCGCTGGCGAAGGCCGGAAAGATCACAGTTTTTCCAGGAAAGTGAGTGCTGGAGGTGTGGTGGGCTGGGCAGGCTTGCAGGAACACTAGAGTAACCATCACCACCAGACGTCTTTATGTGCTTAGTTATCTGTTTCTTTGTGATTTGCATAGAGAGGGTTCCATAACACTAGATCATACGTTGCCTGATGACCCTGTTCCCATTGTGCAGGAGGGTAAGATGCTGATGGTTGTGAGTGGAACTACATGTGACTACACACTCTGCCCCCAACAGGCCTACCTCCATAGCCCTCAGCCCTGAGGAGAAATGGACGGTCAGAACTATAGGAATAATGTAGTGGGGACGGAGAAGTCTGACCTAGCCACTGTATGGACCTGTGAACCAGTCCCATCCACAATCCCACCTCCTGCTCATCCGCAGGGGGTTGAGTCATCACACGCCTTAGGGGTCTCACACCCAGAGACTCAGCCCCCTCCCACTCTGTAGCCCCCACCCTAAATGTCATGGCAACCAGTGACGGACACTGATCTACCCCTGCCGTGTCCACACCCACCTGTATAGCTGCTGTTAAAGCCCCCTTGCCCCTCGGAGCTGGGAGTACTAGGTAGTTGAAGTTTACGTGGTTGGAAGCCCAGAGGCTACTTAAAAATAAGAGTTACTGTTGTAATTATATGACTATCATGTTGAAGGTATGTACGGTCCACAGGGATTTGACCACATATACAGTATTAATCGTTTGATTTGTTTTAACCATTTTAAGTGACTAATCATCCTGCTAATTAGGTAGATTGGGGAGAGGCTTACACATGGTCAACAACAACACAAGCAGACATATTGGGATAAGACTAACACTACTCACTCATTAACATACACACACACTCTTCCACACATACACCGTTCACACAATGTTCTTGGTCATTTAGAGCTAATACCAATAAGTATAGGACTGAGTACAAAGAGCTCACACTAAGATGACCTGCTGCCTCCTGCTGCCTGTTAAGGGATACTGCATCCCTCTGAGGCCCATACATTATATGTACATAGGACAAACGGAAGGTTGCCTCCTCTGTGTCTAATGATGACCACTTGATAACAGAAAGTAATATGGCACAACATAACTAACCCGACTGCTAGTAAAAAATGCCACTATATTTTCAGATCAGAGTTTAGGAACTCTGAAAAGGTAGCTTAGCAGGGTCTAGGCAGGTAGTCCAGCAATTAAGTGTGTCGGCCAGTAACTGAAAGGTTGCTGGTTCAAATCCCTGAGCTGACTCGGTTAGAAATCTGTGCTCTTGAGCAACACACTTAACCCTAATTGCTTTTGTAAGTCGTTCTGGATAAGGGCGTGTGCTAATTTAGTTAAATGTAAAAACTCTTTCTTTAGTCCTGGCTGCAGTAGTTATTAGCCAATTTGGGAATGCGACATTCAGTTAAGGATGTCTGCTGTTGTGTAATCCTATGATGATATCATAAATATGGTATATACCATCATGTACTGTATGATATACTTGTATTATATCTATCCTTTGCACATCATGTTCTTATCTAACACTCTGACATTGAGTTGGGCAGATCACTGTAACTGATTCCTATACATAACTCATTTCTGTGTGGAATTTTTGTTTTGTTTCAGGTATGTGTCTCTACCTGACACACATACTTTACGGACATCTACGGAGTGCCAGTGAGTTCTTATCAGCCCTCACTCCTTACTAGTGTGTGTATGTGAGAGAGAGTGCTGTAAACAAAATTGTGTGATTTACTTAGTGTTGTCAAAGTGAGATTTTCAGTTAGACCCCTCTCATAACAAAATAGACACATATCAGCAATTTACAGCCATGTGACAACACACACACATCCATGCTTGCGTGCCTTGTCCCAGTGTTGGACATACCTTTCCTGCAGTGCACCATAAACCTCAGTACACGTGTGCTATCTTAAGCTTGATTTAGTCTGCACAGGACATTCACACAAACCCAAAGCCCCTTCTACTATGGGTACTGCTATTGTGATCATAACAGCGTGTCAGTCATGTCTCTGACACATACACATATTCTGAGAGCTTCAAATGTCTTCTCCGACTTAGACCATACACCTTATATTATACCCACCCCCTCTGGTCTTGCCTGGCTGAGAGCTGTGCCTTCTGGACCCATATGATTCACTATGCCTTTCTCTAGGAGCCACGTAGAGAGGCTTCCTTTATGCTGTTGCTTTTTAAACAACTCATTATCTAGAGATGAAAGAAAATCAACTCTTATCTGTGACTAGAAATGGGTAAAGTTGATGACTATGGTTATATTCATTTGCTCTTCTCAATCAGTATTTTGCCATTGTGTCTGTGATTCGTATCTGCTGAGGTAATGTGTTCAAGATGACAGCCGATGGCATTGTGTCTAGTGGTTAAAACATATCTCCACCTTATTTCTGTTTTACATGGAATGTTTCTTAGTAAGTATACCAACACTTTCCTGGGTGATATTACTGACTACGCCAGAAATAAAATGTGCAATACATGCAATACTTCAAAGAGAATCAAACACAATTGACATTGTTCTAATGATTGGACATAACTTTAATTCCGTTACTCCCAATTACTTTTGTAATAACTCTGTTTATCCAACAGGTCAATACCCATATCTACTGTATCAATAAAGCTAGCACATTGTAGCTGAACGCCACGTTTTAGCTCAACGTGCATAAGGATACAGTACTTTCCCTAATATGTTGTTCGATTGCTGTGTACACTGTGGGGAACTGACTGTGAAAGCTGAGAAATCCCTTTCAACTCTGCTGTCCCTGATAGTATTGTTCCGTAATGGATAGTTTTGAATGTATTTGAGTTCATCGGGTCTGGCTTGAGTGGCTTCTAGTGATAGCTGAATGGTCTCTTATGAAGCATCTATGCTGTTGCAGTGTTTTGATGGTTTCATCTCCAGCTCTTCGTTAGAGGTCTCTTGTGCACAACAACAATATATACTGACAACAGACTGTACGTACCATCAGTGTTACTATCATTATTACCAGTAGTATCCTCATTAGTATTATGACTATCATTGGTTGTAAGCACTCCCTCTTTACTACTTAAAACCTCAGTGTGTGTGATGGACTGTTTTTAATCATATGCTATTGTGAAAATAAAAGCAACATGAAAAAATTGTGGTTTTCTGGGTCTTTTCTACAATGGGGCAGTAAGAGAGCACTTACAACACGTCAGCCCTTGTACTAATGCTGGACATCGTTACCTAGCATCAGACCATCACCTATGAACTACAGGAGAAGACAGTTCTAAATACTAGTAGGAGAAATTAAGAAATCAAGTGTTTTCAGTATTTTTATTCCACAACATGGAATTCATCAAGACATGAACATCACAACGCATTCATAAGTGGCAATAAAATGCATTTCACAGAATTGACAATGTCATGTCACCCATTTATTTAATTCATTATTAATTGACTACATTAATATTAAGATGCCAGACAAAACTGTTACACAGCTGGTGGCGCTGACAGGTGCCAAGATTGCTGTTGTGAATGTACGTTACAACTGGCAGGAAAGACAGTCTGCAGAGACCACATCTCCCCAGTCAGGGAGGGGGAAGTGAAACACAATGACATGGGAGAGGCCAATGAAATAGAGAGAAACAAGCAATGAACTGAAGCAGTTCACCGTTGAGCATTTTCATCATTAGTTAAAGTGGGAAGACAGATCAGGTAAGGATGTTGGGGGTAGCCTCCTCGTACACCTATCAATCATTTGATCACCTAATCCTTCGACCACAGATCTTGCAGGGACCAATCAAATTGTGCATGGATCAAAACCATGTTATCCTCCTTAAAATTGCAGATGCATCTCTTTCAGAGAAAGAGGGCTCTTGTATCTGCTTCCCTTTCTAACCTTTGGATGGGTGAATGTTACTATACAATTTTCTGGATGTCCAGTTCAGAGTCACAGAGAACAGAGCTGGAACATTCCAGTGGGGATGGTGGGGTTGGATCGAGGGATCTTTCCCCATAATCATTCACCACACCCCAGCCTCCTCCTCTCTATTCATTTTTACTCAGTTTAAGTTGGGCAAACTGGTTGGCCATCTGCAGTGCCTCCTCTATGCAGTGTGTGTTCCTGCCAGTTGCCTGGGCAGACATATCCTTGCCACCACCTTTGCCATCCATCAGAGGGCAGAGCTCCTGCACCCACTCACTGGCCTTCAGACCCCGGTTGGCAACATCCTGGTAGAGGAGAAAGTCAACAGATAAGATACTGTCCCAACAAAAAATGAAGGTTATTGCATTAAGCACAAATAAGGAGCTAATCTGTGAATGGATGTAAACACACAGGTTGAGCACATGGTTTACCTGGGGCACCTGGCATAAACAGATGATCTTTCCAGCATCGTTATCTACGGTGAAGAGCATAGCAGCAGTCTGGGGGGACTGGGTCTTCAGCAGCTTCAGAGACTCATTCAGAGCCTGGGACACAAAATTACACAGTGAAAGGGTTAGAAAATAGAAGTGGAATTAGACATAAATGTCTGATTCGAATTTAGGGATAATCTGTGCCATGGTGTGTTGTAATTCTCCACAGTGGTAGGGTTGGCTGTAGAGGAGAGAAAATGATGCTGTTGTTACCTTGGCAGAGGCTCCACTTTCCATCTCCATGACTACCAGCGGCTGGTTAGGGCTGCTGTCAATCATCTCCTTGGTCTTTTCAAGAACCTGGGGGAGGGGAGGCAGAGAGAATATAGCAATTAAAGACCAGCTGAACCAGAGAACATGAGGAAAGCACCATTCATACAGAATGACCTGCATACTCCCCAACTACACAGCCTAGATAGTACATCAGTTTCTATGACATGTAGTATCCCTTCACCTAATAAAAAAAGAAAACTCCACCAACCCCCAAGTCTGGCCCCTCTCTCTTACACCCCCCCCCCCCCCCCTCGAAACCCCATGTCTGGCCCCTCTCTCTTACCCCCCCCCCCCCCCCGAAACCCCATGTCTGGCCCCTCTCTCTTACCCACCCCCCTAAACCCCATGTCTGGCCCCTCTCTCTTACACCACCACCCCCCCCCCCCCCCCCCGAAACCCCATGTCTGGCCCCTCTCTCTTACACCCCCCCCCCCCCCCCCCCGAAACCCCATGTCTGGCCCCTCTCTCTTACCCCCCCCCTAAACCCCATGTCTGGCCCCTCTCTCTTACCCTTTTCTGGACATCAGCCTTGCTGGCACGGTCCAGGTCATCCATGGTCTTCTTCAAGCCCTTCAGGGCCTCCCTCATCTTATCCTTCTGCCACTGGGAGATCACTGCCATGCCCAGAAACTGCAACACAGAACAGAGACATAGTAAGTAAACACGCAGATAGACACGGCTCATTAAGGGCTGGATGTTCTGCGACAGCTCTCACCTCTGTCATGTCAGCGATTTCCTTCTGCACGTCTTTATTAGGGGCGGTCTGAACCTTCACCTTCTCCCCCAGAGCAGACAGAGACTGCCTCAGAGCATCTGCTTTCCTGTGGGCCTGAACAGAGCAGGGTGGGGACAGGATTCAAGTTAGTCAGTTACCGTTGAGTAAATAGCGGTTATGAAAGAGTGATACCTATACCAATCATCACCCAGTGATTTGACTAAGAACCTGTAGTATAATGAAGAACACAAATGTCAAGCATCCAGTAATGGTTGGGAACCTTTCTGTCCTCTCACCTTCTGTGCTTCTGCTCCTGTCACTGCGACGATACGGCGGATTCCCTTGGCGATCGCCTCCTCTGACACAATGACAAAAGGTGCAGCATGGCCAGAGTTCCGCAAGTGCCTGAAGTTACAGATAGAATGTACAGAATAGAACCGAGCAACAATCTCACAGTAAATTCTCAAACAACATCTCTGTATTTCTGAATCATGAGATGTAATTGTGCAAAGCAACTGAAAGGGGAGCTGTGTTTTAACTCGAAATGACACAACGACAAGGTTCCAGTTTAACAAAGTTTACTATACTATATGAACACACTACAAGGTAGCCATTTCACTCAAGGCTAGGTCCATCAACCAACAGACTTCCTGCGCATGCGCACTCTTGACTGAGTGATAGCCCCGTAATCACAGAAATGCTGCTAATCTCAAAGTCTTTTCTCTGTGACAGACTTGGTTGACTTCACAGCATCAACTAACGAGTAGTTGTCAGTGACACAAACTACAGGTAGGAAGTGCCGTTTTGTCCCACCAGTGTTAACCTAGCGAAGCATCACTGAAGACAACTAGTTTTCCAACATGCTGAAACTTTAAAGTCCTTTGTTGTGATTTCAGTTTACGAACAACTTTGTTTGCCTCATGAATGGTTTGTACAGTGGCGTGTTTTGTGTTAGATGCCAAGTTGCAACCATCAAACCAGGTCTACTCTGTCTCGCAGCCCATAAAATTTGTCCTATCTTTGACCTCAATTGACCAGCTTCAATTCCACAGAGGGGAATTCCTTTGTACGGCTCTTGAAGAATCCATGTGGATGGGTTGAAGATTCTTGATATAGCTCTCCTGTTGCATCAGTATTTTTCCATCAACTGTAATAAACTCTATGCCAACATAACAAAAATGATTATGCTCCTCACGGCCAACCTAGAAAACAGCTTTGAGGTGTGGAGTCACAGTTGAAGCAAAGGTCTGTGAGCCACCCCAGATAAAGTCATCAACATGACAGGCAAGTACTCCAGTCACATTGCAGTCTTGATCAAGCCAATAGAAGACTGCAGGATCCACTTGTGACATTTTTCCACCTGTATTCAGCATTGTTGCCTTGACTTTGTTGTACCAGTAGAGTGATCCATCTGCTAGTCCATACACACACTTTTTTAGTTTCCACAGTGTTCCTTCGCTTTTAGCTTCGGGCGGAGGTCGGATGTGAATGTCCCTTGACAGCTCTGTTCCCTGCAAAAATCCAGATTTGATGTCTATGGAATTAAGTTTCCATTTTTTCTGGCAGATCACTGACATCAGCAATCTGAGTGACTCTGAGGCGCATGTTGGTGAGTCTTTTGGGAGTTCTTTAGCAGCCAGCTCCTCAAAACCTCTAGCCACTAGACGTGCTTTGGGCACTATTCCAGTTAAGGATTCTTTAAGGGTACACACCCACCTTGTTGAGACGCATTTTTGGCCAATGTCTTTGACTTCCTCAAACACTCAATTTTCCTCCAATTACTGAGCTCATCTAGCTTAGCTGAGTCAAATGACACATCCTTTGTTTCAAGTACATCATCATTTTGAATGTCATTCTGTTTTTCTCGATTTTCCATTGGTTCAATTCTGATATTATCTACAAGTGGCAGGTCAGCTGACCCTGTTGTACCAGAAAGTGTAGCTGGTTCAGAGTACTGCAAGTTGTACCAGTTCTTGTGTTTTACTTTTCCTGCTCGTCCAATGACGGTTGCTGTATGTGGAATACCACTTTCTCTGTCCATGTATTCAACAGTTTGTCCAGTATTCAGATTGGAACAACCATGTTCTCTTAACACATGTGGCTGTTGTTGAATGTTTTCCTCATTTGAACGCTCAACAGTATTACCTGTGGCATGGTTGAAGGTCTCTGCTCCATTTCCTGTGTCAGTTTCAGTGTCCATATCATTGGATGCGACATCTGGTAGGTTTGTGTCTGTTACTGTGTCCTTTTCATTAGGAGACTGATTCTCAGCAACAGCCGCTCTATCTTGTTGATCATTTACTTTCCGCAATCTTGAGTGATGCACCCTGACAATCATGCCTCCGTGCCGCACAAATATCACCACACCATCTTGGCCAATGACTACTCCTGGTCCTTTCCACTCGTGACAGTCAACTCGTTTGTAGTACACTTGGTTTCCAGTTTCGTACTTCTCATCATCATTATTCCCTGAACTGCTGAGTAACTTCTGAAGTCTGTCAACTGTATCATGTCCAAACTGTTTGTAAAGCTTTAACAATACTTTGTGTTTTTCTTTAGTGCTCATGTTCTCTGTGTCAGTCAGAATCTCATTTTTGCATGGACTCTGTGTGATGTCTTTGTCTAAAATGTTTACACAATAGTGGCCTGAGGTAGTAAGTTCAAGAGTCACTGGTTGTTTAAACATCACTGCCTTGTCATTTTTTATGTCTAGTACAGCCTCTGCCTTCTTGAGGGAAGCTTTGCTTAATAGTAAGGGGATATCTGTAGGGACCACCTCTGTTTCAATGTGACACTTAGTCTGACCAATTTTTGCTGGTATCTTAACTCTCTTGGTAGAATGGACAATTCTCCCATCTCCAAATTTGAAAGCTCTGTTGCTTGGTGTGTCAATCATATTTTGTACTTCTTTCATATTTAGTTCACTGACATAGCTATCAAGCCATTTTGCACCACACACTGTCCGTGTACATGCAGTATCAATCACAGCAGATCCTAAGGATTCAACTATAAAAATCTCAGTATCAGAAGCAGATTCATTTGAAAACAGTAATGTTACACTGCTCTATCTCTGTGTTTACATTTTCCTCTGTTAGTTTAACTTGTTCATTTTTATGAGGGCAGTCTTCAACACAATGGTAAGTGCTTTGACAAATAGCACATTTTGATCTCCTTCCATATTTGTCCAGTGGATTTGTGCCGGGAAATGGCGCCCTCTTCTGGTTGTCTTGAGAACGTGACTTGTTGGCGCCTTTTCTCTGCTGCTCCGTGTAATATGCTGCGTCACTCACTTGCATTCCATCTGTTATTGGCGCGACAGACGTCTTTTCACCAAATATTCTTTTTAGTGCCGACTTCATAGATGCAAAAGTCAGCACAGTACAAGCAGTCAAAGCCAACTGTTTCTCCCTACCATCTAGACAAGCAGTGTCTAGCAACTTGAACCCTAACACTGCATCTGGGAGAACCATGTCGTACTTGCGCATTCTATTGTACCTCTGTTTGAAATCAATGATGTAGTCCGTCATTGCAACCGAAATATCTCTCGTAACACTGTCAAAGTTTGAATATGCCTCATAGGCACGGTCTTTCTCTTCTTTAAGAAATCTAGAATCCAGTGCTGTGATCAAAGTTCCCATACCGTCATCCTTGTTCAAATCCTCTACGGATATTTCCAGTGTATCTCTCGCTCTTCCCTCGAGCGATAATACCACCGCAAGTGCTTGCTTTTTCACGTCCAGATTAGTAACGCGTGTCCAGATTCCCAGTTCATTTTTCCAACTTTCGTACGACCTCTTCTCGTCGAAGCGAGGTGGCACGTTGTAGTTAGAAGCCATCCTCTGCTACCAATGTTAACTCGAAATGACACAACGACAAGGTTCCAGTTTAACAAAGTTTACTATACTATATGAACACACTACAAGGTAGCCATTACACTCAAGGCTAGGTCCATCAACCAACAGACTTCCTGCGCATGCGCACTCTTGACTGAGTGATAGCCCCGTAATCACAGAAATATAGGGATACTTAAAACATGAACTTAACACTGTGTACTCACGTTCCTCCGCAGAACTCGATGGAGGTCAGGGAGCCGGCAGCGCTGCTGGGGTCAGCCAGGAGGTCAGCCACGGGGATGCCAATGGACACCACACGCACCGGGTCAGGGTAGGTCTCATCAAACACAGCACGTAGACCCTGGATGGCTTTAGCTGCTGCCAGGGGGGTATCCATGGCATAGACAGGCTGTAGAGAGACAGAAAGAGCTGATGTCGTGACTTGGTAATACACGCTTGAAAACAGTGCATTCTGTGAGGAGGAGAAAAGGATGACAGTAGCCTTGGGGTGACAGTGTATAAAAGAAAACAGGAGACGATACAGAATGTTAAGGTGCAATAAGGCAAGGAAACAGTCAAGGTCAATACTCAAGTCAATACTCAAATAGAACAATAGCCAACAGGCCCTAGATCAATAACACCAGCAACCAAAGAGCTCAGTGTAAAAACAACACTTGATCAAACAGAAATTAACATACCCCCTACTCATACTTTCAGTGACCTATGACCTCTCACCTTTGCATCGCGGATCATTGTGCAGGCAATCTCCTCTGTGCGTCGCACCTCTTCTGTGCTCAGGGCACCTTTGGCGGTGAAGTCAAAGCGCAGGCGGTCAGGAGCCACCAGGGAGCCACGCTGGTCAGCCTCTCCCAGGACCTCCCTCAGGGCAAAGTTGAGGATGTGGGTGGCAGTGTGGTTACTCATGATGGGCCTACGACGAGCCTGGGAGACGGGGGGTGGCGGGTGGTTGGACAGTAGAGATGTAATGACTTTTCAATACCAAGGCAGTTAAGAAAAGATCACAAAATTGAGTCATTAAAATGTACTTCTGAGTGATGCATTACCTCATCCACATGCAGAATGACGTTATCTCCAACCTTCAGAGTGCCGTAAACCGTTCCTACATGCAGCACGTATCCACCCCGAACCTGAGTGTTCTTCACTGTGAACTCCATCCTCTGAGGAAGGGAGTAAATGTGGTGTGAGAGGGAGACAGAGAATTACATTACAGTCATTTAGCAGACGTTCTTATCCAGAGGGACTTAGAGCAATTAGGATTAAGTGCCTTGCTCAAGGGCACATCGACAGACATTCCACCTAGTGGGGATTCGAACCAGTGACCTTCCGGCTACTGGCCTAACGCTCTTAACCGCTAGGCTACCTGCTGCCAACATTCATGTCTAATATGGCTTTTACAACTGGCCCGTCTGTCCTCCCTGTAGGTCCTTACATCATCTACAGAGTCGTCCTCTCTCAGCATGTAGCCCTCGTCGAAGCTCTGTCCTCCCTGCTCCGCATAGAACGAAGTCTTGTCCAGCAGAACCCCACACTCCTGCCCTGTCGTCACCTCATCCACAAAGGCACGCTCCCTCCTCAGAGCCAGCACCGTGCCCACAGCCTGCTCAAACACTGTGACAACCACAGAGAAATATACAGGGATTAAAACAGACACAAGCGAGAAAGCGATTTGAATAAATAACAAGCAAACCATCTTTCTGAGTTGGTTAATAAAACTGAGCTCATTTTATTTGCGTCTCTCACCATATTTGCCGCTGTCGTCAGCACTGTAGCTGTACTTGAGTGCGTCGTCAGTAGCAGCGATGCCTTTGTTGCGAAGGTCCTCGATGGCATAAATGTCCAGCATGATGTGGTCCTCATCCCCAGAGCCCTTCCCCTGGGACTTAACCTGAGTGGGAGGGACATGGATGAGTCAGCCCAACCCCCTTTCTATTTACATTGAATAAACCTACAACTAACTTTACACCAATGATGAATCAGTCATTCATTATGTTGAAACATCATACTCATTATTTAGATAGAAAGCCAAATGGCATGTTTAGCCCTGATATCATGACATTATTGAAGTGATTTGGACCTTCACTCAACATGGAATGGAGCTTTTCAGTATGAATTAACACTGCAAGTAATGGAGCTGTAATGTATTGTAAATACTGATTTATCTAATAAGCAGAAGAAGGCACTTGTCACTTACAGTGCAATACTGACTGAGAAATGCTGACAGAGAGGAAAGCATTCATGTCTGTATACATTCACAAAGCAGTACATTTCCCACCTTCACAGGCACATCAAAAATCCACATCAATTCCATGCCAATCCAAGGCTCCATCTTTTCTACTGGTCACCATTTCTCTACTCTCACCTGGGCAGCCTTCTTCTCCTCCTCAAAAGCAGCAACATCCACCATCATCCCCCTCTCCTCAGCAATTAGGGCAGTGAGATCCAGGGGAAAACCGTATGTGTCATACAGCAACCAGGCAGTGTCACCTTCACAGGGAGAAAAGAGAAAAAGGGTTTTAAAAAAACATTCTGTTTTGACAACAAGGTAAATGTTTCTAATTAATCCAATTTGCTAATGTAGCCATTCAGTACCAGGGATGGTCTTGCTGTCTCCCAGACTCTGGATCTTTCTGTCCAGGATCTTTCGCCCCCTGCTGAGTGTCTTGAGGAACTGCTCCTCTTCCTCGTTGATGATGTCCTTTACCATGTCTGGGTCTTTCTTCAGCTCAGGGAAGGCATCGCCCTGGAGAGGGAAAGGGGATACCTAGTCAGACGTACAACTGAAATGTATCTTCCACATTTAACCCAACCCGTCAATCAGGTTGGTGCGGGTTGCTGCTTTAAATCACCGTCAACCGTCCTGGGAGCAGTTGTTGTTGGGAGTTAACTGCCTTGCTCAAGGCCAGAATGACACATTTTTCCACCTTCGAGGGGACAGCAGAGGAAAACAGGAAAGGACTAAGACAGAAGGAGAGATGGTGAATAACATGAAGAGTGGGATGACTTTCTTACCAGGGACTCTACCACCACGTCAACTAGGGTAGCAAAGAAGCCTTTCTGAGCACCCAGCTTCTCGTGAGAGTACCTCACAGCACGACGCAGGATCCTCCTCAACACATATCTAAACACAGAGGGAGAAGGTTAACATGTGCACATTAAGAGATTGATGTTCACACAAACATAGACCAAAGACAGTCAGCCAGACAGTTAAAAGGGGCTCACCCTCTCCCTGTGTTGTCTGGCCTGCCCCCGTCAGAGAGGGCAATGGTGATGGTGCGGGCGTGGTCAGCCAGGACACGGTAGGCCATGTCAATGCCATCTACGTCCTCAACACCAACCTTTCCTGTGTAGTCCCTGGCTCCTGTACCCTGTTCAGAAAACCACATTGGTACTGTCAGACAGGTCATTCAGAGCACCCAGAGAGTAATGGTAAATAGTGTTTGGTAGTGGTGCTTGCCTTCTGGATGGCCTGGAAGTAGGGGATGAAAAGGTCTGTGTCGTAGTTGGACATCTTATTCTGCAGCACAGAGACCAGACGCTCCAGACCCATGCCTGTATCAATGCTCTTCTTAGGCAGGGGCTTCAGCTCTGTCTCAGACTCCCTGGTGAGGAAGAGGTTCAGTCAGATCATGCATCTACGCCCATCTGCATGTGCATTACACAGGACTTGAATTGAACACAATACTCTCATTCGTTTCAGGAAACTAGGTGTGTCGCACGTCACTACTTTACAGGACATACATTTGAACGTAAAAACATTTTTCAAAATGTATGGCAGAAATGCTTTCTGGAACATGGGAACTTTCATGTGCCTTAATAACAAACTTGTATGCCATCTGTAAATACAAATACAATTGTAAAATTACAAGCCTAGTTGGTTTATCCATGAAAAAAAAAAACACCTGTCTCCGGATTACATTTTCAAACTAAGGGCAACCATGGAATCCGTGACAGAGGGAGAAGTGTCCATCCATGTATACAGGTAAGAGTCTAGCTAGCTACATTTTTCAGATATTATACGTTTCTCATTTTGTCAGAAAGTTGTTTTCATTTCAAGTTAAAGTGTACTGTTAGCTAGATAGCGTTAGCTGGCTGCTCGCTAGCTAACATTATGTGTATGATCTGCGTAGTAATATTATTCATATCTCAGAGCCTTGCTAGTTATAGCCTAATTTTAGCTAGTTATATTTAGCTACCTGTAGATTCATAAAGTTTGGATTATGGTTCATTGTTTAGCTAGCTACATGTCTAAACCAAAAAGACTCCACTATGCAAGTAACCATTTCACTGTACTGTTTACAGCTTCTGTATCCTGTACATGTGACAAAAAAAGAACATGACCTGCACCAAAGTCAAATTAGGATATAACGTTAGGCCAACGAGAGTGTCCAAGTTTTTAAAAATTCTCAGGGAGAATGACCTGCTTTTACTTCGTCACACTCTCAACCGTAAGCTAATTTCTGTAATTAGCTCACCAATTAACTTGTAAATAATGATGTTGTGAGTTCATTTTCCAGTAAAGTTATTTTTTTTCCTTTTCCTCCCCAATTTCATGGTATCCAATTGGTAGTAGTTACAGTCTGGTCTCATTGCTGCAACTCCCGTACGGACTCGGGAGAGGCGAAGGTCGAGAGCCATTCGTCCTCCGAAACACAACCCAACCTAGCCGCACTGCTTCTTGACACAATGCACATCCAACCCGGAAGCCAGCCGCACCAATGTGTCGGAGGAAACACCGTACACCTGGCGACCTGGTCAGCGTGCACTGCACCCGGCCAGCCACAGGAGTCACTAGTGAGACAAGGATATCCCTACCGGCCAAACCCTCCCTAACCCGGACGACGCTGGACCTCTCGGTTGCGGCCGGCTGCGACAGAGCCTGGGCTCGAACCCAGAATCTATGGTGGCACAGCTAGCACTGCGATGCAGTGCCTTAAACCACTGCGCCGCCCGGGAGGCGCATTTTCCTGTAAAGTTAAGACGTTGTCAGCTATAGGATATGGTCATTATTAAAACTGGCTAGTCAACTAACTTAACGTTACTAGCTAGCTTACAAGCTACAAACTAACAAAAACATTGTTTAGAAAGTTGCCTGGTTTGCTGGATTGACATAGTGCATTTGGAAAGTATTCAGACCGTGACTTTTTCCACATTTTGTTACATTACAGCCTTATTCTAAAATTGATTATTTTTATAATTCCCTCATCAATCTCCACACAATACCACATAATGACGAAGCGAAAACAGGTTAGAATTTTTCAAGTGTATATATATATATTTTTTTTACATAAGTATTCAGACCCTTCACTCAGTACTTTGTTGAAGCACCTTTGGCAGCAATTATAACCTTGAGTGTTCTTGGGTACAATCTTGGCACATCTGTATTTAGGGAGTTACTCCCATTCTTCTCTGTAGATCATCTCAACCTCTGTCAGGTTGGATGGGGAGTGTCGCTGCACAGCTTTTTTCAGGTCTCTCCAGAGATGTTCGATCAGGTTCAAGTCCGGGCTCTGGCTGGGCCACTCAAGGACATTCAGAGACTTGTCCCGAAGCCACTCCTGCGTTGCCTTGGCTGTGTGCTTAGGGTCGTTGTCCTGTTGGAAGGTGAACCTTCATCCCAGTCTGAGATCCTGCGTGCTCTGGAGCACTTTTTCCTCAAGGATCTCTCTGTTCTTTGCTCCGTTCATCTTTCCCTCGATCCTGACTAGTCTACCAGTCCCTGCCGCTGAAAAACAATCCCACAGCATGATGCTGCCGCAACCATGCTTCACCGTAGGGACGGTGCCAGGTCTCCTCCAGATTTGACGCTTGGCATTCAGGCAAAAGAGTTCAATCTTGGTTTCATCAGACCAGAGAACCTTGTTTCTCATGGTCGAAGTCCTTTAGGTGCCTTTTGGCAAACTCCAAGCGGGCTGTCATGTGCCTTTTACTGAGGAGTGGCTTCGGTCTGGCTGCTCTACCATAAAGGCCTGATTGGTGGAGTGCTGCAGAGATGGATGTTCTTCTGGAAGGTTCTCCCATCTCCACAGAGGAACTCTGGAGCTCTGTCAGAGTGACCATCGGGTTCTTGGTCACCTCCCAGACCAAGGCCCTTATCCCCTGATTGCTCAGTTTGGACGGGCGGCCAGCTCTCGGAAGAGTCTTGGTGGTTCCAAACTTCTTCCATTTAAAAATAATGGAGGCCACTGTGTTCTTGGGGACCTTCAATTCTACAGAAATGTTTTGGTACCCTTCCCCAGATCTGTGCCTCGACACAATCCTGTCTCGAAGCTCCACGGACAATTCCTCCGACCTCATGGCTTGGTTTTTGCTCTGACATGCACTGTCAACAAAGGGACCTTTATATAGACAGGTGTGTGCCTTTCCAAATCAAGTCCAATCAATTGAATTTACCACAGGTTGACTCCAATCAAGTTGTAGAAACATCAAGGATGATCAATGGAAACAGGATGCATCAGAGCTCAATTTTGAGTCTCATAGCAGAGGGCCTGAACATGTTAGTAAAAAAGGTATTTTTTTTTTTTATACATTTGCAAAAAAAATCTAAAAACATGTTTCACTTTTTCATTATGGGGTAGTGTGTAGATTTGAGATGTTTTTATTTATTTAATCCATTTTAGAATAAGGCTGTAATGTAACAATGTGGAAAAAGTCAAGTGGTCTGAATAGTTTCCGAATTCACTACATACCAAATTCATTTTTAAAAGGGTGGGTTTATTGGCTTTAAAATACACCAGTTATGCTATTTTGGACCACCAGGCTGCTGATGTCATGCAGCCTGTCGTTTTTGTGTTTATACTTTTTCATAACGACAAGTTTGATGTCGGACGACAATAGAATGTTCATGATGTCACTGCGACAACTGTATACAGACATGTCGATAAATGTAGTATAAACCAGCGTTTAGTCTTGAAATCTTTGGTTGTACACTACCGTACTCACTGTTAAGCACATGGACTCACAAGTGAATCCTTAAAGAGATGGATGGGGCTTAAGAAGCTGGAACGTTGCTAAATGGGTGTAGACAAAGAAGAGCTCTCCAGTAGGTGTACCAAAACATTCAAGGACAATTTCCTCAAAAGTGGGGTAACAAGTTTATCAACTTTCAAAGCAGAGTTACTTTCCCATTTGTTCCTCAACTATTTCTAGCTCTGAGTCTACTTTTATCCAATGTAAAAAAAAAAAACAAAAAAAAAAAAAAAAGATTTTGCTACATGAGACCCAATCGAGCCAGTCAGTCACATATTTTACAGCTATTTATAAATTCATTACCTGTTGTACTGGATGAACACCAGGTTCCAAATCTCCAGCACATTGGGGTCGTCCATATTGACCAGGTGGGCAGCATCTCTCCCCCCGATGCGGTCAAAGTGGATCTCACTGCAGGGCCCACAAGGACCTGTGTCCCCCATCTCCCAGAAATTATCCTTCATGCTGCCGGGTATAATACGAGCCTCGTCCATTCTGTCACCCAGAGAAGAGACACAGGTAAAACAGGGGTGTATTCATTAGTCATATTCCGTTGGAAAATACTTTGCAACAAAAACTAGAGGTTCTATTGGAAAAATTCATGTAAGGTACCCTGTTTGGTACCGTTTGCTTCAATTTGGTTCCTAAAGTAAATGCTAAATGGTTTCCGTTGCAAATGACGAAACGTTTTGCAATGGAACCCGACTAATAAATCCTTCCCAGGTGAGACTCAGAAGGGAGAGGTTACAGTAGGAGCAGGTTGGGAGGGAACACGGGCACAGAGCGAAAACATGACTGTTCTCACAAGACTGTTTTTGTAACCAGCAAAGTGGCATCTAGAGGTTTGAAAAGGGAACAGTACCCTGAGAGAGTTATCACCCAACACATAGTGTTACTGACCACAATAACAAGAATAGAAAGAGTGCAGCCTATTTCACTCATTCAAGTAGATTTGGATATATAATAGCCCTATTCGATCTGACAAGAATTTCCTACTCCTGAAACTCACTCACCCGAGGTCCAGCCATATCTGTTTACACTCCAGATCTGGATCCAGCCCAGCTTCTTCATGACCCCCGAAGTAGGTTACGTACAGACGCTCGATGGGAATCCCAAATTCCTTAGTCAGCAGCTCCAGGGCCATCGTACAAGCAAGGTGCTGCAGGGAGTGGAGACAGCAGGAAAGTAAATAAGAGATAGACAATCAATTAATCTTCCCAACACGCAAACACTATCTTGAGAGACTTGTTGCTGCATCATTACAGATGAGATGACTACTACAGTATCTAACATCCGGTCGCCATGACTTACTTTAAAGTAGTCTCCGAAGGACCAGGAGCCCAGCATCTCAAAGAAGGTGTGGTGGTACACGTCCTTGCCCACATCATCCAGGTCATTGTGCTTGCCCCCAGCGCGGATGCACTTCTGTGTGTTAGCTGCACGCTTGAGTCTGGCCATGGGGTGGGACGGATCAATGGTGTTCAGGAAGATAGGTTTGAACTGGAAGGGGAGGTTGGATAGGTGGACAAAGAGAGAGGGTGGGTAAGAAAGATAGCGTTAAATTGGGATGAGTATACTTCAAATAGTCTATTCTTTCCATGCAACTGAAAAAAGCTTCAAATACGGACAGAATGTGTGAGTTTAGGAGACTTTTTTTTCAGAACAATACACTCCCAGAGGGTAATATTCCACTATGCTAAGACACATCCACTGAGTTGAGGCTTTAATTAGCCAATAGAGCCACACTCTCAACAGACCTGCAGGGGAGAAGTATGGGGAGGGGATAGTATTGCTGCGTACCTGGTTCATGTCAGGGGAGAAGTATGGGGGGAGGGATAGTATTGCTGCGTACCTGGTTCATGCCAGGGGAGAAGTATGGGTGGAGGGATAGTATTGCTGCATACCTGGTTCATGTCAGGGGAGAAGTATGGGTGGAGGGATAGTATTGCTGCATACCTGGTTCATGTCAGGGGAGAAGTATGGGGGGAGGGATAGTATTGCTGCGTACCTGGTTTATGCCAGGGGAGAAGTATGGGGGGAGGGATAGTATTGCTGCGTACCTGGTTCATGCCAGGGGAGAAGTATGGTGGGAGGGATAGTATTGCTGCGTACCTGGTTCATGCCAGGGGAGAAGTATGGGGGAAGGGATAGTATTGCTGCGTACCTGGTTCATGTCAGGGGAGAAGTATGGGGGAAGGGATAGTATTGCTGCGTACCTGGTTCATGTCAGGGGAGAAGTATGGGGGAAGGGATAGTATTGCTGCGTACCTGGTTCATGTCAGGGGAGAAGTATGGGGGAAGGGATAGTATTGCTGCATACCTGGTTCATGTCAGGGGAGAAGTATGGGGGAAGGGATAGTATTGCTGCGTACCTGGTTCATGTCAGGGGAGAAGTATGGGGGAAGGGATAGTATTGCTGCGTACCTGGTTCATGTCAGGGGAGAAGTATGGGGGGAGGGATAGTATTGCTGCGTACCTGGTTCATGCCAGGGGAGAAGTATGGGGGAGGGGATTGTATTGCTGCATACCTGGTTCATGCCAGGGGAGAAGTATGGGGGAGGGGATTGTATTGCTGCGTACCTGGTTCATTCCAGGGGAGAAGTATGGGGGAAGGGATAGTATTGCTGCGTACCTGGTTCATGTCAGGGGAGAAGTATGGGGGAAGGGATAGTATTGCTGCGTACCTGGTTCATGTCAGGGGAGAAGTATGGGGAGGGATAGTATTGCTGCGTACCTGGTTCATGCCAGGGGAGAAGTATGGGGGGAGGGATAGTATTGCTGCGTACCTGGTTCATGTCAGGGGAGAAGTATGGGTGGAGGGATAGTATTGCTGCATACCTGGTTCATGTCAGGGGAGAAGTATGGGGAGGGATAGTATTGCTGCGTACCTGGTTCATGCCAGGGGAGAAGTATGGGGGGAGGGATAGTATTGCTGCGTACCTGGTTCATGCCAGGGGAGAAGTATGGGGGAAGGATAGTATTGCTGCGTACCTGGTTCATGCCAGGGGAGAAGTATGGGGGAGGGGATTGTATTGCTGCGTACCTGGTTCATGCCAGGGGAGAAGTATGGGGGAAGGGATAGTATTGCTGCGTACCTGGTTCATGCCAGGGGAGAAGTATGGGGGAGGGGATTGTATTGCTGCGTACCTGGTTCATGCCAGGGGAGAAGTATGGTATTGTATTGCTGCATACCTGGTTCATGCCAGGGGGAAAGTATGGGGAGGGGATAGTATTGCTGCGTACCTGGTTCATGCCAGGGGAGAAGTATGGGGGAGGGGATTGTATTGCTGCGTACCTGGTTCATGCCAGGGGAGAAGTATGGGGGAAGGGATAGTATTGCTGCATACCTGGTTCATGCCAGGGGAGAAGTATGGGGGAGGGGATTGTATTGCTGCGTACCTGGTTCATGCCAGGGGAGAAGTATGGTATTGTATTGCTGCATACCTGGTTCATGCCAGGGGGAAAGTATGGGGAGGGGATAGTATTGCTGCGTACCTGGTTCATGCCAGGGGAGAAGTATGGGGGAGGGGATTGTATTGCTGCGTACCTGGTTCATGCCAGGGGAGAAGTATGGGGGAAGGGATAGTATTGCTGCATACCTGGTTCATGCCAGGGGAGAAGTATGGGGGAGGGGATTGTATTGCTGCGTACCTGGTTCATGCCAGGGGAGAAGTATGGGTGGAGGGATAGTATTGCTGCGTACCTGGTTCATGCCAGGGGAGAAGTATGGGGAAGGGATAGTATTGCTGCATACCTGGTTCATGCCAGGGGAGAAGTATGGGTGGAGGGATAGTATTGCTGCGTACCTGGTTCATGCCAGGGGAGAAGTATGGGGAGGGGATAGTATTGCTGCGTACCTGGTTCATGCCAGGGGAGAAGTATGGGGAGGGGATAGTATTGCTGCATACCTGGTTCATGCCAGGGGAGAAGTATGGGGAGGGGATAGTATTGCTGCGTACCTGGTTCATGCCAGGGGAGAAGTATGGGGAGGGGATAGTATTGCTGCGTACCTGGTTCATGCCAGGGGAGAAGTATGGGGAAGGGATAGTATTGCTGCGTACCTGGTTCATGCCAGGGGAGAAGTATGGGGGAAGGGATAGTATTGCTGCGTACCTGGTTCATGTCAGGGGAGAAGTATGGGGAGGGATAGTATTGCTGCGTACCTGGTTCATGCCAGGGGAGAAGTATGGGGGAAGGGATAGTATTGCTGCGTACCTGGTTCATGCCAGGGGAGAAGTATGGGGAGGGGATAGTATTGCTGCGTACATGGTTCATGTCAGGGGAGAAGTATGGGGAGGGGATAGTATTGCTGCGTACCTGGTTCATGCCAGGGGAGAAGTATGGGGAGGGGATAGTATTGCTGCGTACCTGGTTCATGCCAGCATTAGCGAAGAGCAGTGTGGGGTCATCTAAAGGTATGGTGGCGGATGAGTGGACATACTGGTGTTCATGGCGACGGAAGAAGTCGATGAATTTCTCACGGATCTGAGCAGCAGTCAACAAAGAATCCATTCTGAAAGGACTGACGATCACACAGACAGTGGAAAAACAGTTAGGAACAAACACATGAAATGCCGGTAAGGGAGAAGGTATGGGTAGGCAGGTCCGAATACTGTAGGTAATAAACTAAAGTTTCAATTAAATTATTCTGTGTCCTTGCTTCCACTGGAATAGCAGGTGGAAACATGGGTTTTGCTTCTTTTTTTGGGGCAAACTGAATATCAGCTTCAACCAAATTCATGTAAAAACAATGTTTACTTTACAGCACATCCCTGACTGGACCTATAAAACACTAATTGCAGCTGCCTTCCACATCCTTGGATAGGCCTATGCAGCATGTTTATGACAAGTTTGGCCCCAGGGTCTGTCTAGGCCTTAGACCCATTATCTTCACCAATGTTGAAGCTTCATAGCAGGCCTGGCTGGAAGGCAGGAGAAGATCCCACATGAATACAACACTCCTCTTTGTATGACTACCTTTAAAGCAATTTCCTGTCCCTCCCCTGAGGTAGGATTTTCATTTTGCTGTATACAGTAATCCTAATTTACACCTGCCAGTCAATCTTAAACTTTTAAAGATTACTTGATTACTTAGCTAGTCATTACTTTAAAGTAAAACCAAGTCATGTGTGGACATATAGCATATGTCACAGCCACAATTAAAAGGTAACAGAGGTCCTATTTCCTGAGGTGGAATCCTTGATAATGCAGGAAACTCCACTGCTGGTGCAGATTACCTCCCATGTGTCTCCCCTGGGGGTTAACAGCCAATGGCATGTCCTGGTCTAGCCCTTGATCATGACTCTCAGTTCCATTACATATAAGAGTAATTGGATGAAGGCGTCTTCTGTATGGGGGAGTTCTGTTCAGAGCCCCAAAGCATAAGGACCTTCTCTTTCATATCAGCCAGAAATAAAATAAAAACATCTAAAAAAAAAAATAAGGTTAAATTGATTCCCACAATGCCATATCTCCATGCTACAGTGCTTGTTTAGAGAAAACAGGTGGAAGCCAAGAGGTGACCACCTGTGCTAATTAGCTATCTTACATGCTCCTAACACCTGTGTGTAAAGACTGGTGGACACTACACGACTTTCAAAATCCTAACATCGCTAAGCCTCTTACATTAAACGACCGTCTTTCCAGTAGTTTTTTTGTGTGTGTGGCCACCATAGCGGTGCACACACTAAACGACGTGGCACAGCTGGTGGTCACACACTACAAGATTCTTCACTTGGTCGTGAGGCTTGTCGAAACTTGTAGCTACAAACTGTCGCTCAAAGCAACCTTAAACGTTCAGTCAGACTTTCAAAAAAATATATACATATATTATATATATATATACAAATATATACATATATATATATATATATTTAACCTTTATTTAACTAGGCAAGTCAGTTAAGAACAAATTATTACAGGTTTGATGTTATCGGCACAAAATCTGCAATGCTCGTGTGAGATGTGCAAAGAAAATTGAGAACGTTTGTACTTGCCTTCAACCAAAGCAAAAGTGTCAAATCGGTACAGTCTGACGTTCACAAGCAATGTTTAATTCAAAATGTTGGCTAGATATTTCAACTCTGTATGGCAAGCGTGAATCCTGCGCCTCTTCTACTGAGATGCAGTGCCTCAGACCGCTGCGCCACTCGGGAACCCAAGAGAGATCGTTGTCGGCAGGATTCACGCTTGCCATACAGTGTTGAAATTTCTAGCCAACATTTTGAATTACACATTGCTTGTGAACGTCAGACTGTACCGATTTGACACTTTTGCTTTGGTTGAAGGCAAGTACAAACGTTCTCAACTTGTCTTTGCGCATCTCACACAAGAGCATTGCAGATTTTGTGCCGACAACATCAAACCTGTTTAAAAATATAGGGACGTCTGACTGTTCAAAGACAAGAACCATAGCCCCCAGATTGCGTATTTGACTCGATTACATTAAGAGTGTCAATGACGGCCGCGCGCCGAGAGTAGGCAACTACATCGGTATTTTGTCTTCGATCTCAAAAGTGTCTGGGACAGCTAAATCGTGGCCAAAATCTTGTAGTGTACACCGGCTTTAAGTCGGGAAGTGTATAGCGGAAGTTTCGTCAGATGGAGGCATCCATAGCTGTATTGACCTGTGCAAAACTGCTACAGTATGTTTATCTTTTTTAATTGAAGGATTACTTATTGCTGATGAAAGAGCCATATACTTCGAAAGCTATGTCACAAGCGATGATTGACAATACTAAACCTTAAAAACATAGCGTCGGGGTTGTAGTTCATACAAGCCAGTTGTGGGCAAAGCGAATGCTGAAAACTGTAGGGAGAAGGCAAAACGCCGCCTAGAGAGTTTGAGCTAGTCCCGGTCCTGACAACCGAGTTAACGACCGCCCGCACCGTCTTTTTTATTTTATTTTTACAGCAAGTTCATCCTCCAATTGTAACCTGCCCTGACCGTAGTTATTTTTTTTTATCGATGCATTCGTGCTAAAATGAGTCGGTTACATTGAGCCCTTCCACGTCTCCCTTTGCAAATTCGTTGACTAGTAATGCATTCGTTCTTAAATGGTTGCCTAGCTAGCTAGCTAGCCAGCCTGCTAATTACCCATATAGGTAACTAGCTAACTAGCTAAATAAAGTTAGCTAATGGAGATAACTTTAAACCCAGCTAGTTAATACCATAGTAAAGCATAATCCAACAGTGTATGAATAATTGCCATTCTCATTTCTCAAGTCATTAATGAAAACGTCAGCTATATGCGACATTCGAACGAATTAAGTAGCTATATTAGACATAAATACGCTGTTTTAATCATTTTAACAATGACAGGCACCATTAACTGTACTCCTATCAATTAAACATTTTCCATACTCACAAAGTTTATCTTTATTTTGTTTCTGTCACCGCTCGCACAGACACCCCACGCTGGCACAATCAAAGTGAAATGCAGTGTTCCCGCATATACACTGCCACTATTGGTTTGACAGAACAGTCACTGCATTGGTACTCAGTTTCTATTGGTTATAATTTACTGTCAATCATTGCCAAACCCGCGACCGCACTTGCGCGAACTGCTATCGATGGCTGATGCAATAAAAATGTCCATTTATTTTCTCTTATAGAGCAATATGTGGATTGAAAATAAAAAATGTATATTTCCTGATGCATTATTAGAATGCATGTATCGTATTCTATACACTGTGGAATTTATTTTTGTTTAATTTCTGTACTCCAGTCCAGCAGGTGACAGGTAAACTGATGTGTGAGGAGGAACTACAAGCACAATGTGATGGCCGGGGAAGATATTTGGTGACGCACACACGGTACCATGTGATCTAATCGAGCATACAGCCATTGAGCAACCGGAACAGAAAAAGCAGTTAGCAATAACTAGTCTTGGACAAATACAGCACGCGGCCCAAGCAAGTAACATTTTTGGAAGGACTATTCCGCGACCATGCCGACTGATACAAAAAGGGTACGTGGCCCAGAAGTGTCTCAAAGTCCATCTCTCTTTCTGTGTAAAACCGCGGTAAAGAAGTCCAACGACGCCAGGGTAGATGGCAGGCAGCGTGGTCAAGTGGATGTCCGTTCAGTTTTTGTCCGATGTGGGCTGATAAGTCAAGCCAAAGGTTCAGCTTACATTGAAGCTGGGAACACGAAGCTCATATGCTGTGTGTATGGACCCAGAGAGACTGAGCGCAAGGATGAGACCGATATGAAATCCGGAAGACTGATTACTGACATGAGATTTGCCCCATTCTCTTGTCGAGAGAGAGGCTCGTGGATTCAAGGTAGTGATGAAAAGGATCTGTCACTGATGCTGTTGGAAAGCCTGAGGCCAGGAGTGTGCTTGCAGAAGTATCCTCGCTCTCAGATTGAAGTAAATGTGATGGTTCTTGAAAACGACGGCGCCGTCCTGGCACATGCAGTCACCTGTGCGTCCATGGCGCTGGCGGACGCAGGTATAGAGATGTACGATCTGGTTCTTGGATGCTCAATCCGTCAGGAAGGTGCCACATACCTTATCGACCCTACCTTTCTGGAGGAAAATGGATGCAACTTGACCTCAGGATCCAGGGAGAATTTGGGAAGCCTGACAGTTGCATTTCTCCCCAGTCTGAACCAGATTTCTGGACTACAATCGGATGGCGAGATGGGCGAGGACACCCTTACTGGGGGTGTGCGCACATGTATTGAGGGGTGTTTCAAACTCTACCCTGTCATTCAGCAAGCACTGTCCAAGGCAGTACGAAGAAAAGCACCACCATCAGAGAGCTGAGAGACTGAAAAATGTGTTGCATGATGATCTCTAGCTTAGGCAGCTGATCGTCTAGGCTTGATGTGCATTCCTGGTAATACACTTGTGTCCCCTGTGGACCGGCTCGTACATAAAGCATCCAACATTCAGCCTGCAAAGGCATCATTTTCCTCAACTAGCTTTAATGGCGACAAGGCCTTTGGCCACAATCATTTTCTGATTTTTGGACAAATTACGATGTTGCACACCTTTTGGCTGAACGTGGATTGGTCTGAAAATGGTGTTGCATAAAGAAAGAATGCATATTTACCCCATTTTTTTCTCCACTTCTCACCATTAAAGCTAGTTAAGGAGGAAAATGATGCCTTATGTATGAGCAGGTCCATGGGGGACACGAGTGTATTACTGGGAATGCACATCAAGCCATGATAGTGCAGATCTACCACACTATCGGCTGCCTAGGTTAGATGAAAAAAGATGTTAAGTAAAAGTAAGAAAAAAGTCAGTCATAACATTTGTCAATTTTTACTGTTTTGACACGTCAGACTCCATGCATAGATTTAAAAATAAATCATTTATTAAAGTAAGACATGTTTCATAAGTATGAAATTATTAAGAACAGAATACATTATCTAAGCCACAGCGGTGTAGAATATCATCAAATCAAGCTTAATCTATATGGCACATTCCAGACATTGAATGCAACGCAATGTGCTTTACAGGATTAAAAGAAAATAAACGGTGAAATATTTACTACACAACAAACAAGTTAAAAAAACAAAGGAATGACACAAACTAAACAACTAAAAAGCACCCTAAAGCAAAGCAAAAAATGTTTTATGATCTCTTTAAAAATATATGTCCACAGTTTTGGCCCCCTCAGGTTCTCTGGCAGGCTATTCCAGAGGCTGGGGTCATAATAACTAAAGGCTGCCTCCATGCTTCTTGGTCCTAGGCAATATGTGCTTCTAAATAGTGTGCTATATCATGTAAATACTGTAACAGTACAGTTACTTTTTTCTCACAAATAGATAGTCTTCCGACTCTAACAATACTTTTGGATTTAGAGGCCCACCTTTCTTTGCTAATCTTAACTTCTTTGGACAAGGTAAAACAAATCCCTTAAGGTCAAAGAATAATATGAAAAACCGTCCTGTTATTTTGCACCTCACTTTTATATTGCATTCACAGGGATATGTTTACATATAAAAAAATATACCTATGAAATATGATATACATTCTTAATTCACAGTTGATCTGTTTCGCACAATCAATGTGGCAACCCCCTTAACATCCCTCAGTCTGTCTGCATCAAAGTCGACCATCAGTTTTCTCAGGCCAGCACGGGTGGGCTTGAAGGACAACTTGACCTTCACATCTTCACCTGGGCCAATGTTGCCTCTGTAGAAGAAAATAAAGCATGGTTCTCTTAACTCAGCCTTGGTATGATCCTCGATTGTAAATTGTGGTTCAAATCAAACTATTTTCCACATGCACCGAATACAACAAGTGCAGATTTTACCGTGAAATGCTTACTTACAAGCCCTTAACCAACAGTGCAGTTCAAGAATAAGAAAGTATTTACCAAGTAGGCTAAAATAAAAAGTAATAAGTAACACAATAATGAGACTATATACAGGGGGCACCAGTACTGAGTCAGTGTGCAGGGGTACAGGCTAGTTGAGGTAATCTGTACATGTAGGTGGGGGCGAAGTGACTATGCATAGGTAACAAACAAACCGAGTATTTTTATATTTCACCTTTATTTAACCAGGTAGGCCAGTTGTGAACAAGTTCTAATTTACAACTGCGACCTTGCCAAAGCAGTGCGACACAAACAGTTACACATGGGATAAACAAACGTACAGTCAATAACACAATAGGAAAAAAAGTCTATATACAGTGTGTGCAAATGGCGAGAGGAGGTAAGGCAATAAATAGGCCATAGTGGCAAAGTAATTACAATTTAGCAAATGAACACTGGAGTGATAGATGTGCAGATGATATGATGTGCAAGTAGAAATACTGGTGTGCAAATGAGCAAAAAAGTAAATAAAAACAATATGGGCATGAGGTAGGTAGATTGGATGGGCTATTTACAGATGGGCTGTGTACAGCTGCAGCGATCGGTTAGCTGCTCAGACAGCTGATGTTTAAAGTTAGTGAGGGAGATATAAGTCTCCAACTTCAGTGATTTTTGCAATTCGTTCCAGTCATTGGCAGCAGAGAACTGGAAGGAAAGGTGGCCAAAGGAAGTGTTGGCTTTGGGGATGACCAGTGAGATATACCTGCTGTAGCGCGTGCTACGGGTGGGTGTTGTTATCGTGACCAGTGAGCTGAGGTAAGGCGGAGCTTTACCGAGCAAACACTTATAGATGACCTGGAGCCAGTGGGTCTGGCGACGAATATGTAGCGAGGGCCAGCCGACTAGAGCATACAGGTCGCAGTGGTGGGTGGTATATGGGGCTTTGGTGACAAAACGGATGGCACTGTGATAGACTGCATCCAGTTTGCTGAGTAGAGTGTTGGAGGCTATTTTGTAAATGACATTACCGAAGTCGAGGATCGGTAGGATAGTCAGTTTTACGAGGGTATGTTTGGCGGCGTGAGGGAAGGAGGCTTTGTTGCGAAATAGGAAGCCAATTCTAGATTACATTTTGGATTGGAGATGTTTAATATGAGTCTGGAAGGACAGTTTACAGTCTAGCCAGACACCTAGGTATTTGTAGTTGTCCACATATTCTAAGTCAGAACCGTCCAGAGTAGTGCGGCTAGTCGAGCGAGCGGGTGCGGGCAGCGAACTGTTGAAAAGCATGCATTTAGTTTAACTAGCGTTTAAGAGCAGTTGGAGGCCACGGAAGGAGTGTTGTATGGCATTGAAGTTCGTTTGGAGGTTTGTTAACTCAGTGTCCAAAGAAGGGCCAGATGTATACAGAATGGTGTCGTCTGTGTAGAGGTGGATCAGGGAATCACCTGCAGCAAGAGCGACATCGTTGATATATACAGAGAAAAGAGTCGGCCCGCGAATTGAACCCTGTGGCACTCCCATAGAGACTGCCAGAGGTCCGGACAACAGGCCCTCCGATTTGACACACTGAACTCTGTCTGAGAAGTATTTGGTGAACCAGGCGAGGCAGTCATTAGAGAAACCAAGGCTGTTGAGTCTGCCGATAAGAATACGGTGATTGACAAGAGTCGAAAGCCTTGGCCAGTTTGATGAAGACGGCTGCACAGTACTGTCTTTTATCGATAGCGGTTATGATATCGTTTAGTACCTTGAGCGTGGCTGAGGTACAGCCGTGACCAGCTCGGAAACGGGATTGCACAGTGGACAAGGTACGGTGGGATTCGAAAGGGTCAGTGATCTGTTTATTAACTTGGCTTTCAAAGACTTTAGAAAGGCAGGGCAGGATGGTTATAGGTCTGTAACAGTTTGGGTCTAGAGTGTCACCCCCTTTGAAGAGGGGTATGACCGCGGCAGCTTTCCAATCTTTGGGAATCTCGGACGATACAAAAGAGGTTGAACAGACTGGTATTAGGGGTTGCAACAATCTGCTATCTGGATTTGAGTAAAGGAGAAGCTGGAGAGGCTTGGGCAAGTAGCTGCGGGGGTGCGGAGCTGTTGGCCGGGGTTGGGGTAGCCAGGAGGAAGGCATGGCCTGCCGTAGAGAAATGCTTATTGAAATGTTCGATTATCGTGGATTTATCGGTGGTGACAGTGTTTCCTAGCCTCAGTGCAGTGGGCAGCTGGGAGGAGGTGCTCTTATTCTCCATGGACTTTACAGTGACCCAAAACGTTTTGGAGTTAGAGCTACAGGATGCAACTTTCTGTTTGAAAAAACTAGCCTTTGCTTTCCTGACTGACTGCATGTATTGGTTCCTGACTTCCCTGAAAAGTTGCATATCGTGGGGACTATTCGATGCTAGTGCAGACCGCAACAGAATGTTTTTGTGCTGATCAAGGGCAGTCAGGTCTGGAGTGAACCAAGGGCTATATCTGTTCTTAGTTCTACATTTTTTTAAAGGGGCATGCTTATTTAAAATGGTGACGAAATTACTTTTAGTAGCAGCAGTGGTGAGGAGGGGGGGGTGTCAATGTAAATCATCCGGTGGCGATTTTTATGAATTGTTCAGCAGTCTAATGGCTTGGGGGTAGAAGCTGTTGAGGAGCCTTTTGGTCCTAGACTTGGCGCTCCGGTACCACTTGCCGTGCGGTATCAGAGAAAACAAACTATAACTTGGGTGACTGGAGTCTCTGACAAGTGTCTTCAGACCCGGTAATACCAACGTTTTTGCAACTGTGTTTTTCTGGGAAAGGCCACACACACAGTAAATAGTTAAATCTGGTTTGCTGCCAGAAATGACCAAGTTGTGACTATGTGCTGCTATGTGCTACTACAGTATGTGCTACTATGTGCTACTATATTATGTGCTACTATGTGCTACTATAGTATGTTATGCTATGTGCTACTACACTATGTGCTACTATAGTATGTTATGCTATGTGCTACTACACTATGTGCTACTACACTATGTGTTACTATGTGCTACTATATTATGTGCTGCTCTGTGCTACTATGTGCTGCGTTGTGCTACTATGTGCTACTATATTATGTGCTACTATGTGCTACTATAGTATGTTATGCTATGTGCTACTAGACTATGTGTTACTATGTGCTACTACAGTATGTGCTGCTATGTGCTACTATAGTATGTGCTGCTCTGTGCTACTATGTGCTGCGTTGTGCTACTATGTGCTACTACAGTATATCATGCTATGTGCTACTATAGTATGTTATGCTATGTGCTACTACACTATGTGTTACTATGTGCTACTACAGTATGTGCTGCTATGTGCTACTACAGTATGTGTTACTATGTGCGACTATATTATGTGCTACTATGTACTACTATGTGCTGCTATGTACTACTATGTGCTGCTATGTGCTACTATGTGCTGCTATACTATGTGCTGCTATGTGTTACTACACTATGTGCTGCAATGTGTTACTACACTATATGCTGCTATGTGCTACTATGTGCTACTACACTATGTGCTGCTATGTGTTACTACACTGTGTGTTGCTATGTGCTACTACACTATGTGCTGCTATGTGCTACTATGTGCTACTACACTATGTGCTCCTACACTATGGGCTACTATGTGCTACTACACTATGTGCTACTACACTATGTGCTGCTATGTGTTACTATGTGCTGCTATACTATGTGCTGCTATGTGTTACTACACTATGTGCTACTATGTGCTACTACACTATGTGCTACTATGTGCTGCTATACTATGTGCTGCTATGTGTTACTACACTATGTGCTACTATGTGCTACTACACTATGTGCTACTATGTGCTGCTATACTATGTGCTGCTATGTGTTACTATGTGCTGCTATGTGCTACTATGTGTTACTATGTGCTGCTATGTGCTACTACACTATGTGCTGCTATGTGCTACTACAGTATGTGTGACTACACTATGTGCTACTATGTGCTACTACACTCTGTGCTGCTATGTGCTACTATGCACCACTATGTGCTACTACACTATGTGCTACTATGTGCTACTACACTATGTGCTGCTATGTGTTACTATGTGCTGCTATACTATGTGCTGCTATGTGTTACTACACTATGTGCTGCAATGTGTTACTACACTATATGCTGCTATGTGCTACTATGTGCTACTACACTATGTGCTGCTATGTGCTACTACACTATGTGTTGCTATGTGTTACTACACTGTGTGTTGCTATGTGCTACTACACTATGTGCTGCTATGTGCTACTATGTGCTACTACACTATGTGCTCCTACACTATGGGCTACTATGTGCTACTACACTATGTGCTACTATGTGCTACTACACTATGTGCTGCTATGTGCTGCTATACTATGTGCTGCTATGTGTTACTACACTATGTGCTGCAATGTGTTACTACACTATATGCTGCTATGTGCTACTATGTGGTACTACACTATGTGCTGCTATGTGCTACTACACTATGTGTTGCTATACTGTGTGTTGCTATGTGATACTACACTATGTGCTGCTATGTGCTACTATGTGCTACTACACTATGTGCTCCTACACTATGGGCTACTATGTGCTACTACACTATGTGCTACTACACTATGTGCTGCTATGTGCTACTACACTATGTGCTACTACACTATGTGCTACTACACTATGTGCTGCTATATGCTACTATGTGCTACTATGTGCTACTACACTATGTGCTGCTATGTGCTACTATGCGCCACTATGTGCTACTACACTATGTGCTGCTATGTGTTACTACACTATGTGCTGCAATGTGTTACTACACTATATGCTACTATGTGCTACTACACTATGTGCTGCTATGTGCTACTACACTATGTGTTGCTATGTGTTACTACACTATGTGTTGCTATGTGCTACTACACTATGTGCTGCTATGTGCTACTATGTGCTACTACACTATGTGCTCCTACACTATGGGCTACTATGTGCTACTACACTATGTGCTACTATGTGCTACTACACTATGTGCTGCTATGTGTTACTATGTGCTGCTATACTATGTGCTGCTATGTGTTACTACACTATGTGCTGCAATGTGTTACTACACTATATGCTGCTATGTGCTACTATGTGGTACTACACTATGTGCTGCTATGTGCTACTACACTATGTGTTGCTATACTGTGTGTTGCTATGTGATACTACACTATGTGCTGCTATGTGCTACTATGTGCTACTACACTATGTGCTCCTACACTATGGGCTACTATGTGCTACTACACTATGTGCTACTATGTGCTACTACACTATGTGCTGCTATGTGTTACTATGTGCTGCTATGTGTTACTATGTGCTGCTATGTGCTACTACACTATGTGCTGCTATGTGCTACTACACTATGTGCTACTACACTATGTGCTGCTATATGCTACTATGTGCTACTATGTGCTACTACACTATGTGCTGCTATGTGCTACTATGCGCCACTATGTGCTACTATGTGCTACTACACTATGTGCTACTATGTGCTATTACACTATGTGCTGCTATGTGCTACAATGTGCTACTACACTATGTGTTACTATGTGCTAATACACTATGTGCTGCTATGTGCAACTACACTATGTGCTACTACACTATATGCTGCTATGTGCTACTATGTGCTACTACACTATGTGCTGCTATGTGCTACTACACTATGTGTTGCTATGTGTTACTACACTGTGTGTTGCTATGTGCAACTACAGTATGTGCGACTACACTATGTGCTGCTATGTGCAACTACAGTATGTGCTGCTATGTGCTACTACACTATGTGCAACTACAGTATGTGCTGCTATGTGCAACTACAGTATGTGCTACTATGTGCTACTACACTATGTGCTGCTATGTGCTACTACACTATGTGCTACTATGTGCTACTACACTATGTGCTACTATGTGCTACTACACTATGTGCTACTATGTGCTGCTATGTGCTAGTATGTGCTACTACACTATGTGCTGCTATGTGCGACTACACTATGTGTTGCTATGTGCTACTACACTATGTGCTGCTATGTGCTACTACAGTATGTGTGACTACACTATGTGCTGCTATGTGCTACTATGTGTTACTATGTGCTACTACACTATGTGCTACTACACTATGTGCTACTATGTGCTACTACACTATGTGCTACTATGTGCTATTACACTATGTGCTGCTATGTGCTACTACACTGTGCTACTATGTGCTACTACACTATGTGTTACTATGTGCTACTACACTATGTGCTGCTATGTGCTGCTATGTGCTGCTATGTGCAACTTACCTATGTGTTACTATGTGCTACTACACTATGTGCTGCTATGTGCTACTACACTATGTGCTACTACACTATGTGCTGCTATGTGCTACTACACTATGTGCTACTACACTATGTGCTGCTATGTGCGACTACACTATGTGCTGCTATGTGCGACTACACTATGTGTTGCTATGTGCTACTACACTATGTGCTGCTATGTGCTACTATGTGTTACTATGTGCTACTACACTATGTGCTACTACACTATGTGCTACTATGTGCTACTACACTATGTGCTACTATGTGCTATTACACTATGTGCTGCTATGTGCTACAATGTGCTACTACACTGTGCTACTATGTGCTACTACACTATGTGTTACTATGTGCTACTACACTATGTGCTGCTATGTGCTACTACACTATGTGCTACTACACTATGTGCTGCTATGTGCTACTATGTGCTACTACACTATGTGCTACGACACTATGTGCTGCTATGTGCTACTACACTATGTGCTGCTATGTGCAACTACACTATGTGTTACTATGTGCTACTACACTATGTGCTACTATGTGCTACTACACTATGTGCTGCTATGTGCTACTATGTGCTATTACACTATGTGCTACTACACTATGTGCTGCTATGTGCTACTATGTGCTACTACACTATGTGCTGCTATGTGCAACTACACTATGTGTTACTATGTGCTACTACACTATGTGCTGCTATGTGCTACTACACTATGTGCTGCTATGTGCTACTACACTATGTGCTACTACGTGCTGCTATGTGCTACTATGTGCTACTACACTATGTGCTACTATGTGCTACTACACTATGTGCTACTATGTGCTACTACACTATGTGCTGCTATGTGCTACTACACTATGTGCTGCTATGTGCAACTACACTATGTGTTACTATGTGCTACTACACTATGTGCTACTACACTAGGTGCTGCTCTGTGCTACTACACTATGTGCTGCTATGTGCTACTACACTATGTGCTACTACAGTATGTGTTAACATGTGCTACTACACTATGTGCTACTACACTATGTGCTACTATGTGCTACTACAGTATGTGCTGCTATGTGCTACTACAGTATGTGCTACTATTTGCTACTACACTATGTGCTACTACACTAGGTGCTGCTATGTGCTACTACACTATGTGCTATGTGCTACTACAGTATGTGCTGCTATGTGCTACAACACTATGTGCTGCTACACTATGTGCTGCTATGTGTTACTATGTGCTACTACACTATGTGCTACTACACTCGGTGCTACTACACTATGTGCTACTACACTAGGTGCTGCTATGTGCTACTACACTATGTGCTACTACACTATGTGCTACTATTTGCTACTACACTATGTGCTGCTATGTGCCACTACACTATGTGCTATGTGCTACTACAGTATGTGCTGCTATGTGCTACTACACTATGTGCTACTACACTATGTGCTGCTATTTGCTACTATGTGCTACTACACTATGTGCTACTACACTACGTGCTACTACACTATGTGCTACAACACTATGTGCTACTACACTATGTGCTGCTATGTGTTACTATATGCTACTACACTCGGTGCTGCTATGTGCTACTACACTATGTGCTACTACACTAGGTGCTGCTATGTGCTACTACACTATGTGCTACTACACTATGTGCTACTACACAATGTGCTGCTATGTGCTACTACACTATGTGCTGCTATGTGCTACTACACTATGTGCTACTACACTATGTGCTACTACACTATGTGCTGCTATGTGCTACTACACTTTGTGCTGCTATGTACTACTACACTATGTGCTACTACACTATGTGCTACTACACTATGTGCTGCTATGTGCTACTACACTATGTGCTGCTATGTGCTACTACACTATGTGCTACTACACTATGTGCTACTACACTATGTGCTGCTATGTGCTACTACACTATGTGCTACTACACTATGTGCTGCTATGTGCTACTATGTGCTACTATGTGCTACTACACTATGTGCTACTATGTGCTACTACACTATGTGCTACTACACTATGTGCTGCTATGTGTTACTACACTATGTGCTGCAATGTGTTACTACACTATATGCTGCTATGTGCTACTATGTGCTGCTACACTATGTGCTGCTATGTGCTACTACACTGTGTGTTGCTATGTGCTACTACACTATGTGCTGCTATGTGCTACTATGTGCTGCTACACTATGTGCTGCTATGTGCTACTACACTGTGTGCTCCTATGTGCTACTACACTATGTGCTACTATGTGCTACTACACTATGTGCTGCTATGTGTTACTATGTGCTGCTATACTATGTGCTGCTATGTGTTACTACACTATGTGCTGCAATGTGTTACTACACTATATGCTGCTATGTGCTATTATGTGGTACTACACTGTGCTGCTATGTGCTACTACACTATGTGTTGCTATACTGTGTGTTGCTATGTGATACTACACTATGTGCTGCTATGTGCTACTATGTGCTACTACACTATGTGCTCCTACACTATGGGCTACTATGTGCTACTACACTATGTGCTACTATGTGCTACTACACTATGTGCTACTACACTATGTGCTGCTATATGCTACTATGTGCTGCTATGTGCTACTATGCGCTACTACACTATGTGCTGCTATGTGTTACTACACTATGTGCTGCAATGTGTGACTACACTATATGCTGCTATGTGCTACTATGTGCTACTACACTATGTGCTGCTATGTGCTACTACACTATGTGTTGCTATGTGTTACTACACTATGTGTTGCTATGTGCTACTACACTATGTGCTGCTATGTGCTACTATGTGCTACTACACTATGTGCTCCTACACTATGGGCTACTATGTGCTACTACACTATGTGCTACTATGTGCTACTACACTATGTGCTGCTATGTGTTACTATGTGCTGCTATACTATGTGCTGCTATGTGTTACTACACTATGTGCTGCAATGTGTTACTACACTATATGCTGCTATGTGGTACTACACTATGTGCTGCTATGTGCTACTACACTATGTGTTGCTATACTGTGTGTTGCTATGTGATACTACACTATGTGCTCCTACACTATGGGCTACTATGTGCTACTATGTGCTACTACACTATGTGCTGCTATGTGTTACTATGTGCTGCTATGTGTTACTATGTCCTGCTATGTGCTACTACACTATGTGCTGCTATGTGCTACTACACTATGTGCTGCTATGTGCTACTACACTATGTGCTACTACACTATGTGCTGCTCTATGCTACTATGTGCTACTATGTGCTACTACACTATGTGCTGCTATGTGCTACTATGCGCCACTATGTGCTACTACACTATGTGCTACTACACTATGTGCTACTATGTGCTACTACACTATGTGCTGCTATGTGCTACTATGTGCTGCTATGTGCAACTACACTATGTGTTACTATGTGCTACTACACTATGTGCTACTACACTATGTGCTGCTATGTGCTACTACACTATATGCTGCTATGTGCTACTATGTGCTACTACACTATGTGCTGCTATGTGCTACTACACTATGTGTTGCTATGTGTTACTACACTGTGTGTTGCTATGTGCTACTACACTATGTGCTGCTATGTGCTACTATGTGCAACTACAGTATGTGCGACTACACTATGTGCTGCTATGTGCAACTACAGTATGTGCTGCTATGTGCTACTACACTATGTGCAACTACAGTATGTGCTGCTATGTGCAACTACAGTATGTGCTACTATGTGCTACTACACTATGTGCTACTATGTGCTACTACACTATGTGCTACTATGTGCTAATACACTATGTGCTACTATGTGCTGCTATGTGCTACTACACTATGTGTTAGTATGTGCTACTACACTATGTGTTAGTATGTGCTACTACACTATGTGCTGCTATGTGCGACTACACTATGTGTTGCTATGTGCTACTACACTATGTGCTGCTATGTGCTACTACACTATGTGCTGCTATGTGCTACTACAGTATGTGTGACTACACTATGTGCTGCTATACTATGTGCTGCTATGTGTTACTACACTATGTGCTGCAATGTGTTACTACACTATATGCTGCTATGTGCTACTATGTGGTACTACACTATGTGCTGCTATGTGCTACTACACTATGTGTTGCTATACTGTGTGTTGCTATGTGATACTACACTATGTGCTGCTATGTGCTACTATGTGCTACTACACTATGTGCTCCTACACTATGGGCTACTATGTGCTACTATGTGCTACTACACTATGTGCTGCTATGTGTTACTATGTGCTGCTATGTGTTACTATGTCCTGCTATGTGCTACTACACTATGTGCTGCTATGTGCTACTACACTATGTGCTGCTATGTGCTACTACACTATGTGCTACTACACTATGTGCTGCTCTATGCTACTATGTGCTACTATGTGCTACTACACTATGTGCTGCTATGTGCTACTATGCGCCACTATGTGCTACTACACTATGTGCTACTATGTGCTACTACACTATGTGCTACTATGTGCTACTACACTATGTGCTGCTATGTGCTACTATGTGCTGCTATGTGCAACTACACTATGTGTTACTATGTGCTACTACACTATGTGCTACTACACTATGTGCTGCTATGTGCTACTACACTATATGCTGCTATGTGCTACTATGTGCTACTACACTATGTGCTGCTATGTGCTACTACACTATGTGTTGCTATGTGTTACTACACTGTGTGTTGCTATGTGCTACTACACTATGTGCTGCTATGTGCTACTATGTGCAACTACAGTATGTGCGACTACACTATGTGCTGCTATGTGCAACTACACTATGTGCAACTACAGTATGTGCTGCTATGTGCAACTACAGTATGTGCTACTATGTGCTACTACACTATGTGCTACTATGTGCTACTACACTATGTGCTACTATGTGCTAATACACTATGTGCTACTATGTGCTGCTATGTGCTACTACACTATGTGTTAGTATGTGCTACTACACTATGTGTTAGTATGTGCTACTACACTATGTGCTGCTATGTGCGACTACACTATGTGTTGCTATGTGCTACTACACTATGTGCTGCTATGTGCTACTACACTATGTGCTGCTATGTGCTACTACAGTATGTGTGACTACACTATGTGCTGCTATGTGCTACTATGTGTTACTATGTGCTACTACACTATGTGCTACTATGTGCTACTACACTATGTGGTACTATGTGCTATTACACTATGTGCTGCTATGTGCTACTACACTGTGCTACTATGTGCTACTACACTATGTGCTACTATGTGCTACTACACTATGTGCTGCTATGTGCTGCTATGTGCTGCTATGTGCTGCTATGTGCAACTATGTGCTACTACACTATGTGCTGCTATGTGCTACTACACTATGTGCTACTATGTGCTGCTATGTGCTACGACACTATGTGCTGCTATGTGCAACTACACTATGTGTTACTATGTGCTACTACACTATGTGCTACTATGTGCTACTACACTATGTGCTGCTATGTGCTACTATGTGCTATTACACTATGTGCTACTACACTATGTGCTGCTATGTGCTACTATGTGCTACTACACTATGTGCTGCTATGTGCTGCTATGTGCAACTACACTATGTGTTACTATGTGCTACTACACTATGTGCTGCTATGTGCTACTACACTATGTGCTGCTATGTGCTACTACACTATGTGCTACTACGTGCTGCTATGTGCTACTATGTGCTACTACACTATGTGCTACTATGTGCTACTACACTATGTGCTGCTATGTGCTACTATGTGCTACTACACTATGTGCTACTATGTGCTACTACGTGCAACTACACTATGTGCTGCTATGTGCAACTACACTATGTGTTACTATGTGCTACTACACTATGTGCTACTACACTAGGTGCTGCTCTGTGCTACTACACTATGTGCTGCTATGTGCTACTACACTATGTGCTACTACAGTATGTGTTAACATGTGCTACTACACTATGTGCTACTACATTATGTGCTACTACACTATGTGCTGCTATGTGCTACTACACTATGTGCTACTACAGTATGTGTTAACATGTGCTACTACACTATGTGCTACTACATTATGTGCTACTACAGTATGTGGTGCTATGTGCTACTACAGTATGTGCTACTATTTGCTACTACACTATGTGCTACTACACTAGGTGCTGCTATGTGCTACTACACTATGTGCTATGTGCTACTACAGTATGTGCTGCTATGTGCTACAACACTATGTGCTGCTATGTGCTACTACACTATGTGCTGCTATGTGTTACTATGTGCTACTACACTATGTGCTACTACACTCGGTGCTACTACACTATGTGCTACTACACTAGGTGCTGCTATGTGCTACTACACTATGTGCTACTACACTAGGTGCTGCTATTTGCCACTACACTATGTGCTATGTGCTACTACAGTATGTGCTGCTATGTGCTACTACACTATGTGCTGCTATTTGCTACTATGTGCTACTACACTACGTGCTACTACACTATGTGCTATGTGCTACTACAGTATGTGCTGCTATGTGCTACTACACTATGTGCTGCTATGTGCTACTACACTATGTGCTGCTATTTGCTACTATGTGCTACTACACTACGTGCTACTACACTATGTGCTACAACACTATGTGCTACTACACTATGTGCTACTACACTCGGTGCTGCTATGTGCTACTACACTATGTGCTACTACACTAGGTGCTGCTATGTGCTGCTACACTATGTGCTACTACACTATGTGCTACTACACAATGTGCTACTACACTATGTGCTGCTATGTGCTACTACACTATGTGCTGCTATGTGCTACTACACTATGTGCTACTACACTATGTGCTACTACACTATGTGCTGCTATGTGCTACTACACTATGTGCTACTACACTATGTGCTGCTATGTGCTACTACACTATGTGCTGCTATGTGCTACTACACTATGTGCTACTACACGATGTGCTACTACACTGTGCTGCTATGTGCTACTACACTATGTGCTACTACGTGCTACTACACTATGTGCTACTATGTGCTACTACACTATGTGCTGCTATGTGCTACTACACTGTGTGCTGCTATGTGCTGCTATGACAGTGTGCCATAGAATGTTTAAAAATATTTCACACTTGAACAATATGAGATGACTGACCAAAAGATGAGGTAGGCTAGGTTCATCCAGCAAGAATTATGTTTTTTGTTTGGTTCTTTCTTAGCAAAACAGTCTGGATCATGATTTAATAATATATCACAGTCTGAACATAATACCATTCAAAGAATGTTCAATTTACCCCAGCCTCACGTCAATGACGGGCAGAGAAATAATCCTGTGTTTAGTCTGAGGGCTTATGTTTACATTGGCGTCTCCTGTTGGAGGTTATGTGTAGTAACATTTGGCTTGTGGTCCTGGAGAGCCACGCTGGGCCACGCTGGGTAGGTTAGTCGTCTTTGGCCTGGCAAAAGGAGGGTATGTCTGGCTCTCTCTTTGTCTTTGGGGGAGGTGGAGTGAGAGAAAATCAGATCTTGTTCTTTATAGTCTGACCACATTGCAAGAGTATGTCCTTGCTGTCCTAAATCTGCTGCTGCATGAGGTGTGGGATCTTTAAAGAGCCCCGGGCTTTAAAGAGTTTCAGGTCTACATATTGTAAGTAGACCATTGTTCAAACTCATTCTGCCATGTCTCACTCATTGCTCATGGATAAACCCACAATCATAGCTATTTAAGCAAAACCTTAGATGAGTCAACTTCTATGCTTAAATAGCACTTTACACCTCTATACTTAGAGTAATAACATGGCTGTAATACTGATGTAACATTCTCTCTGAACACACTTATTGGCAAACAAGCTGACAGTCAATGAAGAATGTGTCCCCTCACATACAACACAGAGATACTTACGGTGCTTGGAGCTCCCGTGGTGCAGTCAGACCTGCCCCCTCCACTGTGAACACTCCCCCTCTCAGGGTGATAGGCAGGGGATTGGTGAAGCTGATGTGTGCAATTAATTTCCGAGATACAACTGCATCTCCCACTACCTGAAGCAAGAAAATGGACAGTGCAGGCATCATCAGAGAGGATTATTTCAGTATATCTAAAACAAGTCCCTACAGCATATTTCAACTCCTTTCCCTCCGGAAATGGCCAATCTTGACAATTGTGCAAAGTGCAAACAGTAGCACGCAATTCATCAAGCAATTATTCACCAGCTATTTACAGTTACATACAGTATAGCCTAGTACCTTGACATGGAGCTGTGGCATGCTTAGTGGGATGTTGACCTCTTGCAGAATGATGTCGGGCTGGCTGCTGGCCTGGAGCAGTGCTGTGACCCTGATCAGGTTATGCTCAGACACACAGGCCCCATAGTGATCGTACCGTAGACGCATCACTTCCTTATGAGCTGTGAGAATAATAGGGATGAGAGGAAAAAGTATTATTGTATTCTTTTCACTTCGGTGTGGTATTTTTTGCTCTGTTTACTCGGTTCCTAAAAATACAAGAAACCCAGGGATGTTGTAGGTCAGACTCACCCAGTGCAAGTAAAAAAACAAATCTAACACAGGGACTGACACCAGTTCTGAGTCTTGATTCCTCTCGCCTACGGCACCTATATGGTGTATGTGACAAGCGGAGGCCCACCTTTCTGGGCTGGCACGGTCAGGCTGGCAGTCCTCCTCTGGCACTCCCCCCGGTGAAGGCTGTTGTAGGTGACAGCGTTGGAGGTCACAGTGAGCTGGGCCGGGGTGTCCTCCCCACCCACGTTGTGCACCTCCACTATCACATCAAAGTCTGTCCCCAGGATGGCCTGGGCGTGTCTGATCTTCAGCTCCAGCTGCCCTGGTCCTCCATTCAGCTGCGTTATCCGACGTCCTGCCTTCTCATACACCTCACGCTCCTTCACTGAACCTGGTAGAAAGAAAGGACGATGTCATACTGTTATATAAAATGTATGTTTTTATGGTATGCGTGTGTATACAGTAACACCCTTCCCTTGAGGTATTTGTTGTGTATAACGGTACTGTACTCTTTCTGTTCGGTTCCCATCTGTGCTAATATTGAAGCAGGTGTGAATATTTGTGCTTATCTGTGCTTAACGAAAGGAAGTGAATACCTTCAGGGTATTTGTAATGTTTAGTGATGTCCTCTCTGTAGTCTCCATACACACTCTTGGTGCTGATGTTTCGGCCCACAGTTTTCTGGTTGAGGGAAACCTGTGAGCGTTGGCCATCTGTGTAGACGATCCAGGTGACCAGGTCTGCGTTCACCTCAGAGAACACGAAGGCTGCATCATACTTCATCCCCACATCACCGTCCCTCACCGCCTTGACTGGACAGGGCCCACAACAGTACACCCCTAAGAGACAAGGGAACGATAGTGGGGGGATGGGGTGATTTGAAGTGTGAGGTTATGAAGAGCCCAATAACAGAGTTTTAAAGGAGCTTTTCCTTAGTGAGACAGACTGATCATGAATATCAAGTGGGGCCGTACCATCACTCCTCTCCTGTGGGGTGGGATCCAGAGCCTGCCACCCATCATAGCCTTTAGGAAGATCCTCCCTGTCCATCCAGGACTCCACCCAGCAATGGTAGTTCCTACACACACAAAGCATTTACAGTATTGATGTGAGGGAAGCCACTATAAAAAAACGGATGAATGTGTTGACTTTGTCGAGACCGAAATGTAGCTTTTGAGCTTTACCAGATCATGTCCTTCCTGCCTTCAGACACACTCTCCAGCTGCTCATTGTACAGATAGTCCACATTCAGGTTGCCGTCAGTGTCATGGGCAGAGGAGTAGTTTGTAACAGGGCGAGTAGGTATGCCCAGACAGCGAAGAACTGTGGGATGGGTGAACGGAAGGAGCCAATCAGCAAATAGCATATAGTCTGTCTAGAATTACAGAGCTGAATATTACTGGAGCCCTAATGAAAGGTTAAAGAAAATATAGAGCCAGAGAGTGTTGGAAATTTGTAGTTGAAAAAAAGAGAGCCATCCTGTGTCAGGGCGCTGTATGTGTGCCTCACCTGTGCAGGCTACACCTGAGAACACCCAGCACTGTCCGTATCGCACCCTCTGTGTCCCGGCCTCGCGCCATCGCCTGAGGATGGCCACACTGCCGGTCCAGCGTGTGGGCGACACCCCATCGTCATACTTCCCGTCCCAGCGGCCCAACACCACGCCACGGTCATCATTAGCGTTCACCTGCACAGATGTAGAGGAAGTAAGTTAATTACTGTGAGATTATAACTAAATCAAATCAAATGTTATTTGTCACATGCGCCGAATACAACAGGTGTAGATCTCACAGTGAAATGCTTACTTACGTGCCCCTAACCAACAATGCAGTACAAATAAGAATAAGAAATAAAAGTAACAAGTAATTAAAGAGCAGCAGTAAAATAACAATAGCGAGACTATATACAGGGGATTACCGGTACAGAGTCAATTTGCGGGGGCACCCGTTAGTCGAGGTAATTGAGGTAATATGTACATGTAGGTAGAGTTATTACAGTGACTATGCATAGATGATAACAACAGAGAGTAGCAGCGCTGTAAAAAGGGGGCGAAGGGCAATGCAAGTAGTCTGGGTAGCCATTTGATTAGATATTCAGTAGTCTTATGGCTTGGGGGTAGAAGCTGTTTAGAAGCCTCTTGGACCTAGACTTGGCCCTCCGGTACCGCTTGCCGTGCGGTAGCAGAGAGAACAGTCTATGACTAGGGTGGCTGGAGTCTTTGGCATTTTTTAGAGCCTTCCTCTGACACCGCCTGGTATAGAGGTCTTGGATGGCAGAAAGCTTTGCCCCAGTGATGTACTGGGCAGTACGCACTACCCTCTGTAGTGCCTTGCAATCGGAGGCCAAGCAGTTGCCATACCAGGCAGTGATGCAACCAGTCAGGATGCTCTTGATGGTGCAGCTGTATAACCTGGTGTGCTTGGACCATGTTAGTTTGTTGGTGATGTGGACACCAAGGAACTTGAAGCTCTCAACCTGCTCCACTACAGCCCCGTTGACGAGAATGGGGGTGTGCTTGGTCCTCTTTCCCCTGCAGTCCACAATCATCTCCTTAGTCTTGATCACGTTGAGGGAGAGGTTGTTGTCCTGGCACCACACGGCCATGACCTCCTCCCTATATGCTGTCTCGTCGTTGATCAGACCTACCACTGTTGTGTCATCGGCAAACTTAATGATGGTGTTGTAGTCATGCCTGGCCGTGCAGTCATGAGTGAACAGGGAGTACAGGAGGGGACTGAGCACACACCCCTGAGGGGCCCCTGTGTTGAGGACGACCTGGGGGCGGCCAGGATCCAGTTGCAAAGGAAGGTGTTTAGTCCCAGGGTCCATAGCTTAATGATGAACTTAGAGGGCACTATGGTGTTGAATGCTGAGCTGTAGTTAATGAACAGTATTCTCACATAGGTGTTCTCTTTTTCCAGGTGGGAAAGGGCAGTGTGGAGTGCAATAGAGATTGCATCATCTGTGGATCTGTTAGGGCTGTATGCAAATTGGAGAGCGTTTATGGTTTCTGGGATAATGGTGTTGATGTGAGCCATAACCAGCCTTTCGAAGCACTTCATGGCTATGGCAGCTCTAGCCTTTAGCTCAGTGCGGATGTTGCCTGTAATCCCTGGCTTCTGGTTGGGGTATGTACGTACGGTCACTGTGGGGATGACGTCATCGATGCACTTATTGATGAAGCCAATAACTGATGCGGTGTGCTCCTCAATGCCATGGAGGAATCCCGGAACATATTCCAGTCTGTGCAAGCAAAACAGTCCTGTAGCTTAGCGTCTGCTTCACCTGATCATTTTTTTACTGATCGAGTCACTGGTGCTTCCTCCTTTAATTTTTGCTTGTAAGCAGGAATCAGGAGGATAGAATTATGGTCAGATTTGCCAAATGGAGGGCGAGCTTTGTATGCGTCTCTGCGTGTGGACTAAAGGTGGTCCAGAGTTTTTTTCCCTCTGGTTGCACATTTAACATGCTGATGGAAATTTGGTTAGACCTATTTAAGTTTCCATGCATTAAAGTCCCTGGCCACTAGGAGCACCGCCTCTGGGTGAGCATTTTCCTGTTTGCATATGGCGGAATACAGCTCATTGAGTGCGGTCTTACTGCCAGCCTCAGTCTGTGGTGGTATGTAGATAGCTAGGAAGAATACAGAAAACTCTATTGGTAAATAGTGTGGTCTACAGCTTATGTACCTCAGGTGAGCAAAACCTCAAGACTTCCTTAGATATCGTGCACCAGCTGTTATTTACAAAAATACATAGTCCGCCGCCCCTTGTCTTACCAGATGCCGCTGTTCTATCCTGCCGATACAGCGTATAACCAGCCGTATAATCAACCAGTATGTTGATAATGTCGTCGTTCAGTCACGACTCTGTGAAGCATAAGATATTACAGTTTTGAATGTCCCGTTGGTAGTTTAATCTGCTGCGTATGTCATCAATTTTATTTTCCAAAGATTGCACGTTTGCTAGCAGAATGGAAGGCAGTGGGGGTTTATTCGATTGCCTACGAAATCTCAGAAGGCAGCCTGCCCTCCAGCCCCTTTTTCTCCGTCTTATCGTAACGCAAATGACAGGGATCTGGGCCTGTTCCCGGGAAAGCAGTATACCATTCACGTCGGGCTCGTCGGACTCGTTAAACGAAAAAAATATTCTGCCAGTACATGGTGAGAAATCGCAGTTCTAATAAGAGATGGTAGCATTATGTACAAAATAAGTTTAAAAAAAAAGTTACAAACAACGCAAAGAAACAAACCAAAAAACACAATTGGATAGGAACATGTAAAACGTCAGCCTTCTTCTCCGGCGTCATCTATTCCCCTAGATGTAGAAATAATTACTTTATATGGTGAACCTTACCATTGCAGTAATTGTCCTGCTCACGTACACTGGATCTGCTCGGTTGGCTGTGTCAATCTCTGGGTTTTTCAGTGCAGCAGGTGAATTGTTCAGGATTTCAAAACAGATATCCACCACATCTTGTTCAAACTATGAAAAATGAAATGTTAAAATATTATGAGAACACATTGTGCTCATGAGGTATGCAAATCTCAAACCAGTGTTAACATACAGTTGGTGATTGTGACTGTGAATATGTACCATCCTCCTCACTAGATGGAGACAATCAGCCATGCAGGCTGTCTGTCCGTCTCTCAATGTCTATGTGACTATGTCTCTCTCTCTGAAATGAGACAAACCCTGGATTTTCACACAGCCAGGGTAGAAATGCCTTACATCCACCAAAGACATTTATTCAGCCAGCTGAGGCACTGTGTCTCCAATGCCACCAAGCTGTGACAATTCACACAGGCCACCATCAAGCCATCAGACTCGCCAGAAACTACTGGCTGCCAACACCCTCCCACATGCCCTGTTGTTTATCTTTCTGTTTGAAAACGCCTCAACTAGAACAGTGATTTAGGCAACACAACACTGAGTTTTTGTTATCGATGGGTTGTGATCAAAAGATTTTCTCTCTATATATCAATTTTGTCTCAGGTGGGTTAGCTGTCCATCCTTCAGAGGTGTGCTGTTTGCTACCTGTCCAAAGTTCCAGGGCAGTGAGGAGATCTGGTCCCAGGAGCCCTGGTAAAGGAGGCCATTTTCATTCAGTATGTACTCCTCTAGTAGCTCCTCATCAGATAGGTACACAGAGTCAGCTGGGAGGGAGAAAAACAAAGACCCAGCAGAGGAAAGACTGAGTGAGAAAACATATGGGGCAACAGCAATCTTATTGATTTGATATTGTATCACATAATTGACAGCTTTCATATCAGCAATCTCTTCACCAACTTTGACATTTCTCTATCCCTTCTAGTAATTTCATGTTTAGCTCAAACTTATTTAAAAGTAAACACAGGGGGAGACAGACTGAGACAAACACACAACAGAAGTAGAAGTTGAGTCCCCTGACTCTGACCTACTAAGAGTGCAAAAGTAATGAATACCGATGACACCTTCCTGAGCCCTTATTGGTTCCCCTCACCAAAAGAGCAAATAAAACAGGGCCGTTTCAACTGATTCTACTAATTTGTGTGTGTGTGTTTGTGTCGGAGCTCACCTTTGCACCAGGGATTGAAGAGCAGGTAGAATGTCTCTGGTGTGGTCTGCTCCAGGATGTGTCCATCAGGGGAGAGGAGCAGCAATGTCATGCTGTAGATTCCCACAGGGGCGTCTGCTGGGCTGTGGATCGTCAGCAGCACCTCATTCTGAGCCCTCTGCTGGCGGAACCACCACTTGTCACGGCCAGCACGGGCATCCAAAACCTTCACCACCACCTCACCCTCCTTACCTAAACACGCAAACAAACAAAAACTCATATACTGTCAGTCAAAGCTATTTTACCAGACCATTTTCGTTTTATATCTGTCAATCATAACTGACTCCTCCTCCCACTTTGCAATAGTATCCACTCTATAGCTGACTAAAGCTTATGGTCCTTGGCATTGAGTTGCTCACCCAGATGCAGGATCATGGCTAGTTTGTGTTTGGGGGGCAGGGGTGTGGAGCACTGCAGAGCGAGGGAGAAGGGCTGCCCCCTACGAACCAGCAGCCTTTCCAGGTCCATTTCCCCTGTACGATGGGCATGGTTGTTCACCTGGCAACGCAGGTCCATCCCCATGAATACACCTGGAACACAATAAAAGAAAGAACATAGGGCACAGTCACTTCTACTGTGTAGTTAGGAATAATGTGTTCATGAGGGAATCTTGGTGGTAACCAGGCCATACACTAATACTCTAGTAGATATTCATATTTCTAGACAGATCTCTATTTTAGTCATATCAATCACAATGGTTGTACAGGTCAAACAACAGAAAGGTCAGACAAGTCATCAATTGGAGCCTGACTATCATTATGAGTCACCAAGTCAAGGACCACACTTCATATTTATAGAAGCTACTGTAGGTAGGCAACTCCATTCAAGCATGATGTACTGTGTGAAAACATTAGAGATTGAGATTCTGGCAATCAATATGTTTTTTTTTACTTATCCAGTGTCAGATGAACTTGTGGATAGCATTTTTATGTAGCATACCCTAAGGTATCTGTAGACTTGCAGTCATTGTGCTGATGATACCCACTGGGCACAGACGTCAGTTCAACATGTAGTTTTGATTTACATTTGGTTGAGTTGTCAACTAACGTGAATTCAACGTGAAATCCACAAAACATTTCATCATGTTATTGGATTTAGGTTCAAAGTTGTGTGAAAAAAATATGAAATGCCCTTAAGTTGATTACTTTTTGCTAATCTATTTTGGCAGGAAATCTTGTGTGCCATGTACTTATAACACACACAGAGACAGACCATCTTTTTCCACTAGGAGAAACACTGATCTACTGTATATTCTGTATAAATTTAGAAATGTATACATTTCAGGATAAACTTTCAGATAGCACATCTGCCCATCCTCATATTTTTATGAATAGTGCATACAAGCCTAAATTGGTCTCTTACTCTCCTGGTATGCATTGCTTAAATTAGAATGAGTGATCTCAACACACTGCTGTGAATTCATACGACAGCACATTTTATTTATATGGTAGCACATTTTTCACAGATATGGAAACTGCAAGTAATATTTGTCTCCTCTACTTCAGAGAGCACTATCAATGGTTTGAAAAAGCAGTGTAATAATGATAAATCACTCACCGTTTTGGTTAGCCATTTTCCAGTCTTTGTTGTGAATATCTCCTCCTTCTCTGCCGTTTTACCTCCTTTTATGATAAGTTTGACTCCTCTTGTGCCTTTTCAAACAGCCCTGAAGGTGTATGCCTCACTTTTCTACCACTGTCCCCACCAGGACTCCGTATTTATACTGGAGAGGAATGGCCCCATTCCTGTGCTCCAACACACGCTCACACACACCTCCCATTCACTATCCTTCCTGACCTCTGACATCACACTCTGTGGAGATCCAGAACAAAGGTGTGCTCACAGTCAGTCTCTCTGTGTGTGTGTGTTCGTCATGCGCCCCCATGTGTGTCTGCCTACTTCAATATTTTACTTCAATACTGAAAAAAGGATGAGAGCCCAGGTATTTACTATAGTTTGTGTCAGCCGTCTGCCCCTCTGATGCAAGTTCAGACACCCGGTTTTTTGTTCAGCAGATGGGTTCAGGGAATAGGGCACACTTTTACTAATCTAGCAGTATTCCAGTAAATGTTTTGCATCATATACAATTTCCTGTTTCACAGTCTCTATAGCACGTACATGGGCACTTTTTCCTTTCTGGATGGGCCAGTCACAACTTAAGAGAACAAACAAGTTGAATACGTTTACAGCATGATATACTACTTAAGAGGGAAAATATGATTTTGTTCCAGGGTTTTTATTCATATGTATTGGTGTCCAGGACATTGACTGGAGCTCGGTCCATTTTTCCTTGCACATGGTATAGCAATTTAATCAACATAATATATGCTTCATCATTTGTTGAGTCATCTAGACTGGAGACACGTCCCAATGTTGAAGAATACTAGTGAAAGCAGAATGGGGATTTCTACTGAAATGTATGGTATTGAAATGCACTTTTTCTTTTTTTTTTCCACCTTTAACCAGGTAGGCCAGTTGCTGCGGGGGTGCAGAGCTGTTGGCCAGGGTTGGGGTAGCCAGGTGGAAAGCGTGGCCAGCTGTAGAGAAATGCTTATTGAAATTCTCGGTTATCGTGGATTTATCGGTGGTTACAGTGTTTCCTAGCCTCAGTGCAGTGGGCAGCTGAGAGGAGGTGCTCTTATTCTCCATGGACTTTACAGTGTCCCAAAACTTTTTGGTATTAGTGCAGCAGGATGCAAATCTCTGTTTGAAAAAGCTAGCCTTTGCTTTCCTAACTGACTGTGTATGTTGGTTCCTGACTTCCCTGAAAAGTTGCATATCGCGGGGACTATTCGAAGCTAGTGCAGTGCGCCACCGGATGTTTTTGTGCCCTGCTAGAGCTGCCCTGGTCAACTGTAAGTGCTGTTATTGTGAAGTGGAAACGTCTAAGACTAACAACGGCTCTGCCACGAAATGGTAGTCCGTTGCAACTCTCACTACTGAGTTCCAAACGGCCTCTGGAAGCAACGTCAGCACAATAACTGTTTGTTGGGAGATTCATGAAATGGGTTTCCATGGCCGAGCAGCCGCACACAAACCTAAGATCTCCATGCGCAATGCCAAGCGTCGGCTGGAGTGGTGTAAAACTCGCCGCAATTGGACTAGAGCAGTGGAAACGCGTTCTCTGGAGTCTGACAGATGAATCTGGGTTTGGCAGATGCCAGGAGAATGCTACCTGCCCGAATGCATAGTGCCAACTGTAAAGTTTGGTGGAGGAGGAATAATGGTCTGGGGCTGTTTTTCATGGTTTGGGCTAGGCCCCTTCGTTCCAGTGAAGGGAAATCTTAACGCTACAGCATACAATGACATTCTAGACGATTCTGTGCTTCCAACTTTGTGGCAACAGTTTGGGGGAGGCCCTTTCCTGTTTCAGCATGAAAATGCCCCGTGCACAAAGCGAGGTCCACACAGAAATGGTTTGTCGGTGTGGAAGAGCCCTGACCTCAAACACCTCTGGGATGAATTGGAACGCAGACTGTGAGCCAGGCCTAATCGTCCAACATCAGTGCCCGACCTCACTAATGCTCTTGTGGATGAATAGACGCAAGTCCCCGCAGCAATCTTCCAACATCTAGTGAAAAGCCTTTCCAGAAGAGTGGAGGCTGTTATAGCAGCAGAGGGGACCAACTCCATATTAATGCCCATGATTTTGGAATGAGATGTTTGACGAGCAGGTGTCCACATACTTTTGGTAATGTAGTGTATCATATCATCTGTCGAGACTGACTACTTCAATGACATGTCATGAGGGTCAACGCTCCAATTTCAAGTCGAGTATCATGTTATAATATTTGTGAGACTCGATTCAAATCCAAGTCATGGGATTCAAGTCCACAATTCTATTACTAATATAGCTACAATACAGTAATAGGTCATAAATACAAGTACTTTCTGAGTGTGTACTTGCTCAACTATCAGTAGATATTAGGCTATGTGAAGTTACAATTTGTGAGAATTGGAATGATGAGTGTGTAAGAGGTATGTGTGTTTGCCAGCCAGACCGTGTTTAAAAGTCAAATTCCCACAGTGATAGTGGAGTAAGGAGACGCACCAAAAGGGATACAATATGAGGGATCTTTCTTCATCACCATGACAGCATCATACCCTCTTGCTACAGTGTGTGACATATTTAGTTAACTCTCAGTGACTATAAATAATAAATGAGGCCTCTGGTATTTTCTGAGTGGAAAGCGGAAGGAACAATAACCTCTCAAATAATTTTGATGGCAGCAGATTATCACCATGCTGTTACATTGCTTGGGTGGTGCTTGCTTTTGCTGACACACAGAAGCCCCTCTGTCCAGCTTACACAGGGGGCAAACAAGTGTGTTAGACACTAAGCTGAGGAATGCTGTGACAGTCAGGTTTCGGGAAAATGGCTCATAGGACTTCTTCCTCATAGCACCTATGTGACAAGCTTCTTGACAGTTGACCAGTATGACAAGTCACACTATGTCTCTCTCTTCTTGGGAGCTCAGGGAGGATATGAGAACAAGATGACAGGCTGTAAAGGTCAAGTCTGGGGTAGAGTGATGATATACGAGAAACTCTTTTTTATACACTTTTTCATAACAGGTTAGGCAAATTTACGCAGCAGATTAGCAGAATTAACGTAGCAGGTTAGGAGACTGAGGTTAAGGTTAGGAAAAGGGTTAGAGTTAGTGAAAATGCTATCCTCACCTGCTACGAAAATCACAGTGTATCGAAGTGGAGTGGAAAGTGTGTGTCCTGATGATATACAGCCAGTCAGAAGGCTGAGGTATCAGCCAAGTTTGAATAAAATAATCACTGATCCGAATGTTCACACAGGGAGAGTTACTCTCCACAGACCGCCACTGAAATAATAAGCATCTTTCATCCTCTTCTTCGCGCTTGTGCCAACGCTGAGACATAAATACTCTCCTCCTGGCAGAGCGGGTGCATTTTTGGAGCATAGCCAGTCCTACCTGGGGACTGAGGCAGCATTGCTACATGTGGGCTGGCTATGTACTGTAAATCAAATACAATTTTATTGGTCACATATACATATTTAGCAGAGGTTTTTGCGGGTGTATAGATACAGCAGGGCAGGGACAGCCCAGATCAGGGGTCTCCAATCCTGCTCCTGGAGAGTTACCGTCCTGTAGGTTTTCACTCCAAACCCGGTTGTAATTAACCTGGTACAGTTTATCAATCAGCTAATTATTAGAATCAGGCGTGCTAGATCAGGGTTGGAGTGAAAACCTACAAGATAGTAGCTCTCCATGAAAAGGGTTGTAGAGGCCTGGCCCAGATTGAGTGACTCCCTGAAATTACACCCCATGTAAGTCATGAATCCCCTCTTTCACTACACCAGACAACGCAGAAGTAAGGACAGTGAATCAGACACCTCAGTCAACATGTACTCAGACTCTGAACAAGAGATTTAGAGCTATCTGTGGTCTTCAGGAGGTCTTGTTCTTGATCCTTCCTTCTCCTGCGGAGGCAGCTGCAACACTTGGTGTGCAGACATCTCCATCAACACAGGCTGAGTGCGTGCTGCCAGGAGGAAGTCACAGAATGGAGACAGAAACCTCTGCCCAGTGCTCACCCCCTCCACAGTAAAAACACTGTCCTGGGCTTCCTTCCAGCATTCAGAACAGCAGTGTGTGTGTGTGTGTGTGTGTGTGTGTGTGTGTGTGTGTGTGTGTGTGTGTGTGTGTGTGGAGCGAGACACCCTCCCAGACCTGCAAGACCCCCTCCCGAAGGACCTGCACCGAGAGAACCCATGCCAAAAGGACCTACACCCATACCCCAACCAGCTGAGACCACCCCAAACAAACCCTGGCCACACCCTATATAGGCCCCCCCTTGATCAGACCTATGCCCCTTCTGCCACCCCCATGGCCCCTGCAGCAAGAACCTCAACATGACAGCCTCACATATGCCAGGCCGTGAGAAGAGCAAGAGGCCCAAACCCTACTAATGCACCCCCCAAAGCCACATCTTGCAACCTATGAGGTATGTATCAGATGCTCAACATGCTCTGCTCACACCTACTGTAATGGTCCGGGCCTAAACCACACAAAAACAACACTCGACACTATGGAACACAAAGCTTTTAATATGTCATCCTGGAATATACAAGGTCTGAGGTCATCTGCCTTTGGCCTAAAGAGCAGGAACCCAGACTTCATCAAAGAAATTGGAAATACAGACATTGTCATTCTATAAAAATCATGGTATAGAGGAGATGGAACCACTGATGACCATCCACCAAACTACCAGGTGTGAAACAGGGAAGAGACGCAGTTAATTTGGTAGAAGACCTAACCCACTCTATTAAATTAGTCAAACCAGGAACATTTTACATCTGGCTAGAAATGAATAAGGAAATTATCCCAACAGAGGAAAATGTCCTCATGTGTGCTACCTATATCCCCCCAATAGAATCTCCATACTTTAACGATGACAGCTTCTCCATCCTAGAGGGGGAGATCAACCATTTCCAGGCCCAGGGAATGTCCCAGTCTGTGATGACCTAAATGCCAGAACTGGACAAGAACCTGACTCACTCTAGCACACGGGAGACAAACACCTACCTGGAGGTGACAATATTCCCTCCCAAATATGCCCCCCTAGACACAACTATGACAAAACAACCAACAAAAATTGTTCACAACTCTTGCAGCTCTGTCGCAAGCTGGGTCTGTACATAGTTAATTGTAGTCTTCGAGGAGACTCCTATGGTAGGTACGACTACAGCTCATCCCTTGGTAGTAGTACTGTAGATTACTGTATCACTGACCTCAACCCAGTCTCTCTCAGAGCGTTCAGTCAGTCCACTAACACCCCAATCAGATCACAGCAAAATCACAGTCTACCTGAACAGAACAATAGTCAATCACGAGGCATCAAAGCCAAAGGAACTGCACAATATTAAGAAATGCTGTAGATCAAATCAAATTGTATTTGTCACATGCACCGAATACAACACCTTACAGTGAAATGCTTACTTACAAGCCAACAATGCAGTTTTAAGAAAAATACACAAAAAATAACAAATAAAGTAACAAATAATTAAAGAGCAGCAGTAAAATAACAATAACGAGACTATATACAGGGGGTACCGGTACAGAGTCAATGTGCGGGGGCACCGGTTAGTCGAGGTAATTGAGGTAATATATACATGTGGATAGAGTTATTAAAGTGACTATGCATAGATAATAACAGAGAGTAACAGGAGCATAAAAGAGGGGGGCAATGCAAGTAGTCTGGGTAGCCATTTGTATAGATATTCAGTAGTCTTATGACTTGGGGGTAGAAGCTGTTTAGAAGCCTCTTGGACCTAGACTTGGCCCTCCGGTACCGCTTGCAGTGCGGTAGCAGAGAGAACGGTCTATGACTAGGGTGGCTGGAGTCTTCGACAATTTTTAGGGCCTTCATCTGACACCGCCTGGTATAGAGATTCTGGATGGCAGGAAGTTTGGCCCCAGCGATGTACTGGGCAGTACGCACTACCCTCTGTAGTGCCTTGCGGTCGGAGGCTAAGCAGTTGCAATACCATGCAGTGATGCAACCAGTCAGGATGCTCTCGATGGTGCAGCTGTAGAACCTTTTGAGGATATGAGGACCCATGCCAAAACGTTTCAGTCTCCTGAGGGGGAATAGGTTTTGTCGTGCCCTCTTCACAACTGTCTTGGTGTGCTTGGACCATGTTAGTTTGTTGGCGATGTGGACGCCAAGGAACTTGAAGCTCTCAGCCTGCTCCACTACAGCCCCGTCAATTAGAATGATGGCATGCTCGGTCCTCCTTTTCCTGCAGTCCACAATCATCTCCTTAGTCTTGATCACGTTGAGGGAGAGGTTGTTGTCCTGGCACCACACAGCCAGGTCTCTGACCTCCTCCTTATATGCTGTCTTGTCGTTGTTGGTGATCAGGCCTACCACTGTTGTGTCATTGGCAAACTTAACGATGGTTTTGGAGTCGTGCCTGGCCATGCAGTCATGAGTGAACAGGGAGTACAGGAGGGGAGTGAGCACACACCCCTGAGGGTCCCCCGTGTTAAGGATCAGCGTGGCGGATGTGTTGTTACCTACCTTTACCACCTGGGGGTGGCCCATCAGGAAGTCCAGGATCCAGTTGCAGGTGTTTAGTCCCAGGGTCCTTAGCGTAGTAATGAGCTGAGGGCACTATAGTGTTGAATGCTGAGCTGTAGTCAATGAATAGCATTCTCACATAGGTGTTTCTTTTGTCCAGGTGTGAAAGGGCAGTGTGGAGTGCAATAGAGATTGCATCATCTTTGGATCTGTTGAGGCGGTATGCAAATTGGAGTGAGTCTAGGGTTTCTGGGATAATGGTGTTGATGTGAGCCATGACCAGCCTTTCAAAGCACTTCATGACTACAGACGTGAGTGCTTCGGGTCGGAAGTCATTTAGGCAGGTTACCTTAGTGCTCTTGGGCACAGGGACTATGGTGGTCTGCTTGAAACATGTTGGTATTACAGACTCAGACAGGGAGAGTTTGAAAATGTGAAGACACTTGCCAGTTGATCAGTGCATACTCGGGGTACACGTCCTGGTAATCCGTCTGGCCCTGCGGCCTTGTGAATGTTGACCTGTTTAAAGGTCTTACTCACATCCACTGCGGACAGCGTGATCATACAGTCGTCCGGAACAGCTGGTGCTCTCATGCATGTTTCAGTGCTACTTGCCTCGAAGTGAGCATAGAAGTAATTTAGCTCATCTGGTAGGCTCGTGTCACTGGTCAGCTCTCGGCTGATGGAAGGTAAGTAGTGTAGAAACCTACCAAAAAACTATTAGGCAACAACAAATTCAATCCCTTTTAGACAAGTTCCTGGACAAAACATTTCACTGTATTAGTGAAGGTGTAAAATTTGTAGTAGAAAGCCTAAACAGTATATTTGACCCTTCAGCTTCCCTATCAAATCAAAAATTGTCAAACAGACAATCTAAGAAAATTAATAACATTGACAAATGGTTTGATGAAGAATGCAAAAGCCTAAGAAAGAAATTGAGAAACCTATCCAACCAAAAACATAGAGACCCAGAAAACCTGAGTCTACGCCTTCACTATGGTGAATCACTAAAACAATACAGAAATACACAACGGAAAAAGAAGGAACAGCACGTCAGAAATCAGCTCAATGTAATTGAAGAATCCATAGAATCTAACCACTTCTGGGGAAATTGGAACACACTAAACAAACAACAGCACGAACAGTTATCTATCCAAAATGGAGATGTGTGGATAAACCACTTCTCCAATGGTGTTGGCTCTATAACAAAGAACAAATAGCAAAAACATATATATGATCAATTATAAATCTTTGAATCAGCTATTAAAGACTAGCAAACCCACTGGATTCTCCAATTACATTGAATGAACTACAGGACAAAATAAAAACCCTCCAACCCAAAAAGACATGTGGTGTTGTTGGCATCCTACATGAAATGCTAAAAAATACCACAAATGCTAAAAAATGACCACAAATTCCAATTGGCTAAACTTAAACTCTTTAACATCATCCTCAGCTCTGGCATCTTCCCCAATATTAGTCACCAAGGACTGATAACCCCAATCCACAAAAGTGGAGACAAAACTGACCCCAATAACAACCGTGGGATATGTGTCAACAGCAACAGCAAAAATCCTCTGCATTATCATTAACATCAGACTTGTACATTTCCTCAGTGAAAACAATGTACTGAGCAACTGTCAAATAGGCTTTTACCAAATTATCGTACAACAGACCACGTATTCACTCTGCACAGCCTAATTGACAAACAAACAAACAAAAACAAAGGCAAAGTCTTCATGTTGAGTTGACTTCAAAAAAGCTTTTGACTCAATTTGACATGAGGGTCTGCTATACAAATTGATGGAAAGTGGTGTTGAGGGAAAAACATATGACATTATAAAATCAATGTACACAAACAAGTGTGTGGTAAAAAATGGCAAAAGACACATTTCTTTCCACAGGGCCATGGGGTGAGACAGGGATGCAGCTTAAGCCCCACCCTCTTCAACATATAGATCAACGAATTGGCGCGGGCACTAGAAAAGTCTGCAGCACCCGGCCTCACCCTACTAGAATCGGAAGTCAAATGTCTACTGTTTGCTGATGATCTGCTGCTTCTGTCCCCAACCAAGGAGGGAATACAGCAGCACCTAGATCTTCTGCACAGATTCTGTCAGACCTGGGCCCTGACAGTAAATCTCAGTAAGACAAAAATAATGGTGTTCCAAAAAAGGTCCAGTTGCCAGGACCACAAACACAAATTCCACCTAGACAACGTTGCCCTAGAGCACACAAAAAACGATACATACCTCGGCCGAAACATCAGCGCCACAGGTAAATTCCACAAAGCTGTGAACGAACTGAGAGACAACGCAAGAAGGGCCTTCTATGCCATCAAAGGGAACATAAAATGTGACATACCAAATAGGATCTGGCTAAAAATACTTGAATCAGTTATAGAACCCATTGACCTTTATGGTTGTGAGGTCTGGGGTCCACTCACCAATCAAGAATTCACAAAATGGGACAAACACCAAATTGAGACTCTACATGCAGAATTCTGCAAAAATGTCCTCCGTGTACAACATAAAACACCAAATAATGCATGCAGAGCAGAATTAGGCCAATACCTGCTAATTATCAAAATCCAGAAAAGAGACGTTAAAATCAATAACCTCCTGAAAGGATGCGATTCCCAAACCTTCCATAACAAAGACGTCACCTACAGAGAGATGAACCTGGAGAAGAGTCCCCTAAGCAAGCTGGTCCTGGGGCTTTGTTCACAAACACAAACAGACCCCACAGAGCCCCAGGACAGCAACACAATTAGACCCAACCAAATCATGAGAAAACAAAAAGATAATTACTTAACACTTTGGAAAGAATTAACAAAAAAACTGAGCAAACTAGAATGCTATTTGGCCCCAAACAGAGAGTGCACAGTGGCAGAATACCTGACCACTGTGACTGACCCAAAATTAAAGAAAGCTTTGACTATGTACAGACATAGTCTTGCTATTGAGAAAGGTTGCCGTAGGCAGAGAAGACAGGCTATGTGCACACTGCCCACAAAATGAGGTGGAAACTGAGCTGCACTTCCTAACCTCCTGCCAAATATATGACCATATTAGAGACACATATTTCCCTCAGATTACACAGACCAACAAAGAATTAAAAAACAAATCCTATTTTGATAAACTCCCATATCTATTGGGTGAAATACCACAGTGTGCAATAACAGCAGCAAGATGTGTGACCTGTTGACACAAGAAAAGGGTAAACAGTGAAGAACAAACACCAATGTAAATACAACCCATATTGATGCTTATTTATTTTCCCTTTTGTACTTGAACTATTTGCACATCATTACAACAGTGTATTGACATAATATGAGTGTGATATTTACTGTTCACTTTTTGTTTATTTCACTTTTGTTTGACCATTTCACTTGCTTTGGTAATGTAAATATATGTTTTCTATGTCAATAAAGCCCCTTGAATTGAATTGATAGAGAGAAAAATTATAACACATTTCATGCAATTCTACATGACTGGAGACCTTAGCAGAATATTTTTTAATAGCTCACAAATTATCGAAATGACAGGCTACTTTGACACTAACAAACTGAGATCAATAAAAACGACCTTGTCTTGAATCCATCAACAGCCTAGGCCTAGGTGTGTGGAGACACACATATTGTACAATATGAGGAGATTATATTCCTATAAATATAACAAGAGGCCAGACCCAGATGCAGACACGGGAGGCAGATGGTTTGAGCTCTGATATTTATTACAGTCCAACCGGTAGGCAAAGGCAGGTCGGGGACAGGCAAGAGTTCATAACCAGGTCACTGTCCAAAACGGTACAGTTCAGCAGGCAGGCAGAATGGTCAGGAAGGCGGGCTCAGAGTCGGGACAGGCATGGGTCAGAACCAGGAGGACGAGGAAAAAGAGACTCGTGAACAGCAGGGGCTAGGAGAAACCAGCTGGTTGACTTGGCAAACAAGACGAACTGGCGTGTGACAATACAAGCTTTCCAGTTTCACTGACTCACCCACAGCTCATTCACCAGCGATAGTCGTTGCGCTCATACCGAAAGCCTCTCTTTTTCGTTGTTCACTCAATTGGCCTATTTGTAAATTGACAACATTTGGTAGCCCACAGTCTTCTTTTTTTTCAGCAGAATAGATTTGCTTTCCAACCTGAGTTTTCCAGCGATTGTATTTGAAATATTGCAAAAGGCCTGTTTTGCCTGCATGCGGTTCACTGACAGATTTTCTGCGTGTTCCTGACTGTAGGCATGCCTTGTGATTGGGCTACACTCAATCCATAACTAGGCTATTTATTTTAAATATGCTATTGTTCCTCTGTGGCTTAATTATAGACATACTCCTGGTTTAGTACTCTAAATGATTTCATTTCTTTCTGAACTGACAGCAGTAATTCTATACATTTCGCAAATGTATTTCAATTTATCAAGGGTTCTGCAGCACCTCCAGCGGCTATCATTCTACAAGGAAATAAATGAAGTGCAACGCTGGAGAGATGAAAGCTGCATTACTTGCTGTTTGGGGTTTTAGGCTGGGTTTCTGTACAAGTACTTTGTGACATGTGCTTATGTGAAAAAGGCTTTAGAAATTGGATTGATTCATTCATGTCTAGCAGAGAGAGGGAGAAAGATCATAGAAAGTGAACCATAAACCCGGACGGGCCCAACATGAATACATTCTTAGAATAGTAGGCACGTTTTCATATAACCTTTTTAGGGGGTAGAAGAATTACAGAGGTAATTTAAATTAACTCAATTTTTACGTTGCAAACAGTGAAAATAATGTTTCATGCCACGAGAGGTACCGGATCCTGGAAACTGGGTTAAGGAACGAAACAGTCCAAAACTGAGAGGTGCATGATCCTGTTCCGGCAGAACCGGCTCAAATTAAGCACTGCGACAGACGACTGACCAATGCTGATGGGAAAAATATTTTTAAGACGAATTATCGCCTAACCTAGCCGTGCTACATTGTTATTTCCCAGTTCAACAAACAAATAAATGCTATGAGAATTGCACATAGCTTCCAAGGTGTCTCGCCTGACGGAGGACAAATTAAGATCAAGCTTGCCACAGTAACTTAATGTTATTCAAGAGTTTGAAACCACGTGCTAACGTTAGCTAGCTAGCTAATGATTATATGCTAGCTAGCTGCTAACGTTTTTGCTTCATAGCTCGCTGATATTCTTCCTTGTTTCATTATTCATTCACATGTTATTCGCCATACTATTGTTACAAAAGTAGCTCGCTGGCTATGTTTTCTATAATTTTATAGACAATTTTCACTCGGGTGCATATGCTCATAAGTGCTACCACAGCCTAGTAGAATAACGTCAGGATGGCCGAGCGGTCTAAGGCGCTGCGTTCAGGTCGCAGTCTCCCCTGGAGGCGTGGGTTCGAATCCCACTTCTGACAATACTTTTTGGAAAGGTAATTTAATAGTAGTAGGTAGCCAGTATCTCGTTAATTCGTTATTTTTTCTATTGAATTGATCAATGAATGGTGTTCTAAAAGAAAGAACGAAATAAATAACTGTAGCCTATGATGATTAAGCGGTGATAAAACATAGGGAAACATTTTAGGCAATGTTATTGTGAATATTTGTATTTTGCAACTAAAAGCAAATTGATGTAGGCTAGGTCCGCTTGCATTATATAGGCTAGGGTTTGGACACTTGAGTTTGTGACAGGCACGGGGGGAAAAGCTATTGAGAGCCGATATAGACAATGTCTTAATACAGACAGTGGGCTAACAGTGCCTTTAGAAATTATTCATACCCCTTGATTTATTTCATAATTTGTTGTGTTACAGCCTTAATTCAAAATGGTTTTAAATAGGTTGTTTTTGTCTCACCCATCTACACAGAATACCGCACAACGACAATGTGAATTTATTGGAAATAAAATAGAGAAATATCTAATTTACATGAATTAGAATCACCATTGGCAGCGATTACAGCTGTACGTCTTTCTGAGTAAATCTCAAAGAGCTTTGCACACCTGGATTTCCACTTTCTTAAAAAAATTATTCAAGCTCTGTCAAATTGGTTGTTGATAATCCCGCTCCAGCTATTACCACGAGCCCGTCCTCCCCAATTAAAGTGCAACTAACCTCCTGTTATTGTAATTGTTATTCAATGGAAAATGGAACGTTTAGGCTGTATGCTCATATAGTTTTTTCTTCATCAACATCTGTTCTCTATCTTGTAGGTGATGGTGTATAATACTGTGGCAACCGTTCTGTACCTCACAGCGTTTCTGGCCAATGCTGCATCAGTCACGCCTTACCAGTACACATATACAGCTACGGCCATATGGCAGCTGCTAAGGTAAGTCAAGAACAGAGCACCTGGTACAGACATACAAAGACACATGCAGACATCGGATCGAAACATTGGCTGCATTTACACAGGCAGCCTAAATGTGATATTTTTTTCACTAATTGGTATTTTGACCAATCAGATCAGTTCTGAAAAATATCTGACATTAAAAGATCTGATGTGATTGGTCAAAAGACCAATTAGTGGAAAAAAGATCAAGTAGTAGGAGGGCCAGAAACAAACTTCTTTGTTTTCTATTCATTCTACCAATAACTGTATAGAATGTGGATATCCGCACTTCCTGTGAAAGGTTTTCTGCTTGACAATGAAAAAATAGCAAGTATTGATTGGAATGTATTCAGACTCAGTCTATATAGCCCTCTGTAAGGGGAGTGCTTGTCTAAACAAGGCCTTCTCATGTGTTTCTGTCACTTATCAACTGATTAGAACTAGGTAAACCAACTATGAAGTCAGCCAGCCTGTCTGTGTGCCTTTTTACGTGTCTATGGCTGTGTTTGCTATTTACAATAAGGCATATGTCAAGCCCTTGATCTTCCTGGGAGGAACAAGCTAGTCACCATAACATTGGCCCTGTTGCACAAAGACATAGGGCTGTTAATGTGTCTAACAGAGCTTATGAACAGTTTCACCATGCATAGGAGATTAAAGCGTGTTTAAAGACATGTATCTCCTGCCTTTTTACAACCCAGGAAATCAGTAGCCCGGTGACTCTAGAGTCAAGACAATAAATATTCCCATCCTACCATTAATATTATTTGGCCAGAGATTTTCACAAACATCATAGATGTAGGTCAGGAGTCAGACTTTATCAATATGTAGCATGTATGGCATGACAACAAATGGAAAATGAGCTGGCTAAAGCCCATAGATATGACAAGTACTGACAACCCACCTGCCTATCCTCGACATTGCCAGTTAAGAAATCAACAATATCAGTTAACTGACAATCGAGAAATAATGAATGCAGGCATGTATTTTATGATAACATTCTGCTCTCATGTCTGATTTGGTCTTACTATGCGTTTGTCACTTGTTCCGTTTTTTTGGCATTGTACCGACATATACGGAGCCAGCGCCTTCTTTTACAACATGGCCTGGAAGTCGAATGGAGGTAATGCAGTCTGCAACTCTGGTGCTGCATAGGACTACTCTACTACTTATCCTGAGAAACCCTCTCCATACACAGAGACTTGTACAGTGTGAACCGTGACAAGACCGTGACAAGAGGAGATACCGAGCCTGCTCATCAAATAACTGTTTTTAAAAAGCTAGACATCAATAGATTTTTGAGATGTCAAGATTATGACTGGAAGGAACACCAGAAGCATTTTGCAGCCCATTTCTGAGTATGTTGCTATGGCAACCCCAGCACTGCACATCTATCAGTACACTCACTCATGACTCACATACTGTACATGCTCCCATACATAACCACTATGATCATATACTCTATGAAAGTGTCATGAATGATACACTATTTATATTGTAATACTTGTAGATACACATGCATCCCAATGGTCTGTGTGGAACACGCATTCAGAAATGTTTTTCATTCTGAAGACCAAGAGAATCATGTGTTGTGTGTGCTGTGGTTTATCCACACCAGTACACTTTTTTTAAATAAAGTAGAATGTGATTTTACAGAATGACTGAATGTCTTTATTTGAAACCCTTATTTACAGACAATGGGACATAAGCAAATATGCACAAACCGGTGACATTCACTGAGTGCATGACGTAATAAAAATACTGTTTGTTTTTAGAAACTTCAGACATGTGTACGGATGTAAAAATCAGACAAAACTCAAAGTAATTAAGTTCACAAATTCAATAAAAAAACCTTGTGCCATGAGGACAAAAGTGTCCATCTTCACCAGAGAATGGCTAGACGTAAAATATACTGATACCATTCCCATTGCAAACCTGCAACAGTTCAAATACAAAAGGTGAGCATGGGCAAGACATGAACACTTATGTTCTGTCACCAGCAACACTACATTATTTGACATGAATGTGTATGTTTGTAAGTTTGGGGATGATTCTTAATTAGTTATTTCAGTTCTGTTGTTCTGGAGGTGATGGGTTTAGAGGTTGCAGAGCTGAGAGACCTCACGACTAGGCCATCACTGAGGTCCAGCCCTCGGCCCTCCCTCTCCTGAAGACAGAAGGTATAGGTGCTGAGCATAGAAATCACATCATGGCGTCTATGAGAGCACAGGCAGCACCATTGATGCCATCTCCATTTTGAGGTAGTCAATTTTATTTTTCTACTACTTCTATGAGTTGGCAAAGAAACTGAAAGGGTGCACACTGGCACCTAGAGTGTTTTGTTTGAACAGGTATAAAGCCAAGGTTGGCGATTTACTGCCACCTGCAGTTATGGAATGTTTCCTCACAAGTATAATTTATTGGCTGATCCTTCCTGGTGACCTGGATGGAATTATGAGATCCTTCCTTAAACCTTAGGAAGTCCCACACAGTTGATTACTTCAAAATGGTTCAAGTACTCAATGGCACTGCCCATACTAAACTGGCTTTTGGGCACTAGAGTCCTCCACCTATCTCTATGTTTCTGACACACAACAACATAGAGACGACAATCCTCTCTAACAAATGATTAGTGCAGATCCTAAAATAAAAAAATCAAATCGGAAACATTCTGGGTTGTTACTCACTGCTCTGTAGTCAATTAACATTTCCTTGAAGGCCATAAAATCTGTAAAAGTAAGCAACATGTCGAAGATGTCTCCTGACACCTCATCTTTGTGCTGCCTGAAACAAAAAAATGTTTTGTGAAACGAGAACCAATACATGTTGCACTCTGCAGTGAGGTGTACTTGGTTTACAAGGGGCATGTGCCACCTAGTGGCAGCATGTAAAGTTACTCCTGAGGGGAAATGTACTTACTTGAGTAAATGGTTAAATGTGCTCATGTTGAAACAGGGAATCCTCTCCATCAGCTGCTGCTCGAGGCGTTTCTCAAGTTTCTCAATCTGAGGTTGAAGTAAACAATATGTATGATCGAGACATACTTTCAGTAAAATAAAAAAAACACTCTGAGTTAGTTCAAATAAGGGAGGCAGATTAACATAAACACTGCTTTACATATTCGTTGAAGATGGGTATGTAGGTGAGTTTGTTCTCCTCTGAGTCATCAAACTCCAGATAGTGTTTCTCCATGAAGCTCTGTTGCAGGTGCTGGAAGTCGTCCTCTAAGGTGGAAATTTAGTAACATTAGCAATTCATTTAACCTTTACACACTGAAACATGTCTAAGACTGCAATTTACCCATGATGATGTCTTCAATACTCCCAATGACAGCATCAAAGGCAGCATCAGCATCTGATGAGCTAGGGAGGTTAAAACATACCGTAGTCAGCAACCAAACAATATAAACCATCATTATCTTCTAACCTAGTTACCTCACTCACTTCTTCCTCAGACACATACTTTGAAACAGCAAAATTCTCTTCCTCTAAGTCCATCATTTCAACGATGTTCTCTCCATCACCCAGCAGATCTAAAAAATAAGGCATTGCACAATAACATTAGATATGGCAAAGAATTAGAAATTACAAAGGATCTCAATGAGATAACATGTCAACACATTAGCTAGCTAGCCTAATGGAAGCTAACATTAAATTAGCATGCAAACAAGTTACCACACTAAAGGCTAACAAGCTCAGCAATAGATAGCAATCATTGCCATCCGACTTTATTTTTATGATTTACAATTTGTCAAGTTACTTACTTCGCTCTTTCACGTCCATTCTAAATCTACTTAGCTAGCTATCAAGCTAACGTATCGGTTTGTCTGATTTTCGGTAATCGCTTCCAAGGCACCAAATTACCAAGGCAACGAAATAAACGCTCCCTTCAGAAAATTAAGTCGCTTGAGGAAACGGATCCCAGCTAATTAGTTCCGGAAGTACAGTTGAGTACGGTACGGTCAGGCTCTCAACATCGTGTGAACTGAAATTAACGTTCAATGTTTAAGTGCGTTAATAGGTCCTTTATTGCAATCATGGACTACATTTATTTCTCTTTCCGTCCCATGATAATGTGGCATGGCATACACATCATACATTCTGGCTGATGATGCGTTTAATAGTGATGTAGCTAGCCTGCTAAATCTTGTCAATAAAATTGGCATCATTGACAAGCAACACAATACATTTATTACAATTATCATAACCCAGAAAAGAATGATTATTCAGTAAATCACATCTTTGTGACCCCTGGGGCTACTCCATTAAAGACAGATACAATTGAACTTTTAACTCTTAATTTCTTCCATGACTAACTCATTGTCAGGAATGAACTGGAGACAACTGGTCCTCCATATATACACACTGTGGCCAAATGCAGTCATTAGTATTGATCGAGATGTAGTACCTTCTGATTTTCCACAACCACTTCATATAACCCCGTAAATAAAATGTGATTAGCTGTGATTTCAATAACCCCAATTTCATTACATTTTGTTTGAATTGTAGATAAATATAATAGTATTTTGAATAACAGTTATTTCATAAAATGTTCAATCTCATTTATAACAGCATGGTTACTCAATCAACCCAGAAATGCTTCAAGTAGAGAGAGGGACACAAATCTGTGCTCAGTTAGTATTGTATGATCGAGCAGGGCCTTAACATCATTGTCACAGCCAACTGAGCCAACCAAGGCTGTCTCTTCGTTGTTGTGCCTTTACGTTTAGTCAGAATAAAACAAGAGAATCACAGATACATGTAAAACCTCTGAGCAGAGATACACAGGACACATTGACCAGAGCCTAAGGGAGGGAACATTAGGCAGATCCATGTGCAGACACTGAGTTTATGACATTAAGATTGATGGGGTGATTCTGGAAATGTTGCTGCCTGGTAATGTCTCTAATTGTCTTCCTCCCACTGCCCCCTCAGTCTTCAAGCACTTTTTTGCTCCCAGACGGGATGTGGGGCCCCATTTCCTCACAGAGAGAACGCGCCATGGAGTGCAGCAGAAGAAAAGGTTACCACTCCTTGTCCTATTCTCCCTACACTATCCCCCACACTGTATCTCTCCTGGAGCTCTGTCAGGTCCCATCACTCCCTCCTCACATTAGGCCCAGGGTCCGATCAGGAACCCTGGCACAGCCACACAGTCCTATTGGTCGGGTTGATTACTGGGATAAAGGTGATAGGAGGAGGGGAGGAGCGTTCATGTCCTGGTTTGAAGGTGATGTGTCAGGACACGTGTGAGATGAGTCTGACACGGGTCAGGATGTCCTGGCGACACAACGGGCACGTCTCCAGCTGTAAGGCACACTCCATACACATCCCACTAAGGATACAAACACACACAGAGACCACGTAAGGAGCCGTAACACACAGGCAAATGGATAGATACTCAATACAGGTACAAGGGGTGAAACAGAGAGGGAAGTTGTTGTACCTGTGTCCGCAGGGTCTCAGCTCTGTATCGGCCATCTGGTCACAGCAGAGGGTGCAGCAGTTGTCTCTGATGCTCACCTGCTTGAGCAGGGCCAGGCGCCGGTGTCTGAGGAACACACACAAGCACAAACAGTCACTAAATGGTACATGGGAGTTCACATAATGTGCAGTTGTCCTGTTCAACTAGAGTGATCATTTCAAGCCTAACCATTTTGCCCAAGGCTACATTAGCTCAGACTTACCTGGGAAGGATAATCTTCTCATCAGACGCCAGTGAGGCAAAGTCATTGAAGGTGCTGAACTTGACAGACGGGGGATGGCGGAAGGGCTTCGCCCCAAAGTTAAACTCACATTGTTGGTAGGACATGAAACTTGCTGCTGCAAAGAAGCCAGACCTGGAAAAAGAAAGGAAGTAGGAAGACTAATGAGGATATTGGACGTAGCAGTGAGTTACTGAAATGTACACTATGTCAATACTTGTGTGGGGTGCACTTTGGATTATGGCCAGAAAATAGAGCAAGCAGGAGCAGGGTGTGTATACTCACGTTGCAGAGGAAAACACCTGCTTCTCTGAGGGGAGCTGATGTCCATTCAGGTAGAAAAGCATCTGCTTCTTACTGAGGTCCAGTAGGAAACCTATGGCATCTCCTACAGATCAAAGAAAGTGTAAGGCTTAAGCATATGCTTGTAAGAGACAGTAGTTCGGTAACAAATGTGTGTAAGCCGAGGTGTTGACAGACATCTCCCCATTACAGCCTGCCTCTGAGCTACAACATGAAACTGTATGGAGTTTGGGATGCACTTACCCTCTTTCCAGCAGGGGTGGGAGTGTGGTTTACTGCGAGCGTTGTACCAGATTAGCTGCCTGCAGCCATCATATGCACATGAGTATTCATCATCTCCTATCCCATAACCCTCCTGAAAAACACACATTATGGCATTCAGTCTCTAGCAGAAATAAACACTGCTTGCTGTGTGTATCAGTACAGCATGTAAGCACGTACATGGTTAAGGAACTTGCTGTCCTTGGTGGCCCAGCCAATCTGCATGACCCCGGAGGTGACCACTGTGACCTCATAGTACCACACGCCTGAGTCCACACAGAAGGTACAGCGGACACTCTCAAAGGAGGACGCGTCGCAGCGCGCCTTGGGAGAGGGGAGAAAAGGGCAGATCCATTATCTCTATGGAACAAGATGATACTGATCAGTGTAATACTGGCATTTAGCATGACAAACAAAGTATAATCATTTATTGTGTGCGCAACAGGGATCATTCTAGTCACACTGCTCTGTCAGGCGTGTTACAGAGAGATGCCCCCTCACCTCCAGTCCACTGGGAGAGATCTTGAGATACTCGCTGACGTCGTTGCTGTTCAGCATGGCGTTGATGTTGCTCAAGTTCACCTTCTCGTAGGTGAACTGACGGCCATCTTTCAGGACTGAGGAGACAGGATAGAGGGAATATTAACAGTCAGTGGATGAGAACTGTCCTCCCTAACATGATGTAGCCTACTACTCACAGAGGTTATCCAGGCTCCATTGGGAACAGAAGCCGACCTGGCGCTTCAGGTAGTCTGTGTGGTCAGCCCACGATTCCAGAACCCCCAGTCGGTCACTTATACACGACTCAGACACTGTTAGTTTGTTCTCACCTGCAACAGGGAAATATAACAGTTACTAGTCCGTTTTGTGGCCAATGGGATAGCATAGCAACCTTCAGAAGGATGTGCAGGATAAGGGGACAAACTTACTGGTCTGTGAGAACTTCTCCAAGGCTATGAGGGCAAAGAGCATAACAGTAGGATGGGCCTCAGAACTCTGGGAACAGAGATGTTCAGATAAATTAGACAAGGCCTCATTCTACAGAAAAATGACATGTAACCCAAGTATATGACTATTGACAGCGCAACAGCATTTGTGTGGTTCTACATGTTTGTTGTGGTCTCACCAGGCTCTCCAGCAGGTACCCCAGGGTTCCAGGGCTCAGGAGTCCAATGCTGGCTGGACCTGAGACATGTGGAGTGGGCGTTAGGTGAAGGAACAACGCTAAGGGCCACAGTAAAGGCACAGGATTGCACCCCCCAACAAAAATTATTATATATAATATGTTTCACAGGCGCCGAATACAATGGGTGTAGGCTTTACCGTGAAATGCTTGCTTACGAGCCCTTCCCAACGATACCGAGTTAAAAAATAATAATACAAAGAAAAACAGTAACACAACACTTCCAGAGAAAGACAAAGTGTAATTCAAAGTTTGGGGTGTAAACAAACAGACATTGAATAGTAGAGGCAACCTCTGTTGGGTATGTCAGACAGACTGAGTTGTCTCACCCTGGCCACCCTCTCCCCAGCCCAGTGCTGCAGGCTCAGCAGAACTGTCAGAGCAAAGGCAGAGCATTTAGGCCGTGTCATGACAAGCATACAACTCAAACCTGCAGGATCAGCTCTTTCAGTTCACAATGACCGTTTGGTATGCCAAATACTGGTTGGGGAACTAGGGTCAAATAACCTGTGGCACTTGAGAGCATTTTAATTTTTCACTGTTGATTATGTGAGTTCAAGAGTGTGTGTGTGTGTGTGTGTGTGTGTCTGGGGTTTGATTTTACCATTCTTGTGGGGACCAGAAGTCATCAAGTTTAGTAAAACAAGTAGAATTTGGACAAGTGGGGACATTTCGCCAGTCCCCACAAGGAAAAATATTTTTTTAGGCTTAAGGGTTTAAAGTTACAATTAGGGTTAGGTAAGGTTAGGTTAAGAAAAATAGGATTTTGAATGGGAATCAATTGTGCCTTCATGGATAGTAAAACAAACGTGTGTGTGTGTAAGAGAATGAAGGAGATCAGGTTGCATCCACACTTACCAGCCAGTTTCTCAGCCAGGCAGCCCAGTACAGCAGTAGTGTTGCGGTGCTTAGAAGGGATGATGGCATCCTGGCGGGCCACAGTGGCACTCAAGCTCAGCATCTCAGACAGCTTCTGTAGAGCATCCTGACAAAGGAGGGGAAACAAGCACTGTTTTGAACGCCCAACACAGGAAAACAATGTCTCTTGAAATCTATTGAAACTTCATATAGTCTTTTCTTTCATAATACAGTTCCTTCAGAAAGTATTCATACCCCTTGATTTATTCTACCTTTTGTTGTGTTACAGGCTGAATTCAAAGTGTATTATTTTTTCCCTCACCCATCTACACACAATACCCTTTAATGACAAAGTGAAAACATGTTTTTAGAAAGGTTAGCAAAATTTATTGAAAATGAAATACAGAAAATCTATTTTACATAAGTAATCACACCCGAGTCAACATGTTGTAGATGCTCCTTTGGCAGTGATTACAGCTGTGAGGCTTTCTGGGTAAGTCTAAGAGCTTTTTACACCTGTGCAACATTTCCCCATTATTCTTTAAAAAAATATTCAAGCTCTATCAAATTAGTTTTTGGTCGTTGCTAGACAACCATTTTCAGGTCTTGCCATAATTTTAGAAGTAGATTTAAGTCAACTGTAACTCGGCCACTCAGGAACATTCACCGTCTTCTTGGAAAGCAACTCGTGTAGATTTGTCCTTGTGTTTTAGTTTGTCGTCTTGCTCAAAGGTGAAATCATCTCCCAGTGTCTGGTGGAAAGCAGACTGAACCAGGCTTTTCTCTAGGATTTTGCCTGTGCTTAGCTCCATTCCGTTTCTTTTTTTTATCCGGAAAAACTCCGTAGGCCTTAACAATTACAAGCATACCCATAACATGATGCAGCCACCACTATGTTTGAAAATATGGAGAGTGGTTCTCAGTAATGTTGTATTGGATTTGCCCCAAACATAACATTTTGTAGTCAGGACAAAAAGTAAATTGCTTTGCCACATTTTTTTGCAGTATTACTTTAGTGTCTTGTTGGAAACAGGATGCATGTTTTGGAATATTTTTATTCAGTACAGGCTTTGTTCTTTTTACTCTGTCAATTAGGTTAGTATTGTGGAGTAACTACAATGTTGTTGATCCATCCTCAGTTTTCTCCTGTCACAGCTATCAACTCTAACTGTTTTAAAGTCACCATTGGCCTCGTGGTGAACTCCTTGAGCTTTTTCCTTCCTCTCTGGCAACTGAGTTAGTAAGGACGCCTGTATGTTTGTAGTGACTGGGTGTATTGGTACACCATCCAAAATGTAATTAATAACTGCACCATGATCAAAGGGATATTCAATGTCTGATTTTTGTATTTTTATCTACCAATAGGTGCCTGTCTTTGCAAGGCATTGGCTATTCTCCCTCTGTGGTTGAATCAGTGTTCACTGCTCAACTGAGGGACCTTACAGATAATTGTATGTGTGGGGGACAGAGACAAGGTTGTCATTCAAAAATCATGTTAAACACTATTATTGCACACAGAGTGAGTCCATGTAACATATTACGTCACTTGTTAAGAAATGTTTTACCCCTGAACTTATTCATGCTTGCCATAACAAAAGGGTTGAATATGTATTGTGTCAAGACATTTCAGCCTTTCATTTTTAATTATTAATTATGAATACATTTTTTATATATATATTTTTTTTACATAAATCCACATTGACATTATGGGGTATTGTGTGTAGGCCAGTGACAAAAAATATATATTTAATCAACTTTAATATCAGGCTGTAACGTAACATGTGGGAAAAAATCTAAGGGTGTGAATACGTTTTGAAGGCACAGTACACACAGTGTACAAAACATTAGGAACACCTTCCTAATATTGAGTTGCACCCCATTTTGCCCTCAGAACAGCCTCAATTAAAAACATTTTTTTAAATTTAAATTTAACCTTTATTTAACCAGGTAGGCAAGTTGAGAACAAGTTCTCATTTACAATTGTGACCTGGCCAAGATAAAGCAAAGCAGTTCGACACATACAACAACAGAGTTACACATGGAGTATATATAAAAAAATAAATAAATAAAAAGTCTATATACAATGTGAGCAAATGAGGTGAGATAAGGGAGGTAAAGGCAAAAAAAGGCCATGGTGGCGAAGTAAATACAATATGGCAAGTAAAACACTGGAATAGTAGATTTGGAGTGGAAGAATGTGCAAAGTAGAAATATTGGGGTGCAAAGGAGCAAAATAATTGAATAAATAAATACAGTAGGGGAAGAGGTAGTTTGGGCTAAATTATAGATGGGCTATGTACAAAGTGCAGTAATCTGTGAGCTGCTCTGACAGCTGGTGCTTAAAGCTAGTGAGGGAGATAAGTGTTTCCAGTTTCAGATTTAGAGATTTTTGTAGTTCGTTCCAGTCATTGGCAGCAGAGAACTGGAAGGAGAGGCGGCCAAAGGAGGAATTGGCTTTGGGGGTGACCAGAGAGATATAGCTGCTGGAGCGCGTGCTACAGGTGGGTGCTGCTATGGTGACCAGCGAGCTGAGATAAGGGGGGACTTTACCTAGCAGGGTCTTGTAGATGACCTGGAGCCAGTGGGTTTGGCGAGGAGTATGAAGCGAGGGCCAGCCAACGAGAGCGTACAGGTCGCAGTGGTGGGTAGTATATGGGGCTTTGGTGACAAAACGGATGGCACTGTGATCCAATTTATTGAGTTGGGTATTGGAGGCTATTTTGTAAATGACATCGCCGAAGTCGAGGATCGGTAGGATGGTCAGTTTTACGAGTGTATGTTTGGCAGCATTAGTGAAGGATGCTTTGTTGCGAAATAGGAAGCCAATTCTAGATTACATTTTGGATTGGAGATGTTTGATGTGAGTCTGGAAGGAGAGTTTACAGTCTAACCAGACACCTATGTATTTGTAGTTGTCCACATATTCTAAGTCAGAACCGTCCAGAGTAGTGATGTTGGACGGGAAGGCAGGTACAGGCAGCGATCGGTTGAAGAGCATGCATTTAGTTTTACTTGTATTTAAGAGCAGTTGGAGGCCACGGAAGGAGTGTTGTATGGCATTGAAGCTCGTCTGGAGGGTTGTTAACACAGTGTCCAAAGAAGGGCCAGAAGTATACAGAATGGTGTCGTCTGCGTAGAGGTGGATCAGAGACTCACCAGCAGCAAGAGTGACATCATTGATGTATACAGAGAAGAGAGTCGGCCCAAGAATTGAACCCTGTGGCACCCACATAGAGACTGCCAGAGGCCCGGACAACAGGCCTTCCGATTTGACACACTGAACTCTATCAGAGAAGTAGTTGGTGAACCAGGCGAGGCAATCATTTGAGAAACCAAGGCTATCGAGTCTGCCGATCAGGATGTGGTGATTGATAGAGTCGAAAGCCTTGGCCAGGTCAATGAATACGGCTGCACAGTATTGTTTCTTATCGATGGCAGTTAAGATATCGTTTAGGACCTTGAGCGTGGCTGAGGTGCACCCATGACCAGTTCTGAAACCAGATTGCATAGCGGAGAAGGTGCGGTGGGATTCAAAATGGTCGGTAATCTGTATGTTGACTTGGCTTTCGAAGACCTTAGAAAGGCAGGGTAGGATAGATATAGGTCTGTAGAAGTTTGGGTCAAGAGTGTCCCCCCCCCTTTGAAGAGGGGGATGACCACAGCTGCTTTCCAATCTTTGGGAATCTCAGATGACACAAAAGAGAGGTTGAACAGGCTAGTAATAGGGGTTGCAACAATTTCGGCAGATCATTTTAGAAAGGGTCCAGATTGTCTAGCCCGGCTGATTTGTAGGGGTCCAGATTTTGCAGCTCTTTCAGAACATCAGCTGACTGGATTTGGGAGAAGGAGTAATGGGGAAGGATTGGGCGAGTTGCTGTGGAGGGTGCAGTGCTGTTGACCGGGGTAGGGGTAGCCAGGTGGAAAGCATGGCCAGCCGTAGAAAAATGTTTATTGAAATTCTCAATTATAGTGGATTTATCGGTGGTGACAGAGTTTCCTATCCTCAGTGCAGTGGGCAGCTGGGAGGATGTGTTCTTATTCTCCATGGACTTTACAGTGTCCCAGAACTTTTTTGAGATTGTGTTGCAGGAAGCAAATTTCTGCTTGAAAAAAGCTAGCCTTGGCTTTTCTAACTGCCATTGTATATTGGTTTCTAACTCCCCTGAAAAGTTGCATATCACGGGGGCTGTTCGATGCTAATGCAGAACGCCACAGGATGTTTTTGTGTTGGTTAAGGGCAGTCAGGTCTGGAGAGAACCAAGGGCTATATCTGTTCATGGTTCTAAATGTCTTGAATGGGGCATGCTTATTTAAGATGGCGAGGAAGGCATTTAAAAAATTAAAAAAAACAGGCATCCTCTACTGACGGGATGAGGTCAATATCCTTCCAGGATACCCGGGCCAGGTCGATTAGAAAGGCCTGCTCACTGAAGTGTTTCAGGGAGTGATTTGACAGTGATGAGTGGAGGTCGTTTGACCGCTGACCCATTACGGATGCAGGCAATGAGGCAGTGATCGCTGAGATCTATGTTGAAAACAGCAGAGGTGTATTTAGAGGGCAAGTTGGTTAGGATGATATCTATGAGAGGGTGCCCGTGTTTACAACTTTGGGGTGGTACCTGGTAGGTTCATTGATAATTTGTGTGAGATTGAGGGCATCAAGCTTAGATTATAGGATGGCTGGGGTGTTAAGCATGTCCCAGTGTAGGTCACCTAGCAGCACGAGCTCTGAAGATAGATGGGGGGGGCAATCAGTTCATATATGGTGTCCAGAGCACAGCTGGGGACAGAGGGTGGTCTATAGCAGGCGGCAACGGTGAGAGACTTGTTTTTAGAGAGGTGGATTTTTAAAAGTAGAAGTTCAAATTGTTTGGGTACAGACCTGGATAGTAGGACAGAACCCTGCAGGCTATCTCTGCAGTAGATTGCAACACCGCCCCCTTGGCCGTTCTATCTTGTCTGAAAATGTTGTAGTTAGGGATGGAGATTTCAGAGTTTTTGGTGGTCTTCCTAAGCCAGGATTCATTCACGGCTAGGACTTCCGGGTTGGCAGAGTGTGCTAAAGCAGTGAATAAAACAAACTTAGGGAGGAGGCTTCTAATGTTAACATGCATGAAACCAAGGCTATTACGATTACAGAAGTCATCAAAAGAGAGCGCCTGGGGAATAGGAGTGGAGCTAGGCACTGCAGGGCCTGGATTCACCTCTACATCACCAGAGGAACAGAAGAGGAGTAGGATACGGGTACGGCTAAAAGCTATGAGAATTGGTCATCTAGGACATCCGGAACAGAGAGTAAAAGGAGCAGGTTTCTAGGGACGATAAAATAGCTTCAAGGTATAATGTACAGACAAAGGTATGGTAGGATGTGAATACAGTGGAGGTAAACCTAGGTATTGAGTGATGATGAGAGAGATATTGTCTCTAGAAACATCATTGAAACCAGGTGATGTCATTGCATGTGTGGGTGGTGGAACTGAAAGGTTGGATAAGGTATAATGAGCAGGGCTAGAGGCTCTACAGTGAAATAAGCCAATAAACACTAACCAAAACAGCAATGGACAAGGCATATTGACATTAAGGAGAGGCATGCTTAGCCGAGTGATCATAAGGGTCCAGTGAGTAGTGAGGTTGGTTGGGGTCACATTCAGACAGCTAGCCGGGCCATGGGTAGCAAGCTAGCATAGGATAGAGGTCTGTTTTTAGCCACCTCATGCGTTTCCGTCAGTAGATTAGTGGGGTTCCGTGTGGTAGAGGGGACCAATCCAATTGGCGAAATAGTTATAGTGGCCCAAGAAAATTGTCCGATAGACCTATTCAGATAGCAGCCGATAAGACAGCTAACGAATAGCGGGCCGCAGATGGGCGTTCAGGTTACGTCGCGACGGAGGGGCCAGTTGGATAACTCCCTCGGGCAGATAACGTCGGTAGTCCAGTCATGAAGGCCCGGTGGGGGCTCCGCATTGGCAGTAAAACAGGTCCGGATAGGTGATTGTAGCCCAGGAGTGGCTGATGGAACTCTTCAGCTGGCTAGCTCCGGAATAATTGATGTTTGCTCCAGGACCGACGTTAGCCAATAGTCACTCGGATAGCAGCTAGCTAGCTGCAAGATCCAGGTGTAAATGTCCAGAGCTTGCGGTAGAAATCCGGGGATATGGAGAGAAAATAGTTCCGGTATGCTCTGGCCTGAGTCGCGTTGTACAAAACTGGCGATAGCTTTTCGAGCTAAAGGATAGCTGATGACTGCCAACCGTGGCAGTCATCAGGGGCATGGACACTACAAGGTGTCGAAACATTCCACAGGGATGCTGGCCCATGTGGATTCCAATGTTTCCCACAGTTGTGTCAAGTTGGCTGGATGTCCTTTGAGTGGTGGACCATTCTTGATACACACCGGAATCGATCGAGCGTGAAAAGCCTAGCAGCATTGCAGTTCTTGACACACTCAAACCAGTGCGCCTGGCACCTACCAACATACCCCATTCAAAAGCACTTAAAATATTTTTTATTGCCCATTCACCCTCTGAATGGCACACATACACAATCCATGTCTCAATTGTATCAAGGCTTAAAAATACTTTAACCCGAAAATACTATGCATGGAAGTAACGGAATTGTTTTCATTATTAGCTTTAAAAAAAAGTGACTATAGCAAGCCTATCCTCTCATATTATTAAACATGCAACTATTGTAATGAAGGAGAGAATGTAATACATCATTTACAAACATTTCCTAAATTACAATGTGGGAAAACACTGTTCTAAAAGATGCACCTGATGAGAGCCGTTTCATGTGACAGAGTGATGAACGTCTCCGTTAACTTAGAAAGAGGGAAAACGTAAATATGCAACAAATTAGATGGGTTGTTAATATGACTAGGATTGTGCCTTTGGCTTCTGGACAATCTAAAAAAGTAGATATGAACAGTAGAACAGGAGAGAAATGCTGTGAAACTTTGGTTGCTGGCACAGCTGTTCTTAGCTGCTTCGTGCTGCTCCTCTTTCATTGCTGCTCCTCTTTCATTGCTGCTCCCTGCAGCCTGCTTCGGAGTTGCTTAGCAACGGGTCTCCGCTCTGGCTTGCTCGCGGATCACTGACTAGAGACAGCCATTAGTTGAGGTACGAAAGGTACTTTCTACTTTAAAGTCACTGTACATTACTATTTTCGACTAAATAATAATTCCGGTCAACCAAGACACTGTTCCTGTTTTATGAGTGACGAGATTTGTTCAATTCTGGCACCAATTTAATTGAACGAAATAATGCAAATTCACAGAGTGATAAGCATGACCGGTCAAATGTATTTTGGGCGGCTAAGCGACTAATATCCCTAATTAGAACCTTTTACTATTTAAGCAGCAGTTTCTCCCTCCAGTCTTTCTTATTTTTGTTGGCGAATGCTTGTGGTGGCCAACTTTTCCTTTCCATGTTGTGCGTGACTGAAAGTGAGTACTTTGCATTATTGTACAGTACCAGTCAAAAGTTCGGACACCTATTCATTCAAGGGTTTTTCTTTATTTGTACTATTTTCTGTATTGTAGAATAATAGGGGAGACATCAAAACTATGAAATAACATATAGAATCATGTAGTAACCAATTATTTATTTGTTTAAATCAAAATATATTTGAGATTCTTCAAAGTATTCACCCTTTGCCTTGATGACAACTTTGCACAATCAACCAGCTTCACCTGGAATGCTTTTCCAACAATCTTGAAGGAGTAACCACATATGCTGAGCACTTGTTGGCTGCTTTTCCTTCACTCTGCGGTTCCAAACCATCTCAAATGGGTGGAGGTCAGATGATTGTGGAGGCCAGGTCATCTGATGCAGCACTCCATCACTCTCCTTCTTGGTCAAATACCCCTGACACAGCTTGGAGGTGTGTTTTGGGTCATTGTCCAGTTGAAAAACAAATGATAGTCCCAAACCAGATGGGATGGTATATCGCTGCAGAATGCTATGGTAGCCATCCTGGTTAACTGTGCCTTGAATTCTAAATAACATCAGAGTGTCACCAGCAAAGCATCCCCACACCATAACACCTCCTCCTCCATTCTTCACAGTGGGAACCACACATGGAGATCATCTGTTCATCTACCCTGCGTCTCGTGGTTGGAACCAAAAATCTCAAATTTGAACTCATCAGACCAAAGGACAGATTTCCACCGGTCTAATGTCCATTGCTCCCGTTTCTTGGCCCAAGCAAGTCTCTTCTTATTGGTGTCCTTTGGTAGTGGTTTCTTTGCAGCAATTTGACCATGAAGGCCTGATTCATGCAGTCTCTTCTGAACAGTTGATGTTGAGATTAGAGGTCGACAGATTAATCAAAATGGCCGATTAATTAGGGCTGATTTCAAGTTTTCATAACGGTAATCAGCATTTTTGGACACCGATTAAACACATTGCACCCCACGAGGAGACTGCGTGGCAGGCTGACTACCTGTTACGCGAGTGCAGCAAGGAGCCAAGGTAAGTTGCTAGCTAGTATTAAACTTACCTTATAAAAAACAATCAATCTTAACATAATCACTAGTTAACTACACATGGTTAATGATATTATTCGTTTATCTAGCTTGTCCTGCATTGCATATAATCGATGCGGTGCCTGTAAATTATCCTCAAATCACAGCCAAACGGGTGATGATTTAACAAGTGCATCCTTGAAAAAGCACTGTCGTTGCACCAATGTGTACCTAACCATAAACATCAATGCCTTTCTTTAAAATCAATACACAAGTATATATTTTAAAACCTGCATATTTAGTTAATATTGCCTGCTAACATGAATTTCTTTTTTTCCTCTTGCGTTCTTTGCAAGCAGAGTCAGGGTATATGCAGCAGTTTGGGCTTCCTGGCTCGTTGCGAACTGTATGAAGATCATTTCTTCCTAACAAAGACCGTAATTAAATTTGCCAGAATTGTACATAATTATAACATAACATTGAAGGTTGTGCAATGCAACAGCAATATTTAGACTTAGGGATGCCACCCGTTAGATAAAATACGGAACGGTTCCGTATTTCACTGAAAGAATAAACTTTTTGTTTTCGAAATGATAGTTTCCGGATTTGACCATATTAATGACCTAAGGCTCGTATTTCTGTGTGTTATTATAATTAAGTCTATGATTTGATAGAGCAGTCTGAGCGGTGGTAGGCAGCAGCAGGCTCATAAGCATTCATTCAAACAGCACTTTCCTGCATTTGCCAGCAGCTCTTCGCTGTGCTTCAAGCATTGCGCTGTTTATGGCTTCAAGCCTCCCGAGATTAGGCTATAGTGCCTCTAAGAACATCAAATAGTCAAAGGTATATGAAATACAAATGGTATAGAGAGAAATAGTCCTTGAATTCCTATAATAAATACAACCTAAAACTTCTTACCTGGGAATATTGAAGGCTCATGTTAAAAGGAACCACCAGCTTTCATATGTTCTCATGTTCTGAGCAAGGAACTTAAACGTTAGCTTTTTTACATGGCAAATATTGCACTTTTACTTTCTTCCCCAACACTTTGTTTTTGAATTATTTAAACCAAATTGAACATGTTTCATTATTTATTTGAGACCAAATTGATTTTATTGACGTATTATATTAAGTTAAAATAAAACTGTTCATTCAGTATTGTTGAAACTGTCATTATTCCAAATATATATATATATTTTAAAAAATATATATACACTGCTCAAAAAAATAAAGGGAACACTTAAACAACACAATGTAACTCCAAGTCAATCACACTTCTGTGAAATCAAACTGCCCACTTAGGAAGCAACACTGATTGACAATAAATTTCACATGCTGTTGTGCAAATGGAATAGACAAAAGGTGGAAATTATAGGCAATTAGCAAGACACCCCCAATAAAGGAGTGGTTCTGCAGGTGGTGACCACAGACCACTTCTCAGTTCCTATGCTTCCTGGCTGATGTTTTGGTCACTTTTGAATGCTGGCGGTGCTTTCACTCTAGTGGTAGCATGAGACGGAGTCTACAACCCACACAAGTGGCTCAGGTAGTGCAGCTCATCCAGGATGGCACATCAATGCGAGCTGTGGCAAGAAAGTTTGCTGTGTCTGTCAGCGTAGTGTCCAGAGCATGGAGGCGCTACCAGGAGACAGGCCAGTACATCAGGAGACGTGGAGGAGGCCGTAGGAGGGCAACAACCCAGCAGCAGGACCGCTACCTCCACCTTTGTGCAAGGAGGAGCACTGCCAGAGCCCTGCAAAATGACCTCCAGCAGGCCACAAATATCTGTTAAACCATGTGAAGGGATGGCGTGATTAAGGGGGAACCAATTATCTCTTGGCTCCACAATGTCTGTGCGCAAGTCACTCCCCTCAGTGAGCTTGTCCAGGAGTGGGGAGAAGAGGGGGTTTACTTGAGATGGGAGAATATAGAGTTGACAATTGAGTTATACCTTGGATGAGGTAATGTTTTGGTACTATGAAGTACCAGGAATGAGATTAGAACCTCGTCTTAGAGACCAAACTGAACAATAATTTATAGCTAATGCTATCTGGCTATGGGATACTCCTTTCAAGTAAAATTATTTTGTAGGCACTCTCTCTCATTATAGACACTGAATTGATCTGAGAGTCAAAGGGCGATTTTAAAGCTCACATATTATTAAAGATGACATTTAAGTATAACTCTGACTGGTGTGTGGTTTGTAACTCTCCTCATTTGGTAATACAGGAAATTGCCACGACACTATGCATTGCGGTAGGAAGCGTTCTCCTGGCATCCGCCAAACCCAGATTCGTCCGTCGGACTGCCACATGGGGGAGTGTGATTCATCACTCCAGTGAATGCATTTCCACTGCTCCAGAGCCCAATGGCGGCAAGCATTACACCACTAGAGGTGACGCGTGGCACTGCGCATGGTGATCTTAGGCTTGTGTGCGGCTTCTCGGCCATTGAAACCCATTTCATGAAGCTCCCGATGAACAGTCCTTGTGCTGACGTTGCTTCCAGAAGCAGTTTGGAAGTCAGTAGTGAGTGTTGCAACCGAGATACGATTTTAACGTGCTTCAGCACTCGGCGGTCTCGTTTTGTGAGCTTGTGTGGCCTACCATTTCGCGGCTGAGCCGTTGTTGCTCCTAAACGTTTCCACTTCAAAATAACAGCACTTACAGTTGACCGGGGCAGCTCTAGCAGGGAAGAAATTTGACAAACTGACTTGTTGGAAAAGTGCCATCCTATGACGGTGCCACGTTGAAAGTCACTGGGCTCTTAAGGCCATTCTACTGCCAATGTTTATCTATGAAGATTGCATGGCTGTGTGCTCGATTTTATACACCTGTCAGCAACGGGTATGGCTGAAATATCCAAATCCACTCATTTAAGGGGTGTCCACATACCTTTGTATATACAGTGCCTTCGGGAAGTATTCAGACCCTTGACTTTTTCCACATTGTTACATTACAGTCTCAATCTAAAATGGATTAAATAAAAAAATATCAGCAATCTACACACAAAATCCCATAATGACAATGCGAAAACAGGTTTATAGCAAAAACCAACCCATGAGTTCGGTGGAATTGTCTATAGAGCTCCGAGACAGAATTGTGTCAAGGCACAGATCCGGGAATGGGACCAAAAAATGTCTGCAGCATTGAAGGTCACCAAGAACACAGTGGCCCCCATCATTCTCAAACAGAAGAAGTTTGGAACCACCAAGACTCTTCCTAAAGCGGTCTGCCTGGCCAAACTGAGCAATCAGGGGAGAAGGACCTTGGTCAGGGAGGTGACCAAGAACCCAATGGTCACTCTGATAGAGCTCCAGAGTTCCTCTATGGAGATGGGAGAACCTTGCAGAAGGACAAGCATCTCTGCAGCACTCCACCAATCACTGCACTGTTGTGCAGTAAAAGGCACAACAGCCCACTTGGAGTTTGCCAAAAAGGCATCTAAAGGACTTCGACCATGAGAAACAAGATTCTCTGGTCTGATGAAACCAAGATTGAACTCTTTGGCCTGAATGCCAAGCGTCACGTCTGGAGGAAACCTGGTACCATCCAGCGGGGAAGCATCATGCTGTGGGGATGTTTTTCAGCTGCAGGGACTGTAAGACTAGTCAGGATCGAGGGAAAGATGAACGGCGTAAAGTACAGAAAGATCCTTGATGAAAACCTGCTCCAGTCCCAACAGGACAACAACCCTAAGCACACAGCCAACAACGCAGGAGTGGCTTCGGGACAAGTCTCTGAATGTCCTTGAGTGGCCCAACCAGAGCCCAGACTTGAACCCGATCGAAACATCTCAGGAGAGACCTGAAAATTGCTGTGCAGCAACGCTACCCATCCAACCTGACATAGCTTGAGAGGATCTGCAGAGAAGAATGGGAGAAACTCCCCAGATACAGGTGTGCCAAGCTTGTAGTGTCATACCCAAGAAGACTCAAGAATGTAATCGCTGCCAAAAGGTGCTTCAACAAAGTACCGAGTAAAGGGTAAGAATACTTTATTAAATTTTTATAAATTAGCAAAAATGTATAAAAAACTGTTTTAGCTTTGTCATTATGGGCTATTGTGTATAGATTGATGGGGGGGGGGGAAACGATTTAATCCATTTTAGAATAAGGCTGTAACCTTACAAAATGTGGAAAAGGTAAAGGGGTCTGAATACTTTCCAAAGGCACTGTATATCCTCAGTTTGTTTGATACTTTTCAATTTCTTATCCATTTGCACTTGTCAGTCATGATTATATGTTAACATGTGTTAGTATCTCCATTTTATAACCCCCAGAACCACAACCTCATATCATAACTTGTATCACAAACTTACCTACTGGCCTAACAAGCCATCAAATCTACATCCTACCCCCATGTGCCTGTATTGTGCTTTTTAGTTAGTTAATAAGTACCCTGAACTGGAAACCTTGTCTCCAACCATCATTCCTGCATTCTTACAAATGCACCGTAGTGGCAACATCACTCCTCAACCCTAGTTATTTTTAGTAACTATCAATCCCCCCACCCCTACTGGAACATGAGCTTGGTGTGTTGTAATCAGCTGCTATCAATGAGTGTCTAAGAGTGGATGGCCATGCTTTGGGAAGTTGAGCTTTGAATTTGAGTTTTGTGTAGGCATTAGGCAAGGAAGATGGATCTTGGAGGCATTACACAGACGAGACCCAGATGGTAACTAGTACTCACTTTGGTGGGCAGTGGGCATTCGTCAAGCAGCAGGGTAATCACAGCTGGTCCCAGTGGGTCGTCCAGCGGTATCACCCGGATCAGAGACTGGACCACCTCCAACCAGCCGTCATCTTAGGGTGGCACAGGGGGTAGGGTAGGGGGAAAAGGTGGAGGTTAGCAGGGGACAGCAAAACTGGTTAATTAACAGCCTCTTTGTAGTTGTCACACTAGATGCAGATATGTGCGGTCTGAGGTTTAGCATCTAAGCACGTCTGCTTGGAGGCTTTGTTGTGCATCACTCAACTGGCCAGAAACTGAAACTCAATTACTGTTGAATTTGGTGGAAAGTGAGGTATTATTTTGGCTTCTCTTCCCCCTAGCCATCCTTAACTCAAAATAATTGAATAATTTCTAACCTTTCCCTGTGATAAAACTATGTAACTCAACTTTAACTTCTGTGGCAACAGCAGCACATAAGGCAGATGGATGTCTTTTGGACACTTCCATGTAAAAGGACCCATGAACAGCAACAGCTCATAGGAGTATATGAAATTGGGTGTCAAATGAAAGCTAAGCATCAATATTGAGAAATGAATCCATATACATATCCATTTTACAAAAAATTAGGAAGAAGCAAAGGCTCAAACAGATAGAAAAGGGCTCCTAGAAAATATCGACCAGATTAAGTCTTGATGTATTTCTAATACCTTAAAACACAAAATTGAAGTGAAGACCCCTGCAAACTACACTGAACAAAAACAAATACAACAATTTCTAAGATTTTACTGAGTTAGTTCATATAAGGAAATCAGTCAATTTAAATAAATTCATTAGGCCTTAATCTATGCATTTCACATGACTGGGAATACAGATATGCATCTGTTGGTCACAGATACTGTACCTTAAAAATAAAAAGTAGGGGCGTGGTTCAGAAAACCAGTCAGTATCTGGTGTGACCACCATTTGCCTCATGCAGCACAACACATCTCCTTCGCATAGAGTTGATTGTGGCCTGTAGAATATTGTCGCACTCCACTTCAATGGCTGTGCGAAGTTGCTGGATATTGGCGGAACTGGAGCACGCTGTCGTACACGTTGATCCAGAGCATCCCAAAGATGGTCAATGGGTTACATGTCTGGTGAGTATGCAGACCATGGAAGAACTGGGACATTTTTAGCTCCCAGGAATTGTGTACAGATCCTTGCATCATTGGTCTGTCCCTCATCATGCTGAAACATGAGGCGATGGCGGCGGATGAATGGCACGACAATGGGCCTCAGGATCTCGTCACGGTATCTCTGTGCATCCAAATTGCCATCGATAAAATGCAATTGTGTTCGTTGTCTGTAGCTTATGCCTGCCCATGCCATAACTCCACTGCCACCATGGAGCACTCTGTTCACATCATTGACATCTGCAAACCGCTCGCCCACACGACACCATACACGCCTTCTGCCCGGTACAGTTGAAACCGGGATTCATTCGTGAAGAGCACACATGTTTTTTACTCATTTTTCTCCCCAATTCCAAATTGGTATTTAGTCTTGTTCCATCGCTGCAACTCCCCTACGGACTCGGGAGGCGAAGGTCGAGTGCCATGCTACCGCTGAAACACAACCCTGCCCAGCCACACTGCTCTCTTAACCCGGAAGCCAGCCGCAACAAATGTGTCGGAGGAAACGCCGTCCAGCTGGCGACCGAAGTCAGCTTGCAGGCAACCGGACCGCCACAAGGGATCGCTAGAGTGTGATGTGACAAGGAAATCCCGGGCGGCCAAACCCTCCCCTAACCCGGACGATGCTGGGCCAAATGGGTCTCCCGGGTCGGCTGTGAAACAGCCTGGGATCAGACCCGGGACTGTAGTGCCTTAAAACGCTGCGTCACTCAGGAGGCCCGAAGAACACACTTCTACAGCGTGCCAGTGGCCATTGAAGGTGAGCATTTGCACACTGAAGTCGGTTACGACGCCGAACTGCAGTCAGGTCAAGATCCTGGTGAGGATGATGAGCACGCAGATTAGCTTCCCTGAGACGGTGTCTGACAGTTTGTGCAGAAATTGTTTGTGCAAACCCAGTTTCATCAGCTGTTCGGGTGGCTGGTCTCAGACCATCCCATAGGTGAAGAAGCCAGATGTGGAGGTCCTGCGCTGGCGTGGTTATACATGGTCTGCAGTTGTGAGGCCGGTTGGAGGTACTGCCAAATGCTCTAAAAACGACTTATGGTAGAGAACATTAAATTATCTGGCAACAGCTCTGGTGGACATTCCTGCAGTCAGCATGCCAATCTTGCATTAGCGTAGCCTCTTCTGTAGCCTGTCAACTATGTGTCTGTCTATCCCTGTTCTCTCCTCTCTGCACAGACCATACAAACGCTTCACACCGCGTGGCCGCTGCCACTCTAACCTGGTGGTCCCAGCGCGCACGACCCACGTGGAGTTCCAGGTCTCCGGCAGCCTCTGGAACTGCCGATCTGCGGCCAACAAGGCAGAGTTCATCTCAGCCTATGCTTCCCTCCAGTCCCTCGACTTCTTGGCACTGACGGAAACATGGATTACCACAGATAACACTGCTACTCCTACTGCTCTCTCCTCGTCTGCCCACGTGTTCTCGCACACCCCGAGAGCTTCTGGTCAGCGGGGTGGTGGCACTGGGATCCTCATCTCTCCCAAGTGGACATTCTCTCTTTCTCCCCTGACCCATCTGTCTATCGCCTCCTTCGAATTCCATGCTGTCACAGTTACCAGCCCTTTCAAGCTTAACATCCTTATCATTTATCGCCCTCCAGGTTCCCTTGGAGAGTTCATCAACGAGCTTGACGCCTTGATAAGTTCCTTTCCTGAGGACGGCTCACCTCTCACAGTTCTGGGTGACTTTAACCTCCCCACGTCTACCTTTGACTCATTCCTCTCTGCCTCCTTCTTTCCACTCCTCTCCTCTTTTGACCTCACCCTCTCACCTTCCCCCCCTACTCACAAGGCAGGCAATACGCTTGACCTCATCTTTACTAGATGCTGTTCTTCCACTAATCTCATTGCAACTACCCTCCAAGTCTCCGACCACTACCATGTATCCTTTTCCCTCTCGCTCTCATCCAACACTTCCCACTCTGCCCCTACTCGGATGGTATCGCGCCGTCCCAACCTTCGCTCTCTCTCCCCCGCTACTCTCTCCTCTTCCATCCTATCATCTCTTCCCTCTGCTCAAACCTTCTCCAACCTATCTCCTGATTCTGCCTCCTCAACCCTCCTCTCCTCCCTTTCTGCATCCTTTGACTCTCTATGTCCCCTATCCTCCAGGCCGGCTCGGTCCTCCCCTCCTGCTCCGTGGCTCGACGACTCATTGCGAGCTCGCAGAACAGGGCTCCGGGCAGCCGAGCGGAAATGGAGGAAAACTCGCCTCCCTGCGGACCTGGCATCCTTTCACTCCCTCCTCTCTACATTTTCCTCTTCTGTCTCTGCTGCTAAAGCCACTTTCTACCACTCTAAATTCCAAGCATCTGCCTCTAACCCTAGGAAGCTCTTTGCCACCTTCTCCTCCCTCCTGAATCCTCCTCCCCCTCCCCCCCCCCTCCCTCTCTGCGGATGACTTCGTCAACCATTTTGAAAAGAAGGTCGACGACATCCGATCCTCGTTTGCTAAGTCAAACGACACCGCTGGTTCTGCTCACACTGCCCTACCCTGTGCTTTGACCTCTTTCTCCCCTCGCTCTCCAGATGAAATCTCGCGTCTTGTGACGGCCGGCCGCCCAACAACCTGCCCGCTTGACCCTATCCCCTCCTCTCTTCTCCAGACCATTTCCGGAGACCTCCTCCCTTACCTCACCTCGCTCATCAACTCATCCTTGACCGCTGGCTACGTCCCTTCCGTCTTCAAGAGAGCGAGAGTTGCACCCCTTCTGAAAAAACCTACACTCGATCCCTCCGATGTCAACAACTACAGACCAGTATCCCTTCTTTCTTTTCTCTCCAAAACTCTTGAACGTGCCGTCCTTGGCCAGCTCTCCTGCTATCTCTCTCAGAATGACCTTCTTGATCCAAATCAGTCAGGTTTCAAGACTAGTCATTCAACTGAGACTGCTCTTCTCTGTGTCACGGAGGCGCTCCGCACTGCTAAAGCTAACTCTCTCTCCTCTGCTCTCATCCTTCTAGACCTATCGGCTGCCTTTGATACTGTGAACCATCAGATCCTCCTCTCCACCCTCTCCGAGTTGGGCATCTCCGGCGCGGCCCACGCTTGGATTGCGTCCTACCTGACAGGTCGCTCCTACCAGGTGGCGTGGCGAGAATCTGTCTCCGCACCACGCGCTGTCACCACTGGTGTCCCCCAGGGCTCTGTTCTAGGCCCTCTCCTATTCTCGCTATACACCAAGTCACTTGGCTCTGTCATATCCTCACATGGTCTCTCCTATCATTGCTATGCAGACGACACACAATTAATCTTCTCCTTTCCCCCTTCTGATAACCAGGTGGCGAATCGCATCTCTGCATGTCTGGCAGACATATCAGTGTGGATGACGGATCACCACCTCAAGCTGAACCTCGGCAAGACGGAGCTGCTCTTCCTCCCGGGGAAGGACTGCCCGTTCCATGATCTCGCCATCACGGTTGACAACTCCATTGTGTCCTCCTCCCAGAGCGCTAAGAACCTTGGCGTGATCCTGGACAACACCCTGTCGTTCTCAACTAACATCAAGGCGGTGACCCGTTCCTGTAGGTTCATGCTCTACAACATTCGCAGAGTACGACCCTGCCTCACACAGGAAGCGGCGCAGGTCCTAATCCAGGCACTTGTCATCTCCCGTCTGGATTACTGCAACTCGCTGTTGGCTGGGCTCCCTGCCTGTGCCATTAAACCCCTACAACTCATCCAGAACGCCGCAGCCCGTCTGGTGTTCAACCTTCCCAAGTTCTCTCACGTCACCCCGCTCCTCCGCTCTCTCCACTGGCTTCCAGTTGAAGCTCGCATCCGCTACAAGACCATGGTGCTTGCCTACGGAGCTGGGAGGGGAACGGCACCTCCGTACCTTCAAGCTCTGATCAGGCCCTACACCCAAACAAGGGCACTGCGTTCATCCACCTCTGGCCTGCTCGCCTCCCTACCTCTGAGGAAGTACAGTTCCCGCTCAGCCCAGTCAAAACTGTTCGCTGCTCTGGCACCCCAATGGTGGAACAAACTCCCTCACGACGCCAGGTCAGCGGAGTCAATCACCACCTTCCGGAGACACCTGAAACCCCACCTCTTTAAGGAATACCTAGGATAGGATAAAGTAATCCTTCTAACCCCCCCCTTAAAAGATTTAGATGCACTATTGTAAAGTGATTGTTCCACTGGATATCATAAGGTGAATGCACCAATTTGTAAGTCGCTCTGGATAAGAGCGTCTGCTAAATGACTTAAATGTAAATGTAATCGCACGCTCCCTCAAAACATGAGACATCTGTGGCATTGTGTTGCGTGACAAAACTGTACATTTTAGAGTGGCCTTTTATTGTCCCCAGCACAAGGTGCACCTGTGTAATGATCATGCTGTTTAATCAGCTTCTTTAAATGCCACACCTGTCAGGTGGATGGATTATCTTAGCAAAGAAGAAATGCTCACTTAACAAGGATGTAAAAGAATTATACACAAAATGTTACAGAAATAAGCTTTTTGTGCATATGGAACATTCCTGGAATCTTTTATTTCAGCTTGTGAAACATGGGACCAACACTTCACATGTTGCGTTTATATTTTTTATATAATATGCTTTCTTTTTTTGCCGTGGTATAATTCTGGCATTGAGTATCATGATACTAAACCTGTTATCGAAGTACATTCTGGTATCGTCACAACACTACACTTGATGATTACAGTATAATTTACTGTATGAGTACAGTATAATGTACTGTATTGTACTATACTGAGCTCTACTGTGCTGTACTTTGATGTCCAAACTTGTGAAACAGACCTCTATGATTGGTTCAGGTTTGGTCCTAACCAACCAAATTAGGTGTTTTTTGGGGCAGAGCTCATTAAAATAATAGCCAGTGTGAAGAATAGAAGTATGCAATATCCTCCTTACTTTTGTGTACCTATTCTAGAGCCCTATAAAAAGGGATGGGCAACTTTGATAGGGTGGGGGACCACAGTGGCTCGTCAGGGGGCCGCAGTTGCTCGTCGGTCTGTGTACCCACATTCATACCCATGCATGCAGTCAGAGCTGGCTCTAGCTTTTTGGGGTCCCCAAGCGAAATTATGTTGGATCTCACCATGTCCAACAAACAAATTATCTTTTGGCATTTATCAAATTGTACCAAAACTGTGTTTCCATCACAGCTGTCGTGATCTTTTAATTAATTTTTTATACAGAATGACTTCACTTGCATAAACGCTGTGGATGTAAATATGGTTAGTGACTGACAGAGAGAAAAACTGATGATGCACAACATTTCGAAATTGCACCTTGTGTATTCTACTATTCTAACGCTCAACAGTAAGTTGAGACCGACTGAGTTCATAAAATACAAAAATGTAGACGCGGTCTACAAAAAGGGGGGCCGCAGGCCATCAGTTGCCTATCCCTGTACTACTACATCAGTTTATTTTTAATCCTAATTATGCTTTCTCCTGGGCTTTTTCCCAGGTTTCATTTCTTCTCCATTTTTTTGCTCTCAAAATCATACTTTAACCTCTTTGGGCTAGGGGGCAGTATTTTGACATCTGGATGACAAGCGTGCCCAAAGTAAACTGCCTGTTACTCAGGCACAGAAGCTAGGATATGCATATAATTGATTTGGATAGAAAACACTCTAAAGTTTCTAAAACTTTTAAAATAATGTCTGTGAGTATAACATAACTGATATGGCAGGCAAAAACTCAAGGACAAACTATCCAGAAAAAAAAGAACAAAAAATTCATCCCACCATTGATTCCTATGGCTGTCATTTTTAATATGAAGGGAAAACCTCCCAGATTGCAGTTCTTAGGGCTTCCACTAGATGTCAACAGTCTTCAGAAAGAGTTTCAGGCTTGTTTTTGGAAAAATTAGCTAGAATTTGTAGTTTTTGTAAGTGGCTCCCATTTTGGCTGTAGTGTTTGTTACATGTTCTGGTGAATGCGCGTACATTGTTTATCTCCGGTAATAACAATAACGATTCGCCGTCTTAAATTTTATCGTTTATTTACGTATTAGGGTACCTGAGGTTTGATTATAAACGTTGTTTGACTTGTTTGGAGAAGTTTATTGGTAACGTTTGTGATTCATTTTGTATGCATTTTGAAGGAGGGAAACCGGTAGATTATTGAATGAAGCGCGCCAGCTAAACTGAGTTTTTGGGGATATAAAGGACTTTATCGAACAAAACAACCATTTGTGATGTAGCTGGGACCTTTTGGAGTGCAAACAGAAGTAGATCTTCTAGCGTCCCACTGATCTGCAAGAAGAAAAACAAAAACTGGATGTTCTAAGTCCGCAACAATGCTTACACCCCATCAGGAGACCACAAGGTCTGGAATTTTGTTGTTGTTGTTGGGGTGTTGATACCCTAATTCAACTGCCCACCAGCAAGATACTTATTGATGCAAATAATCATGATATCAGGCTACTTTGCAGTTAACAATTAATTGAGGGTTTTTGAGAAAGCCTTTCCATCTACCAGAAAACTTATCGCTAACGACTACACAAAGTGGTAGAGAAATGTGCCCACAAAGACAGGGGCATTACCGCATTTCCTCTTCAGAAAGTTGAAGGAAAATAGGAATCAGTGATGCATTTTGTTCATGGCTTATGATTATTTTAGGCATATTAATAAATGTTTTAATAAGTTCAATACATTTCATTGATTTCCTACTAAGTTCAATAATTTAAAAAAATATTGTTGAATTCCGTTTTAAAATGTCTGGATTACATGATTCTGTCCACGTTCACAGCGACGCAGAATTTATAGGGCCCTACTATTCAGGCTATATCACCATGAAGAGAATGACATTCATATCCATAATTATGCATTTCTGTATAGTACAGATCAGGGACCTGTGATGTAATTCTGTTAACGTCTGTAAATCCACTTTACTTACTGTAGTTGAATAAGTCAAGGTGTCATTTCATAGCTGACACCCCATTCCTTCTGCAGACATCTTTGAATCTTAATTCGGAGCAAATATTTAGAGTTTTTGGTAAACGTGGTACATAAACATACATAGGGCCCCGTGTGGCTCAGTTGGTAGAGCATGGCGCTTGCAACGCCAGGGTTGTGGGTTCGATTCCCACGGGGGGCCAGTACAAAAAAAAAGTATGAATGTATGTACTTGTAAGTCGCTCTGGATAAGAGCGTCTGCTAAATGACTTAAATGTAAATGTAAAAAAAATCTGAGAGATTTTACAGAAATTCTGTTAACAAATGTGTTTTTGTAAAATGTTCAGTGTAATTTGTTAAAAGTATGTGGACACCTGCTCGTCAAACATCTCACTCCAAAATCATGGGCATTAACATGGAGTTGGTCCCCCCTTTGCTGCAATAACAGCCCCCACTCTTCTGGGAAGGCTTTCCACTAGATGTTGGAACATTGCTGCGAGGACATGCATCCATGCATCCATTCAGCCACAAGAGCATTAGTGGCACTGATGGCTTGTAGTCGGCATTCCAATTCATCCCAAAGGTGTTCGATGGGGTTGAGGTCAGGGCTCTGTGCAGGCCAGTTAAGTTCTTCTACACTGATCTTGACAAACCATTTCTGTATTGCCCTCACTTTATGCACAGGGGCATTGTCATGCTGAAAAAGGGCTTACCCCAAACTGTTGGCACAAAGTTGGATACACAGAATCGTCTAGAATGTCATTGTATGCTGTAGCGTTAAGATTTCCCGTCACTGGAACTAAGGGGCCTAGCCCGAAACATGAAAAACAGCCCCAGATCATTATTCCTCCTCCACCAAACTTTACAATTGGCACTATACATTGGGGCAGGTAGAGTTCTCCTGGCATCAGCCAAACCCAGATTCGTCCTTTGGACTGCCAGATGGTGAAGCGTGATTCATCACTCCAGAGAACGCGTTTTCACTGCTCCAAAGCCGGCAAGCTTTACACCACTCCAGCTGACGCTTAGCATTGCGCATGTCGATCTTAGGCTTGTGTGCAGCTGCTCAGCTATGGAAACCCATTTCATGAAGTTGCTGACTAACAGTTCTTGTGCTGACGTTGCTTCCAGAAGCAGTTTGGAACTCGGTAGTGAGTGTTGCAACCTAGGACAGATTATTTTTACACATTACGCGCTTCAGCACTCAGCGGTCCCGTTCTGTGAGCTTGTCTACCACTTCGCGGCTGAGCCATTGTTGCTCCTAGACGTTTCCACTTCACAATAACAGCACTTACTGTTGACCGGAGCAGCTATAGCAGGGCAGAAATGTGACGAATTGACATGTTGGAAAGGTGGCATCCTATGACGGTGCCACGTTGAAAGTCACTGAGTCACTGTGTCCTCAATTTATACACCTGTCAGCAACGGGTGTGGCTGAAATAACTGAATCCACTAATTTAAAGGGGTGTCCACATACTTTTGGCCATGTAGTGTAGTTGGATGGTTTGTTCAACTTTGTTTGGCATACATTTTAAAGTGAAAAATCTGAGTCTCAGCGCAATTCCGTTAACGGGGAATTACCCTTTTACAGATATCCATAACATCAGTGTGTAACATTAGAAAAATCCCACTTCTATTCCTGATAACAGGCCCAGGAATAACTCCATTCTACCCTTCCCAGTAGCAGTGACTCAACACCCGACTGCCCTACTCCAAACCTACCAGTCTCTCTCAACCATCAAAACAACAGATGCACTTATAAATAAAGTAAACAGTACACAGCTGTGGCAACCAGTCCCCCCAGGATTCTGCAATCGCAAAATTCAATGCAAAATCCAACAATCTGCGCATATTATGCAAAAGCTCGCAATTTTGACCAATCCCCGCCCTTTTAGCGCATAAAAGGGTCCAATCAAAAGCGGGTTCGTAATTTTGACCAAATACCGTGGAAAATGGCCGTCTCCAACCACACGTCAACAAAGTTTTCCCCCCACGGCCTGTCAGTGTTTTCACGTGCGAAGATGGCTGACAGGCAGTACAATGAAAAGAAATCAATCATTTGCCATCAAAAATAACAGCTAAAGTGCGAAACAATTTCCAAATGTTTTACATGAAAGTGGTGGGAAATTGTTTTGCACTCCGTGCAACGTTGTGCTGGAACACAAGAGAAAGTCGACAATCAACAGTCACTTCGAATCAGCAAAGCAAATGAGAATGTCAGAACAGTTCCCACAGAAGCGGCAGATCACCATGACTGAAGTGGTAGCAGGAAAGACTGTGGCAAGCGCTGAAAGAATCAAGGTGAGTGGCGTTTTACTCAAACTTTTACTCCGCTAACCTTGGCTTTAGTAGGGTGGTTGGCATTCTGCTCTCCCCAGGATGTCTATGGGGAGCGCTGCTCAAAGCACTGAGTGCAATTTGTCAGCTTTGCCATTTTAAACTCTCTGTAAAACTTAATACGGATCACGAAAGCACAATCTTCCTGGATTTTTTTTTTAGAAATGGCAATACTGTTTTAAAAGTACATATCAAGCACAATACTCTATTTTTACGTTTTCTGTTCTTTATCTCCCTTATGACCCTTTCAGAAAAAATAAATAAAATAAATCACAATCAAGTATTTTGAAGACAACTTATGCTAAATAAATATTGATCCTCAAATTGAAAGCGATTGATCAGCTTTGAATCCATTTGTTTTTTGAGAGAGTGTGAATGAGAGGTTCATCTCGTGTTGATAGCATGCCCCAAGCCTGATGGAGAGGAGAGGTGTGTGTGAGTGGATTATAAATGACACACGGATATATATTTTATCTAATTAATTGATGCAAGTGTTATTTTTCCGATTTTTCACCTCTCGTTATGTTCAGAAAAAGAGCTGCGTTTCTTCAAAAAAAGAAACAGCCCAAAAGAGCACTTTGTCTCTAATTGTTTTCATGGAAGTTGACCTTGAGATATAATATGTCTTAATTGCAGCTTGGACCCCAGGTGTTTCTTTTGTCCTAGTTTAATATTTTTTAGTACCTACAGATTATGGGGGAATGCATTTTTTAAATGTTGAAAATAAACAAATCGAGCACTTTAAATGCTTCTAATTGTTTTTGTATTATGTATTCTGCTTAAAAATCATCCTAAAACTGAGCACATATGACTTTTTATTGCTTTATATGAAATGAACGTGAACAAAACATCGCAAAATGTAGCTCGGAATTTCAGAAAAGATGCCACTAAATCAAGCATTTGTGGCCACAGAAATCACAAAAAAGTCATGAAATCCTGGAGGGACTGGGCAACGAGAGGAGAGACAAGCTGGCGGGCTGGATACAGATGTTAAGACTGTTAGGCCCCGCTAGATCCACCTCTGAAACCAGCTAAAGAGAGGCTCAGACCTGCCACTGACTGTCCACAAGAACTAGCACCATGCTCTAGCACTATGGGTCTGGTTCTCAAAAACGAGTAGCATTAATAGGGAATAGTAAAACTTTACAAGCAAGTCTCAATGTAAAATGAACACAATCTTGCTGTGGGATCAGGTGAGATTGTCATGACTAATAGGCAGGCGCAAAGGCATTTCATTATTGCCTTAGAGACGGAATGGGAAGCCTGCATTAGTATCATTGTGTGGGCTAGAAGAGCCTTTAACAGAGAGTAATGACTGGCAAAGCCTGGGAAACCTTATGATCCACTCTATCGATATCCAGAGGTTACAGCTGCCAAGAGTACACACGAATTACTTAATTTGACACAGGAGACAGCCACAGAGGACAGAGCTCCTCTTACTGTTCTATCTGATACTGAAGAAAATTAACAATCTTTCTTGAGAAACTTATGAAATCCATAAATTACATCAATGCTCACGTACAGTACCATATAAGGACATTTGTCTTACCCGTTTCTGCCATCTCATGCAGCGTGATCATGGAGTAGGGGGGCTCTTGGTCGCTAAAAAACAAAATGTGATTGTGAACAGAGAATCTTGTGACAGTGAAGTTCAATAATCATCACATGTAATGTGTGGGTGCAATGTTAAGTCTCTTGCTCTAAGCAGTTATGAAATTCAGATAACAAGCTAGAGGCAGAGTGGAACAGTGCGATGGATGGGTGTGCGGCTGCAACTGTTGAGGATGTTGTTTTGTCTGATAGAGAGGCTGGCACATTGGCCTCCCTCCTCCTGCCTATAAATCTGACCAATGACAGCAGACCTAATGCTCCCTTGGTAACTCCTCCTGGAGGATAATCCCAGAGAAGAATCTGTCTCTGCTCACAGGTTCAAGTCCTTCATCATTAGAGCGTAAAATCAGACCCAGACCTCTATAGCTCTGAGGAAGCATTCGGTCAGCCTAAACACTAGTGACAGGGTTCTGAGGAAGCAGAAGAGGCTGTCTGGAGGATAACACCTCAATGGCCAACAAGCTTGTACCAAGATGTAAGCCTATCCCGTGTGAGAGTTTACACACCCCTCAAACATCTCAAGACCACAGAGGTGTGTGCTGTGAATGTCTGAAGTGCCAACAAAGGGCCTGCACAATCTGAACAAACTGTACTACAGTTCAGACACATAACAAGACCTGTGAAGGGAAGCAATGTTTATTATGCATGCCATGTCCACTAGCTTGGTTGTGAATTAGACTACATTTCAAACACTTACTTGTCAACTAGAGTCCTGATCACAGCTAGTGTGTCCAGCACCAACCCATCCACGTTTTGTTTCTTCCGGCGGGGTTCATGGGGTCCCCGGCCACGCCGTGGGGGTCTGACAGGGTCCCGGGGCCGACTGCTTCGTGCCTCAGGGGGATCGGCAGCGGGGTGATCAACTCGCCTGAGTTGCCTGCGAGTTGCCGATCCATCCTCCACGTCACTTTCTTCTCTACAAACGCAGCTGTTTCCCATAGTCCCGGATGTCTCGAGGCTTTCCCAAAACCGTAGCGATAACTGCTCCAATGAGAGCAGCAGAACCTGCACAAGGCTCCTGCTGGCACAGAATGCAATCCAGCTAGCTACTATCATATCATTTGGAGCCCTGGTAGAGGCGTCTCATGATGATTCGGATGGGGACGTCAGTCATCCTGTTGCTGCGGATGGATGGCAGATAGCTAGAAGGGAGTAGTACAGATCAGCAGTGCTACAGTGAGCAAAAACCATCCTAGCGGGTGGGAAGTCCACGTGCACTTCCCAAACTCTAACCTGTGTAAAATAACATGTATAGAAAGAATAGCTAGCTACATGTTGAAGAAAAACAAAATACTCTGCAAAATGAAATGATGTAGCTAACGTTAGCTAGTAATGTTAATCAGCAACACTAGCTAACATTATAGACGGCTGTTTGGCAGTTATATTTCAGGGAAATGTAGCTGATTAGCTCGCTAACTAACGTTGGTTTGCTATGACCAATTTACGCCAAGGATAAATTGACTGGCTGTAACAGCCATGTTGAAATTGCTAATGAGTTACCTGTACTGTAGGTAGTTAGTTAACGTTAGCTATATCTGACTGAGAACTTTTATTAAACTAGCTAGGTATAATTAGATTACCAAATTAGAACACTAACGTTAACCTGTTGATGCCAGATAGTAAGCTAACATAAATAGTTCACAGCCATTTCCCACACGATAACTAGAAATAGGTCTAGGCTACGTAGCCAATGTTGGCTCTCATGAGATGCTAGTTGGTTCTAGTACAGCAACGAAAAATAGCTCGCAAGTTACTTACCTCGCAAATGAGCTGGTAGTGTCCTCGGTTAACTAACTATAAAATAAATTGTCAGGATGAACAGGCCTCAAAAGCTTTACGAAAATAGCGTTTACGTTAGGTTAGCTAGCTAACGTGTAGCCTACATTGCTAGATAACGGTAGCTATCAAAAAAATAAGCTTGCTAACGCGAGCTGGCAAACTAGAACAAGCTAGTTAACGTTCATATTTAATCCACTCTTTCTTGATTTAATAGAGTATAACAGTTACGCCCTCAACCCCCTTTGTTTGATTTCGTTGACGGCTGTACTGATAGCTAGCTAGCTAGTTCCGTAGTGTCGGCTATCCCCCATCTGATCAGCTGTCACCAGGACAGGAGTAGCTTGATGCGGCTTCGCTATTGTACTAGCACGAGTTTCTAAACAACTTTGTTATTTTTTTTGTTCCTTAATTCTTTGACTGTCTTTGGTACTATGGACAAGGAAGTTCCGAGACCTAACCTCAAGTGATTTTAGATATGTATATGTAATTTGGACTGGAATCTATTGAACATTTGATCTGTACGTAAATGAATAACCACAGCTGTAATATAATACATATTTGTAAAAATCAACAGGGAGGAATTTTGAAAAAATAAAAGGTGTCCATTTGATAAGAGAGGTCACGAAACCCACCGCAATTGTCTGTAGAGCTGCAGCTCATATGGAGAGTGAGCTATTGAAAATTAGACCATCACAGAAAATATTCATATAAAATCTGTGAAATTAAAAATTGCAATTATAATGGGTGTACAATGGAGGGAGGTCAAGTGGTTTTAGAAGTATATGTCATTTGGACTGGAAGCTATTGATTATTATAAGATATGTAGGACTACGTGAATGAATAACCTGGATAAATATTTGTAAAAATCAAATGGAGGGAATTTTGAAAAAGTTACTTGCTTTGAAAATAGAGGTCAAGGAACACACCACACTTGTCTGTAAAAAAAAAACACCAGATAGGTGCAGTGAGATGTGTTGTTTTAGGGTCAGCCATAGTAGTACGACACCCCTGGAGCAAATGTAGATCTCTGGCACATTCAAGTTCAAGTTGTTACTGATAACCTACATTGCAGTCGAAGACACTGAAATACATGGATATTACAATACATACACAATAACAACACATTCAAGTTTAAATCACAAGTGAAATTTATGACAATATGTACACTACCAGTCAAAAGTTTTATAACACCTACTCATTCAAGGGGTTTTCTTTATTCTTTACTATTTTCTACATTGTAGAATAATAGTGAAGACATCAAAACTAAACTCAGCAAAAAAAGAAATGTCCCTTTTTCAGGACCCTGTCTTTCAAAGATAATTCGTAAAATCCAAATAACTTCACAGGTCTTCATTGTAAAGGGTTTAAACACTGTTTCCCATGCATGTTCAATGAACCATAAACAATTAATGAACATGCACCTGTGGAACGGTCGTTAAGACACTAACAGCTTACAGACGGTAGGCAATTAAGGTCACAGTTATGAAAACTTAGGACACTAGAGGCCTTTCTACTGACTCTGAAAAACACGAAAAGAAAGATGCCCAGGGTCCCTGCTCATCTGTGTGAACGTGCTTTAGGCATGCTGCAAGGAGGCATGAGGACTGCAGATGTGGCCAGGGCAATAAATTGCAATGCCCGTACTGTGAGACGCCTAAGACAGCACTACAGGGAGACGGGACGGACAGCTGATCGTCCTCGCAGTGGCAGACCACGTGTAACAACACCTGCACAGGATCGGTACATCCGAACATCACACCTGCGAGACAGGTACAGGATGGCAACAACAACTGCCAGAGTTACACCAGGAACGCACAATCCCTCCATCAGTGCTCAGACTGTCTGCAATAGGCTGAGAGAGGCTGGACTGAGGGCTTGTAGGCCTGTTGTAAGGCAGGTCCTCACCAGACATCACCGGCAACAACGTCGCCTATGGGCACAAACCCACCGTCGCTGAACCAGACAGGACTGGCAAAAAGTGCTCTTCACTGACGAGTCGCAGTTTTGTCTCATCAGGGGTGATGGTCGGATTCGCGTTTATCGTCGAAGGAATGAGCGTTATACCAAGGCCTGTACTCTGGAGCGGGATCGATTTGGAGGTGGAGGGTCCGTCATGGTCTGGGGCGGTGTGTCACAGCATCATCAGACTGAGCTTGTTGTCATTGCAGGCAATCTCAATGCTGTGCGTTACAGGGAAGACATCCTCCTCCCTCATGTGGTACCCTTCCTGCAGGCTCATCCTGACATGACCCTCCAGCATGACAATGCCACCAGCCATACTGCTCGTTCTGTGTGTGATTTCCTGCAAGACAGGAATGTCAGTGTTCTGCCATGGCCAGCGAAGAGCCCGGATTTCAATCCCATTGAGCACGTCTGGGACCTGTTGGATCGGAGGGTGAGGGCTAGGGCCATTCCCCCCAGAAATGTCCAGGAACTTGCAGGTGCCTTGATGGAAGAGTGGGGTAACATCTCACAGCAAGAACTGGCAAATCTGGTGCAGTCCATGAGGAGGAGATGCACTGCAGTACTTAATGCAGCTGGTGGCCACACCAGATACTGGCTGTTACTTTTGATTTTGACCCCCCCCCCCCCCCCCTTTGTTCAGGGACACATTATTAAATTTCTGTTAGTCACATGTCTGTGGAACTTGTTCAGTATATGTCTCAGTTGTTGAATCATGTTATTTTCATACAAATATTTACTGTTACGTTTGCTGAAAATAAACGCAGTTGACAGTGAGAGGACGTTTCTTTTTTGCTGAGTTTATGAAATAACACATGGAATCATGTGGTAACCAAAAAAGTGTTAAACAAATCAAAATATTTTATATTTGAGATTCTTCAAATAGCCACCCTTTGCCTTGATGACAGCTTTGCACACTATTGGCATTCTCTCAACCAGCTTCATGAAGTAGTCACCTGGAATGCATTTCAATTAACAGGTGTGCCTTCTTAAAAGTTAATTTGTGGAATTTCATTCCTTCTAAATGCGTTTGAGCCAATCAGTTGTGTTGTGACAAGGTAGGGGTGGTATACAGAAGATATCCCTATTTGGTAAAAGACCAAGTCCATATTATGGCAAAAACAGCTCAAATAAGCAATGAGAAACGACAGTCCATCATTACTTTAAGACATGAAGGTCAGTCAATACGGTCAGTCAAAACTTTGAAAGTTTCAAGTGAAGTCGCAAAAACAATCAAACGCCATGATGACACTGGCTCTCATGAGGACCGCCACAGGGATGGAAGACCCAGAGTTACCTCTGCTGCAGAGGATAAGTTCATTAGAGTTACCAGCCTCAGAAATTGCAGCCCAAATAAATGCTTCACAGAGTTCAAGTAACAGACACATCTCAACATCAACTGTTCAGAGGAGACTGTGTGAATCAGGCCGTCATGGTCAAATTGCTGCAAAGAAACCACTACTAAAGGACACTAATAAAAAGAAGAGACTTGCTTGGGCCAAGAAACTCGAGCAATGGACATTAGACTGGTGAAAATTTGTCCTTTGGTCTGGAGTCCAAATTGGACATTTTTGGTTCCAACCGCTGTGTCTTTGTGAGACGTGGTGTGGGTGAACAGATGATCTCTGCATGTGTGGCTCCCACAATAAAGTATGGAGGAGGAGGTATTATGGTGTGGGGGTGCTTTGCTGGTGACACTGTCTGTGATTTATTTAGAATTCAAAGCACACTTAAGCAGCATGGCTACCACAGCATTCTGCAGCAACACGCCATCCCATCTGGTTTGGGCTTAGTGGGACTATCATTTGTTTTTCAACAGGACAATGACCCAACACACCTCCAGGCTGTATAAGGGCTATTTTACCAAGAAGGAGTGATTGAGTGCTGAATCAGATGACCTGGCCTCCACAATACCCCGACCTTAATCAAATTGAGATGGTTTGGGATGAGTCGGACCGCAGAGTGAAGGAAAAGCAGCCAACAAGGGCTCAGCATATGTGGGAACTCCTTCAAGACTGTTGGAAAAGCATTCCAGGTGAAGCTGGTTGAGAGAATGCCAAGAGTGTGCAAAGCTGCCATCAAGACAAAGGGTGGCTACTTTGAAGAATCTCAAATCTCAAATCTATTTTGATTTGTTTAACACTTTTTTTGGTTACTACATGATTCCATGTGTTATTTCATAGTTTTGACATCTTCACTACTATTCTACAATGTAGAAAATTGTCAAATAAAGAAAAACCCTTGAATGAGTAGGTGTTCTAAAACTTTGGACTGGTAGTGTACATTCAGGAGTTTTGTGTATTAATTTGTAGCAGGCAGACTTTTCTGTCTTATTGTTCAAGTGCCTGCTGGTTACCTGCCTGCCGAGGCCAAGTGTCAAGCAGATCCTACGGCAGTACACACCTGCTCGTAATTCCACAGGCCAGGAGTCCTTGGCCTGTAAATAAGAATTTGTTCTTAACTAACTTGCCTAGTTAAATAAAGGTTAAATAAATAAATATAATAAAAATGTGCATAGGTATGGAATGGGCAACTTTTGTTTATATCTCTCAGTCCTGAACTCCTGGGCTGCGGAATTGTGAGCAGATGTGTACTGCGGCAGGATCTGCTTGACACTTGTCCTCGGCAGGCAGGTAACCAGTCTCTGAAGGGAAACTTGATCAGTGAGACAGAAAAGTCTGCCTGCTACAAGCTCTCAAAGTCTCACATCAGAATTAGATGTTCATCCATGTTTCTCAAACGTCACATTTCGACATGGATGGAAGTCAAATACTGACTTGTATCACGGGTGACGACCTGCCTGGAAGTCAAGGCACAGTTTCTCTCTTCATTATATGAGGGCAGTGATAGTGAAGTCAGAGCATTGTTATATCCAGGATATTCCACGCCGAGGATGATTCAGCAAGCACGCTTCTGGATGCGCTCAAGTTGGTCAGAAAGGGGTTGAGTTAAGTGGGCCCAATAATGGACTAAAAGCCTAACCTTACCCCTTACATGTTCTGTTTAGAGGCGAATTGGCTCTGGCAACCAAAATAGCCAAATACTCCATCTAAATGTGAATTGATTCTCAATTGCGGTACGGTTCTAGAAACATAAAGCCCTCTATTTTCATATCACATCAAAACAATAAAATAAATGCTAAATACACTGTACACTGTTTTAACCGGTTTTAACACAGCTGCAGCCAACAGTATTTTTCAGTGACAACACGTTTGTGGCGTCCGTCTTCCGTTTACACACAGTTGTTCGGAGACGCAGATAGCTAATTAACACAGGTACGCCTCTGTCTTTTGTGTTTTCCGTGAACAAGCGCTGTAAACATGGACATTTGGCTGTGTGGGAACCCTATAAAGGTGTGTCGTAATTAAACACTTTTTTTTTTTTTTACTATTTCTCTCTGATATAAAAGATACCTTCCTTATGCTAAAAGGTAGTTAGCGTCTATGAATGGGTTAGAGTTAAGTGAATCTGAAAATATAAAACATTTCAAATGGGAATTCTAATGGGTGTATCATGGATAAGGCATATCTGTGACTTTGCTACAAGTGATTTTAGCTCTGTTATGTAAGTAGGCTACATATACTAGGTTGCATAAGAGTGAGAAATATCTTAGGCCTATTCATATTTTTTTTAACATAAAATCCATTAAAAAAATTACATAAAATGTCAAAATGTAATTGTTGTGGGAAAAAACAAATTTCGTTTAAGATCTCTAGATTTCTAATTTGAAATAAAAACGTAGTTTTTCTGAAAACACCAGTTTCTGTTGATTTAATACGGTCCCTTAGCCGCAAACGCGTAATATTCACCCATTGAAACCAACATAAAGTTACTTTTTGAAACCGAGTTGATTAAATAAACGGTTTACCTTGCTCTCTACCGTCATCTTATTCTAGATGTATCACTCTAATCATCATAAAACTTTCCGTCGAAGAGACTGACAAGCAAAATCCGAATATCTAAACTGAATTCAAAAATATGGCGGTAATTGGGATGGAGTGGTGGTGATGTCAATGGACGTTTTCTCAATCATCCAGAATCGTTCTACAACAAGTAAATTATAGATTTATAATTTAGGATTTATAATCTGCAGTTGCAAATTAGATTGTTATACAGTTAGCCGAAAATGTTTAAATAAAGTATGTGCGAGAATTCAACCAGAGCCATTCAGATGTAGCTCAGTATACAAGCATAGTTATTGACTGATAATGTATAACATTATGGCTCGGTTACTGGATTTACAAAAATAATCTTCCACACAATTTTGAAAACACAGTGGAAGTTTATACGTATTTATTTACATAGATTGCTACAATTATTCAGGCCGATGCATAAGTGGGAACTATATTGTTTCGTCACAAACTATGCGGAACCTATTTACTGGGACACGTGGCTCCGTGGATTAGGTAAAAGTGTCCTAGCTAGCTGTGTTGTTGTTAAATATTACATTTGTAATCCAAAATGTACGATCTTCGATTCATTTATGAAAAATTGTAATCATTTTCGAACGCATATATATATTTTACATTATAGAAGCGGTATTTAACCATTATTTTGCAACGAGCTGCGTGCTAGCGGTGCAGTAGGTGTTGTTGGCAATGAACTAGTTTTCTAGCGAGACAGCTACAGTAGCGAGCTAGACAGCTCGCAGCTACACAATGAATTTAGCAAGATAGCTGTTTTAGCTAGCTAATGTTATCCTCTACATTTCTATTCGAAATCCGTTCTTATTGGTTAGCTAATCAATATTATGAGCCCGTAGCTAATAGACTGATCAGTTAGGAGAGTATGGAACCTAGCCGATTTAAACTCAACTCCAAGATTTACGATGGAGTTGAGCGGCGACTAACGTTATTGTGGGCAGACTGGAGCTCCGAGGTAACGTAAAATTCAGTTTGATAAAAAACGACTGATTTCAGCACCCAAAAAAGGGTCCAGTTACACACGACATTGTTCTGTGTAATTGCGTGCTATTCTCTGGATGCTGAAATCAGTCGTTTTTGATAAAAACTTCAAGTTGTGACGTGGGATCACTAGTCCGCCCACAAAAACGCTGCTCAGCTATCTTAAATCGTTGCGTTTTGTTGGATAGAAGAAACCTAGTCAGCAGGTATCCAATAATATGTAGGCTTAACTAATAGTTTAGTAGGTTCCCCCATAGATAGGTAGTTGCTATCTGGAAACGGAAGTTACAAAAATAGATTATCAACCTTAAAAACAACCCTTACTTCACTTGGTAGAAGCTAGCCCAAATATATGACAGCTAGCGTGCAGTTGACCAGGGTTTCCCTAACTATGCACGTTTTGGTTTTTGCCCTAGCACTACACAGCTGCTTAAAATAATCAAAGCTTGACGATGAGTTCGTTATTTGAATCAGCTGTGTAGTACTAGGGCAAAAACCAAACTGTCCACCCAGGTGGCCCTAGGACCGAGTTTGGGAAACCATACAGTAGATGGCTACACTACACATTTCTTGAGTCGACCACTAGAGGGAGGCATAGCCTCATAAATTATAAATAGGTGATAACCAATGACTGTTACCAACCGTGGTAACAGACTTGGTCCTAGGACCCCCTTGGTGGACATTTTGTTTTTTGCCCTAGTACTACACAGCTGATTCAAATAACTAACTCATCATCAAGCTTTGATTATTTGAAACAGCTGTGTAGTGCTAGGGCAAAACATGCACTGAGTTTGAGAAACCTCGGTCTACTCTATGTACTCTAATTGTTAATCTTATGTCTACATTTTTCCTTTAAGCACACTGTTCTGAATTATTTTATTATCTATCCAACAGATGATTTCTTGACTTGGTGTCTGTGGTCTACTTGATTAAGTTGAGGCAAGTAAAGTAAGTTCTCAATCTCTACTGTATACCTCTATTTTGATGGATCCAAAAAGCATCCGTTTGATGAACTTTAAAAGGGAAATCTGCAGTTGTTAAAATTTTTTGACTCGTCATTTAATGATATGTACCCATTAATTCTTGAAGAATATAACTTATAAATGCCTCGTGCTTCGTTCAACTGTCTTAACCCATCAGAATCCAGCAGCATACCACCCTGCATCCCACTGCTACCTTGCCTCTGAAGCTAAGCAGGGTTGGTCCTGGTCAGTCCTTGGATGGGAGACCAGATGCTGCTGGAAGTGGTGTTGGAAGGCCAGTAGGCACTCTTTCCTCTGGTCTAAAATAAAATATTCCCATGCCCCAGGGCAGTGATTGGGGACATTGCCCTGTGTAGGGTGCCGTCTTTTGGGTGGGACGTTAAACAGGTGTCCTGACTCTGCGGTCAGTAAAGATCCCATGGCACTTATCGTAAGAGTAGGGGTGTTAACTGCAGTGTCCTGGCTAAATTCCCAATCTGACTATCATGGCCACCTAATCATTGCTAGCTTCCAATTGGGTCATTCATCTCCCCTATAACTATTCCCCAGGTAGTTTCTGTAAATTAGAATGTATTCTCAGTCAACTTACCTGGTAAAATAAGGGTAAAATAAAGAACCCAAAATATAACCTTGTTTTATTCCAATGTTTGTAAATGCAAACAAACACCATAGAGCCTCAAAACATGTTTTAAAGCTATAATTTTGATATCATGGATGTCAGTGCATCCATAGCTCGGTCTATGAATTTGAGAGTGGTTGCATTTCTCCAGCCCCATCCCTCAGCTTTTTGCTGAAACGGGCGGGGAATGCTTTTATAATTTAAACTGCTGATTTCCCCTCTAACAACTCTTTGCTATTACAGATATATAACGTGTTTTTCCGTTAGTCTATTGTGGATGCTACTGTTTGAGCTCAGGTTTGTGCATGTACCTTTTCAAGGTGTGAGATGGCAGTGCCAGCGGCCGGGGGTGTAGACCTCAGTCGTAAATTTGTGTCAGAGACCGAGATCGAGGAGAAAAGGAAGCAAAGACAGGAGGAATGGGAAAAAGTTAGGAAGCCAGAGGACCCAGAGAGTAAGCCACCTGCCACTAACTCCACTCTACCTCCCAAAATGTACACAGACACAAGCAATATCTTTCATCATGCCTGTACACTTGTCTCATCTAAGCATCTGCAAAGCTTTGGTTTCTGTGTGTTTGTGCTGTCTCCCTAACACAGAGGCTCCTGAGGAAGAGTATGATGGGCGTTCACTGTTTGAGCGGCTACAGGAGCAGAAGGACAAGAAGCAGGAGGAATACGATGAGCAGTTTAAATTCAGTAAGGTTCCCACTCTCATTTATTTTAGTCTCTCTCCACTTTCCCTGCAACAGCCCCTACCACATTCTGGGACTTCACATTGGATATCTCAGATTAAACTCTTGCATCTATGGAATGGATAGTCAGACTCTGGACCTGTTGAGTACAAAGTATTTGTTACTCTGGGAGTGTGTACATTTTTATATTATGAACCTGTTTGTGTGAACAGATGGAACTATGTAATGTATCAGAAGAGGAGCAGGAGGAGATTATGACCTTGTCTTGGGAATGAGTGGAGCCTTCTGCCTGGCATAGCAGCTTCCCTGCTTTTCCGTTTCCCTGGTGACCAGCCTACTATTAGCAGTCACCCTGGTGGCCATATGTGTCTTGTAAAGCTATACGCTCTTTCAGCAAGGATATTTAAGGAAAATAGCATGTTGTTTTGTATATGTAATAACCCTTCTCCAACTCCCATGGCCTTAAGTTGAAATGATCAGATAGTATTATTGTATTGGTACTACAGTACTTAGACATTTTTTCCATGGAAATTGTCTTCTCACCACAGAGAACATGGTCAAAGGCCTGGATGAGGATGAGTCTCACTTCTTGGATGAGGTCTCCAGGCAACAGAGCCTGGTGGAGAAGCAACGCAGAGACGAGGAGCTGCATGAACTAAAAGAATACAGAATATCCTTTCAGTTTCAGCTGTATACTCCCTCCCCATAACTCTAAGTTTCTCTCTTTAACATACACACAGAGAGCAAAAACACAATGGTGTATCCATTTTCATGTCATTTTATTGCAGAATTATTATTTTTTCTGTCAGTAGGGCAACATTTAGTAGGCATGAGTCACACAAATAATGGATCTATGTGTCAGAGCCTAATGTGAGAGCCAACTACTCTCATACTCCCTGTGTTTCTCGCTCTCTTTCTCTGTCACAATGACACTCTTATCTACCCACCATGCTCCTTTCTTTTAGCATGTGCACGTTGTAAGTACACCATCATGCTTTAGGGATACGTGTCTTTTCAGATTCCACAATGATTGTTTAGTTGTAGACACTACATCACCACACTCCCTCTCTTGCTCTTGGTCCTCATCTTTGTAAGTCACCTTGATTTTGCACCTGTGTGTTTTATCAGTTTCTTTATTAAAATATTTAGCGAAGGCATGCCCTGAGCTTGTGAAGTGAGTGCTACTGGAGCGAAATTGGAGCAGGCGAGAAGGCCGACGCTCCAGCCTTTCGGAATTTCGCTCCACGCTACAGTAAAATTGGGCTCGCTCCGCTCACGTACTCTGGTCAGAACGAGTGCTCTTCCACCTTGTTAGTGCTCCTACTCTCAAACATGACATACAGTACAGCCTCAAACACAGAGAACCACATTCTACATGCCGAGAAACCATTAGATCAAAAAATATAAGGGTAAGATTACAGTGTAAGGGTGCGTAGACAGTGACAGACAGGTAATTAGTGATAACTTGATTTGTCATATAATCATGATAACCTCACAGTGAAGAGATGATTAGCCATTCGTGATCTGACACTGTTCCTTGCCGACCTTTCCAACCCGAACGTGAATGGTTTGATCCTCAGCACGAACACTTTACCACGCAATTTTGTGAATGAAAAAAGCATGGTCTCTTTTCTCTTAACGTGTAGTGGTTTTAATTGATCTATTTTAAAGTGTGCTGTATGCTTTGTATGTCCACTTAACTGATATGAACGTATGTTAATGTATGCAAAGCTGCTCTCACGCCACATATCTCAGCACTGCTCAGAGCCACGGTCCTGTGGTGATTCATTCTAAATTCACCCATAGTTTATAACGTAACTGACTTGAGAGCCTGCATTTCTCTCAATCTTTCTCAATCAGGCTGTCATGTACAATCATGATGCATGGAGCATGATCAGACAATTATGCTATTGTGTAAGGGAGAAAATAAATGTTCCCTCTTTCCAATGAGGACCAGGTTTGTCTGCAGATGGAAGAGGATGCATTGTCATGGCAACCAAATCCTACTGAGGGCTGGCTTTTATGCTGATGGGAGACAGTTTGAAGTGCTTACTGCAGAGAACCATCAACCAGATCCTCTTGTAATATTTTGATTTGGCCTAGTTCAGCTAGTTTTACCACCTTGTCACAGGGTTGTTTTTAACTTCAAAGTGTGTCACTTTTCCAGGGCGTTGGTGGATGCCCACAGATAGACTAGTAAGTGGAAAGAACAGGCTGGATTTATGAGGACACACCTGGACTGTGGCTAGATGAACCCCGAATGCGATTCGAGTGTGTACCACTTATTTTCCTGTATTCACACAGTCAAACATTGTTGGAAAATCTATTCTGACAGTCAGTGCTAGCCCAGTGGGCAATTCCCTGCTCAGAAGTGATTGTGAGATGTGAATTAGTTGTGAGTCACCTGGTGTCCCTATCACTCCTATCAGCAGTTAATTATCACATCTAGGATCTGCACGCCTGTGAGTTATTTTCCATTTCCTCTCCTTAACTCCTGGATTTCACAGTGCTCTGAAAAAACTGGCATCTAGTGAGAGTCGGAAGGAGCCAGAGAGGAGGGCGGGTCCTAAACCAGCAGAGGTCAAGACCAGTCACCTGTCCCAGGCACACCTGTTGGCTGGGGCGTTCAAGCGACGCAGGTGAGGCCAGTGGCCACAGTACCTTTACACCTAGGTCACAGTTTCCAAATCATCTGGATATAGTGTTGGACGATGTAACACAATTTATAGGGGAGTGGTGGAGTTGGGTGAGAGTGGGGGGAAAAGTGAATTAATCTGCATGTCTCTAGTCTTTCTGTTGACTTTCCTTTCTCCTGCAGCTCTTCACAGTCCTCAGACAATAGCAAGAAACAGAAGGTTGAGGAGTCTGCAGCAGGGAATGGGGGCCGGACAGGTGGGCTGAGACCTTCTTATAATGTAACAGCTGCTCTTCATTTCACAATTGAGTGCTCTTATAACACATACTCTTCTATCTCACATGTATGACTTTACCGACATCGGTAAGTGTGACTGGCAGTGTGTTGTGCTCTCAGAGCAGGAGGCGGGCAGAGGTGTGGTTGAGCAGGGCTCCACGGTAAAGACAACAGGTGTCCTCCACCTTCCATCGGCCGCCGTGTGTGTGGGCATCCTGCCGGGCATGGGAGCCTACTCCGGCAGCAGCGACTCTGAGTCCAGCAGCGACAGCGAAGGTAGCATGGACAGGAGCATCTTTCCCATAAAGAGATACAGAGTCTGCAGATAGACACACACCAATATGCAGACACACTCATACGCTTACACACACACTCATTCACACAAACAGGCTGCCGACACCATTGCTTTCACAGCTGTATGAGTTACTGTTATTCTAAGTCATTAGCAGCGTTTCCATCAAGTGTTTTCCAGCCCAGAGTGGCATAGTTTATGATTTCTTCATAATCACTAAATATGAATTAAAACCTGTTAAATTAACTTCAATGGCATTGTGATTTTGGTGTTGTGCATTCAAACATGACACCTCCCCCCTTCCTCCCAATATGACATCTCACACAGTTTAAATCCCTGGCAGCCTAACCTGATGACATCCCCCTGTGGCTGCAGCTCTGCTATTGGCCAAGGAAACAGTGACTGACAGCTGTGGATCAAGGACAAGACTGCTAGACTGTCACATCACATTCATACCTTACCTTAGACAACATCAAGAAAGCGAGCCAGAGCTTCGTCTCAGATGCAATGTATGTGGAAATGCTTTTTCTTTCGTTTCTTTAGTTTATTTTTGATGCGTCAGTGCGAATAATGCTGGATTTTAATGGATTTATTTCTCTCCATGAAAATGTGGGTTTCATCATGGGATGATCGAGGCTTGGGGAGAAGAAAATAAAAAGTTTTTCCGTTTTCTTTGTTTATTTGGTGTAAAGAGTCAGCCTGGTCTCCTAGACCAAATGTAACATAGTAAACTAAAATCTGCGACACTCAAATTAGTATATGTTACATTTGGTGTTGTTAAATAAGACAGAAGACAAAAAACTAAAGGAGGGTGGATGAGTGGGTGTATAATGTGAACGTCTAGCAACCCAAAGGCTGCCTGTTCGAATCTCATCGCGGACAACTTGAGCATTTTAGGTAATTTGCAACTACTTAACTTTTTTGCTAATTCCTAACCTTAACTCCTAACCTAGCTGATGTTAGCCACCTAGCTAACATTAACCACAACAAATTGGAATTTGTAACATTGTACAAATTGCAATTCGTAACCTATCACAGATTGTAATTTGTAACATATCATACAAAATGGATGATGGATATCCACAAATTAATACATACCTAACATACTAATTTGAGTGTCCCGGATGTTTGTTTACTATGTTACGTCTACCCCTGAGTACAGGTTGAAAGAGTAGGTGTATGCGAGTGCATGAATGAAGATAACTGGAACGAAATACAGTTTGAGTAAATTGGAATTGACTTCTGTGTCTGTTTGTACTCATTCATTTGTAACCGATTTAGTTGTGACAAATGAAAAATAAGTGTAGGGATATATTTCTCAGGGCACTCTGAAAGAAGCCTTGTTTGTACAGCATACACATTCAATTTGATAAAGTTGAAATGGATTTAATCTGGCACATCCAGAGTTAAATTTATACTGATTGTTCCAAACTTTCTAACATTTTCGGCTCTGGGTTTTCTTGTGAAGCAGAGGTTGAGTTCCTGCCTGACTACATTGCAGATGCATGCCAGATCTTACAATGCATGGATAGGTACAGTATGTTATATCTTCTAACCAGGCACGCAACCATTTGTCGCGTTCAACGTTGCAGTTGACTTTAAAGTCGAGACAGGCCGCGTTCCACTGCTCATACTTGCATGCATCAACCAAGGGTTGCGCGTAACATCATCGACTGCTGTTGGGCACCAGAGTGCATAACATATAGGGCGTGTTTCTGTACTTAGACGTTGCTGACGCCTGACAGATCTTACAATGCCTGGACAGGTATTTTAAATATTAGCTAATGGTGCTGGGAACTCTGGAAAAAAACAAGGTCAAATCATGAAGTCAGTGATCTTCAGTTCGGAAAGTCAGAGCTCTAGAAAGATGCCTGAGTTTCCGAGTTGGATGACGTTCGATTTCTCCCAGTTGGAGCTTGTTTTTTGCCCCGTTTCCAAGCCTTGAACACATTGAAGTCGAAAGTCAGAAAGTTCCCAATTGTTATGAATTCGGCATAACCACATATGTTATAGCAATTTGTCAGTCGATGACACAGTCGTTGACATGACTCGCAACCATTGGTTGTTGCGTCACCTTAGCTGTGGCGCACGCCCATGATGTGGTTAGCTGATACAAAAATCCCAAACCCCTGGGCAGAGGAACGCATCCCTGACTTCTACAAATCAGGTTTTAGACTAGAGCATCAAAATTGTGATGAATCATGGGGAAATTGTGACTGACGGACTGATCTACAAATAACATTAAGTAGTTATAATGCAGGTGATTTGTAAATCAGTCAGTCTCGACTCGCATTTAAAGTTGGCTCTAATGTTGAATGTGCCCGGATCAATTTCGTCTAGTCCTTTCAGTGTGTTGCATTATGGGTAAAAAATTGTCAGACTTGCGCTAACATGTCAACTGCATGAACTTTACAAAAAAACGTGATCAAAGGTCAATCCGTTTCTGATAAAGTCACCTTCAAGTTGCTGCAGTTGCTTCTCACCAACTGCACCATGCATTCATCACCTGCATTGTGGGAGGCACTATTTGTCAACCAATCATTAGGGTGTTTTTAGTTGACCCACGCGAATATGACCAGACTTGACTGAACAGGAACCAACTTTGCAGCAATTCTAAAGCTACAGGGGATACAAATGAAATTGATATGAAATTTCACTTTGTGAGTGTGTGCTATGGGGGTACAGAAACGTTTATTTCGCCATTTATAAAGACAAAAAAGCTCAACACTGATCTTGCTGTTGGAAAACCACTAGTGTCGAGACTGTCGCATTTGACCTCGCCGAATTTCGTCTACAGTCACCTTCGTTAGCCTTACTGCTCGAACACACCCAATATTTGTACATCAGTCAGTCACAATTTACCCATGATACATCACGGTTTTGATGCTCTTGAATATGCCATTGGTTGATGCAACGCAACACCTGCGCATCTAATCGGACAGGAACTAGACCAGAATGTATTCATTGCGCACTATCATAGACTTCGATAGACATCGCATCATTGTGTATGTCCTTTTATGGCGTCTATGAGAGCATCTCTATTTTTGAAGTAGTCCATTTTCTTCTTCTACTACTTCTATAGGAGTTGGCAAACAAACAGAAAGGGTGCATAGTGCCACCTGTAATGTTCTGTTTGAACAGGTATAAAGCCACGGTTGACAATTTACTGCCACCTGCACTTATGAAATGTTTGCTCACAAATATAATTAATTGGCTGATCCCTTCTTTAACCCATAGTCCCACCCAGTTGACTACTTCAAAATGGTGAATGTCCTCAATAGCGCTGCCCATGCTAAAACTGGCTCTTTTTTTGGCCACTAAAGTCCTCTATCTATCTTTAAAGATGAGTCAAGGCTGAATAATCTACAAATCACCTTGCATCATAAATAACTACTCAATATTATTTGTAGATCAGTCAGTCACAATTTACAATTTCTCTCGAACATGGCCATTATGTTGGCTTGACATTATGTTCCAGTCAAACACAGTGCACTGCACAGTGACATTTATGTAAGTTTATTTACCTGAGTGGTAACATAAATACATGGTGAACTTTATAAAATCAATTACAACACCTTCAAGGTACAAGTACAACAAATTACAATTCAATGCATAAAAGATACATAAGAACTTTTCATAAACATTTCCTTTTCAAAACATAGAATATTGTATAAATTTACATTCAGTATACAGTATACACATTTCTCAAATTCCCTTTCCTTTCAGGGGACTGCAAAGTAGTGTTTTTTGCCACATTTTCCTCCTCCACAAAGTCTTGCTTTAAGATGTAAAACAAAATCAGATAAATACATATTTTAAAAAACTTTTCATGCACATTGTTTTTTGTAAACAGTGAGTAGATATTTGCAACATGCATGATTAACCAAGGCCTTGGGCTTTCACTCCAATGCTGTGTTGCTAGGCGACAGGTTCCTCTGTTTGAAATACTGTGTGACCTGTTGCGGCAGCTCAGCCAATACTGATTTGGCTAAAGTTTCCTTCGGAGCCTGTTAGAACATGACAGGAAAATAAAAGTCACATTAGAGATCTCTAAATGTCAATGATTTTAAAATAATAATGCAATCGAATCAACTTTCATCCAGTAAACGTTTTGGGAAGTAAAGCTTTTACTGGATCACTCCATATACTCTGTATTAAAGATGTTTTCATTTCCTGCAGATGGACTGAAGCTACAGATTGCCCACTCCCACAGCCACTTCCACACCCACAGCCACTTCCACACCCACTCCCAATGCTGCTTACATATGTGATTGAAATAAATCCATTACAGCATCATCTCTAATTTGTCTAGCAACAACAACCTGTCGTGGTTTTAACATAGGGATATAACAGTCCTTTTTTCCTGATCTTGTCCACATTCTGATTGTACCCACATTTTTAGACAGGTGTAGACAATTACAAGATGCAATGTGATCTGATTGTGATCAGGTCTTCCTGACCACCTCCGGAGGTAGTCAGACACGCAGATGTCTGGATAGCTTACAAGTGTAGACAGATCTGGACCGTTTGACCATTTAAATCATAATTATCCCACCCTCTAAAAATCATTGACAGGTGATGCCATTGACTTATGGCATCAATGTGTGTCTTAAAATAAATATTATTTTGAAAGAATATCTGTCAAATACGTTTCATACAGGGAGGGACCAGGATAACTGGTCACAATGCGGACACAGTGGACAGACACGGCTACACTGTGGGTACAATCAGAATGTGGGAATTTATACAATCCTTTTGTTTCACCCTATTAAACATGTGAGACACTCACATTTCGGAAGTCCCTGAAGGGAACAAACTGCACGATGTCTCTGACTGCCTCCTCTCCTGTGTAGGAGCGTAACACGCTGCTGTCCCCATCCAGGAACTCCATGGCAACAAAGTCTGCATTGCCCACTCCAATAATGATGATTGACATGGGGAGTTTGGCTGCCTGAACAATGGCGTGGCGGGTCTCATCCATGTCACTGATCACCCCATCTGTGATGATCAGCAGAGTGAAGTATTGCTGCAGGGGGAGAAAGAGAGAGATGGGTGGAGAGAAGGGATAATTCATGGACAAATCCACTCAAAAAATCTTATTTTATTTGTTTATTTTATTAGTCTACTGTTGGTACATAATGTTTTGCATGTCAGCAGTCAAGTTTTCAAGATATAGGATTTTCAAGAAGCAAAGTGTCACTTGCCACATCATGAAAATTTGACTGCTGACATGCAAAACATTATGGGACTTTATTATCTGTGGACTAATGAAAAAAATACCAAAATATATTTTTTTGTGGATTTTTCTTTTAAGCTTCGGGGATGATGTGAAGGAGACTTGAAGGTGAATATAATCATGTAGGGACAGAGCAGAGAAGTTTGTTCAGACAGAAATTACATTTAGCCCAAATATTTTTAACTGTTCCGTTTAGCCACATGGATTACAGACCGGTTTCAGTATGATGGCTACTGTATAACCACATCTCCGAAGTGACACTGGTGCTGGAATAACAAATTAGGGCTAGATTCAATCGTTATCGCAGAAGTATGGCGGAAGAGCCTCGTTATAACTCGATTGAAGTCTTTCGCGAAGACTGCATGCACGGTAAATGCTGTATATGTCGGCTCAATCGGAAATTACCTTCAAATATGTATGCGGATCTTCCACAATACGGATTGAATCCAGCCCTTAATATTAAGGCAATTAATATCAAAGCTCCATGTCCTCATTGTAGACACACATTTATTTAATAGCTTTTGATGTACATTAACTCAAAACACCTTAGAAGAGCACAGGCAGATTACTGATGATTGCATTACATGGTGGAGAAATTGTTGTACACAGGGAGAGGGAAGATGAGAGACAAGATGAGAAGAAGAAAGCAGAAGCTTTAATACTATCCCATCCACTCCTTCAAAACAGGAGGGTGGGGGAAGGAGGATTTACATAGTCACACAATCCCTGTCTCCTGTTCTTTCTGCTGCAGTTTGCTGATAGTCATATTTAGCATGGAGATTTACATTTGCTCAGCGTGGCATCATAATGAAATCTTCTTCCAGCTGTAAGGCTGGTTAGAGAGCAGACAGCAGCACAGTCACACTGAATTATCACACACGACCTGGAGAATTAACTGACTGGAGCCCAAAAAGACCCACAAGCACAAAAATGTCAAAGGCTGTTCTGGTCTTAAGGGATCAACAGATTTCTTAATCATACCGCAGCGCGCAGCCAAAGCAGTAACAGCATGTCTGTCTGATTGTCTAGTGTGAGTCAGTGTAAAGCTATGGTCTAATGACCATCATTTCGTCCTGTGGGTTTATTATGGCCAGGTCAAAACCATGAGGGTCAGAGAGAGCAGCACTTGTGCAGGATGAGAGGGCCTCTAGCTGCTTCTCCAAACACAGCCACTGACACAATACCCTCAGCAGTTCCTACGTTCCATGCTCATCTCTATGTAGAGCACTTCAAACATGCCCCCCCCCAACTGTGCCTCTATCTTCCAACCCACTGCGGCTTTCTGTTCTCAAAAGGAAATAAAGCAATCTGACTGACATCAAATGCCCTGGTAATCATTCAAATGGGAGGGCTAGACCTATGTTAATAAAAATAATCTGTTTCTTTTATCCCGTCTCTGGTCATTGTCAGTGTCCAGTGCTCTAACTAACAGACCACACAAACATGTCCCTCTGGGTGAGAAAAGCTCCATTAATGCTTGGCTAGGTTTTGCTTTAAGTGTGGAATACAGACATTGAGGCATAAAGTGTGGAATACACACATTCGGAGGCCAGGATTAACTCTCCTGGCCTTCTGGCATGGTTGATGTGATGCTGTGATGCTGAGACATCAAGCCCTGCGGGCCAATGTGTCACAGCTCCCCAACGTCCTCACACTTAGCAGGGGCACTGGGCTAAGAAGAGAGCTGGGGCTGACTTATTTTCATCCTCTTCTCTCACACACGCACGCACGTGCACACACGCACGCACACACATACACAGAAGCACACACACACAAGCACACACACACACACACACACACACACACTCTACATTCATACAGAAGCACACGCATGCACACATTCACTGTTTCAATCGCACTCAACATGCACAAAAATATGTGTGCTTTTACTCACTTAGAGACATACAGACAGGTATAAGTTGACAAGTTCACAAACACAGCAACACACACACGGCTTGGCTGTTGTCTTTACTAACTGCTCTCCAGTAATCTCTGTAGCCTTGTCAGTAGCTTCCTCCCACACAAACACAGTCCCTCAGATATGCTAGCTGTTGCGACCCCTTGCTCCTGCCTGCTTCTCGTCAGAGGGGCCACCAGAGCTGGCCTGTGTTTGATAAAAGCCCCCTCTCCCCTGCTGTGGACACTGTGAAGTCTGCTGTACTTTAACAGGCCCGCTCATTAGCAAATCATTATCTAAGGGACAGAGACAGACACAGCTACCTCAGCCGATTTGTACACACTCACACACACACACCCACAATCATTTTCCAAGCCCAGGGACAGACATCTACAGTGCTTAGCAGGTGATTTGTGAGTGCATACGTGCACACACATCAAGGTATTTATCTCTTCCATTTCCTAAACCTTGTGAAGTGAACACAATAGCTAATTTGTCTTGTTTTTACAGTAAATATACCAGCAAATTGCAGTAAAATTATTCTTGGTCTCTCTCTAGTTCTCTCTTGTTTCGCTCATATTCTCTGGGGTGACAGGGTGCAATTAGGGACAAAAAGCTCACAGGAGCCTAAAGGATCATTAATAATAACAAGTTATTACTTCCTCCAAACCCACAGGCTGTGTACATCTGAATGTGAAGCCAGGAAACAGAAGGTCCAAAGAGGGGTCTGGACTGTATTTTCACTATTTTCAGGGCATAAGAATGTTATCTATACTCTTAACTGGGACATTCTGTCCTGGTCTGTCTTCCTTCCCTGGAGGAAAATACTTGTTAACTGTCTCATTCTAGGCTGTTCACATACTTAGAAAAAAGGGTTCCAAAATGGTTCTGCGGCTGTCCTCATAGGAGAACCCTTTTTGGTTCCAGGTAGAATTAATTGGGGTTCCATGTAGAATGCTCTGTGGAAAGGGTTCTACGTGGAGCCCAAATGGGTAATACCTGGAATCAAAAGGAGTTCCTCAAATGGTTCTCCTATCGGGACAGCCCAAAAACGCTTTTTGGTTCTAGATAGCACCTTTTTTTCTGAGAGTGTAGAGTTGCTGTCACATCCTTGCGGTCACATTCTCCAGTGCTGCATCTCTGTCAAGAGTCAGATCCCTCACCCGTCACAGAGCAGAGACAGAGAGAGACCATTCTGTTGGACTGCAAAGAGAAAAGAACAGACCTCTAATTCACCTTCTATAAATAACTACAGATATAGGATCTTAATTTGAGCCAGTTTGCTACAGCAGGCAAATAATCCTGCAGCAACAGGAATTGTGAATTATTATGTGGATTATAATTAATGGACATTTTTGGAGGGGTTGATCCATTTTTCAAAAATCAAGTGTGAAATTTCAAAGTGGAAATTACAAACTTCAGAATGTTTTTTAAACTTTAAATACACTACAAGGTATTTAATTTTCTGCATTGCAGGAAAGTTCCCCTGCAACAGGGGGATCAAAATATCATCCTACATCTGTATAATTGAAAGGGGATTTTAATGGCTGCTGTCCTCTTCTCTCCTCTGGGCTGGTAATAAGAGCAGAGAGAAATTGCGAGCGCTGTTCAAAATGCCTCTGCAGACTTTGAACTGACAACTAGAAGCAAAGTTTTCTCACAAAGCAATTAGGATCTCTGTTAGTGCTGGATCCAACTCTCCCTCTTACATACCCTGAGTCCAAAACACACACACACACACACACACACACACACACACACACACACACACACACACACACACACACACACACACACACACACACACACACACACACACACACACACACACAAACACACAAAACACACATACACAGCTTGCTGATAGGCCCATGAGAAAAGCATGCTGAGCAGCTCTGAGAGGAACAGACCTGTCTGAGAGACACAGGAAAGAATTGTTCTTAAAGGGAAAGCTGTCCAACGGGCTGAATTCTTTTCATTGTAACTGTGATGACTCCACCAATAAGCTGGAGTCCGTAATGTCTCATTATGCATGAGCAGTAGAGTACAGAGCACTACTGTTGTAAAAACAGGGATGAGTGGAAAGTGTTTGAATAGGGTGTGTGTAGAGTAGATTATGTAGTAAATACTCCAGCTATTTTCCATATTGTTAGATATGGCTTTTGAGTTGCTTCAGCTGTGGTGAGGGTATGTTTTCCATGGAAATGTAATCTTTCTTTAAAAACCTCTACCCCGGATCAAGAAGATGTCATGTAAGGACTCAGTGGTAATACCTTTCCAACCGTGTGAATGTTTAACGGTTCTGTGACTTCAGGAGCTCTGGGTTACAGTTGGAAACCTATCACATGGTCAGCCTGTGTGCTACCATAACTGGCCACTCAGGCAGTGGAACAGTGCTCGTGTTTACTACAAAGTGCACCCGCCTCTAAAGTCAATAACTATTGGTAATGTGGGGGGATTTACATGTCATTTAGAACTGGTAATGTGGGGGGATTTACATGTCATTTAGAACTGGTAATGTGGGGGGATTTACATGTCATTTAGAACTGGTAATGTGGGGGGATTTACATGTCATTTAGAACTGGTAATGTGGGGGGATTTACATGTCATTTAGAACTGGTAATGTGGAGGGATTTACATGTCATTTAGAACTGGTAATGTTGACTCATACTAATGACATGAGTTTGGATGGCCATCTTAAACAGCAAAATGATACATTCAATAGAATGAAAATGGATAAACAATGAAACAATGAAAGTAGTGGTCCTAATAGTGCTAACAAGCACTCACCGCAGCAGTCTCCTGTTGCAGGGCCTGGGTGGCGAAGCGGGCCACATGGGTGATGATGGGGGAGAAGTTGGTTGGGCCGTAGAAGCGGATGTGAGGCAGGCAGGCAGAGTAGGCCTGGGCAATCCCCTCCACACCTGACCACAGGAAACAGGAAACCCACATGGAAACCATGTCATGGAAAATGCTTGACAGCAAACTCAGACTCTACGCAGAGGATTTTAGTATGGTACTTCTCTAATACATTAGACAGAAGTCCAACTCCATTGAAAAAGCAAGAAACCAACTCTGGTAAGTACAGCCTGTAGTAAGGTTTTAAACAGGAGTTACAGATAACATAGTAGTTGCTCACCTTGGCAGAATGGATTGGTCGGGTCAAAGTTGATGGCAAATTCATGAGACACCTGCAGGTTCAGGAGACAAAGAAACAAGCCTCAGGTGCTGAAATGGAAAATTCAGAATGTCCAATGGCTGTGAGAGAGACAGTAGAGGAATGCAGGTGCAGTAGAAATATGAATTTGCATTGTTTAATTGTAACTGGTGAGAAAAGTAGTGAATTGAGTATGTGATCAAATTGTATAATTATCCCCTCCCCCAATTCTGTTTCTGTCACTTTATCTATTCTATTTAGCTTTCCTTCTTGCCAATTCCATTACATACATTCCCATCCCTGCAGTGCCCTTTCATTCCCATCCCTGCAGTGCCCTTTCATTCCCATCCCTGCAGTGCCCTTTCATTCCCATTCCTGCAGTGCCCTTTCATTCCCATCCCTGCAGTGCCCTTTCATTCCCATCCCTGCAGTGCTCTTTCATTCCCATCCCTGCAGTGCCCTTTCATTCCCATCCCTGCAGTGCCCTTTCATTCCCATCCCTGCAGTGCCCTTTCATTCCCATTCCTGCAGTGCCCTTTCATTCCCATCCCTGCAGTGCCCTTTCATTCCCATCCCTGCAGTGCCCTTTTATTCCCATCCCTGCAGTGCCCTTCATTACCATTTTTTCAACCTCTTGCTCTCTCCTTCCTCTCGTTTTCTCAGACCACAGATGGGTTAAACCTCCCTAAATGCTTCCCATACAGTATCTGAAAGCAGGGCTAAATATTCTGTCTATTTCTGTTGCTCATCCTCCTCTTCCCTTTGTCCTTTACATCAGTGCAGTGCCATGGCAACCCAGATGGGACGACAGTTGTATAATCATTGGATTATGCATGTATTATACAGACTCTTTATCTCCGTGATAGCGCTCTCTTCCAGTCGCCCTCTTCTCTTTAACACTCCTTTGGCTCTACTTCTATCATATGTAGTGTGCTGTGAAGACACACACTCGCATACAGACAGTACATACACTTACCTTCCAGTCTGGAGGGAGTTGAGCCCCAAATCCCAGAGCAGGAAACATTTTGTCACTGAGGAAGTATTGCAACAGATTGGCAGTGTTGAGCTACTTCATCAAAATTCAACATACAATTTTGCATTGCGGAATGTTGCAATACACTTGGGTTGGTACTTTATCATAAACAATTAAACCTACCCACACAATCTGATATTTTGAAGTGACAAAGAATATGACTGAGTAGACACAGAATTAGAAGAGTTGAAGGGACCTTTTCGTGACTTAAGACTGATGTATTATGAAACATATTATACTGTATGTATCTGTGATATGATCATATTGAGTCCTGTCATTAGTGTTTACTATAACGGGACTCACGTGTCATAGTCCTGGATGATCTGGCCCACAGCCAGGATGGCGGACAGGTACTCGTTGCTGCCCAGAGGATTGATGTAGTGAAGAGAGGAGGGCTCCCGGGGGTTCCCATTAGATGCTGTGAAGTCAATGCCAACCTACAGGAATAGCAAGACAGGAGACACACATGCACACAAACGCAAACAAAGCCTATAAATCGGTTCAAAATATGAACGGATGTGGAGCGTATAAATAGATTCCGGCCTTATTTCAGGATCCTGTCCTCAGGAAAAGTGACTTCATTCAGAAGGTTACAATATAAACATGCTAATTTGCTCAAAGATTACAACTGACGTTGTAAGTCATGCAGAAGTCATGCAGAAGAACAGCTCCTGGTTGTTAATTAAGAGCGAGATTGACACGATTAAATTAGCAAAAAATTTATAGGTAATCAAATTGTACAACTGAAGATCAACACAGGAGGAAAAGATTGACAGAGAGTGAGTTAAAAGACCAATCTTCATCGTGGTAGCTAGCCAAATTCAAATCTGTCAGCTAGTTTACCGTCTAGCTCTAACTGTTTACTGGTGGTAACATAGCAACATGGCCACTGAGGCAGCGCTAGCAGTGACAGCAGCAGCGGAGACTGAGAGACTTTCCCCCCTTTTTTTTGAATACCCAGCAGAAATCAAATCAGAGAAAGGAAGAATCAATTTTAAACACAGAATTCTGAGGGAGAACCCAGGAACTTTGTTTGCCGACTGCTCACAAAACAGGACTGTTACAAACCTGTTATTTTACACAGACCAGACTACTGCCTGGCATACAGCTGTAACCAGGCATTTCAGCTGTACCACAAAGAAAGGCATCTGCAAGGGAAGGCAAATCCACATTTCTGAGGACAGCGATAAGGACCAGGAAAACAGGTTTCTGACGGTAAACATGTATCAGAACGGCACTGTCATGGTCCAGGGCAGTGAGGCTGCACTCAGCTCTGTTGTGCAGGACTTCCCCACCTTAAGGAAGATGGCGGAAAGCAAAAAAGAAAAGGACAGCACCCCGACCTCTCCCCTCACCTCAGGCACCCCAACAGCAGGGCTATCCTCCCACCTGCCTGCCTACAACCACCAGAGCCAAGACCACACTACCATCAGCCTGTTGAGAGACAGGCTGGCTGTGATAGAGGTATGGGTTACTGAGCTGAAGGAGCAGCCCCCCAGCTACACCACCACCAGCCCAGACACTGAGCTTCTACAGGACCAGATCAACCAGTGCAGGACCCAGCTGAAGAACTCTGTCCAGGAGCTGAGAGAGAGCCTTACCACAGCGCTTGAGGAGGTAAAGGCCACCATGAGAGAGCTGGTGCGGGTAAAGGAGGAGATGGCAAAGGAGTTGTCTGTCATCAAGAGGGTGCTACAGCACAGAGAACAGACTGTAGAGACTCCCAGAGAGAAGCTGCAGCCCCTCACCACCCCTAACAACCCCACTGACCCACCTTTACCCACAACCCCCCCCCCCCCCCCCCCCCCCATACCGACAACACTTTACCCACACCCCCAGTCAACAAGGAGGCTCACATGGAGACACCTACTACAGAGAGAAGCTCTCTGCCCCCCCCCCCCCCCCCCTGACACACCCCCACACACACCTCCATGTACACAGGCCCTGTGTACTCCAGCCCGAGACCGTAAACGCACTAATCTGGTAAAACCCACTGAGGTGGCCATCCTCATTGACTCAAATGGGAAATTCATCCAAGAAGATAAACTCTTCCTCCAACACAAGGTGTGCAAAATATGGTGCCCAAAAACACAGGAAGCACTCCACATCCTGTCCCAGCCTGACTTTGGCACACCAGGCCACATTATTATTCACACCGGCACCAACAACCTGCGAGAGGAGCAGGAGAGAGTAGGCAGCCTGGTCAACAGAGTAGCAGAGAGGGGAGCAGGAGAGAGTAGGCAGCCTGGTCAACAGAGTAGCAGAGAGGGGAGCAGGAGAGAGTAGGCAGCCTGGTCAACAGAGTAGCAGAGAGGGGAGCAGGAGAGAGTAGGCAGCCTGGTCAACAGAGTAGCAGAGAGGGCCTCTGAGCGGTTCCCCAACTCCCACATCACCATCTCCACTCTGCTGCCCCGCAAAGACTTTCATCCCCGTACCATTCAGAAAGTCAACGCTGACATCACCAGAGGGTGTGGCCTACTCCCGAACGTACACGTTGCTCACCACCCAACAATCACCCCTGAGCATCTGCACGACCACTCCCACCTGAGGAAGCAGACAGTAGGGATGTTTGCCAAGTCTCTAAAGGACGTGGCACTTGGTAGACAAACACCCCATGCCGCACTGGACCACCCAGAGGACCACCCAGAGACCCCTACCAGAACACTGCACCACCAAGGAGCCCCAGGCCCATTCAACGCCACACCAGACCCAGCGCACCCCACAGGCCCCACCCACCACCAGAGCATCACCACTTCCATCGGCTTAGCCAGACCGGACCGGGCCCAGCCTACTACCCCGCACCAGACCACCACCCCTACCAGACCAGAGAGGAAGCCCCACGGCCCAGAACTGGCCCTCCTCCACTCCACAGGGCCCAACAGCAGGACCAGCGCAGCTACGCGGAGGTCGTCAGAGGACAGGAGAACCTTGTAGGATTAAGTGAGATTAAACAGCTCCTCCAATACATCTGCACTAAACTGCACTAAACACACATGGACGCATGCACGCATGCACGCACGCACGCACACACACACACACACACACACACACACACACACACACACACACACACACACACACACACACACACACACACACACACACACACACACACACACACACACACACACACACCCCCCTATTGTACTAGAATTTACTTGTTCAATGAATAGAAATATTTATATATATAACAGAAAGAATGTTAGCTGTTATCCTGTTTATCTCACTCAACTTATTAGTTAGTAGTTACTGTATTTCTGACTGCTATTCTTTCTTTTTGCAACATGAAATCACTATCAGTTAGCATGTGGAACATTCAGGGCCTAAACTCATCAACCTTTGGACTGAAGAGTTTAGCACTGGAGTTCAACAAAAATCTTAAGGATGTTGATGTCATCATTCTGCAGGAGACATGGTGTAAGGCTGACATTGTCACTCACTGCCCCACAGGCTACAGAGAGGTAATTGTACCGTCACAAAAACACAGCTCTGTCAATAGAGGCAGAGACTCTGGAGGACTGATCATTTGGTACAAATCCGAACTACATCTAATCGATCCCCTCAAAATTGGCAAATATCACATTTGGTTAAAACTGAAAAAATTACTTGTACTGACAGAAAAATATGTGTTCCTTTGCGCAATATATATCCCCCCCTCAGAATCCCCATATTACTCAGAGGAGATCTTCCCCACCCTTGAGGAAGAGACGTGCCATTTCCAGGCCCAGGGAAATGTGCTCATCTGTGGGGACACAAATGCGCACACAGGAACACTACCTGATCTAACGAGCACACGAGGGGACAGCTTTATTACAGGCCATACTGTTTCTAACTGTCTTCATCTCCCCCATAGAAACAACAGTGACAGCACCGTCAACAAAAACGGAAGTGATCTGTTGCAGCTCTGTAGAAGCTTGGGTCTGTACGTTGTCAATGGTAGGTTACGGGGGGACTCTTTGGGGAGATTCACCTACTGCTCACCTCTTGGCCACAGTACAGTAGACTATATGATCACAGACATTGACCCTTTCTCTCTCAGCTCATTCACTGTCAAGCCACTAACACCTCTGTCTGATCACAGCCAAATTACGTTGTTCCTCAAAAGAACAGACATGGAAACAACCACACATTCACAGCCCAGTAAGCTGTACAACATCAGAAATTCATACAGATCGGCCCAAAACAGCACAGAAGAATACCAGAAAGCAACCTGGAACCAAAATATCCAAACACTCTTAGATAACTTTCTGGATACCACATTCACTCACAGTAAAGAAGGCATCAATCTAGCAGTACAAAACATCAACTATATATTCAGGCAAACGGCAAAAGAAGCACAATTGAAATTGATAAAAAACAAAACAAAAAAGATCACAGATGACAACTGGTTTGATGCAGATTGTAAAATTATAAGGAAAAAACTTAGAACACTATCCAACCAAAAGCACAGAGACCCAAATAATGGTGAATTACGCCTTCATTACTGTGAGACTTTAAAACTCTGTAAACGTACACTCAGAACCAAAAAAGCACAGTACAACAGAAAGCAGCTGACGCTAATTGAGGAGTCCATAAACACAAACAACTTCTGGCAAAATTGGGAAAAACTAAAAAAATCTAAACAAGAGGAATTAGCGATACAAAATGGTGACATATGGACAACCCATTTTAAAACACTCTACAACACCGTTCAAATTGACACAAACGCAGAACAACGCCAAATTCATGAGAAGTTGAATGGATTAGAAAAAGCTATAAAGGACAATCAAAATCCACTGGACTCCCCAATTACTGACCAGGAGCTCTATAAGAAACTTCAGGCCCTCAAATTTAAAAAGGCATGCGGACCTGATGGCATCCTAAATGAGATGCTCAAACTCACTAGTGCAAAATTTCAATTGGCTTTATTAAAACTGTTTAATTTGATCCTGAGTGTAGGTTATTTCCCTGACATCTGGAATCAAGGACTCATAACACCAATCTTTAAGAACGGAGACAAATTTGACCCTAACAATCACAGAGGCATTTGTGTGAACAGTAACCTGGGGAAGGTTTTCTGTAGTATTATCAATGTAAGAGTTCTAAACTTCCTTAATAAGCACAATGTCTTCAGTAAAAGCCAAATTGGATTTATACCAAAACATTGCACAACTGATCATATTTACACCGGGGGACAAACACCCCATTGAAACCCTGGGACAAACACCCCATTGAAACCCTGCATGCAGAGTTCTGTAAGATTCTCCTACATGTCCAGAGGAAAACTACAAACAATGCATGCAGGGCAGAATTAGGCCAATATCCACTAATAATAAAAACTCCAAAAAGAGCAATTAAGTTTTGGAAACATCTAAAATACAGTGACCCCCTCTGATATCATTACCAAGCCCTGCAATGCCAAGAGCTGAGCAAAGAAAAGAGTCCCCTCATCCAGCTGGTCCTGGGGCTGAGTTCACAAACCTGTTCTACTAACACACTGAAGCCTCAGGACCAGCACATCCAATCAATCAGAATAAACCAAATTACAATACAGTCAAAACAAAACTACATTGCTTATTGGGAAACACAAGCACAAACACAAAGCAAAATGCAGTGCTATCTGGCCCTAAATCGACAGTACACCGGGGCTAAATATTTGACCATGGTTACTGATCAAAACCTTAGAAAAACCTTGACAAAGTACAGGCTCAGTGAGCACAGCCTTGCCATTGAGAAGGGTAGACACAGGAAAACCTGGCTCCCTGTAGAGGAAAGGCTGTGCAACCACTGCACAACAGCAGAACCTGAGACGGAGCTGCATTTCCTGACAAAATGTCAAAAATATAAAACAATTAGAGAGTGTCATTTTCCCAAATTTGAAACCCTTATTCAAGGTTTCAAGACCTCTCTGATGAGGATAGGCTACCCGTCCTGTTGGGGGAGGACGCAGAGAGCTGTGGGTTGGCAGCGCACTACATTGCTGCCTGCCATAAGTTGAGGGACAGTGTCTGACAGACCAATCAACCTGCACATGTACTCTACTGTATGCTTATTGTTATTGTTGAATGTATGGTTATTTTGACCCTTGGTTATTGTTGTTACTGTTGTCCCGTTGACAACTTTGATTCTCTTTTTTTTTTGTGTGTGTTTTTATATTGTAAATATCTAAAATAAGCTTTGGCAAAATGTACATTGTTACGTCATGCCAATAAAGCGAATTGAATTGAATTGAGAGAGAGAGAGAGAGAGAGAGAGAGAGGGATAGAGAGAGCGAGAGATGATAGAGAGAGAGAGAGAGAGAGAGAGAGAGAGAGAGAGGGAGGGAGGGAGGGAGGGAGGGAGGGAGGGAGGGAGGGAGGGAGGGAGGGAGGGAGGGAGGGAGGGAGGGAGGGAGGGAGGTAGGGAGGTAGGTAGGTAGGTAGGTAGGTAGGTAGGTAGGTAGATAGATAGATAGATAGATAGATAGATAGATAGATAGATAGATAGATAGATAGATAGATAGATAGATAGATAGATAGATAGATTAGATAGATTAGATAGATTAGATAGATTAGATTGGACAGAATTAGGGTGCCACGTCTTATGCCCGACCGCATGCGTCTCAATCAAGCTCTAGGTAAGATGATGAGTGTGCTGATCAGGCAACTGACTCACATCTTCAGCTTTAACTCCCTTTAGTACAGATGAAGTACCACACTGTTTCTTAAACATATCTCTAACCCTTGTTACACTCTTAGAAAAAAAGGTGCTATCCAGAACCTAAAAGGGTTCTCGTATGGGGACAGTCGAAGAACCCTTTTGGAACCCTTTTCTATAAAAGTGTAGAGCTTCCGAAAGAACTGTCCCCATAGGAGAACCCTTTTAGCTAATGTACAATCAGATGACCTCATAGATGAACACTGTTCTACTGAGGACTGCTCCTCACCGCAGGCCTGACCTTTAGGCTGGTTTGACCAGTGTTGTAATACTGCTTTTATTACAATGTTATAAATATTGTGCTATATAGTCAAGAACGTTTTTCCTGCAACTACCACAAACACTGTTTTCTTCAGTTCCAGTTTCTTCAGTTCTCCTCATCTGCATCTCTGTAGAGAAGATTTCCCCTCGAACAGATTAGCATTAACAGATGCAGATGCATGCTAAGTATAATTGAATTCTGTGGAACAGAGAGAGAGAGCCCTGGGTCTCTCACAAAAGAAAACAGAGAGAGAGAGAGAGAAAACAGATTAAGAGAACTGCAGCAAGCACAGTTGAGGATTTAGATTCACATTCCTTCCCAAACACCAATCTCGACTGAATTATAACATGCTGGTGAACTATTTAAATATTTGAATTATCATAGTGGATTAAGGTAATGGTGTTATAATCTTACTGGGGGTTTGAACACATTTAAAAATAAAAAGAATAAGGATATACATAATTTGACCCAGTAGAAATAGGAGTATCTCCTCTTTTAAAATCAGATACATTTAATAAGACTGTCAGGAATCATTGCACATTTCCTAGGTTTTAGAAAATGTAAACTAAAAGACAAAATCTTATGGATACAGTACAAACACAAATTCCATTGGTCTCTCAAGGGTGACCTATAAGATGTAGCCACCTAAAGCCAAACCATCAAGTTGTGTCTTTCCAGTCATACCCCTATATTGTTTTCTGTCTCTCTCTCTCTTTCATTCTTGCAAAGACAGTCTCCTCTGGCACAAAACACAGTAACTATGGAAACACAAATGTTATATTTGCTGATTAAAAAAATCTGACAATAACATTGGGATAAAATAATTGGTTGAACAGGACCACACATAACCTACTCATCAGAACAATGTCTGTGGTCCACAACCAAATAAATAAACACAACTAGTCACATACAGGTAACTAAATAGTTGTGGCGAGATTGAACAAGTTAATATTACCATTCAGGGAATAATAAAAAAACAGGTGGAGTTTTTTTGTGGCTACAAAGTATCTACAGAATATGGGCATAAAAGTCTACATTCTCTCTTGGTATGTACTAAAGTATTTACAGTATGCAACAACATGTCATCATGGAGGTAACAGTTGTTTTTACACGTTTCTAAACCCTGGGTGCTGAGAACATAGATAAAACACATATTTTTGCAGAACAAAGGGCACAGTTCCTCTGAGTATTCCACGGTAGCACGGATACGTAAGTGGTGGAGGTGTAAAGTGTTTCAGCACCATTGGAGATAAATACCCTGGCTGGCCAATAACGGAGCACTGACACAGGTGTGACATCACCAGGGATGCACAAAGTTTCTCCCATCAGCCTGAGCCAAAAATAGACCAATGATGATTTTATCCTACTACAGAGAATTCTGAACCTACCATGTTTCCAAAGATGTACAGTACTGTAAGGTGCATTTAATGAATGAAGTAGCATATGCAAGTGGGTTTTTTTTCAAATAAAAATGTTTACGTTATGTTAAAATATACACCACCGTTCAAAAGTTTGGGGTCACTTAGAAATGTTCTTGTTTTTGAAAGAAAATATAAAAAATTGTCCATTAAAGCTCAGTTGTGCACCGGGGCCTCCCACTCCTCTTTCTATTCTGGTTAGAGCCAGTTTGCACTGTTCTATGAAGGGAGTAGTACACAGCATTGTACGAGATCTTCAGTTTCTTGGCAATTTCTCACATGGAATAGCCTTAATTTCTCAGAACAAGAATAGACTAACGAGTTTCAGAAGAAGGTTCTTAGTTTCTGGCCATTTTGAGCCTGTAATCGAACCCACAAATGCTGATGCTCCAGATACTCAACTAGTCTAAAGAAGGCCAGTTTTATTGCTTCTTTAATCAGTACAACAGTTTTCAGCTGTGCTAACATAATTGCAAAAGGGTTTTCTAATGATCAATTAGCCTTTTAAAATGATAAACTTGGATTAGCTAACACAACGTGCCATTGGAACACAGGAGGGATGGTGGCTGATAATGGGCCTCTGTACGCCTATGTAGATATTCCATTAAAAATCAGCCATTTCCAGCTATAATAGTCATTTACAACATTAATAACGTTTACACTGTTTTTCTGATCAATTTGATGTTATTTTAACGGACAAAAAAATGTAATTTTTTTTTTTTTTTAAAGGACATTTCTAAGTGACCCCAAACTTTTGAACGGTAGTGTATTTCAAAAGGTATTTGTTAGTATGTGTGCGTACATACAGTACGTGCGTGTGTGTGCGCAGTGTGTTTGTGTTCCAACCTGAGTTATGTGTAATTTTACATATTGGAGTTCATTGCCCGGGGTAGGTGGATGTCTGAGTTACTGTAGGTGGGTGGCAGAGACGGTTGAGAGTAGGAGTAAAGGGTCAGAGTTTACAGGTAGAGTGGGAGACACACTGAGTTGAGTGATGACCTCATACTCACAGTGAACATGATCTGGCATCCACCTAAAATATAGTCCAGGAAGGTATAGTCCCTTTCAACCTGAGGAGACATTATTCAAACATTATTCAAACTCTGTTCATACTATTCCATACTCAAGCAAGTTCAAATTGTTTTTCCTATGGATACATAATTGGAGGAGGCGTGGCAGTGGCACTTTGATAGGATTCAGTAATTGGCTGCCTGAACAAAGGTGATTACTGCAGGCAGAACCGTGGTGGACTGTGTGAGACTGACAGGTGTTTTGTGCTGATATTAATACATGAATTAAATAGGGATTTGGAGCCATTACTCTAATCCCTGCCTGAAGCAAAGCCACATTACAGGCATTTGTTTTTTAATAAAAAATACTATTATGAACGACAATTCATTAGCTGTGTGCATAACGCTTTAATGTGGATTCATAATACATTTAAAGCTGTTTCCTTTTAGACTTAATATGCCTTTTTGTGATTTCCATAATGGATTGACTAATTAAGAGGCATAGTGTATATCTATTAGTCTCTGCGTGTTTTTTTATTTTTATTTCACCTTTATTTAACCAGGTAGGCTAGTTGAGAACAAGTTCTCATTTGCAACTGCGACCTGGCCAAGATAAAGCAAAGCAGTGTGACACAGACAACAACACAGAGTTACACATGGAGTAAACAATAAACAAGCCAATAACACAATAAACAAGTCAATGACACAGTAGAAAAAAGAAAGTCTATATACAGTGGGGCAAAAAAGTATTTAGTCAGCCACCAATTGTGCAAGTTCTCCCACTTAAAAAGATGAGAGAGGCCTGTAATTTTCATCATAGGTATACTTCAACTATGACAGACAAAATAAAAGAAAAAAAATCCAGAAAATCACATTGTAGGATTTTTAATGAATTTATTTGCAAATTATGGTGGAAAATAAGTATTTGGTCAATAACAAAAGTTTATCTCAATACTTTGTTATATACCCTTTGTTGGCAATGACAGAGGTCAACCGTTTTCTGTAAGTCTTCACAAGGTTTTCACACACTGTTGCTGGTATTTTGGCCCATTCCTCCATGCAGATCTCCTCTAGAGCAGTGATGTTTTGGGGCTGTTGCTGGGCAACACGGACTTTCAACTCCCTCCAAAGATTTTCTATGGGGTTGAGATCTGGAGACTGGCTAGGCCACTCCAGGACCTTGAAATGCTTCTTACGAAGCCACTCCTTCGTTGACCGGGCGGTGTGTTTGGGATCATTGTCATGCTGAAAGACCCAGCCACGTTTCATCTTCAATGCCCTTGCTGATGGAAGGAGGTTTTCACTCAAAATCTCACAATACATGGCCCATTCATTCTTTCCTTTACACGGATCAGTCGTCCTGGTCCCTTTGCAGAAAAACAGCCCCAAAGCATGATGTTTCCACCCCCATGCTTCACAGTAGGTATGGTGTTCTTTGGATGCAACTCAGCATTCTTTGTCCTCCAAACACGACGAGTTGAGTTTTTACCAAAAAGTTATATTTTGGTTTCATCTGACCATATGACATTCTCCCAATCTTCTTCTGGATCATCCAAATGCTCTCTAGCAAACTTCAGACGGGCCTGGACATGTACTGGCTTAAGCAGGGGGACACGTCTGGCACTGCAGGATTTGAGTCCCTGGCGGCGTAGTGTGTTACTGATGGTAGGCTTTGTTACTTTGGTCCCAGCTCTCTGCAGGTCATTCACTAGGTCCCCCCGTGTGGTTCTGGGATTTTTGCTCACCGTTCTTGTGATCATTTTGACCCCACGGGGTGAGATCTTGCGTGGAGCCCCAGATCGAGGGAGATTATCAGTGGTCTTGTATGTCTTCCATTTCCTAATAATTTCTCCCACAGTTGATTTCTTCAAACCAAGCTGCTTACCTATTGCAGATTCAGTCTTCCCAGCCTGGTGCAGGTCTACAATTTTGTTTCTGGTGTCCTTTGACAGCTCTTTGGTCTTGGCCATAGTGGAGTTTGGAGTGTGACTGTTTGAGGTTGTGGACAGGTGTCTTTTATACTGATAACAAGTTCAAACAGGTGCCATTAATACAGGTAACGAGTGGAGGACAGAGGAGCCTCTTAAAGAAGAAGTTACAGGTCTGTGAGAGCCAGAACTCTTGCTTGTTTGTAGGTGACCAAATACTTATTTTACACCATAATTTGCAAATAAATTCATTAAAAAATCCTACAATGTGATTTTCTGGAATTTTTTTTCTCATTTTGTCTGTCATAGTTGAAGTGTACCTATGATGAAAATTACAGGCCTCTCTCATCTTTTTAAGTGGGAGAACTTGCACAATTGGTGGCTGACTAAATACTTTTTTGCCCCACTGTACAGTGTGTGCAAAAGGCATGAGGAGGTAGGCAATAAATAGGCCATAGGAGCGAATAGTTACAATTTAGCAGATTAACACTGGAGTGATAAATGAGCAGATGATGGTGTGCAAGTAGAGATACTGGTGTGCAAAAGAGCAGAAAAGTAAATGAAATAAAAACAGTATGGGGGTGAGGTAGGTAGATTGGGTGGGCTATTTACAGATGGACTATGTACAGCTGCAGCGATCGGTTAGCTGCTCAGATAGTTGATGTTTAAAGTTGGTGAGGGAAATAAAAGTCTCCAACTTCAACGATTTTTGCAATTCGTTCCAGTCACTGGCAGCAGAGAACTGGAAGGAAAGGCGGCCAAATGAGGTGTTGGCTTTGGGGATGATCAGTGAGATATACCTGCTGGAACGTGTGCTACGGGTGGGTGTTGTTATCGTGACCAGTGAACTGAGATAAGGCGGAGCTTTACCTAGCATAGACTTATAGATGACCTGGAGCCAGTGGGTCTGGCGACGAATATGTAGTGAGGGCCAGCCGACTAGAGCATACAGGTCGCAGTGGTGGGTGTTATAAGGTGATTTGGTAACAAAACGGATGACACTGTGATAGACTGCATCCAGTTTGCTGAGTAGAGTATTGGAAGCTATTTTGTAGATGCATCGCTGAAGTTGAGGATTGGTAGGATAGTCAGTTTTACTAGGGTAAGTTTGGCGGCGTGAGTGAAGGAGGCTTTATTGCGAAATAGAAAGCCGATTCTAGATTTGATTTTGGATTGTTTAATACGAGTTTGGAAGGAGAGTTTACAGTCTAGCCAGACACCTAGGTATTTATAGTTGTCCATATATTCTAGGTCAGAACCGTCTAGGGTGGTGATGCTAGTCGGGCGGGCGGGTGCGGGCAGCGAACGGTTGAAAAGCATGCATTTGGTTTTACTAGCGTTTAAGAGCAGTTGGAGGCCACGGAAGGAGTGTTGTATGGCATGGAAGCTCATTTGGAGGTTAGTTAGCACAGTGTCCAAGGAAGGGCCAGAAGTATACAGAATGGTGTCGTCTGCGTAGAGGTGGATCAGGGAATCGCCCGCAGCAAGAGCGACATCATTGATATATACAGAGAAAAGAGTCGGCCCGAGATTGAACCCTGTGGTACCCCCATAGAGACTGCCAGAGGTCCGGACAACATGCCCTGCGATTTGACACACTGAACTCTGTCTGCAAAGTAGTTGGTGAACAAGGCGAGGCAGTCATTAGAAAAACCAAGGCTATTGAGTCTGCCGATAAGAATACGGTGATTGACAGAGTCGAAAGCCTTGGCCAGGTCGATGAAGATGGCTGCACAGTATTGTCTTTTATCGATGGCGGTTATGATATCGTTTAGTACCTTGAGCGTGGCTGAGGTGCAGCCGTGATCAGCTCAGAAGCCGGATTGCACAGCGGGGAAGATACGGTGGGATTCGAAATGGTCAGTGATCTGTTTGTTAACTTGGCTTTCGAAGACTTTAGATAGGCAGGGCAGGATGGATATAGGTCTGTAACAGTTTGGGTCTAGGGTGTCACCCCCTTTGAAGAGGGGGATGACCGCGGCAGCTTTCCAATCTTTAGGGATCTTGGACGATACGAAAGAGAGGTTGAACAGGCTGGTAATAGGGGTTGCAACAATGGCGGCGGATAGTTTTAGAAAGAGAGGGTCCAGATTGTCTAGCCCAGCTGATTTGCACGGGTCCAGGTTTTGCAGCTCTTTCAGAACATCTGCTCTCTGGATTTGGGTGAAGGAGAAGTTGGGGAGGCTTGGGCGAGTAGCTGCAGGGGGGACGAAGCTGTTGGCCGGGGTTGGAGTAGCCAGGAGGAAGGCATGGCCAGCCGTTGAGAAATGCTTATTGAAATTTTCGATTATCATGGATTTATCAGTGGTGACCGTGTTACCTAGCCTCAGTGCAGTAGTTCACCTTGCATGACTTCAGAATGATGATTCCAGAGTTTTTGTAGCTCTTTTTCTTCTTCTGTTTTTTCGGATTAATGCATTCAAATTCGACCTGGCGGAAAGGAACACTAAGTGAAAAATTACAACTAAGACCCATCTGCACACCCACACAATTTACACTCATTCTCACACCAGCTCTATTTGCATTTCTGCCATTAGCAAATGACAGAAGGTTTTCAGGAAGAAGTTGGCAGCCAAAAACTGAAGTAAAATGTAACTTCCTACTTCTCTCACCAGGTGTTACCAAGCTGTAAAATAAAGTGTTACCCAACATCCCTTAGTGAGGTTAAAACAGGCAGTAGATTGAATTCGTGTTAGTAAATAAACACTTGCGAATATCCAAATGAACGGGCATCCTCCATTCAGAATTGGTGAGCTGTGTTAGGTGCATTGAGTGTCTTAAGTGAGTCATTCACTCACAGTGAGAAGTGCGTTGAGATTGGAGACAATGTGAAAATGGTCTTAGATCCACATCAAAGCATGACTAACCCATACAGAACAAAACCCCATAGATAAACAGGAACAGATCTAGAATACATCCCTCACCTCCAGTGAATTCTGGGCTTCACTCATCTTGGTGACAGTGGTCTGAAACTCTCCAATGAAGTCAGGACTTCCGTCGTTGTCGTAATCATAGCACAGTACCTGCAATATGAGACAACCCACAGGAAGGACAAAAAGATCAGAACATTCCGTCATACCACAAGAAATCACTTAAAATGTATTTGGCTTTTCACATATATTAAAGGGGATTCCCTCGCTAACATTTTCATGCCATCGTCCTCAGATTAATGCACATGTTGGTAAACCTCACTTACCTTGATGCTCCTGTCTACGTCCCCATCACAGAGGGAGATGAGTGGTACTGTGAAGGGCTTCCACACCGGGTCCAGAGTGTTCTTTATAACCTGCAGCACAAAAACAGCTACAGAGATCCAACTTCTTCCATGTCATTTGGAAGACAGAACTCAGAAGCTAGGTCAATCCAGTTAACGTATTACCAGGTGGTAATACACTTTGTTAGTGATTTAATACACTTAGTTCTACAGTGATGACATTGAAATAGTCTAAACAGCCACCCCTGACCAACTACCGAGCCAACTCACCTCTGTCCTGTGGACCAACATCCATTTCCCATCATCTCCTTGCTTGTGGAACTCTAGGTAAGGGTCTGATTTACCAAAGAAATCCTGCAAAACAAAGCAATCTTGTTTGACAATGGCCCACATAGCTGCCAGCATACCACGGTGAAGACTTGGAGAGGAAATTGTTGTTGTTTCATGAGCATTGTCTTTATTGACAAAATCATTTTGTTGTTCCAAATATTACGTAAGAACTTCTTAACAGTGATGATAATATGGTACTACGTGGGCAGTGACTCTTACCTTCTTGTCAAGCTTTCTCCCATACAAGGTCAGTGTGATTACTCTATTGTCTGACAGCTCCAACGCAGTTATCTGTACACAAGAGAAACCGTTACTGTATTGTATCCAGTGTAAAACTGTACCATTTTACAGAACGTGTATGTGTGAGTGTGTGTGTGTGTGTATGTGTGAGTGTGAGTGTGTATGTGTGAGTGTGAGTGTGTATGTGTGAGTGTGAGTGTGAGTCTGTATGTGTGAGTGTGTGTTTATGTGTGTGTGTGTAGTGTGTGTGTGTGTGTGTGTGTGTGTGTGTGTGTGTGTGTGTGTGTGTGTGTGTGTGTGTGTGTGTGTGTGTGTGTGTGTGTGTGTGTGTGTGTGTGTGTGTGTGTGTGTGTGTGTGTGGACATGTCTTTATTTCTTGGATCGCTCTGTGGGTATGAGTTGTGCAAGCATGATGTTCTCACTGTGATGGTTCCTTTCCCAGCTGGCTTGCCATTGGCCAAGGTCAGTGACCGGTGAAGTTTCTTATTGGACACAATCTAAAGGTAACAGACCAGAGAGAGAAGGTGAAAATGCCCAACTGCAAATAAACATAACAAACAGGTGATAAACAGATGCAGAAAGGGGTCACAGACAGACTCTAAGAACAGTGTGACAGGTAGCATACCACCCCCAGTGTACAGATGTACTCTCCCAGGAAGTCATGCTCATACAGCTGGCTGCTGCACTTGTCCTCATCAAACAGGGCAAACTTGAGCTTCTGGACCTCCTCAAAATGGTAGTCCACCTTAAATTTCACCCCAAACACTGGATTCAGGTTATTTACCGCAGTCTCTGTTCGACCAATCTGAAAATGATACACAGGAATATGGTTTTGTCAAACAGGTACTGTATTCACACACACAAACGTGCCAACACCGAGTACACAGAGTGGAGCACAGGAGGTTGGTTGCACCTCAATTGGGGAGAACAGGCTCGTGGTAATGACTGGAGCAGAATTGGTGGAATGGTGTCAAATACATCAATCACATGGGTTCCATGTGTTTGATGCCATTCCATTTACTCCGTTTCAGCCATTATTATGAGCCGTCCTCCCCTCAGCAGCCTCCACTGGATTGGAGGTGGACATGTGGGGGTGTGTAAGGTTGAAAAGGCCTTATTCATGTGAAAGATAAACCTAGCTGGTGGTGACTAACACAGTGTATGTGTGACTCACTGATAGAATATTCACATAGTCCTCGACCCCTATTGTGCTCTCATCTCTGAGGCTAGACTGGCGCAAACTGTACATTCCAACGCTGCTCTGTCTGTTTGACTGGAACCCCTCGCCTCTGTGTCTCTCCCAGCGTCTTTTCTGACTGTTACCTCCCTCCCCTTTCTGTGCTATAACACTTCCCTCTTTACCCCCACAGCACAGATGGCTCCTCCACCCAGAGTGAACCCTTCTCTCATGCCGAGACAGATAGGAAGAAAAGCCCTTCCCTTTAAAAACCCTTCACTCCTCTATTTCTTCTCTGCGTTTTTGTTTCATATAGCTTTGGAATGTTTGTGTATAGTTGTGTGTTTTATGAGCTGTAGCTTTCATCATGATCCAAAGAGAAACCATTGTCAGGATGGCTACATGCTCAGTGTGTTTTAAGAGATTAAATGTTACACCTCTGGAATAGTAAACATCCTCCGAGGTACTTTTTACATATAGGCTCCCCGTTTTCAAATCCCACTGGGTATTTTCCATGTCCCTTCCCTGTTTGCCTGTAAGTTCCATTCCTCATTACTCTTTCCACTCTCTTTCCACGCATCAAGAACATAATTGTTTCCGTCCAAATTTCCATGGTAACTGCAGCAACCGCTTTGCTGGTTTCATGTTGGAGCCTGCCCTGTTGACAGACAGCCCAAGCCTGCAGCGATCACACTTAGCCTGCTTCAACACAACAGTACCCAGGCAGGCAGGCATGTCTTTCTCTGGCAATGAGAGGGCACCCGGAGCACACACAGATCCACACTCCTCAAGACACCACAGCTTCAAAGACGGCTCTGGATTGATGTTTCTCCATTATACATTGATAACACTGTGTGTTATTGCGAACTTGGCGAGCATCAATCAATAAAACATTGAGAGTAATCAACAGTCAGAGGATATTTATTAATGATTATTTCACCCTCTCAAGTGGTTTACTTCACCACTTTATTCAACCCCTACAATCCTTCATTCCTTCCACTTTTCCAACAGTCATTTCTCCTTTTTTCTTCCTTTATAATTGACCCCCTCAACCTTTCCCACACATGCCCACCCTCCTCCCCTCACCTCAACCCAGTTGCTGTCCACCTCGTGGAAGAGCACTAAGAAGGGGTCAGACTTGGAGGCCACGTCTCTGTCCAGCAGGTTGCCACAGCACACGGACAGCTCCACCCTAGTGACGCAATTCTGGGGACCCATGGTTGGCCCAGAGTCAGGCCCCGTGCCAAGCGTGTAGGCCATGCTCGCAGGAGTGTCAGCCCTCCCACAGCCTAGGAACACACATAGCACAGAGAAACAGCACTATGAATGACATTACTGTAGCATGGAGCATTCAGTAGAGAGTCATAGGTTCAAAATAAGATAGAGAGATGCACAAAAACATGAGGATGTTTAATGCAGGGCGGTTAATGACAGAGAATTTGGGACCTATCATAAATTCTCATATTCCAAATTCAATAGAACATAAAACACATATTTGATCCATGTGCAGTATTCAGAGAGTTGAATGAATCAATTCAGCTGCATGAAAAACAAAGGTCAGGGTCGCATGCAGAATAATTGATATACAGGGGTCCTTCATGTGTCATATGAGAGAATAAAAGCTGTACTCTGTCAAACATTCATACACAGGTAACGTAATGTAAGGACATGAGGAGTGTGGTGAGGGCTCTTGTTGCTAAGATACTGATGTGCCATTGTGTAAGACCCTCCCTCCACTGCTGGTGCTAGTGGAACCAGGGTATAGGAAATGGATTATAATACCAACAGATCACAGATGTAGGACTGCATACAGTGCATTTGAGAAGTATTCAGACCCTTTTACTTTTTCCACATTTTGTTACGTGACTTATTCTATAATGGATTCAATAGTTTTTTCCCTCATCAATCTACACAGAATACCCCATAATAACAAAGCAAATTGTAATAAAAAAAATAATAATGAAAACAGAAATATCACATTGACCCTTTACTCAGTACTTTGTTGAAGCACCTTTGGCACCAATTACAGCCTCGAGTCTTCTTGGGTATTACGCTATAAGCTTGGCACACCTGTATTTGGGGAGTTTCTCCCATTCTTCTCTGCAGATCCTCTCAAGCTCTGTCAGGTTAGATGGGGAGCGTCGCTGCACAGCTATTTTCAGGTCTCTCCAAAGATGTTTGATCAGGTTCAAGTCCGGGCTCTGGCTAAGCCACTCAAGGACATTCAGAGACTTGTCACGAAGCCACTCCTGCGTTGTCTTGGCTGTGTACTTAGGGTCGTTGTCCTTTTGTAAGGTGAACCTTCGCCCCAGTCTGAGGTCTTGAGTGCTCTGGAGCAGGTTTTCATCAAGGATCTCTCTGTACTTTGCTCCGTTCATCTTTCCCTCAATCCTGACAAGTCTCACAGTCCCTGCCGCTGAAAAACATCCCCACAGCATGATGGTTTCCTCCAGAAGTGACGCTTGGCATTCATGCCATCTTGGTTTCATCAGACCAGAGAATCTTGTTTCTCATGGTCCGAGAGTCCTTAGGTACCTTTTGGCAAACTCCAAGCGAGCTGTCATGTGTCTTTTACTGAGGAGTGGCTTCGGTCTGGTCACTCCACCATAAAGGCCTGATTGGTGGAGTGCTGCAGAGATGGTTGTCCTTCTGGAAGGTTCTCCCATCTCCATAGAGCAACTCTGGAGCTCTCAGAGTGACAGAGCTCCTCCCTGACCAAGACCCTTCTGCCCCGATTGTTCAGTGTTGCCGGGCGGCCAGCTCTAGGAAGAGTCTTGGTGTTTCCAAACTTCTTCCATTTAAGAATGACGGAGGCCACTGTGTTGTTGGGGACCTTCAATGCTGCAGACATTTTTTGGTACCCTTCCCCAGATCTGTGCCTCGAAACAATCCTGTCTCGGAGCTCAACGGACAATTCCTTTGACCTCATGGCTTAGTTTTTGCTCTGACATGCACTGTCAACTGTGGGACCTTATATAGACAGGTGTGTGCCTTTCCAAATCATGTCCAATCAATTAAGTTGGTGAAACATCTCAAGGATGATCAATTGAAACAGGATGCACCTGAGCTCAATTTTGAGTTTCATAGCAAAGAGTCTGAATACTTATGTAAATAAGGTATTTCTGTTTTTATTTTTAATACATTTGCACAAATATCAAAAACACTGTTTTCACTTTGTCATTATGGGGTATTGCGTGTAGATTGACGAGAATATATTTTTTTAATTCCATTGTAGAATAAGGCTGTAACATAATAAAATGTGGAAAAGGGGAAGGGGTCTGCATACTTTCCGAATGCACTGTATGTTGTACCATAAGTAATGAACTGAAGTAATGCATTGTAAGATTATAATGAACACTGAAAATATTTTTATTTTACCAAAATGCGCATTTTTTCTAAATTTTTATTTATTATTATTTTTTATTTTTTTATTTTACCTTTATTTAACTAGGCAAGTCAGTTAAGAACAAATTCTTATTTTCAATGACGGCCTAGGAACAGTGGGTTAACTGCCTGTTCAGGGGCAGAACGACAGATTTGTACCTTGTCAGCTCGGGGATTTTAAACTTGCAACCTTTCGGTTACTAGTCCAACGCTCTAACCACTAGGCTACCCTGCCGCCCATTGTCATTTTCTGATATGGTTAATGGACTGTTATATGTAGGCGCCGTATATGACGCTCTCTATGACGCTTGTTCCATCTAAAGGTCGTATATGAGGCTCTCTATGACGCCCGTTCCATCTAAAGGTCATATATGAGGCTCCTAATGACGCTCGTTCCATCTAAAGGTCGTATATGAGGCTCTCTATGACGCTCGTTCCATCTAAAGGTCATATATGAGGCTCCTAATGACGCTCGTTCCATCTAAAGGTCATATATGAGGCTCCTAATGACGCTCGTTCCATCTAAAGGTCATATATGAGGCTCTCTATGACGCTCGTTCCATCTAAAGGTCGTATATGAGGCTCTCTATGACGCTCGTTCCATCTAAAGGTCGTATATGAGGCTCTCTATGACGCTCGTTCCATCTAAAGGTCGTATATGAGGCTCTCTATGACGCTCGTTCCATCTAAAGGTCGTATATGAGGCTCTCTATGACGCTCGTTCCATCTAAAGGTCGTATATGAGGCTCTCTATGACGCTCGTTCCATCTAAAGGTCGTATATGAGGCTCTCTATGACGCTCGTTCCATCTAAAGGTCGTATATGAGGCTCTCTATGACGCTCGTTCCATCTAAAGGTCATATATGAGGCTCTCTATGACGCTCGTTCCATCTAAAGGTCGTATATGAGGCTCTCTATGACGCTCGTTCCATCTAAAGGTCATATATGAGGCTCTCTATGACGCTCGTTCCAGCTAAAGGTCATATATGGGGCTCTCTATGACGCTCGTTCCATCTAAAGGTCATATATGAGGCTCCTAATGACACTCGTTCCATCTAAAGGTCATATATGAGGCTCCTAATGACGCTCGTTCCATCTAAAGGTCGTATATGAGGCTCTCTATGAAGCTCGTTCCATCTAAAGGTCATATATGAGGCTCTCTATGACGCTCGTTCCATCTAAAGGTCATATATGAGGCTCCTAATGACGCTCGTTCCATCTAAAGGTCATATATGAGGCTCCTAATGACGCTCGTTCCATCGAAAGGTCCTATATGAGGCTCCTAATGACGCTCGTTCCATCTAAAGGTCGTATATGAGGCTCTCTATGACGCTTGTTCCATCTAAAGGTCGTATATGAGGCTCCTAATGACGCTCGTTCCATCTAAAGGTCGTATATGAGGCTCTCTATGACGCTTGTTCCATCTAAAGGTCGTATATGAGGCTCTCTATGAAGCTCGTTCCATCGAAAGGTCTTATATGAGGCTCTCTATGACGCTCGTTCCATCTAAAGGTCGTATATGAGGCTCTCTATGACGCTCGTTCCATCTTAAGGTCATATATGAGGCTCTCTATGACGCTTGTTCCATCTAAAGGTCGTATATGAGGCTCTCTATGACGCTCGTTCCATCTTAAGGTCATATATGAGGCTCTATGACGCTCGTTCCATCTAAAGGTCATATATGAGGCTCCTAATGACGCTCGTTCCATCTAAAGGTCGTATATGAGGCTCTCTATGAAGCTCGTTCCATCGAAAGGTCTTTCCATTATCAATAATTAGATTCAACCAAAGCAAAAGTGTACAATGGGAGCACACTGAAGTGTACAGCATCATAAACATAAACACATCACACACTTCCAACCAAATCATAAGCATCTTCATGGATGGATGGATTCGCAAGCAAGTGTACAAAAGTATCATATTCTCAATTGCTTGTATAATGTAAACAGTTAAATGTTGTTTTGGTATCAGCAAAAATATTATACAGAAGACATCAGCATAGTCTTGCTCACATACCAAAAATAAAGAGGGTGATAACTCACTCCATATCCCCAAACAGCCCCTCAGGCTCAGTCCATCCAACATTACAGTCACTGGAGTTAACACATTCTTCACACCTAAGGCAAAGCTCTGGCCAGAGTACGATACGCATCTTTGTGGGGTAGTAGGAAATGGGGAAAGACTACAGGATCTGAATGAGTCTAGAACTGTCTCAGTGACTTGAATTCTAAAATAAATAATGCCACATACTGTAGGCGTATTGAAGTTCAAATAAAATCTTTGATACTTTAACCTATTAGTTTACATTTTGCCATGTGCGTCGCTGAATATTCCATTATATAATCACACACTGAAAACTGATTTGAATACAGTAGGCTACCTAAAAGAGTTACAGACCCAAGTCACCACTCTCAGTATCATGTTGTTCTCCTCTCTGTGTTCAGTGTGGTAGAGGGAAGTGACCTCACAGATAAATACAGGTCTGGTTGTCTGCAAACATAAAGGGCCCCTCAGGTGCCCCTTGAGCTGTTCTAATCAGCAGGAAAACTTTTCTCAGACCATTTATTCAGATGGTAAAAATATTAAATTGGGTACTGGGCCAGTAACTAGGGACTTTATCTTCAAATGGTCCAGGCTAAATCAACACATATAGATACGCATAGATCTATCGAGATGACTATCAATCAAGACAATTGTCAACCCAAGCTGAAAATTGCATTCCCATCTTCACTAATCTCAGTGCTGGAGGACTAGACTGACTGCATCATCTCATCTACTGTGAGAGCAAATGTCACTTGAGAATACTTATGGGGTGGGTGAGAATTTTGATGGTTGCGTACAATGGAAATTCAAAACATTTCAGAATAGATTTTAACTACCAACAAAAGGGATGAGCACAGGTAAATCCAGAGAAAGATGGAGCAAAGATAGATACAGAAAGAGAGAGTATATGTCCCTTTTTAATAGATAGATAAGAGTGAACCAGAGAAGTAAAGACATGAGTCTCAGAGGAGACTGACATTTCTACTTTAGAACTAGTGACAACTGACTCCGTTTCCTCTTGTGGTTGACAGCTTGAGCTTTGTGCTTTCTTTTCACATTAACATCTGACATATCCTGTGTGCCACCATAAATATTTGCATCAGTTTGCAATTTCATGAAATAGTACGTTGAACATTACAATTACAATCAATCAATATCCTCTTACCCCTACCCCTATCAAATACACTGACAATATTTCAGTCAGCACACATTGGAACAGATTGTATTTTTTATTAAAAGAGACATTTACTTAATTGACATGTTTCAAGACATAATATAGGAACATCGTTAAATCGCATAGGATAAAAATACACAAGTGTCCCAATATTCACTTACCTTGGTAAATGTGATTTTTTACTAATACTCTTCTCTGAAGAACGCTTCTTCTTGATAACTTTAACACTTTTCTTTCTATGCACACATTGACGTTATTTTCATGATGTCCAAAACATATAATCAAGGGAATACAAATTGTTGTGGTTGGCCGCGAGGGGAGGTCATTCTGGTCTGTGACAGTCTCTCGCCGAGTGCTGTAGTGGAGCAATTGAAGTGGTCACGCATTGCAACTCCACCCGACTCAATGCCTTCAGCAAAATGAGAACATAAATGCTCTGGTTCGGGAATAGCTACATACTTTTCTTAACATAGACTATTATTGTGTAATCATTAATCATGGCCGAATGTTATATAGCTCAATGCGTTTGACACATAAGTACAGTATATTAGGGTACATTACTGTTTCCATTAAAGTTAACCCTAAAAGCCCCAACATATTTTTATCTTAAAAAATGTCAAGCACAAGCAGTAACATATTTACTTTCCTTAACCCTTTGTAACACATGTTTTTGCTTTTAATTCCCCAAAATAAGCATATATTACATTTATTTGACACATTTACACTCAAATGTATGCACTGATACAAAACATGCTCTTTCCATGAAATAGACTGACCAGGTGAATCCAGGTGAAAGCTATGATCCCTTATTGATGTCACTTGTTAAATCCACTTCAATCTGTATAGATGAAGGGGAGGAGAAAGGTTAAAGAAAGATTTCTAAACCTTGTGACAATTGAAACATGGATTGTGCCATTCAGAGGGTGAACGGGGAAGACAAAATATTTGAGTGCTTTTGAATGGGATATGGTAGTAGGTGCCTGGAGGTGTGTCAAGAACGGCAACGCTGCTGTGTATTTCACGCTCAACAGTTTCCCATGTGTATTCAGAATGTTCCACCACCCAAAGGACATCCAGCCCAACTGTGGGAAGCATTGGAGTCAACATGGGCCAACATTCCTGTGGAACGCGTTGTACAACTTGTTGAGTCCATGAACCGACGAATTGAGGCTGTTCTGAGGGGAAAAAGGGGGGTGGTGGAGGTGCAACTCAATATTAGGAAGGTATTCCTAATGTTTGGTACACTCGGTGTACGTTTTTTGCAACTTGTGATAGGGTTTTGTTTCTGAGAAATAGACGATTTTGCTTATTTGATGTACCGATACGACCTAAGATAGTCTGGGCGTTATAGGCCCAGTGCCATCAGACTTATAGTTCTGACTGAAGAGTTTAATTCCAAAACGCTATAATGTATCCATTTTCAGAAATGTTGGTAAATTAGCTTTTATTGTTTAAAGAACTTAGTGAAAAAACTAATATCTTCCATATCTAATCATTGGCATGTTCAAATGACAGTATTTGTTTAAAATCTATCACTTGATGGTTTCATTTCAGACAAATGTTATTTTGCAAAACGCTATATGTCACACCCTGATCTGTCTCACCCTTCTTATGCTCGTCTCCACCCCCCTCCAGGTGTCACCCATTTCTCCCAATATCTCCTGTGCATTTATACCTGTGTTTTCTGTCTATTGCCAGTTCGTCTTGTCAAGCGTACCAGCGCGTTAACCGTCCCTTGACCTGTAGTTTGCCTGCCCCGTTTTGTGATAAACATCTGTGATTCGAACTGTCTGCATCTGGGTCTTATCCTGAGTCCTGATAATATATCAGTCTCAAACGCAGATAAATTAGTACTGCTAGGTTTTACACAGTCAAATGTAACAAAAAAACTACATTTTTAATAAAGAACTGCACAAATGATTCATTTGTGACATCAATATTTTATAACTCAACACAGTAATATGGAATCTGTATGTAAAACATTTAGCAGATGCTCTTATCTAGAGCAACTTACAGTTGGTGCAGTCATCTTAAGACAGCTACAGTCAATTGTCCAGGTCCAAAGTTCTAACTTTTCCATTGGGTCGGGTCCTGTTTGATTGTCATCAAGTCCTGGGTTTATGTAACTACAGCTGATAGAACTGAGTGGACCCGACCCCAGCTCTGCATAGCCTATAGCATATTTATTTCACACTAATAAAAGGTGAATTTATTGACTTTATAGAAGGCTTAGCCAACATATAAAGAACTATAACTATTTGTTAACCAGAAGAGCAACTTGGCTGATAAAACAATTTCTGTCACTCGGGTCCAGTCTGGTCTAGGGTATGGGTCAGGTCTAGTTGTAATTGGGTCCATTCGGATTCCGTTAAAAAAATCCCTGGTCAGTTCGGGTTATTTTGTCAAATTAACAAGACATAAAAATAATACACTATGTAAACATTTCAAATGAAGGCACCCAGTTTATTTTCCCTACTGATTCACAATACAACCTCCTGTTATGAAATTGTATTGCCATCTAGAGGTATGTTCAGATAAAGAAAACCACTATTTACATGGAATATGAAAAAGACGTCTCACACTTTATTAGACCAAAGTGCATGTGAGATTAAAACATGAACATTACAAAAACAAGTTTGAGGAATAAGAAATAAATTAGCAGATGAGCAGAAATGCATCTAATAACATAAGTGAAACATGAGCAGTGACATTAGAATCCAGCAGTGCAAGAGAACTAATACTAAAGTGTAAGAAATAAGAATCACACCAAGCAGTGGTTTCCATCAGAAAAACAATATTTCAACTCTACCTCAATGCTTAGTTAACATATGGGGAGAGATCAACATCACATAAATAGTTCAAGTTTTACAAACCAAGATAGAGAGCGGGAACACCTGAAGCATAAACTTGAGTTATTAGTTTGTCATTTGCTCACTCTTTCGACCTGAGGTGAACATTTGTTTTTAGCAAAACAAACAATCAATAAATTCCTGATTCAAAAATCAATCCAGAAATAAATACGAAAGTGGAAAGAGACTATGAGCTGATTGTCCAGGAAGAGGAAGGAAGATAGCGAGAGATTTCTCTCATCTCTTACCAGGGTTGGAATAAAGGTTCACTGTTCCTCCTCCTCCTGGATGATATTATTGTTTGTTTGAATTTGATGACATGTAAACAAAATCAACTTTAAGTGCATAAAACAAAAGTGCAAGTTTACTGTTCTGCTGACACACTGAATGAGTGAGATTAGATCTTAGACTATGTGGAGGAGAAGTTGAGCCTCTTCTCTCTCTGTCTCAGTTTCTGGGCATCACTGGTAGAAATAACATTCCTCCACAGTCTGGTCAAACACAGGGAGAGGACATTTGTAAAAATGGCATTGCACACAAAGGCAGTATCCAAATTAATAGCCAGTATAATACATTTATACAATTGACAGTTTACCAACTAAAAACTTCCAAGATATTTACCTGATCACTTCAACTGATGGACAAGACTGTAAGCTTCTGGCAAGTGCCTCTGCTCCAATAGTGCTGATACTGTTAGACTCTAGACTAAAATCAAAGATATAAAAGAACATCTGATTATAAAATCCTTTGAAAACATGTCAATGTAAAAGCGTACACTTAGCACTCACTCAAGTCTCCTTAGCTTCTGGCATTGTGGTAAAACCTCGGCAAGCTTCACTGCGACATCATCTCCACAATCATTCCACGCAAAACTGACGAAATGGACAGGGAGTGAAAAAGGGAGCGAGGAAACATGGTCAAATCAGTCGTGAATATTCAGATCATGATGAATATTGCTCTGTGCTGTCTGGATTTCCCTTACCTGACATCCTCTGCACAGACACAGTGAGCCAGGCTGTCAGCCAGACCAGCAAGCTCTGAAGTCCCTATGGAGGTCAAGCTGGAAGACAACTAGTACATTAAAAGCTTGTCTCTTGGGCAGGGAATACACAGTATCTATTATAGCAGATTACACATAGATATATATCTTACTGTATCTTTGTCAAATACTTCATGGAGATCAAGGCTTTGGAGATACTGACAGATCCTTTTGTACCAATCTCATTCTCTGAGAGACTTTTCACAAAATCACAACCATGAACATAAACAAGGGTTAGGGTTGCAGTTACATGGCATAAAATCAATAAATAAACGTAACATGATCCAAACCACACAAACTGATGGTAATAGACTTACTCTAGAACCCTGAAGTGAGTGAGAGTGGGCAGAACTTGTCCCATCTTGGCAGCACAGGCAAGGCTGAGATTGTTCCTGGACAGACTGGAATATAAAGTCATAGGTCAAACGGTGCATTGTTTGCAGTCAAAATTCAAAGAGTAATTTTGGTCATTGTGAAAGCCCAGTGGAAATAGTACACTTTGGGCTTGGCCTTACTTGAGCTCCTCCAGTGCTGTGCAGGTTGTCAGGGCCTGGACCAGCCTCTCTCCTGCTTGGTCACTGATGCAGTTTCCTGACAGGCTGAGACACAAAAAAGGAAAGAGTCTGGTTGTGTGTTTTATATAGTCTATAGAAATATGGACCAACATTCTCCATCTTCTAATCATTGAGAGGAAAATGTGTCCATTTCATATCATAGCTCATAGTGTTACAGCAGTATGTTTCCTCTGCAACAGTTCAGGAAGTAGAATAAGCTGGACTTTGTGATGGAGAAAACAGAATTATATAATAACGTTGCAATAACAAATAAATCAGCACTTTGAACCAGCTTTATACCTTTTTGATGATGATACATCTACAATTGTCTGCCTAAATCCCACACACACCAATGTTGAAGCCCATTGGAATATTAGCTGACACGTTCTAAGATCGGGTCATGTGACAGATTCCTGATTCATATCTTAGCTTCATTTGACACATTAATGATGCAGTCTATTTTTTGTCCAGGGCCATTCCCCATCCATTCCTCCAGTCCAATAATCCCTACCTGATCTTCCTCAGGCCTGTCCAGGTGGGCAGGTGTTTGATAAGCTCCTCCACTCCTTTATCCGACATCCTCATCCCCTCCAACCTGCAGGCCAGACACACATTGACAATACCACATCAAACGTGATGTCTAGTCCATGCAGAAGTCAAATACTTCTTGACATTTGTGTTATCGTGGTTCTACTCACTCTATCTCCTCCATCCCTCTGAGCCCCTCCAGAGAGGCCAGCAGGACCAGAGTGGCCCCCTCCCATGGGGATCCAGTCACCATGGTAACTGTATTATTCAGACTACGGGACGGATCACATATCATTGGTAAAGAAAACACTCTACACCAAATCTGTCTCAAGCAGAGCAAAGTCCACTACATTCTCAGTCAGGGAGCACTACTCACTTCAGCCTCTTCAAGGAGGTCATAGCATGGAGCCCTTGGGCCAGGCACACTGTGCTCTCCTCATCCAGCTGTACAGAGTCAAGGCTGTGGACAGGATACAGATATTTAACTCATGCCCTTAATAATAATAATAATAATCATAATTTACCTGATCCCTTCCAGAGAGAGGCACTGTCCCAGCCCTCTCACCAGCTCCAAGGCCCCTGCTGGTGTCCAACCATAGCAGAGGGACAGACTACAGGACGGAGGGCACAGCATTAGTATTGTTGCATCACTGGCCAGGTGGTTGAATACAAGAATACAAGAGTTCTTACTTGATTGTTCTGAGACGAGGAAAGTTTTGGAGTGTTCTGGTCAGAGCTACAGCTCCTCTGTCAGTAATCACATGACCAGACAAACTGAGACAGGAGAGAGTGGTGACAGGTCAGAGTCAGGAACAAAAAATAAAAAGTAGGCATAGGGGATGAATGACAATCACTTACTTTAAGCTCTCAATGCTTTTAGCCTGCAACAACCCCTCGACAAGGAGCAATACCACATCTTCAGAGGTTTCTTTTGATTCAAGACTAGGAAAAAAAGAAAATATGTTTTTCATGTGTAGCCTAAGATAGTCATCCTCGGTCATCAAAACCCTGTAAAGCCTTTCCAACCCCCAAAATCCATAACATCAGCCTTACCTGAGTATCCTCAGACTAGCTAAGGATGGTAGGACAGAGCAGAGCAACTCTGCTCCCACTCTACCAATGCTGTTCAATGACAAACTAAAGAGGAAAATAAGAAATATGTATAACTTAAAACTAAATTAGACATTAGAATCACTTTCACTACTTCCAAAGTATTGCCAGGTCTGTTTCTCACAGATACTTACTCTAGCTCCTGTAGCAGAACACACCTCTGAAACACAGTCTGCAGAGACACTAGGTGGTGCCCTTGCACTGCACAGTCTACCAGGCTGAAAGACACAAGAGGCAGGAGCATATGATAGGGAGAGCTCACATGCAGTAACCAGTTCTGAGCCAGCTCACACACATTCCTGTTGATGTAGGAATAATAGAGGAAGATGCTTTCACCTTATGGTCACGGTAGCCAGAGAGCCAGACATGTCTGTAGAAGTGCCACCACTGAAACTCAAATAAAGGCAGCTCAGTCAAAACGGATAGTGTGTTATCTTGATCTTCGCATCTAAAAAACATTTTGGAAATAGACAACGTAATTGTCTTTCAGCTTTACCTGGTAGCAGTGGGATTTTGGCATTCTTCCAAAGTAATGTGTACAGTGGATTTATTTACCCTGCAAAACAAGTTCACACATCCATTATGCATGTCGTGTTCTATTTTCCTATACTTAAATATTACCTAATGCCAACATGAATGCTCGAATGACAACATGTTCCCGATTGGCGCAGCAGTCTAAATCACTGCATCTCAGTGGAAGAGGCATCACTGCAGTCCCTGGTTCAAATCCAGGCTGCATCACATACGGCTGTGATTGGGAGTCCCATAGGGCGGCGCACAATTGGTCCAGCATCGTCCGGGTTTGGCCGTCATTGTAAATAAGAATTTGTTCTTAACTGGCATGCCTAGTTAAATAAAGGTCAAATAAAAACAATGAATTCTCACCTGATGGTGTGTATGTTGGGGTTCAGGTTCAAGCAGCAGGAGACCAGGTTTACAGCTGCTTCTGCTGTGATCCATGGCTCCTCAATACTGATGGGAAATTAATACAGAGACTTTTAACTCCGAGGCATTACACACTCATGCAAGAAATCCCACACACACACACACACAAATAGACACCACATGCCATTCCCATATCCTCCTCCTCACCTGATATAGCGTTGGACGTGACCACACCTCAGCTGCTTCACCAAGTCTTCAATCACCTGAACACTCAGTCCGTTGTTTCTTATCCTGAAGAAAATCAGAGTAAAAAAGGCACTCATTTTGCATTCAATAACTTGGTGTGTACAGTTGAAGTCTGAAGTTAACATACACCTTAGCCAAATACATTTAGCCAAATACATTTAAACTCAGTTTCACAATTCCTGACATTTAATCCTAGTAAATATTCCCTGTTTTAGGTCAGTTAGGATCACCACTTTATTTTAAGAATGTGAAATGTCAGAATAATAGTAGAGAGAATGATTTATTTCAGCTTTTATTTCTTTCATCACATTCCCAGTGGGTCAGAAGTTCAATAAGCATTTGGTAGCATTGCCTTTAAATTGTTTAACTAGGGTCAAACGTTTCAGGTAGCCTTCCACAATAAATTGGGTGAATTTAGCCCATTCCTCCTGACAGAGCTGGTGTAACTAAGTCAGGTTTGTAGGCCTCCTTGCTTCCACACACTTTCAGTTCTGCCCACACATTCTCTATAGGATTGAGGTCAGGGCTTTGTGATGGCCACTCCAATACCTTGACTGTTGTCCTTAAGCCATTTTACCACAACTTAGGAAGTATACTTGGGGTCATTGTCCATTTGGAAGACCCATTTGCGACCAAGCTTTAACTCCCTGACTGATGTCTTGAGATGTTGCTTCAATATATCCACATAATTTTCCAGCCTCATGATGCCATCTATTTTGTGAAGTGCACCAGACCCTCCTGCAGCAAAGCACCCCCACCCCCGTGCTTCACGGTTGGGATAGTGCTCTTCGGCGTGCGAGCCTCCCCATTTTTCCTCCAAACATAACGATGGTCATTATAGCCAAACAGTTCTATTTTTGTTTCTTCAGACCAGAGGACATTTCTCCAAAAAGTATGATCTTTGTCACCATGTGCAGTTGCAAACCGTAGTCTGGCTTTTTTATGGCGGGTTTGGAGCAGCGGCTTCTTCCTTGCTGAGCGGCCTTTCAGGTTATGTCGATATTGGACTCGTTTTACTGTGGATATAGATACTTTTGTACCTGTTCCTCCAGCATCTTCACAAGGTCCTTTGCTGTTGTTCTGTGATTGATTTGCACCAAAGTACGTTCATCTTTAGGAGACAGAACGAGTCTCCTTCCTGAGCAATATGACGGCTGCGTGGTCCCATGGTGTTTATACTTGCGTACTATTGTTTGTACAGATGAACGTGGTACCTTCAGGCGTTTGGAAAATGCTCCCAAGGATGAACCAGACTTGTGGAGGGCTACATTTCTTTTCTGAGGTCTTGGCTGATTTCTTTAGATTTTCCCATGATGTCAAGCAAAGAGGCACTGAGTTTGAAGGTAGGCCTTGAAATACATCCACAGGTACACCTCCAATTGACTCAAATGATGTCAATTACCCTATCAGAAGCTTCTAAAGCCATGACATCATTTTCTGGAATTTTCCAAGTTGTTTAAATGCACGGTCAACTTAGTGTATGTAAACGTCTGACCCACTGGAATTGTGATAGTGAATTATAAGTCTGAATTATAAGTCTGTAAACAATTGTTGGAAAAATTACTTGTGTCATGCACAAAGTAGATGTCCTAACCAAATTGCCAAAACTATAGTTTGTTAACAAGAAATTTGTGGAGTGGCTGAAAAACGAGTTAATGACTCCAACCTAAGTGTATGTAAACTTCCAACTTCAACTGTACATGTGTGTGCATGTGTGTGGCTCACTCCAGGGTGCGTAATGAGGACAGGGTAGTCAGGCTGTTCTGCAGAGCCAGTAGGCCTTCTCTCTGCAGGGTGTTACAGGATAACCTACATACAAGACAGAAAACACTGTTCCTCACCCTGCATCATCACCCAGAATCACACAGGAATCATATCAGACACTGCACTTCTGTATTTTTTTCAATTTCAGTGGTATCAAATTTGACAAGTTGCAGGTTAATTATCGCAAAGGTCAAGCCAAGGTTATTATAGTTGTGTTTTTAAATTTGTGTTTATTTCTATGACTTTTTCAATTTTTAATTGAAATTCAGTTTAGTTATAGGTCATTTTCAGACCAAATTTGCTAGTTTTTCTGTAGTTATATTTCATTTTTATATTAATTCATTTTAATTTCAGTGTTAAGGACAGAAAGCATGCGTGGGAGGCTTGGAGCCATTTGTGTTGTATAATTTTTTTGCGGTGGGTTTAGGATTTTACCTCTTGCAACTGGAGGGCAGTAGACTAATACATAAGGTGATGGGTAAGGTCATAGGTTAGGTTAAGTCAATATCAATGTGACTTGGATTTAAAAGGAATAGTGCAGAGACTGGAGTAAAAAATATGTTGTACGGAAACTCTCGCCGATGTTTACACCAATCCAATGCTTTTTAACTTTAGTAGTACATGTAAGAAGAATCAAATTAGCTAATTAGCCACCTTTTTTCCCTGTTAGCTAGTGATTGTGATTCACAAGCTAGGCCTATTTGAAACATTGCTATCTCCTGGTTGCATAAACCCACCGAAGTCTTGAAAACCTCAGATTGTTTTGCCCAAAGTTGAAGAAAAAAAAATAACAGCATAATTCATGTTTTTATTTTATTTCAATTTGGAGTCAAAGGTAATAGCTTCAGTATATTTTAATTTTTTTCAAACCGATTTGTTAACTATTTCATTTCAGTTTACTAAATAGTTTGTTCATGATTTGTTTTCGTTTTCATTTACTATAATAACCTTGGGCCAAGCAATTCTCCCAGTCCCATTCTCACCTCAGTTTGACCAACTGAGCAGCACAGCGTGTCAGAATCTCTGCAAGTCTCTGCAGATGGTCAGCCCCAAAATGACACTCTCTCAGACTGCAGGGTTCAGGAAACATGAAGCAGAGAGAGAATGAGAAGGTGAAAGACTGAAGAGATAGAGGTTATGCCCATGAGTCACATGGAAGAGGTTTGATATAATTTATACAAGCAATCCTTTCAGTTTCGATATGAGTTTTATTTTTCTGGGAGCAAAATAAACAATGCTTCCTGTTCCACTAGCTAAATGAGTTTACACTATGGTGTTTCTGCAACTGCTTTAATTGATTTTATGAGTATTGAGTAGAAAGTAGTAGCCTTGTTGTCCTACCTCAGAGTTTTGCCACAGTCACTGTCCTGTTCAAAGCGGATGAGCGACCTCTCCTCAGTTCCCAAACTACAGACAGACATAAAAAGTGACTGATATGGGGGTCTAGACAAGTAAATGTTCAGTTTGCCAACATGGTATTGTTCAATAGAATTTTACCTGACTTCAACTGCAGCCACCTTCTCACAGGTCGTCACTGTGTTCACCAGGTAGAGCGCCCCCATCTGGGTCAGTCTGTTATCATTAAGACTGCAGAGAAACACATACAGCTGTACAAGCAAGCACAACTAACCTCCATAAAGCTAGAACAGATGCATCTGCTAGCACTCAGGGAGGCAGACCAGCACTAGTGGTGATGGAGTTCACCGTATGGACTGAAGGAAGATGGGGTGTTGCAATGAGTCTTACTTCACTGAGCTGGCAATCCGCAGCCTTGGCAGAGAATCCACAAAGCTCTTCACTCCCTCGTCTCTCAGGAGGTTACTGGATAAACTGCACCGTTGAAAATAATGGGTTATTACCCAATTATGAGAAAGGTTGGTTGAAAATGTGTTGAAAAACAGCCACAAAGTACACAGCGAGGGAAAACAGTTTGACCATTGGTTGAGGCATATACTCTAGTAGTGTAAGGTATTTATGGGAATACAGTGCAGTAATTGCAAGTACAACATTTATAAGCACTGCTATTTTTGCTCAAATTTGGGCAGTGACCCAGGGACAGGGATGTGTATTAGGGAAAGGGACACTCACTCCAGGTCAGACAAATGAGGACACTGCGCCAGGATCCCAGAGAGTTTCTCCACATCCCCACTGCTCAGTGTGTACTGGGTGAGTCTGCAGAGGTGGCAGAGAGATAGACATGAGGTCAGGGTTAAACCAGGTTAGAGAGAAGAACTATATGTGACTGATTAAATACAGCTTAATTAACCTAAAACCTTATTTCTGTAATGTAATATAACATTTCTATACATGGGAACAGTATGAGCAGATAAACCGCATTCACCTGCAAGTTGCTTGTTCTGCTTTCATGTTGACAAATTTGATGAACGCTTCTCCTTGGGGCCTTAGAAGTACATCAAAATGTAAGGTAATTTACATAAACACAGTTCATACTATACATATAAATCCAAATGTATGAACCACATGAATGAATGATGAGCCATACATACCTGAGTTCCACAGCTCTGACACGCTGACAGTCTATCAGAGATCTGACCAATAACAACACTCCGTCCGTAGACATCTGGACATGGCTCATACTGTGGGAGGCAGGGAAGAGGGGCGGAAGAGAATGACGAGAAATGAGCTCCTTACTGGTGTTGTGGCCCTGAGATTATCATTACTGAGCAGGGTGAAGAATTCTCACTTGAGCAGCTGAAGAGATGTCATCTTAGGCAGGATATTCAATAGATTTTCAATGGCATCGTCCTTCAGGGATCCATGGGAGAAACTGAAACAGACAGGCAGAATGGTTTTAGAGGATTGAGAAGGAGGAAAACATCATACATGTAACACACTAAGAAGAGGGAGGGAGTAGAACATAGAAACTATACATAAATATTGCACAATACAGTATATTATAGTTAACCATGAAAGACAGAGACAGAACATAGACATAATTAGAGGTAACATAAGAACTCACTCTAGCTTCAGTAGGCCGGGACACTGTACCAGTCTTCTACACAGCCTGGTCATGTCAGTGGGCTGGATATCACTGTGAGTTAGACTAAAAACAAAAACACAAGCTTGGGATTATATTGCAGGGTAAAGTGAATGGGATCTTAAATGGACAACAGCAATTCAGAAAGTAATTTGCATGTTAAGACTTCTGTCTAAAACTTTAGTGTCCTACCTGAGTTTCTTATCCTGTTCCATATCTGGTGAGGTCCTGAGTGCTTCTGATTGTATTCTAAAATGAAAGTGATTCGTTGAGTTGTTATTTGGAAGACACCATCCAACTGAGTTACAGAATTGGTATACTGACAGAAACAACTTTATTACCTTTTACTGGAATGGAATTTCAGGAACAGCTTCTTCCCCCCATGACTGATAAATGTAACATTTGTAAAAAAATAAATATATATATATAAAAAAAATACTAATCAAACAATTAACTTTTTACCATGCCCATTTTACACAAGAGAGTATAAGGATATAGAGACACAGACAGATAGACATACAAGATATATACTGTAGATAGATATCCACTGGGAACAGACGTCAATTCAATGTCTATTCCACATTGGTTCAAAGTAATTTCAACAACGTTGATTCAACCTGTGTGTGCCCAGTGGGTAGATAGACACATAGTTATATACTGTAGATAAATAGATAAAGAGAGAGAAAGAGGGGAAGTGAATACCTGACATTCACTTCGCTCATGTTCCTGTGTGAGCAGAGCGTGTCAGCTAGCAGTACCACCCCTTCCATGCTGACTGCATTCTCACTGACACTACACCAAACAGAGGGTACAAGCACTGGTTGGATGGCCAGAAATAGCTTTGAACTATAGAATCTAAAGCAAACGAAAGGGAGGAAAGGTAAGTTAAGAAATTCTTACTTGATTTCCTGGATGGTGCTAAACTGAGGTAAGAGGTCTAACAACTTCTTTAGACCTTTGTTTCCCAGAGAATTGTTGGAAATACTGAGAAAGGCAAAGAACAGGTGGGGGGGGGGGGGGGGGGGGTAAACAGAAACTTTTCACAAACCAACTCTTTTCACAAACCAACTCTTTTCACAACTCAGAGCACTTACTCCAGCAGAGTCAGAGCAGAGCAGTCCGTCAGATTCTCACACAGATGGTCCAAGTGAGGGGGACGAAGAGCACAGCCAATCAGACTGTACACAGGGGTTCATGAGAAACGAGGATTAAGAGACAATATCGTAAAACTTTATAACCATTATCCATATTGTTATACACAGTGAATACAGTGTATAGCAATTTGTATATTGTACATACCAAAGTTTCTTAGACATCTCAGGATGTTGTTTCTCTATCCCCCCAGCAAAAAATATGGACGACCGCACAGGTTCCTGCAGGCTGTCATGAGGAAACATGGGGAAAATGCACATCAGTCAGTGTTAAGGTAACATTTTCAGAGCATTCTAAAAAAATCATGATCGAAGTTGTACATTATAAAAGGCACCACAGTATCGTAATTGATTGCTTGTTTATAACGTCTGGTTTGGGCCTATCACAAGCCACTTGACAGAGACACCCTCTGAAGTGTGACGCCACCAGGAAGTGATAAGGTAATGTGCTGGTTTTAGTGTGTTTGTAGTTTACACACAATAAGAGGGATGCAGTCTATATTGGCTCGATCTAAGAAATGAAGGGCTGTTATGCACAACATACCTGATGTACACTTGAACCACATCAGGACATACAGACAGGAAACTGGTCAGAACCATCAGCCCATCAATAGATATGGGAATCTCATTCAGACTGTAAAGACACAACCAATAACCGTATTAGGCTACATGACTGGGTTCAAACATAATATATAATATAGGACAGGCACAAGATCATGACTATCAAAAGTCTAACACTTGAAATTAATGATCAGTCTTACACAATCTGTTTGGAGACGTTCAGCTCCTGTAGAGAGTCAGTCAGGGCCTTGAGAGTATCAGCATTGAAGTCGCCTCCTGAGAGACTGCAGGGGTTACAACATAACGCCAAACAGAAAGTCAGATTGTCTTAACTTATTTTGTGTCTTTACCCACAGTCTGATCTGACTTGTTCAAGGACACTGGGTACATATTCACTTACTCCAGGACAGAGAGACCAGGACATCTCGCTAGCAACTGACACAGTCTGTTCATCTGGTCAGTAGTGAATCTGCAGTTCAACAGGCTGGATGACACATAAAGAGGCAGGAAAAAAACAGCAATGTTACTCAAGGAATTCAGAAGCTCAATTGAAATATACATTTATAAAAGCCTGGGTTCTGTATAAGAACAAAATTGAGAATATCATACCTGACAGTCAGTCCAGTTTTATCCTTAGAACTTGAGACAATTAGAAAGGCAGAGAAAAGGGGTCAGGCTGATTGATACAGTACAGATTTCCCTAAATGTAGCACGGAAAAACAATGAAATACAAGCAACATTTTCTCAAAGAGCTATGAAAAATGAGCTTGATTTTCATGGGCCTGTTGGTACACCAAACACTGAAAATAAATGAACGTTGCATATTCTTTTATTTCACCTCATTAAAACTCACCATTTCATGTCTAAGCTTGGGACAAATAGGACACTGACGTCCTTCATTCCCCTGCAAAGAGAGAGAAAAGCATAGTTTACATCCCCAGTATTTGTTTTTTCAGTTACAGTTTCTTCAGAAAGTATTCACACCCCTTGACCTTTTCCACATTTTCTTGTGTTACAGCCTAAGTTTAAAATATATTAAATTGAGATTTTGTTTCACTGACCTACACACAATAGCCCATAATGCCAAAGTGGAATGATTCTTTTAAAAATGTTTACAAATTAATATGAAATGAAAAGCTGAAATGTCTTGAGTCAATAAGTATTCAACTCCTTTGTTACGGTAAGCCTAAATAAGTTCAGGAGTAAAGTTGCATGGACTCACTAGGTGTGCAATAAGTGTTTAAAATGATTTTTGAATCACTACCTCATCTCTGTACCCCACACATATAAATATCTGTATGGTCCCTTAGTAGAGCAGTGAATTTCATACACAGATTCAACCACAAAGACCAGGGAGGTTTTCCAATGCCTCGCAAAGGGCACCTATTGGTAGATGGGTAAAGATAATGGTGAAGTATTTTAATTACACTTTGGATGGTGTCTCAATACACCCAGTCACTACAAAGATGCAAGCGTCCTTTCTAACTCAGTTGCAGGAAAGGAAGGAAACCACTCAGGGATTAAACCATGAGGCCAATGGTGACTTTAAAACAGTTAGAGCTTAATGGCTGTGATAGGAAAAACATTTGTATGGATCTGTCACACCCTGATCTGTTTCATCTGTCTTGGTGATTGTCTCCACCCACCTCCAGGTGTCTCCTGTTTTCCCCATTAGTCCCCGGTGTATTTATCCCTGTTTGTCTCTTTGTGCCAGTTCGTCTTGTTTTGCCAAGTCAACCAGCATTTCTCCTAGCTCCTATTTTTCCCAGTCTCTGTTTTTTCAGAGCCCTCCTGGTTTTGACCCTTGCCTGTCCTGACGCCGAATCCGCCTGCCTGACCACTCTGCCTGTTCTGACCTCGAGCCTGCCTATCCCCTTGTACTGTTTGGACTCGGACCTGTTCACTGAACCCCTGCCTGTCCTGAACTCAAGCCTGCCTATCGCCTGGTTCTGTTTGGACTCTGACCTGGTTTATGAACTCTCGCCTGTCCCCGACCTGCCTTTTGCCTACTCCTTTTGGTGTAATAAATATCGGAGCTCAACCATCTGCCTCCTGTGTCTGGATTTGGGTCTCACCTTGTGCCCTTTAAGGATAAAAAACATTGCAGTTATTCCACAATATTAACCTAAAAGACAGAGTGAAAAAACTTGAACAGAATAAAAATATTAAAAAACATGCATCCTGTTTGCAATACGGCACTAAAGCAAAACAAAAAAATGTCCTGAATACAAAGCGTTATGTTTGGGGAAAGTCAAACATCACGGAGTACCACTCTTCATATTTTCAAGCATGGCAGTGGCTGCATCATGTTATGGGTATGCTTGTCATCGGCAAGGGAGTTTATTTTAGGATAAAAAGGAACGTAATATAGCTAAGCACTGACAAAATCCTAAAGGAAAACCTGGTTAAGTCTGCTTTCCAACAGACACTGGGAGACAAATTCACCTTTCAGCAGAACAATAACCTAAAACACAAGGCCAAATATATATACTGGAGTTGCTTACCGAGATGACATTGAATGTCACCGAGTGGCCTAGTTACAGTTTTGAACTAAAATCGTCTTGAAAATCTATAGCAAGACTTGTCTAACAATGATCAACAGCAAATTTGGCAGAACTTTAAGAGTTTTTTAAAGAATAATGTGCAAATGTTCTACAATCCAGGTGTGCAAAGCTCTTAGAGACTTACCCAGAAAAACTCACAGCTGTAATCACTGCCAAAGGTGATTCTAACATGAATTGACTCAGGGGGTTGAACACTTGTGTAATCAAGATATATTAGCGTTTTATTTTTCATTTTTTACAAATCTTAGAATTTTTCTTCCACTTTGACATTAAGAGTATTTTGCGTAGGTCGTTGACAAAAAATGACAATTAAATCCCTTTTAATCCCACCTTGTAACAACAAAACGTGTAAAACGTCAAGGGGTGTGAATACTTTCTGAAGTATGCAGATTACAACTGGAGGGTCTATTTGTAAACACTGGAAGTGTCTATTGTTTGAACTTACTCAGCATAGAGTCCCTGGATGGAGGGGCTGGAAGTGATCTTCTCTAGAAGGATGTAGATACTCTCCAGAGAGGAGCCATTCCTCCCCAACCTGAAAACATACAAAACACATAGGCCACATTACAAAAGTGCAAGCTTGCTGAAATGTAGAAATAAGAGACACTTGTAATATAAATAGATAGCTAGGATCATGCAATGCAAATTATCCAATCAAGGAAACAATAAACTCACGAGACAGAGGCCAGACTGGGCAGCTTGGGAAAGATGTCAGCGATCTCCCTGACTCCTCTGTCTGTCAGGCTGTTGTCACTGAAACTGTCAGACAGACAACACAAATCACTTTATACAATGCAAAACCTGTTCAATACCGAATCAGACCAACTGTACTTTCATGGCAAATAAGGTACTGTATCTTTAACCACGTTTGGTTAGATCCTGATAAAAAGGGTTTATAAAATCTTGAAGTGGTGGTAATAATCTTTGGTTGTTACGGTAAGTAAATTATAATTTACTTAAGCTCTGTGATCTGTGGACAGCTCTCTAGGGCTCTGGCAAGTTTGGCAGCTCCCACATCAGTGAGGTTACCACAGATAAACCTGGGGAAGAGGAGCAGAATTATTCACGTCACACTTTGACAATTCACGTACACATCCACACACAAACAACTTTGAAAGTTGATAATTTAAAAACTGAGTGACTCAGTGAAGGACTCACTCAAATCTTTTCAGGGTTGGTAGTCTGGGAAGGATGCAAGAAAGTTTATCTGCAAATCTGTCATCATACTTACGGCTTCGAAAACTGAGGGATTGTTAAAAAAAATAGGAAATTAATTTCATGCAGGATTATCCTTGTTTAGTACACAATGTATAAATGAGTCATGAACTCACATTAGAAAGTCAATGTGCTGGCAGCTGGGTAGAATATCGAGACACTCCAGCTCCATAGAACAGGCTCCAAAGTCCAACCCGATGCCCACTCCAGCAGACGAGACGACAAAGGCCAGGGCATCCAGATCAACAGGGTTCAACGTGATGTTCCTTAGTTCAAAGCAGGGTCGCGACCCCACCATCTCCCTGGCCAGCTGGGCATCCTGGGTCTCCTGGACACAGTGGCACAGCTCCACCACCTTCGGCCCAGTCAGGTTGGTGCTCATTGCCAGGCTTCGGAGCAACTTGCGAACTAGTGCCAGGCGTTTCTTCACCCACCCCACAGCCCCCACTCCCCGAACAAGCTGGAGCAGGTAAGAGGAGCAGGCTGGTGCAGCAAGCCCACAAACATACAGATGGAGGGAGTCAGTGAAAACCGTCTTGGGGTCTGATTTCGTAGTCCAGCGGGTCTTGACGTTGAACTTCTTCCTGAGCTGGGCCTCTGTGATGTCCTCGCTGGTCATGATGTGTAGCGCGCCCAGAAACTCTTGCATGGTGAGGTGCATGAATGTGTAGCCCTGGCCTTTAGATCCATCCTCATGGGTCAGGTCCACCTGTGAGAGGAGACCAGCCTTAGTGGCGAAGTCCACCAGGTCTGGTGGAACCTCTTCAGACAAGAACACGATCTTGCTCCCCTCCAGGCCCCTCATGGCCAGGCGGCCCAGCAGTGTGACCTCTGCCCTGTGACTCTGCAACAGGGGTGTGCTGCTCCCTGGGCATCGGCTCAGAAAGGCACAGAGGATCTGGAGGTAGACCTGGGTGAGGGTGTTTGGAAGCTGGGGTAAAAGCTGAGACCCACCACTGGAGAATATGTGGTCCAGGCACACACAGCAGATATGGCAGAGGGCTGGCAGGTAACACATGGTGAGGAGGTGGTGGTTGGCCAATAGATAACTCACTGCCTTCTCCTTCAGATTCAGACCCTTGTCCTGGAAGTACTGTTCAGCATATTCTTTCACACTGCGCTGGTTGAAGCCTAGCAGCTCCCCAATGCAGTCCACAGAGCTCTCCAAGTCTGTCACATCCCGAGGCCTACAGGTAATCAACAGAGTGCATCCTGGGAGGATTCTGCGACTGCACAGGCCTGAGATCAGTTCTGCCATGGGGAGCGGGCACAGTGGGTCAAATGGGCTGCTCAGTTTCCCTGAGTGGGTGATTTTAGTGTGAAACTCGTCGTAGCCATCAAAGATCAAGCATATTTTCTCAGGGTTTTCAAGGATGAAGTCAAGTACAGCGGTACACTCCTCCTCCCCACCCTCTGGTGGTAGGAAGAAGCGAAAGAGCAGCTCCTTCAGAGAGAGCGGCCGAGCCACGAGGTTGAGCTGGCGGAACTCTAGCAGGATCAGTAGGTGAAAGGAGGGAAAGGCGCCCTGTGTCCATTTCTGGCCAAGGCAGTGCATCAGTAGTGTCTTCCCTGACCCTGCCTGGCCTAACAGCAGTGTGACCTGGGCTTCTGAACCCAGGAGGGCGTGAACAGTCACCCTGTCCTCCACAGTCCCCTCCTCATCCCCCTGCAGAAGCTCTGAGGGGCTCAGAGCTCCATCAGCCCTGTCTCTGGGTCTAACATGGGTTCTGTGGCGCAGACTGACCCAGGCCTCTTCCAGGCGAACCTCCGTCACCACACCCTGCATTACCCTCTCCCACCTCTGCAGTAGAAATCTCCTCACAGCAGCCTTGTAGCTTTCTACGTGGTCTGGACATACAAAGAACATCTTATAAAATAACACACAACATTCTCCTGACCTGAACACAGCTACACATTTATGAGGCTGTTCATGACTTTGTTTTCAAAATATATTTTGTGACTGTACTAATTTCAAATCAAACAACTTTCATAAAGTGAAGACAGATGCATTTCAGGTAACAGAGGTAGCTCACACAGTATGCAAGTCCTTTAAAATTGAAACTCCGTAAGAAATCTTACTGAGATATGCCCCCCAAAAAATTGGGTGTCATGAAAAGACTGGTACTTACCTATTCGTGGGCGTTTTACACACCAACCTTGAGATGGTATATACTCATCAACCAGGGTATGGCTGTTGTTTTCAATGACTTCTTCTGAGAAGAAAACAAAATGGAGAGAACCCAATAATGGACATATAGGGGAAACCCAAGAAAATATGAAGAAGCACAGTGGTTAAACAGATTTGCTTAGGCATTGCATAAGACACCCTTCTCCAGGGCCTTTTGGGGGCCCCTAAGCGAGATTTGGCTAACAAAATTACTAACAAAAATCAAATGGGGTCCCCCTGCATGCCCATCAGTATTGTCCATTAGTACAAGTTTAGATAGCTGGCTAGACTAAATTACCAATCTAAAAACAGTTAGCAGAGTTATGTCTGAGATAAAAACCACTATTTTACTTCCTATTTTAATGCTGTTTTTGTGTGTTATCTGCTGTTGGCCCTTTGAACCATTTCTTGCCTGAATATCACACAGAGGTGTCATCTTACACAAAAAATGAAACACTTCATATCCCCTTAAATTATTATGGAAAAAGAGTGTAAAAACTGACTGAACAGCTGCAGTAAAATGTGATGATTGATTGATTACCTGGATCACAGAGGGATAGGGTCTCTCTTGCCGGTGTAGGCCAAGGATCACCTGCACAGTCAAACAAATCAAACTTCCAATATGGGTCAAAACGAAGCCTAAATCTATCCACAGAGTTACTGCATTGTCAGTGGGGTGTTTATTGTTGGGTGTCAACATTTGAGGGATGGAAATGGAAAGGAAACCCCACCCTGATATCAACATCTTCCCCATAACTGAATAACTAGGCTATAGTGTGGATCTTCTGGGTGGATCAGTATGGGCAGGCACCACAAGGTCTTACTCACTAGTCACAGATCCGGCCACAGACATCAGTCGAGATTCCAGACGCATTGGCATGTCGCAGTGCATGCAGACCATTTGAAGAAATTGTCGGCAAATAGCAGGGTCTGCTGTCCTGAAGTAACTCAACAACTCCAGGATGCGTTCTCTGTGACTGGCAGGGCGCATGAGCCGTTCCCGCGCTCTGCTGCCCATCATTTCATAGAGTATGGCGAGAAGTGCATCATCTTGATAGCCCAGAATGTCTGCCAGCTCATGGGTCTCCTGTGTCAATACAGTCTGGACATCTTCCTCTGCTTCCATCAGCTGTACAAGCTTATGCTACATTTTACAATAACACACATTTCAGTTTGATTACGTTTAATCTATAACTAGTTTATAACACAATCTCAAACAATTTCACATAGAGCAAACCTAAATAGTTACACTGCATGTTCCCAAATACATAGGCTTGCTTCACAAGAAAAGGCCATACACGGTAACAATCTGCGTTGTTTTGGGCGCGCGTTTGGATGGGCTGCTACGTAATGTATAGCCTACTACTATATACAAAGTCAATTAACTATTGACTTTTTTTTTTTTAAATATATATAACCAATATAACTTACCAAATGTAGCTGTTGGTCGTTGGTCGCATCGCTACTAAAGTGAAACTCAAACCAAATAGGATGCTTTTACTTTCTGTTTCGTTTTTGAGTCGTTTTCATTAGAAACCGACCGCGGTACGTGTGCGAGCATTGCAAAATACATTTACACATTGAATAATTGCATCCAAACTGCTCGCGCGCTTCAACGGGTGTCCATAGCCAGTTACCAAAATAGATATTCAAGCAGGGGCGCAACTTTGGTTTTAGAAGTATGGGGGGGTTGACAACGTGGCCGGGAGTCTGCGGGTCCTCACATTTTTTTGTGGCATCAATCTAATATGACCCATGGCCCTTCTAGCTATCTCTATTTGGAACGACAAAAAGTAAGTAAAAATGTCCACAGTCATCAAGCTAGGTAAGAGACCATTATTAAATATGTTTAAGTGATTGATAAGACTGAACTAGATGATAATTCAGTAATCAGTAATTGTGTTGCACCTTTAACCAATAGCCTAACAAATGAACTACTTTTAAATAAAGTACAAAGACAACTTTTGATTGTCTCTATACCAAATTTCCACCAGACCGCCCAGCCAGCACGAGCCTCCTGCATGCCCGACCCCCAACTCAACTTCCTTACCATTTTTTTTTGTCTCTCAAGGGAAAGGTTTGGAAATCAAAAGTTGAATAAAAACACACATACAGATCCTACACATGAACACACAGAAACAGGACATCCTCCATATAATTCATATCATAGGCCTCATAGGACTGTAGAGCTCTTTAATTGCATACAATATAGCTGGGTCACCCCATCCTGCCCTAAGCCTTCCATGGCCCTGCAGCACCCCAACCCAACACACCCCACTCAGCTTTAGGATCTTAATGAAACATTCATTATTGGTTTCAGGTTTGTTAGGCCAAGGCCAGAGAGACAACCTGGGAAGAACCCCAGGGCCTGGACTGAGCAGCACAGCTGCTAGGGATTGCCTACATAGGTATCTCCCCTGACGTGGGCATGTTTTCAATACAGACTCCTTTTGTCGTATAGTATTCCATATAAGGAATCCAGATCTGTGCAACTTTCGTACGTATACCCTTAATCTTGTAATAAATCAAATCTGGTGATACATAACTTGACATTTTTGCCATCCACTGTGACATTGTGGGTGGATAACCAACCTTCCAATTAAAGGCAATGCATTTGTTGGCCGCTATAAAAGCTGGTTACTGTAATGTATACGCTGGGAGTCGGAAAGCAAGTGCAGGTGGTGAGTGTAATAATAAACGGAACATCGAACAATATAACCACCACGAGTAGCATATAGACATGAAACACAAACAATACTGACTGAAGAGAGAACCTAAGGGATTGCCAGATATAGGGGAGGTAATAAGTGAGGTAATGGAGTACAGGTGTGCCTGATGACGTGCAAGTGTGCGTAATGATGAATCTCAGGACCGGTGGTTAGTATACCGGCGATGTCGAATGCTGGAGGGGAGGAGTTGACTTGACAGTTGCACAGTTTCTTCTGATAACCTTCTCCAGTATCAACATTTCCAAGTAAACAAAAACACTGAGAATCTGTAGACATGCTGAGAAAAGAACATACTCTTTGCCAGAATTCACCAGACCATAACATATGCAAATATGTCCCCTTTTGTGTGTTACACCTACATCAGCATAAAGAAATTTCTGAGTGCATGATATTCAGTTATACCTGATGAGACCCGTCACCATCTAATCCTGCTCAGATGAGGCATGACAAAGAACTACCTTGGTGTACATTTATACATTATCCAAGAATAGAATCATTTGTTCAATAATTGAAAATAACATTCCCAGACAGTAGCCTACCCATCAACTTAAGATGGAACTTTGTATCCATTCATTGATATAATATACTGCAAAATTCACCTGTGCAATGTAGACTGGTCTTCCCTGGCTGTCTGATCCTGCTAAGCCATTATGAGCATAGTGTTGCGTACTGACTGTGCACCATAACAGTGAAGCCTGAAGAGCTGTTAATACCCTGTCTGTATAAAAGGTGGTCACGCCCTGATCTGTTTCATCTGTTCCTGTGATTGTCTCCACCCCCTCCAGGTGTCGCTTATTTTCCCCAGTGTATTTATCCTTGTGTTTCCTGGCTCTCTGTGCCAGTTCGTCTTGTATGTTAGTCAAGTCAACAAGCAAGTTTTTCCCTGTACTCTTTTTGCTAGTCTTCCTGGTTTTGACCCCTGCCTGACTCTGGACTACTTTCCCGCCTGCCTGCCCTGACCTTGATTCTGCCTGTACTTTGGTACCTTTTGGACTCTGAACTGGTTTTGACCCTTTTGCCTGTCTACGACCATTCTCTTGCCTTACCCTATTGGATTAATAAATATTGTAAGACTCCAACCATCTGCCTCCGGGTCTCACCTTGTCATGATAAAAGTAAGGAAATAGCTCTGGGAAACTGACAGATCAATAACATTAAATTGCTATATTGATTAATGCAACTCACATTATGCTGAAGAAATTTCAATATATTGGTCTTCAATCGTTTGGCGGTGGTTTCATCGTTTGATTCAGGTCTAGTGTGATTGAAATTTACTCCTGTTGTGACAGGACACAACAAAAGCTACAAAACATTTCCATACACACAACAGCTGTTAGATACTGCTACCTGACAGATAGCTAGAGCTGAACTGGCTGTGGTAGCTACTAGCTAGCGGCTAGTAGTTCATTCACTTCAGTCGAGAAGGGATGAAACATTGGCTAACGTAACATGTCAGGTACACTACTAGCTCAGCACTGGGAATATATATTTTTCTTTCTGTAAAACAGCAGATACCTTGCCAGCTATATCAGTCAACTAACGCGTAGCTAGTTAATGCTCTGCTTGCTTTTACAACTCTGAGAAAAAGATCAAACCAGACTGCAGCTGCCTCTGATAATCTCTCCCGTGCTGGTCCTATACGGCAGCCTTTCAAAAGCTTTGCCTTCACACAGCCTGTCCGCAAGATCTATGGTGTCTGTGTGGTCCTAAAGCACACCAGTGCCATGTTTTTGTGTCACAGTGCAATTATAAAACGTGGGCGGGGACAAAAATGCAATTTCAGAATGTGTGTGTGTGGGGGGGGGGGGGGTCATGTCCCCACGTCCGCAGTGACAGTTGCGTCCCTGTATTCAAGTAATAAAGAATTCCCCTCAACCACACCCACAAATTTGGGAAATCAAACAGTGTGAAATAGCCACATTCATTGTCGATTTTTACTTATACAGAAATAACAAAACATTCCCAAAAATTGCTGTGTTGTTCAATGTACATGTAACCTGGTATAAAATCCTGACCTACGGTCCGCAAGGCTCCCACATAGGGAAATAGGGGTATGAGGGAAGCTCTACAACAGTGTTCCCCAATGGCGACCGGTGGTTTGATTTGGCCCCTTCTGAGGAAAAAATTAAATCACTTTTTTGGAGTAAACTCTTTTTATTGACATTTTTGATTCTTGGACATAATACACTATAAAAACACCAGGATATAAGCTCCAGGTGATTTTAATTTAAGAAATCTGTTCACTAGTATTCCCACGTTTAATAGAGAGAAATTATTATGTTTTAGTCAAACTATATCGGTTTAGGCTTTTTTTTCTTTTCTTTTTTTTTCTTTTTTTTAATTTTATCCCCTTTTCTCCCCAATTTTTGTGGTATCCAATCGCTAGTAATTACTATCTTGTCTCATCGCTACAACTCCCGTACGGGCTCGGGAGAGACGAAGGTCGAAAGCCATGCGTCCTCCGAAGCACAACCCAACCAAGCCGCACTGCTTCTTTAACACAGCGCGCCTCCAACCCGGAAGGCAGCCGCACCAATGTGTCGGAGGAAACACCGTGCACCCGCCCCCCTCGGTTAGCGCGCACTGCGCCCGGCCCGCCACAGGAGTCGCTGGAGCGCGATGAGACAAGGATATCCCTACCGGCCAAACCCTCCCTAACCCGGACGACGCTGTGCCAATTGTGCGTCGCCCCACGGACCTCCCGGTCGCGGCCGGCTGCGACAGAGCCTGGGCGCGAACCCAGAGACTCTGGTGGCGCAGTTAGCACTGCGATGCAGTGCCCTAGACCACTGCGCCACCCGGGAGGCCGGTTTAGGCTTCTTGCGGTCAATTTGCAGTATACAAATTATTTGTAATTATGATTACATTTTAGTCATTTAGTAGACTCTCTTATCCAGAGCGACTTACATGAGCAATTTGGCTTAAGTGCCTTGCTCAAGGGCACATCTACAGATTTTTCACCTAGTCGGCTCGGGGATTCGAACCAGTGATCTTTCGATTACAGGCCTAAATGCCGGCCCTGCCTTTTCCGGCCCACTGACCATCATCTAGTTGATGATCCTGCCCTACAATATAACTTTTTTATGTAAGTAGAGAGAATGCGGAGCAGGCAGTGTTGAAAAGTAATCTTTAGACATATTGTACTTTTCTTAAATGTACTTCTGTAATTGACTAAAACAATCAGACAACAAGAAAATTGCATTTGATAAAGTTTTTGCAGTGAGCCAATGGGGTAACCTCGTCAGGCACAGGTTGTTTTCCCCACAGGCGGGCAGGCAGTGGCGTTCTATGTGACTGGGAGGGTTCAGGGTTCATCGAACATCTCGTTCCAAAATCATGGGCATTAATATGGAGTTCGTCCCACCTTTGCTGCTTTAACAGCCTCTACTCTTCTGGGAAGGCTTTCCACAAGATGTTGGAACATTGCTGCGGGGATTTTCTTCCATTCAGCAACAAGAGCATTAGTGAGGTCGGGCACTGTTGTTGGGCGATTAGTCCTGGCTCGCAGTCAGCGTTCCAATTCACCCCAAAGGTGTTCGATGGGGTTGAGATCAGGGCTCTGTGCAGGCCAGTCAAGTTCTTCCACACCGATCTCGACAAACCATTTCTGTATGGACGTCGCTTTGTGCACAGGGGGCATTGTCATGATGAAACATGAAAGGGCCTTCCCCAAACTGTTGCCACAAAGTTGGAAGCACAGAATCGTCTAGAATGTCATTGTATGCTTTAGCGTTAAGATTTCCCTTCACTGAAACTAAGGGGCCTATGCATTCGGGCAGGTAGCGTTCTCCTATCATCCGCCAAACTCAGATTTGTCCGTCGGACTGCCAGAAGGCGAAGCGTGATTCATCACTCCAGAGAAGGCGATTCCACTGTTGCGAAGTCGAATGGCAGCGAGCTTTACACCACTCCAGCCGACGCTTGGCATTGCGCATGGTGAACTTAGGGGTGTGTGCGGCTGCTTGGCCATGGAAACCCATTCCATGAAGCTCCTGACTAACAGTTATTGTGCTGATGTTTCTTCCAGAGGAAGTTTGGAAGAAGAGTGTTGCAACTGAGGAGAGACGATTTCCCGTTCTGTGAGCTTGTGTGGCTACCACTTTGGGGCTGAGCCGTTGTTGCTCCTAGATGTTTCCATTTCACAATAACCTCACTTACAGTTGACCGGGGCTGCTCTAGCAGGCCATAATTTTGACAAACTGACATGTTGGAAAGGTGGCATCCTATGATGGTGCCACGTTAAAAGTCACTGAGCTCTTCAATAAGGCCATTCTACTACCAATGTTTGTCTATGGAGATTGCATGGCTGTGTGCTCGATTTTATACACCTGTCAGCAAAGGGTGTGGCGGAAATAACCATAGCAACTCATTTGAAGGGGTGTCCACATACTGTATATATAGTGTATGAGCTAACAGGTTATAAAGCAAACTATGCAATTATCACAACACATAGGTTGTAATGGCCTATGGCTTTTTTTCTGGCTTGGCTTCCCAGGGGATTTTACCCACGCAACACTACTGTACACAGAATCACAAAAACGAGAGGCTTTTATTCATATTAAGACCTGTCCCAGTACAATATGCCTAGCTCTGCCCACAGGGACGTGGCTTATAGAGTGCTTTTTGAAATAAGCCCTTGTATCGCCATATTCCAACAAATCAAATTATCTCACCACACTGGTTTGGTCAGCATGTTAGACTTCGAAAATGGTATTACGACCATTGTATGGCTAAACTAGCTAGCTGGATCATTCCTACCAAGCGGCTTCTTTTCTGTCGCCAGGAAATATCACTTCCTATTTAGAGGAACATGTGAATTCCAAAAGGCTTTAAATATAGCCCAAGTTAAATTCTCTCATCAATGTATTTAAGATTATCTGTCCCTGATATCACTTTCCACCCTGTTAGTTTGTTGTAATTCTCCATTTAAGAAAACAACCCCTTCCTACAATGACACCATTCAGGAAGTGTCATAATTTCTTTGGTGGGAAAACTAGGGTGCAGAGCTAAATAAATATAAACACTCAGTTTTAGACATTTTTCCATGTTGTTAGTCTGTATGTCCCACTCATAAATGTCCATGCTGTTATTTTCAAAATATTGTCTGATAGTGAAGTTAAAATCCTGTTCAATTGTTCACCATTATGCTCACTCACAGAACTATGGCTAATTTAGGCTCCAAATTTCCACCCTGTTAGGTTCCACCGTTAGGATTATGCACCTACTGTGGCTTGCGAAAGTATTCACCCCTCTTGGCATTTTTCCTATTTTGTTGCCTTACAACCTGGAATTAAAATGGATTTTTGGGAGGTTTGTATCATTTGACTTACACAACATGCCTACCACTTTGAAGATGCAAAATATGTTTTATTGTGATACAAACAAGAAATAAGACAAAAAACAGAAAACTTGAGCGTGCATAACTATTCACCCCCCAAAGTCAATACTTTGTAGAGCCACCTTTTGCAGCAATTACAGCTGAAAGTGTCTTGGGGTATGTCTCTATAGCTTGGCACATCTAGCCACTGGGATTTTTGCCCATTATTCAAGGCAAAACTGCTCCAGCTCCTTCAAGTTGGATGGGTTCCGCTGGTGTACAGCAATCTTTGTCATACCACAGATTCTCAATTGGATTGAGGTCTGGGCTTTGACTAGGCCATTTCAATACATTTAAATGTTTCCCCTTAAACCACTCGAGTGTTGCTTTAGCAGTATGCTTAGGGTCATTGTCCTGCTGGAAGGTCAACCTCCGTCCCCGTCTCAAATCTCTGGAAGACAAACAGGTTTCCCTCAAGAATTTCCCTGTATTTAGCACCATCCATCATTCCTCCAATTCTGACCAGTTTCCCAGTCCTTGCCGATGAAAAACATCCCCACAGCAAGATGCTGCCACCACCATGCTTCACTGTGGCGATGGTGTTCTCGGGGTGATGAGAGGTGTTGGGTTTGCGACAGACATAGCGTTTTCCTTGATGGCCAAAAAGCTCAATTTTAGCCTCATCTGACCAGAGTACCTTCTTCCATATGTTTGTCTCCCACATGCCTTTTTAGCAAACACCAAACGTGTTTGCTTATTTTTTTCTTTAAGCAATGGATTTTTTTCTGGCCACTCTTCTGTAAAGCCCAGCCTGGTCCATGAGTTTTGGTAGGCGGCCCTCTCTTGGCAGGTTTGTTGTGGTGCCTCACTTACATGTTTTTTTTATATTCTTTAAAAAATTTAATAATGGATTTAATGGTGCTCCGTGGGATGTTCAAAGTTTCTGATATTTTTTTATAACCCAACCCTGATCTGTACTTCTCCACAACTTTGTCCATGACCTGTTTGGCGAGCTCCTTGGTTTTCATGGTCCCACTTGCTTGGTGGTGCCCTTGCTTAGTGGTGTTGCAGACCCTGGGGCCTTTCAGAACAGGTGTATATAAACTGAGATCATGTGACACTTAAATAAAAACCACCTGTGTGCAATCTAACTAATTATGTGACTTCTGAATCTTATTTAGGGGCTTCATAGCAAAGGGGGTGAATACATATGTACGCACCACTTTTCCGTTTTGAATTTTTTTGAAACAAATATTTTTTTTCATTTCACTTCACCAATTTGGACTATTTTGTGTATGTTGTTGGATTCAGGGTGAAACTTTGAACATTTTTATACTCAGAAGTATAGGAACATTAGTTACAAAAGAGACATGAGGGGTGCCATAATGAAGCTTGGGAAGGGCTGGGAACACAGGCAGGGAATACGATCGCATGTGGCAGAGTGCCACATCCAAGGGAGCCGGAGGTGCGATGTGGGGTCCTGCACTACCCAGGGGACCAGCTGCCACCGGCCTGAGGAGAGATACATGAAATGAGGGTGAGATACGATAATTGACGGGGAGCTGTAACCTGTACGTCACCTCGTTGACTCTCCTCAGGACTTTGAACGGCTCCACAAACTGCGGGCTCAGCTTACGGCAGGGCAGACGGAGGGGCAGGTCTTTCGTTGAAAAACAGACCTTGTCACTGGGGTGAAAGACCGGGGCCACACTGTGGTGGCGATCGGCCTGCACCTTCTGCCGGAGGACAGAGGAGATGGATGTGCACTGTGCTCCATACCTCCTCGGCACGTCGGAACCAATCGTTCACCGTAGGAGCCTCGATCTGACTCCAGTGCCAGGGTTCCAGGGCCGGCTAATAGCCTAGAACCTACTGAAAGGGTGTGAGGTTAGTAGAGAAGTGACGGAGGGAGTTTTGTGGGTATTCTGCCCAAGGCAGAAACGCCGCCCACTCCCCCGCCCGGTCCTGACAGTAACTACGAAGGTACCTACCCAGTTCCTGATTTACCCTTTCCACCAGCCCATTTGATTGGGGACGGTACCCGGAGGAGAGGCTGACTGTGACCCCCAGTCATTTCATGAAGGCCTTCCAGACACGGGAGGTGAACTGAGGACCACGGTCAGAAACAGTGTCCTCTGGGATCCCGTAGTGCCGGAAGACGTAAGAAAAGAGAGCCTCCACAGTCTGCATGGCCATAGGGAGACGAGGCAGAGGAATCAAACGACAGGCCTTGGAAAACCGGTCCTCAACAACCAGGATGGTGGTGTGCCCCTCCAAGGGGGGAAGGTCTGTGACAAAGTCCACGGAGAGATGGGACCAGGGTCGTTGTGGAACCGGCAGTGGGTGTAGTTTGCCATAGGGGAGGTGTCTCGGTGTCTTGCTCTGTGCGCAGGTGGAACAGGAAGAGATGTAAACCCGGACGACCAAGGTGGGCCATCAGTACTTGGCGGAGAGACAGTCGATGGGCTATACCCGGGTGCCCCGACACAGGTGCTGTGTGTGCTCAGGCGAGGAGACGGCCCCGCACATCAGAGGGCACGTAGGTACGCCCCTCTGGACAGTGGGCAGGTGAAGGCTCCTGTTGCAGGGCTCGACAGATGTCCACATTCCACACAAGACGAGCCCCAATGTGGGATAGGGGAATAATGGGTGTCTCTTTCTCCCGCCGATCCTCTGTGTCATGCACCCGGGACAACGCATCGGCCTTGACGTTCTTAGGTCCCGGCCGGTAGGAGAGGGTAAAGTCAAACCTGGCGAAGAATAGGGCCCACCTGGCCTGACGTGGATTCAGCCTCTTCGCTGCTCGAGTATACTCTAGGTTCCGGTGGTCCGTCCAAACAAGGAATGGGTGTTGAGCACCATCCAGCCAGTGCCGCTATGTTGTCAGTGCCTTCTCGACGGCCAGCACCTCACGATCCCCCACGTCCTAATTCCGCTCCGCAAGAGACAGCTTCCGTGAGTAGAAGGTGCATGGATGGAGTTTAGGGGGCGATCCAGTGCGTTGGGAGAGAACAGCCCCTACTCCAACCTCTGAGGCGTCCACCTCCACGATGAAGGGTGGAGACGGGTCAGGATGAGCCAGAACAGGTGCTTTCGTAAAACATTCATTGAACGCACGGAATGCTTTGTTGGCCTCCTCAGTCCAGTGCAGCTGTCTAAGACCTCCCTTCAGGAGGGAGGTGAGAGGGGCCACCACTGTGCTGAAACCCCCAATGAAGTACCTGAAATAGTTGGCAAAACCTAGGAAGTGCTGCACTGCCTTTATGTTGGATGTAACAGGCCACGACCGTACTGCACTGACCCTCTGCTCTTCCATCTCCACTCCCGCAGTGGATATCCGATAGCCCAACAAGGAGACCGCCTGCTGGAAGAAAAGGCACTTCTCCGCCTTGTCGTACAGGTGATGCCTTTTCAGCCTCTCCAAAACGGACCTGACATGAGAGACATGTTGCTCGCGTGTAGTGGAGTACACCAAAATGTCATCTATGTACACCACTGCACAGCAACCCAACATGTCTCTAAACACCTCGTTAATGAAGGATTGAAACACAGAGGGTGCGTTTGTCAGGCCGTAGGGCATTACCCTGTATTCGTAGTGCACGGTGCTGAAGGCGGTCTTCCATTCATCCCCCTCTCTGATGTGCACCAGGTTGTAGGCACTGCGTAAATCCAATTTGGTAAAGTACTGAGTACCGTGCATTCGAGCCTTCGAAAAAGCCAACTGTAGGTCCCGGTATTCCTCCGGGATAGGGACGTAGGTGGCCTGGTGGGGACTTTCAACCTAGGTGGCACAGATAGACACAGAGAGACACCTCCCCTGACACTCCTGCGACCAACCCAACAACCTCGTCTCTGTCGATGATATCCTGGTTTTATGCAACTGTAACAAGGGGAAACCTAAAACTATGGGTTGCACAAGAGAGTCTAAGATGAGGAGAGTGATGCATTCATGGTGGTTGTGAGCAACTGTGAGGGAAATGGGAATTGTGGTCTGGCACGTCAGTCCTGTTCCTAGGGGACGGTTGTCTAGGGCATGGACTGGGATAGGGGTTGTAAAGGGACTAGAGGAATGCGTAATGATAAGGCCACTGAGCGGTCTAGGAAATTGCCTGCAGAACCTGAGTCCACTAGGGCAGGACTCAGTGGGGGGCCAGGATAGTCCAGAAAGGTGACAGGAAGGAGGACGGGCTGGGTGGACAGAGAGGAGCAAGGCATGTCCACGCTTACTTGGGTAGGTGCCAGAGCGCTCCTCTGCCTGTCGCTTCCTCGCCTGGTTCGCATTCTAGGACAGGTGTTCCAGGGGTGGTCCGACTCCCCGCAGTAGGATCAGAGACCCGATTGACGGCGGAGTTGACCTTCCTCTGGGGGAAGATGCGTTGTGCCCACCTCCATGGGCTCAGTCTCGCTAGAGGTCCTTGGTTGAGACCCGGGCGGATGTTCATGGCGATGAGCTGGTCCAGCGTGAGGTCCTCATCGTGACAGGCCAGCTCGGAAAACCGTCAACAGGGCCTGGTCGTTCCAGCCAGTGGACACAGCCATTGTCCGGCAATCCAGAGCATACTCAGACGCTGTCCTTGACCCCTGGCGTAGACAGAGGAGATGTTCACCTCCCTCTCGGTCCTCTGTAGGGTGGTCAAAACGGCACAGAAGAGTTGGGTGAAGGGCTCATAAAAATTCTGGACCGTCCCTCTCCCAGACAGCGTGCAGCCTGACAGCACGGAGATCACCAAGGCCACCTTGTCCCTCTCGGAGGCTGTCCCAGCATGGTGGCAAGGTGGAGGTCACACTGCAGGGGTGCCGTCAAACCACTCCTACAGTGAGCTGGGGTGCCGTCAAACCACTCCGGGAGGGGCAGGTGGACATTGCTGATCGGACCGGGTGATGTAGATGGTGGTGGGGTGTCTGGAATGACCGCGGGGAGCTGAGGTGGTGGTGTAGCTTGCAGCTGGCGTACGGTCCGGAGCACCTTGTCCATGGCAGTCCCGAGGTGCTCTAGGCACGAGTCGTGGTATAGGAGCTTCGCTCCTATAGCGGAGAGGTCGGGATGTCCTGCTGCTTCCTGTTTTCTTGGGTTGGTCATTCTCTAAATCTTTGGAGGGAGCTGAAAGTCCGTATTGCCCAGCGACAGCCCCAAAACCTGAAGGATCTGGAGAAGGTCTGTATGGAGGAGTGGGCCAACATCCCTGCTGCAGTGTGTGCAAACCTGGTCAAGAACTACAGGAAACATATGATCTCTGTAATTGCAAACAAAGATTTCTGTACCAAATATTAAGTTCTGCTTTTCTGATGTATCAAATACTTATGTCATGCAATAAAATGCAAATTAATTACTTAAAAATCATACAATGTGATTTTCTGGATTTTTGTTTTAGATTCCGTCTCTCACAGTTGAAGTGTACCTATGATAAAAATTAAGTAGGAAAACCTGCAAAATTGGCAGTGTATCAAATACTTGTTCTTCCCACTGTATCTCCTCTTACTTTACTTTATAAAACAAGTGTGTGAATTAAAAAGGAGACTACCATCAACCGTATATTAGTTTATTTAAAAAAATGCACATTTCAGTGGGACACTTCAGAGACCAAACAAGTTGGTATTGTTTCCATTCTGAAGCCATCTTCTATCGATCAATGGCTATCTTCCCAGAGGGCAGAGGAACACCTGGTACATCAGGGCAGTTGGCAGAGGAACCGGTTCTACCTGCTCTGTGCCACCTGAACCATGGAATATTAAATTAACCAATCCAATCACAAGACACGAGCGGAAATACCCTACTGCCATGGTCACATTTAACCCTTTACTTACAGTATGCAAATACAAATCATGTTTCTAATTGAGCCAAGTTGAATATCTAATTCAGCTTTAGTGACAAGGTTAAGAGACAGAATCAACCATGTCAATACAGATGTTCATAATGAGTGTACAAAGACAATGACCTTTTCAAAAAGCTTTTAACACATATAGAGTGCCCGATTTGCTATGTGTTTGCACCTGTTCCTGTTTAATGTGAAAATAAAACTAGTAATTGTATTCCCAAGTGTACGTTTATCAACACTTCCACTAATACAGTCATTCAAAACATTGCACATTAGACCTCAGTATACTGTAGCCTACTGTATGTGATTTGATGCACAGGGACAGGGAGCGACTGTGACCACTCCCACCATCTCAATATTAGAATCACTCCAGATTCTTCTTGAGAAATTCCACAAGCAGATGATGAGGAAAGGCAAAGTCTGTCTGGATAATCACAAAACCCTACAGACAGGAAGACAGATGACAATGAATAGTATCCGTTCTGTATAATATTTATTATATTTATTTAACCATTTTATGATGAGTAAGAATGAAGTGAAGGTGTATGTATGAGTACTCACATCCTGAGAAACAACCTGGGGTTCGATGAGATCAAACAGATTTGCTCCCTGTTTGTCCAGTAGTGCAGTTAAACTTGGTTCTAGTTCTAAGACAACAGGGTCAAAAGAGGAACATATTGTTCACAACAACACACTTACAGTGCATTCGGAAAGTATTCAGACCCCTTGACTTTTTCCACATTTTGTTACGTTACAGCCTTATTCTAAAATTGATTTTTTTTTTTAAATCCTCATCAATCTACACACAATACCCCATAATGACAGAGTGAAAACAGGTTTCTAGAAATGTTTGCAAATGTATAAAAAGTTAAAAACAGAAATACCTTACTTACACAAGTATTCAGACCCTTTGCTATGAGACTCGAAATTGAGCTCAGGTGCATCCTGTTTCCATTGATCATCCTTGAGATGTTTCTACAACTTGATTGGAGTCCACCTGTGGTAAATTCAATTGATTGGACACGATTGGGAAAGCCGCACACCTGTCTATATAAGGTCCCACAGTTGACATTGCATGTCAGAGAAAAAAAAAAAGCCATGAGGTAGAAGGAATTGTCCGTAGAGCCCCGAGACAGGATTGTGTCGAGACACAGATCTGGGGAAGGGTTCCAAACAGCATTGAAGGTCCCCAAGAACACTGTGGCCTCCATCATTCTTAAATGGAAGAAGTTTGGAACCACCAAGACTCTTCCTAGAGTTGGCCGCCCGGCCAAACTGAGCAATCGGGGGAGAAGGGCCTTGGTCAGGGAGGTGACTAAGAACCCAATGGTCACTCTGACAGAGCTCCAGAGTTCCTCTGTGGAGATGGGAGAACCATCCAGAAGGACAACCATCTCTGTAGCACTCCACCAATCAGGCCTTTATGGTAGAGTGGCCAGACGGAAACCACTCCTCAGTAAAAGGCACATGACAGCCCGCTTGGAGTTTGCCAAAAGGACTCTCAGATCACAAGAAACAACATTCTCTGGTCTGATGAAACCAAGATTGAACGCCAATCGTCATGTTTGGAGGAAAACTGGCACCATCCTCATGGTGAAGCATGGCAGCATGCCGTGAGGATTTTTTCAGCAGCAGGGACTGGGAGTCTAGTCAGGATTGAGTGAAAGATGAATGGCGCAAAGTACAGAGAGATCCTTGATGAAAACCTGCTCCAGAGAGCTCATGACCTCAGACTGGGGTGAAGACTCACCTTCCAACAGGACAATGACCCTAAACACACAGCCAAGACAATGCAGGAGTGGCATCAGGAAAAGTCTCTGAATGTCCTTGAGTGGCCCAGCCAGACCCCGGACTTGAACCCGATCGAACATCTCTGGAGAGACCTGGAAATAGCTGTGCAGCAACGCTCCCCATCCAACTTGACAGAGCTTGAGAGGATCTGTAGAGAAGAATGGGGGAAACTCCCCAAATACAGGTGTGCCAAGCTTGTAGCGTCATACCCAAGAAGACTCGAGGCTGTAATTGCTGCCAAAGGTGCTTCAACAAAGTACTGAGTAAAGGGTCTAAGTACTTATGTAAATGTAATATTTCAAAAAAACAGTTTTTGCTTTGTCTTTATTGGTATTGTATGTACAGTTGAAGTCGGAAGTCATTAACACTAGTTTTTCAACCACTCCACAAATTTCTTGTTAACAAACAATAGTTTTGCATGACACAAGTAATTTTTCCAACAAAAGTTTACAGACAGATTATTTAACTTATAATTCACTATCACAATTCCAGTGGGTCAGAAATGTACATACACTAAGTTGACTGTGGCTTTAAACAGCTTGGAAAATTCCAGAAAATGATGTCATGGCTTTAGAAGCTTCTGATAGGCTAATTGACATTATTTGAGTCAATTGGAGGTGTAACTGTGGATGTATTTCAAGGCCTACCTTCAAACTCAGTGTCTCTTTGCTTGGCATCATGGGAAAATCAAAAGAAATCAGCCAAGACCTCAGAACAAAAATGTGTAGACCTCCACAAGTCTGGTTCATCCTTGGGAGCAGTTTCCAAACACCTGACGGTACCACATGTATCTGTACAAACAATAGTACGTAGTATAAACACCATGGGACCACTCAGCAGTCATACCGCTCAGAAAGGAGTCATACCGCTCAGTTCTCTGTCTCCTAGAGATGAACGTACTTTGGTGCGAAAAGTGCAAATCAATCCCAGAACAACAGCAAAGGACCTTGTGAAGATGCTGGAGGAAACAGGTACAAAAGTATGTAAATCCACAGTAAAACGAGTCCTATATCGACATAACCTGAAAGGCTGCTCAGCAAGGAAGAAGCCACTACTCCAAAACCGCCATAAAAAAGCCAGACTACGGTTTGCAACTGCACATGGGGACAAAGATCATACTTTTTGGAGAAATGTCCTCTGGTCTGATGAAACAAAAATAGAACTATTTGGCCATAATGACCATCGTTATGTTTGGAGGAAAAAGGGGGAGGCTTGCAAGCCGAAGAACACCATCCCAACCGTGAAGCACGGGGGTGGCAGCATCATGTTGTGGGGGTGTTTTGCTGCAGGAGGGACTGGTGCACTTCACAAAATAGATGGCATCATGAGGGACAAAAATTATGTGGATATATTGAAGCAACATCGCAAGACATCAGTCAGGAAGGTAAAGCTTGGTCATAAATGGGTTTTCCAAATGGACAATGACCCCAAGCATACTTCCAAAGTTGTGGCAAAATGGCTTAAGGACAACAAAGTCAAGGTATTGGAGTGGCCATCACAAAGCCCTGACCTCAATCCTATAGAAAATTTGTAGGCAGAACTGAAAAAGCGTGTGCGAGTAAGGAGGCCTATAAACCTGACTCATTTACACCAGCTCTGTCAGGAGGAATGGGCCAAAATTCACCCAACTTATTGTGGGAAGCTTGTGGAAGGCTGCCTGAAACGTTTGACCCAAGTCAAACAACCCACTGGGAATGTGATGAAAGAAATAAAAGCTGAAATAAATCATTCTCTCTACTATTATTCTGACATTTCACATTCTTAAAATAAAGTGGTGATCCTAACTGACCTAAGACAAGGAATTTTTACTCTGATTAAATGTCAGGAATTGTGAAAAACTGAGTTTAAATGTATTTGGCTAAGGTGTGTGTAAACTGTAACTGTAGTTTGATGAGAATATTTTTTAATTTTAGAATAAGGCTGTAATGTAACAAAATGTGGGTCTGAATACTTTCCATATGCACTGTATATCACAATTAACTAAGCATGAGAGGATGAAACAGTACTCACCGGATATGACGTTTGGGACACCTATTTTCTCCACTGCCTCTTTCAAATATTCAATGTGGGCTTCAACCATCTGGAGAGCATAAGGAAATGAGAAATAAAGCAATGTACCACCGCTACTGGTCACTTAGATTGGGATTCAGTATGCCTATTTAATTCTCACCTGCAGTGTGTCTGTGGACAGTGAATCCTTCATTATGGAAATTCTTTTGTGGGAAGAAGCAAAGTCACATAAGTGTTGTTTCTTTACTTGCACAGACATAGGCAGCAGTGTGAGGTACACTGAACAAAAATTTTAAACTCAACATGCAATAGTTTCTAAGATTTTACCAAGTTACAGTTCATATAAGGAAATCAGTAAATTGAAATAAATAAATTAGGCACATGACTGGGAATACAGATATGCATCTGTTGGTCACAGGTAACTTAAAAAAAAAATGAGGGGCGTGGATCGGAAAACCAGTCAGTATCCGGTGTGATCCCCATTTGCCTCATGCAGCGCGACACATCTCCTTCGCATAGAGTTGATCCGGCTCTTGATTGTGGCCTGTGAAATGTTGTCCCACTCCACTTCAATGGCTGTGCGAAGTTGCTGGATATTGGTGGGAACTGGAACACGCTGTCATACAAGTCGTTCCAGAGCATCCCAAACATGCTCAATGGGTGACATGTTTGATGATTATGCAGGCCATGGAAGAACTGGGACATTTTTAGCCTCCAGGAATTGTGTACAGATCCTTGTGACATGAGGCCATGGATTATCATGCAGAAACATGAGGTGATGGTGGCTGATGAATGGCACGACAATCGGCCTCAGGATCTCGTCACAGTATCTCTGTGCATTCAAATTGCCATCGATAAAATGCACTGGTGTTCATTGTCCGTAGCTTATGCCTGCCTATACCATAACCCCACCATGGGGCACTCTTTTCACAACGTTGACATCAGCAAACCACTCGCCCACACAACGCCATGCACGCTGTCTGCCATCTGCCCGGTACAGTTGAAACCGGGATTCATGAAGAGCACACTTCTCCAGCGTGCCAGTGGCCGTTGAAGGTGATTATTTCCCCACTGAAATCAGTTATGACACCAAACTGCAGGCAGGTCAAGACCCTGGTGAGTACCTAAGAAACAAAAGGTAACTAAACTAAATTACTTTTGCCCCGTAGCACTCACTTCTGTCATCATGAAGTGCTTTGAGAGGCTACATTTACATTTAAGTCATTTAGCAGACGCTCTTATCCAGAGCGACTTACACATTGGAAAGTTCATACATATTCATCCTGGTCCCCCCGTGGGAATTGAACCCTGGTCCCCCCGTGGGAATTGAACCCACAACCCTGGCGTTGCAAGCGCCATGCTCTACCAACTGAGCCACACGGGACCAGGCTAGTTAAGGATCATATCACCTCTACCTTACCTGACACACTAGACCCACTTCAATTTGCTTGCCGCTCAATAGATCCACAGATGATGCAATCGCCATTGCACTGCACACTGCCTTATCCCATCTGCACAAGAGGAATACCTATGTAAGAATGCTGTTCGTTGACAAGAGCTCAGCCTTCAACACCATAGTAAACTCCAAGCTCATCATAATGCTCGAGGCCCTGTGTCTGAACCCCGCTCTATGCAACTGGGTCCTGGACTTCCTGACGGGCCGCCCATAGGTGGTGAAGGTAGGAAACAACACCTCCACTTCCCTGATCCTCTACACAGGGGCCCCACAAGGGTACGTGCTCAGCCCCCTCCTGTACTCCTTGTTCACCCATGAATGAGTGGGAGGCGTGTGTGGCCACGCCACGCCACGCCACGCCACACTGCACCACCACAATTTTTGCAGACGACACAACCATAGTAAGCCTGATTACCAACAATGACGTGTGTCGTGGAAATTCAGTACTGAGAGAGACTTGGTTATTTCATCAAACAATCATATTTTTTAATATCAATTAATTATTGCAATAATGAAACCGTCAGCCCAACAGTCTTGTTCTGACTGCTAGGCTGATAGCCTGAATCATACAGACAATGCACAGTTCATATAGCTAATACCCAGAATGTTTGGTTCCACCACTCCCATATAGATTGGGGGGCACCATAAGCCACTTTGGGCTCATCCTGCCTTTATCTGCCCCTGGCGTTATCTTAACCCCTGGCCTAATTTCCCAGATGCCGGGATGTCTAAGGACCATTGGGGCCTTTGTTCTACTCCTCTCTATCCCAGCTAAACATACACCATATCTTGTCCATGGAATGCAGGCTCAATCAGACCGGAGACATATGTCTCACATGCACCACTAACCATAAAATGGAATGTGGCTGTTTGATTTTTTTATCACAGAGACATCCATCAATTGTCAGCTTCAAGCTATCTCCAGTAAAACCAATGTTCTCGACACCCAGACTAGCTGCAGGAAGCTAGAGTGGACACCATAAAACTCAGCATTAGCAGGACAGAAATATCTTACTGTTTGTTAAGTAATTGTTAATTATCCAACAAATCAGGTAAATATGTAAATCTTTTATCAGACGAGACAGCCCACAGGGAGGAGGTGTGGGCCCTGGCGGAGTGGTGCCAGGAAAATAACCTCTCCCTCAACATCAACATAACGAAGGAGCTGATCGTGGACTTCAGGAAAAAGCTGAGAGAGCACGCCCCTAGCACGGTCCCATCCCACATTGATGGGACCGCCATGGAGAAGGTGGAAAGCTTCAAGTTCCTCGGCGTACACATCACTGATGATCTGAAAAGGTCCACCCACACAGACAGCGTGGTGAAGAAGGTGCAACAGTGCCTTTTCAACCTCAGGAGGCTGAAGAAATTTGTCTTGGCCCCTAAAACTTTACAGATGCACAATTGAGAGCATCCAGTCGGGCCATATCACCGCCTGGTACGGCAACCTCCAGAGGGTGGTGCGGTCTGCCCAACGCATCACCGGGGGCACACTGCCTGCCCTTCAGGACACCTACAGCACCCGATGTCACAGGAAGGACAAAAAGATAATCAAGGACATCAACCACCCGAGCCACGGCCTGTTCACCCCGTTATCATCCAGAAGGCGAGGTCAGTACAGGTGCATCAGACCGAGAGAAAAACTTTTTTTTCAGGGGGCAGATCAGCTTTAATATTGCAGATAGATTGTAGCTTCCATCAATGTAATTGTCTGCATCACTTCTAATCCTCCATATATATTTTTTCAAATATATATATATATATACACTACCGTTCAAATTTTGGGGTCACTTAGAAATGTCCTTGTTTTTGAAAGAAAAGCACATTTTTTGTCCATTAAAATAACATCAAATTGATCAGAAATACAGTGTAGATATTGTTAATGTTGTAAACGACTGATTTTTCATGGAATATCTACATAGGCGTACAGAGGCCCATTATCAGCAACCATCACTCCTGTGTTCCAATGGCATGTTGTGTTAGCTAAGGCTAATTGATCAGAAACGTCGAAAATCTCTTCCCAACTAAAATCTCTTCCCAACTATTTGCAATCTATGTGGCACGGCTGTCCATTTTTTGGTCCTTAAATGAAACTGATATACTTTTTTATTTATCACAATTTTCTTTAACCAATGATGGTCTTTAATGCAGAGCCGACAGACAAGTTCCTTACTTTTTCCCTCTTCCATTTTTGCGATAATGCTGCAATTAGTTGGTTGTAATTTTGGATAGAGCATACATTTCCATATGTTTTTGTTAGATGCATGTGTGACACCAGTCATATTTATAATATAATTTACGAAGATTAGACCTTTAAAATTTTTTTTTTTAAACATACTGTTTTTTTTTTATCAATTAGTATATTTGAGTTTAACCATAATATTTGTTGTATTATTTGTTGTCTTTTCTGGTGGATTAAATTTAAATTGCAACAAACTTTGGCTTGTTTTGAAAACAGCGATAATTGGGAGAGGATTTCCTTTTCAAATAACTGAAAGTGAGAGGTTGTAATCTGAATTAAGGGGAAAAAGGACTTTCTTGAACATAGGGTGAGACATTCTTACTAATTTGCTAGAGAACCAGTTCGGATTTAAGTATAACTTTTGTATGACTGAAGCCTTTAGTGAGAGGTATAATGCATTAATATTTAATAATTAATTGAATAATTCATACGAATTCATATTCATTATATAAATAGGCCCACTTAATTTTGTCTGGCTTGCCATTCCAAATAAACTTGAATATGTTTTTCTCATATAATTTAAAAAAACTGTTCTCTAGGTGTAAGCAAGACCATAAGCAAATAGGTAAACTGGGATATTACTAAAGAGTTAATAATGGTGATTTTTCCACAAATAGAAAGGTATTTACCTGTCCATGGCAGCAAGATCTTATCTATTTTTGCTAACTTTCTATAAAAATGTATTGGAGTGAGATCATGTATTTATTTCGGGATATGTATACCAAGTATATCTACATCACCATCAGACCATTTTATTGGTAAACTACACACTTTTTTTGGTGATCCAATACATGATATAGTACATTTATGATAATTTGGTTATCTAGTTATCTAGATCCTTATCTAATTATCTAGATCCTCTATGAGGCTGTGGAGGGATCCAAGTTGTGGATTTAAAAGAAAACATGAATCATCAGCGTACAATGACACCTTTGTTTTTAAGCCCTGTATTTCTAATCCCTTGATATTATTGTTGGATCTGATTTTAATAGCTACCATTTTGATGGCCATAATACATAGATATGCCAATAGCGGACAACCTTGTTTTACTCCTCTTGACAGTTTACATCTTTCTGAGAAGTAGCCATTATTTACTATTTTACACCTAGGGTTAATATACATAATTTTATCCCATTTTATAAGAGATTCTCCAAAATTGTATGTTCCAGGCATGTATGTATAAACTTCAGTCATACTTTATCAAAAGCCTTTTCAAAGTCAGCTATGAAAGCAGGCCTGGTTTCCCAGATTTTTCATAGTGTTCTATTGTTTCAAGTACTTGCCTTATATTATCTCCAATGTTTCATCCATGTAAAAAGCCTGTCTGATTAGAATTAATAATGTCCGACAATACCTTTTAAATTCTATACGCTGTACATTTGGACCCTCTCTTTCAAAGATTATCCGCCGCCATTGTTGCATCCCCTATTACCAGTCTGTTCAACCTCTCTTTCATTTCGTCCGAGATCCCTAAAGATTGGAAAGCTGCCGCGGTCATCCCCCTCTTCAAAGGGGGTGACACTCTAGACCCAAACTGTTACAGACCTATATCCATCCTGCCCTGCCTTTCCAAAGTCTTTGAAAGCGAAGTTAATAAACAGATCACTGACCATTTCGAATCCCCCCCTACCTTCTCCGCTGTGCAATCCGGTTTCCGAGCTGGTCACGGGTGCACCTCAGCCACGCTCAAGGTACTAAACGATATCATAACCGCCATCGATAAAAGACAGTACTGTGCAGCCGTCTTCATCGACCTGGCCAAGGCTTTCGACTCTGTCAATCACCGTATTCTTATTGGTAGACTCAATAGCCTTGGTTTCTCAAATGACTGCCTCGCCTGGTTCACCAACTACTTCGCAGATAGAGTTCAGTGTGTAAAATCGGAGGGCCTGTTGTCTGGACCTCTGACAGTCTCTATGGGGGTACCACAGGGTTCAATTCTCGGGCCGACTCTTTTCTCTGTATATATCAACGATGTCGCTCTTGCTGCGGGTGATTCCCTGATCCATCTCTACGCAGACGACACCATTCTGTATACATCTGGCCCTTCTTTGGACATTGTGTTAACTAACCTCCAAACGAGCTTCAATGCCATACAATACTCCTTCCGTGGCCTCCAACTGCTCTTAAACGCTAGCAAAACCAAATGCATGCTTTTCAACCGTTCCCTGCCCGCACCCGCTCGCCCGACTAGCATCACTACTCTAGACGGTTCTGACTTAGAATAGGTGGTCAACTACAAATACCTAGGTGTCTGGCTAGACTGTAAACTCTCCTTCCAGACTCATATCAAACCTCTCCAATCCAAAATCAAATCTAGAATCGGTTTTCTATTTCGCAAAAAAGCCTCCTTCACTCACGCTGCCAAACTTACCCTAGTAAAACTGACTATCCTACCGATCCTCGACTTCGGCGATGTCATCTACAAAATAGCTTCCAATACTCTACTCAGCAAACTGGATGCAGTCTATCACAGTGCCATCCGTTTTGTTACCAAATCACCTTATACCACCCGCCACTGCGACCTGTATGCTCTAGTCGGCTGGCACTCGCTACATATTCGTCGCCAGACCCACTGGCTCCAGGTCATCTACAAGTCTATGCTAGGTAAAGCTCCGCCTTATCTCAGCTCACTGGTCATGATAACAACACCCGCCTGTAGCACGTGCTCCAGCAGGTATATCTCACTGGTCATTCCCAAAGCCAACACCCCCTTTGGCTGCCTTTCCTTCCAGTTCTCTGCTGCCAGTGACTGGAACGAATTGCAAAAATCGCTGAAGCTGGAGACTTACATTTCCCTCACTAACTTTAAACATCAGCTATCTGAGCAGCTAACCGATCGCTGCAGCTGTACATAGTCCATCTGTAAATAGCCCACCCAATCTACCTACCTCATCCCCATATTGTTTTTATTTACTTTTCTGCTCTTTTGCACACCAGTATCACTACTTACACACCATCATCTGCTCATCATCATCTGCTCATCTATCACTTCAGTGTTAATCTGCTAAATTGTAATTACTTTGCTACTATGGCCTATTTATTGCCATACCTCCTCATGCCATTTGCACACACAAAAAGACTTTCTTTTTTCCCTATTGTGTTATTGACTGTACGCTTGTTTATTCCATGTAACTCTGTGTTGTTGTTTCTGTCGCACCGCTTTGCTTTATCTTGGCCAGGTGGCAAATTGTAAATGAGAACTTGTTCTCAACTAGCTTACCTGGTTAAATAAAGGTGAAATAAAAAAATAAATAAAAACATTTTGCTAGAATTGTTGCATCACAACACTGAATTGTAAGGGGCCTCCAAATTGTTTCAATGGACTGCATCTTTGTATTTCCCACTTGTACACTTGTATTACTTTCAGTAATAATGAAATCAGACCTTCTTGTTGAGTGTCTGATAATCTAACATTTACATAAGAGTGATTAAAACATGCTAATAATGGTCCTCTGAGTATATCAAAACAGTTTTGGTATACTTTCACTGGTATGCCATCCAGCCCTGGAGTTTTCCCAGACTTAAAGGCTTTAATTGCATCAAGAAGTTCCTCCTCTGTAATTTCACCTTCACATGAGTCAGAAAGACTCGGCTGTTAATTTAAAAAAATATATATTTAAAAAAAAATCCATACAATTAGCTTCGGTTAGAGGAGATGGAGGAGACTGAAACTAAAACATATCCTTAAAGTAGGCCTACTCTGCTTCCACTTTCAAAATATCATTTGGTGAATCATGGGTGACTCTGTCACTTGTAACAAGTTTCAGTAAATTATTTTTGGTAGCATTTCTATGTTGAAGATTTAAAAATAATTTGGTGCATTTTTCCCCATATTCCATCCAGTTTGCTTTATTATTATAATATATTACTCTTGATCTTTGTTGAATTAGTTCCTCCGTTTCTTTTTGTTTTTCCTCTAACTTATTCTGAGCCTCTATGGTACAGTTTTTATTGCTACCTATCTATTCTGTTAGTCTTTCTATTTCCTTTATTAGTTGGACTCCTTTGACCTAAATTGCTTTTGTTTTAGAGATGAGTACTCAATTGCATGGCCTCTAAAGGCACATTTAAAAAGTGTCCCATACAATAAGGGGATCTGCTGTATGTTATGTCTGAAACATTGTTATAAATAACTCTGTACTAGTTAAAAAACAAGTTATCATTCAAAAGGCTATGATTAAATGTCCAATATCCTCGCCCATGTGGAAATTCAGTAAGAGTAATGTATATGCCAATTATCTGATGGTTCGACAGCATTCTATCCCCTATCAACACCGTTTTTACTTTTGGTGCCAATGAGAATGACATAAGAAAGAAGTCAAGACAACTAGCTTGATTGAGCCTCCGCCATGTTTTTTTATTTAACTAGGCAAGTTAGTTAAGGCCTACCCCGGCCAAACCCTAACCTGGACAACACTGGGCCCAATTGTGCGCTGCCCTATAGGACTCTCAATCATGGCCGGTTGTGATACACCCTGGAATCGAAACAGGGTCTGTAGTGACGCCTCTAGCACTGAGATGCAGTGCCTTAGACCGCTGCACCACTTGGGAGCCCCTGTATATCTCACTAGGTCAGGATATTTAAGCCTCCATATATCCACCAGTTCCATGACATTCATGATTTCCTTAAGAGCACGAGGGTGATAGTTCGTAATGTGATTTTGATTACGGTCCATTAAGATATTTAAAACAGTATTACAATCTCCCACCATGATAATAGAGTCTTGTATTGCTTGCAGGGTTGATAATTTATTATATATATTTTCAAAGAAGTGTGAAAAGGTTAATGAGCCATTCTGTTTATGGTCCAATAACGTATTTAAAATCATCCATCTACCTTGCGGATCTGTTTGGACAATTTGCACATTCGGATCAAAATTACTGTTAATTAATATCATCGCCCCTTTCGAGTTACTTTGCCAATGGGAGAAGTATATTTCACCCCCCCACGTCATTTAAAATTGTTGAATGAGTTTCCTGTAAACATGAGATATTATATTCCTTCTCTTTGAGCCAGGTAAATATTGTTCTTCTTTTCTTATTATTTGCTAAGCTATTACAATTATAATTGGCTATCCTTATTTCACCATTTACCATGAGATACAAGTTTCAAATCTATTTATCATAATACAGTGGGGCAAAAAAGTATTTAGTCAGCCACCAATTGTGCAAGTTCTCCCACTTAAAAAGATGAGAGAGGCCTGTAATTTTCATCATAGGTACACTTCAACTATGACAGACAAAATGAGAAAAAAAATTCCAGAAAATCACATTGTAGGATTTTTTAATGAATTTATTTGCAAATTATGGTGTAAAATAAGTATTTGGTCACCTACAAACAAGCAAGAGTTCTGGCTCTCACAGACCTGTAACTTCTTCTTTAAGAGGCTCCTCTGTCCTCCACTCGTTACCTGTATTAATGGCACCTGTTTGAACTTGTTATCAGTATAAAAGACACCTGTCCACAACCTCAAACAGTCACACTCCAAACTCCACTATGGCCAAGACCAAAGAGCTGTCAAAGGACACCAGAAACAAAATTGTAGACCTGCACCAGGCTGGGAAGACTGAATCTGCAATAGGTAAGCAGCTTGGTTTGAAGAAATCAACTGTGGGAGCAATTATTAGGAAATGGAAGACATACAAGACCACTGATAATCTCCCTCGATCTGGGGCTCCACGCAAGATCTCACCCCGTGGGGTCAAAATGATCACAAGAACGGTGAGCAAAAATCCCAGAACCACACGGGGGGACCTAGTGAATGACCTGCAGAGAGCTGGGACCAAAGTAACAAAGCCTACCATCAGTAACACACTACGCCGCCAGGGACTCAAATCCTGCAGTGCCAGACGTGTCCCCCTGCTTAAGCCAGTACATGTCCAGGCCCGTCTGAAGTTTGCTAGAGAGCATTTGGATGATCCAGAAGAAGATTGGGAGAATGTCATATGGTCAGATGAAACCAAAATAGAACTTTTTGGTAAAAACTCAACTCGTCGTGTTTGGAGGACAAAGAATGCTGAGTTGCATCCAAAGAACACCATACCTACTGTGAAGCATGGGGGTGGAAACATCATGTTTTGGGGCTGTTTTTCTGCAAAGGGACCAGGACGACTGATCCGTGTAAAGGACAGAATGAATGGGGCCATGTATCGTGAGATTTTGAGTGAAAACCTCCTTCCATCAGCAAGGGCATTGAAGATGAAATGTGGCTGGGTCTTTCAGCATGACAATGATCCCAAACACACCGCCCTGGCAACGAAGGAGTGGCTTCGTAAGAAGCATTTCAAGGTCCTGGAGTGGCCTAGCCAGTCTCCAGATCTCAACCCCATAGAAAATCTTTGGAGGGAGTTGAAAGTCCGTGTTGCCCAGCAACAGCCCCAAAACATCACTGCTCTAGAGGAGATCTGCATGGAGGAATGGGCCAAAATACCAGCAACAGTGTGTGAAAACCTTGTGAAGACTTACAGAAAACGTTTGACCTCTGTCATTGCCAACAAAGGGTATATAACAAAGTATTGAGATAAACTTTTGTTATTGACCAAATATTTATTTTCCACCATAATTTGCAAATAAATTCATAAAAAATCCTACAATGTGATTTTCTGGATTTTTTTTCCTCATTTTGTCTGTCATAGTTGAAGTGTACCTATGATGAAAATTACAGGCCTCTCTCATCTTTTTAAGTGGGAGAACTTGCACAATTGGTGGCTGACTAAATACTTTTTTGCCCCACTGTATATGTTTGTAAATTTACCATTAAAAAGTACCATAGTGATTGAGTATCCATATAGCTGTACCATGATATTTGCATTGCTACTAAGTAACCCTCCAATTGTTCTCCACTATTCCACCCGCTAAAGCCCCTCCCCATCCCAAGTTGGGTTGTCATCCCAGTAACCGGCAGACCACCCCAGTCCCTCCGGATCCCTAGGCCTCCCCAGAGAGGCCAGGACCCATCCTTTGAAAAGAGCACACAGTGCCACCCACAGAACAGAAGCAGATCAACCGCTAAAAGTATTTCCAATGCTCTCACCTCAATTTGCGTCATATATAGCTATTAAAAATATTTATATATTCAAATATCTTGCGTATCTTAATTTCCATCATTAACAATTAATATGCATAATAATGTTGACAGTTCATGCAAAGGGTTGTTACCTGTAACCAGGATTGCCAATGCATTACATTTTTGTCAAGCAATTATTATTTTAGCAAAGATTTGTGATTCCTCCAATATTGTCCCTAACATCCTTACCCCCTTGCAACAGATGTGGTATATACACACACAAACACACACTCTTACACACTCAACCCCGTTCCCCCACAATCAACCATAAGCTCAGATGCTCAGTGGTTGTTACATTCCAGAGCCCAACTCAAGAAAGGACCTGATTTACGAATGCATATACAGTTACAGCTGTTTGAGAAAGCATGCAAGACTTAACCAGTGTCAAGTCCTAGGTGATGGAGATCCATCCCATTCCCCTGAAACACACACACACTGGTCCCCGTTGTGACCATTTCCCCAAGCATCTCTGTGCAGTCAGACCTTTGATTATTTTGTGCCACCAGGGCCACAATAACATGCCCCCGCTCTGATTGTCCGAGTGTGACCCCCTCCCCATGGGTTACTGCAGCCAGTGTTGCGAGCACAGCTTCTATCTCAAGGCCATCAGACTTTAAAAATAGCCATCACTAGATGGCTACCACCTGGTTATTCAACCCTGCACCTTAGATGCTGCTACCCTATATACATAGACATGGAATCACTGCTCACTTTAATAATGGAACACTAGTCACTTTAATAATGTTTACATACTGCTTTACTCATTTCATATGTATATACTGTATTCTAATATACTGTATTTTAGTCAATGCCACTCCGACATTGCTCGTCCTAATATTTATACAGTACCAGTCAAAAGTTCAGACACATGGCCTCCGGAGCGGCACGGCAGTCTAAGGCACTGCATCGCAGTGCTAGCTGTGTCACTATAGATCCTGGTTTGATTCCAGGCTGTGTCGCAGCCGACCGGGAGACCCATGAGGCGGCACATAATTGGCACAGCGTCGTCCTGGCTAGGGGAGGGTTTGGCCGGCCGGGATGTCCTTGTCCCATCTCGCTCTAGCGACTCCTGTGCGGTGCCGGGCGCAACAACGCTAACACGGTTGCCAGGTGTACTGTGTTTCCTCCGACACATTGCTGCGGCTGGCTTTCGGGGTTAAATGGGCAGTGTGTCAAGAAGCAGTGCAGCTTGGCCTGGTCGTGTTTCTGAGGACACACGGCTCTCGACCTTCGCCTCTCCCGAGTCCGTACGGGAGTTGCAGCGATGGGACAAGACTGTCACTACCAATTGGACACCACCAAAAAAGGGGTAAAAAAATAAAATAATTCCAGATTGACTGACCTTCATGTCTTAAATGATGGACTGTCATTTCTCTTTGCTTATTTGAGCTATTCTTGCCATAATATGGACTTGGTATTTTACCAAATAGGGCTATCTTCTGTATACCACCCCTATCTTGTCACAACACAACTGATTGGCTCATACGCATTAAGAAGGAACTGTTTAACTGTTAATTGAAATGCATTCCAGGTGACTACCTCATGAAGCTGGTTGAGAGAATGCCAAGCGTGTGTAAAGCTGTCATCAAGGCAAGGGTGGCTACTTTGAAGAATCTGTGTTTAACACATTTTTGGTTATTACATGATTCCATGTGTTATTTCATAGTTTTGATGTCATCACTATTATTCTACTATGTAGAAAATAGTAAAAACAAAGAAAAACCCTTGAATGAGTAGGTGTGGACAAACTTTTGACTGGTACTGTATATTTCTTAATTCCATTATTTTACTTTTAGATTTGGGTGTATTGTTGTGAATTGTTAGATATTACTGCACTGTTGAAGCTAGGAACAAAAGCATTTCGCTACACCCGCAATATCATCTGGTAAATATGTGTATGTGACCAATAAAATTTGATTAGAGATTTGATTTGAGCATGCAGATGAGCTTCCCTGAGACGGTTGCTGACAGTTTGTGCAGAAATTCTTCAGTTGTGCAAACCCAGTTTCATCAGCTGTTCGGGTGGCTGGATTCAGACCATCCCTCAGGTGAAGAAGCCAGATGTGGAGGTTCTGGGCTGGCGTGGTTACATGTGGTCAGCATTTGTGAGGCCGGCGTTGAAGGCGGCTTATGGTAGAGAAATTGACATTAAATTCTCTGGCAACAGCTCTGGTGGACATTCCTGCATTCAGCATGCCAATTGCATGCTTGCTCAAAACTTGAGATATCTGAGGCATTGTGACAAAACTGGACATTTTAGAGTGGCCATTTATTGTCCCCAGCACTAGGTGCACATGTGTAATGATCATGCTGTTTAATCAGCTTCTTGATACGCCACATCTGTCATGTGGATGGATTATTTTGGCAAAGGAGAAATAGCAGGGATGTAAACAAATTTGTAGCCAAAATTTGAGAGAAATAAGCTTTTTGTGCATATCGAACATTTCTGGGATCTTTTATTTCAGCTCAGGAAACATGGGACCAGCACTTTACATGTTGCGTTTATATTTTTGTTCCGTATACTTGTTAGTAAACTGCCATGCAATCAGAAAGGGTTTTACTAAACCATTACAGTCTGTATCCCTTATAGAGGCACAGTGGAGTCAGTATCACAAGAACAATTAAAAGCATGGTCTTCATGTAATGCCTTTACTCACATATGCAGTTCATATACATGTGTATGTACATGTTCACTACAGTATAGGCGCGTAAATGAACTCACTGTGATGTTGTAGCGATTAGGATCAGTTTCTTCTTGGCGTAGGAAGCAGTCACAACAACCTCCACCTCCTAGACAACGAAAAATAAACATTCAGCTACTCTTCTTGGACACATTACTGTCTGATGCTAGGTTATCATTTAAAACATTAAAACAAGTGTTTGTTTGGCTGACCATCTCAAAGTAAAGTCCTGGGATGTCCTCAGCTCCGCTGGTCAGCTCTGCTGCAGCCACAGCTCTGACAGAGGTGCCCATTGGGGTTGTCCACAGGTGAGGCACTGACACACTCCACACCCTCAGCACTGGCTCCTCAGAGGACAGAAACTGACAAAGGGATACAGAGAGACAGGTTTCATACAGGCACAGACAGATAGAAACACTGACTTACCTGTGTACACAATATAAGAGGTTTGAAATACAATGAAACTCAAAACACCACTAAATTGCAGAGGCCAAGATAGGTCGCATGGTCTGTGGAGCTGATAAAAGCATGTTGTGTCTGTCTGAGGACTGTCCTGAGTGGGTTTGTCACATTACCTGGCTTAGGAACTCTGGAATGGGGGTAGACAAATTTGTCTTAAACAGTTCCTGAAAAGAAATTGACCATGTTAAATAACTGGCATACATTAAAACAAACACAGTAATTCAGCTTGTAATGAACAAGAATTTCATTGCCTGTCACAGTGCTACAGTCAGTTTCCCTGCCTCTACCATATTGTAACACACCGTGGACCAAACCCCAACAAAAGTCCTGATTACTGTTTTCCTGATAAATGCTGCCTTGGACACTAGTCCACATGACTTCCACTAGTCTGGTAGACACCTACTGTGAGCTCCAGGCCAGAGATGTTGAGGACAAAACGTCTATCTTGGTGGGCAGCTGTAATCAGGGGGTTGAAGACCTCATCAGAGATCCAGAAGTACAGCATGCGGTCCTCTGTCAGTTGGCTGGGGTCGAATACAGACTCATTGATGACAGCTGTCACGTTGTTGTATTTGGCCAGACCCTGGACATCATGGGAAGACAGAAGAAATTAGACATATAATAACAATTGGTATTGTGCATCATCATGTACAATGAATATGGATGCTAGATAATAAAGGGATATACAGTACCTTGTGGTATGATTCAATGTAATTGGATGTGATGACAGGGGCAGAAGTTACTCCAATATCCATGCTGATGTCACCATCACTAAGGAATTGCTCTGTGGGAATCAACACGGGGATGTAAACATAGTCACTGACAGATATTCTAAATAAGAGAAAGTCTTGTTACCTCTATAGGCTTTGTGTGTTATCTACCCAGGCTCCCCAAACGTGTCCATACCTGCTTGCTCCTGTATAAAGTCAGCCAATATGTTTGCCACATTATTGATCTCCTTACAGATCTAAGATGAAGAAAACAGGGACATTGTTTCATTTTATGTTGCAGCTGACGTGACAATGTTTTTGCTGGGTTGCATTAACAAGACAGTAGAGGGCAGAGTTGAGCCATCAGTGAGGCCTCTGTCCAATACCTTGATACGCTGCAGGTTTATTTAACTAGGCAAGTCAGTTAAGAACAAATTCTTATTTACAATGACGGCCTACCCTAGATCCAACAGTACATTATTCTCCTATATTTCCCTCTAATCATCACTCACCTGGCTTTTAATAACCAGCTTCACAGTGAAGGTGATGAAGTTTGTGAACAGCCTCTTGAGCCAGCCAGGCCTAAAGCCAGAATGTAAAGCACAGGGTTTGTCCTTCATGTCGCAGTTACTTCCCTTGAAGGAAGAGGACATTACAAATATACCATTTTACACTATGTGTATAAAACTATCTGGGTTCCAGAACGTGCCACTTACTCCCTGTCTCCCTGCAGCAGGAGATCCAGCTTGTGGAACGTGAGGTAGCAGTCTGATGTGTCTGCAGCAACTTTCCCCTTTCCACAATCTGAGACAGAGAAAGCACATGATCACTGGCAGGAAATACATTACAAAAGGTAAGATAAGATTCCTGTAAACTCTTAGGAAGAATGAGAAGGAAGAGTGAACATTGAACACCACAAAAACAATGGGCAGAAAAAGGTACTTACAGAGTTTGGGGTTAATGCCAAGATCAATGTGCGAATCAATTTCAAAATCTACTGAATGTCCCACATTGACACTGCAAAACAGATTACACATGGCAGTGTCATGACCACGCAGCTATTCAAGGTCAACATACAAAACTTCAGTAGTAGCCAACATGACATTTGGATAAATCACAACATACGTAACTGTAAGATCTAGAAAGTTATATCTAATCATATCACAAACTATTTCCATCCCTCTCATCCTCCCTGTTCACAATGACTGATGGAAGGACTCACAGCCAGCTTCCATATCCATACTGGATGGTTCCCTTGAAAACAGCAGACACGTTGGAGATGGCAATCTCAATGCCTTCACCTGCTATGAGCTCAAACTCACTCCGCCCAATCGACAGGTTATGGATCTCCAGACTGAGAGGGCAAAGGTCAGGAGAGGACATTATTATTGGTTGTTCATTTTAGTAAGAATAAAGGAGCAAACCAACAAAGCAATGGCAACATTGTTGACATTCAATCTGTTATTGATTGAAAATGAGTGCTTATGCATTCATCCAATCATGTGTCATATACATGATCTATGGTAAGTGAATACAGGATAAAAGGAGAGCATGTGAGGTAATGGAGGAGGATGAAAGGAACAGCATAAGCGCGTGCATGTGGTGCAGGTACACTGACTGTCGGGTCCACTCACTTGGCAAGCCCATATTTCACCTTTCCAACAAAGATAATAGACTTCTCGTTGCTGATGCTTGGATATTTGGCATGCTGGAATGCAGCCTGGATGACCTTGGTCGTCTTTTCATTTACTGAAGAGAAAATACACAATTTATCTATATATAGACTAAAGACAATACTTAACAAAACAGTTAACTACCCTGACAGTAACAGTTCTAGTGAAAAACATTTGAGAGAACACCATAGGGAGACAGGAATAAATAAGATACTCACAGACCACCGCTGCAGGGTAGGTCAGCCTACAGACAGCCCCAGTGAACCTGTATGCAGAGGCTGGCTCCAGACAGGACCGGGACATCACAACCAGGCCCAGGAACAGCAGCAGGACTGGGAGTGTCATCACACACTTATCCATCTCACCAGTAGCTAAATGAACACTGACTTCAAACTGGATCCCAGAGCTGTGTAGTGCCTCCTCAGAACCTCTGAACTAACTGATCCAGGCTGTGTTGAGCATGCACAAGAGACAAGGGGAGGAAGAGGGAGGGAACAGAAAACACCTCTAGGGAGATGGGGTTCGGACTGAGGCAAACTTGACTGAACTAAACTTCACAACACTGACCCTGTAGTCTGTGATTGGGCCTCAACCGGGCCAGAGCGGGATATTTGGGAGTGGGTGTTGTTACGTGTTCTATCTGGGCTCAGGGGGATACTTCTGTACATGCGAGGTAGGGTTATTATCGGGCAGTAAATAACAGATGTACAGACACTTTTTCTAGGGCACATTCTCAGAAACTCCCATACCTTACAGTCACAGAAATGCCAATCTTGACCCAGAATGATGGAACCATACAGCTAAACTTTTGCGAAAATCTTTCAGTTTTATGTCAAGAAAATTGGAATTACATTTAACATTCACATTTAAGTCATTTAGCAGACGCTCTTATCCAGAGCGACTTACAAGTACATACATTCATACTTTTTTTTGTACTGGTCCCCCGTGGGAATCGAACCCACAACCCTGGCGTTGCAAGCGCCATGCTCTACCAACTGAGCCACACGGGAATTGTGGTACTATTTCTGCAAATATTCATCAATCATGACCACGTTGGTCAATACAACTTCCTAAGAAAATATGTACTTTTCAGTAAATATGTAGTTACATGACATATATTACCAGTTGCAGAGTGGGCTGGGTTAGAGGGAGCAAGTCTCTATGGACCAAATGTACTAGCTGAACTCCCTAGCCTGCCTGGATAACTCAGAGGAAGTGATGGGGACAATACATGGAATGTACTACAGTAAACCCCACATTGTAAACACAGAATGCAGTTTGCAATTCCCACATTTCTCCAACAGGTCAATGAACTCTGGATAGCAAAAGCTGTAGAGTTGAAGCGGAGGCTTAAGGGATCTAGACAGCAGTCCAAAAATTCAGCCGCACAAATGTACGTAGAACTACGTAGTGACCGAAACTGTCCTCCGTCGGCTACGTTTGCGTATACCGTGTAGACCCTTTTACCCCCGTGAACAATTTTATTTACAAGAGATGTTATGAAAATGTTAAATCTATTTTTGTTGATTGTTCTCAAACATGTTATCTAAAACAAGCTTGTGTGTTTGAGTACTTTAGATGTGGTAAAGTATTTTTGTTCTGTTAGTTATTTACTAGACTACAGTCACCTATCTAAAGAAGCAATCCTTTTAAATAAGTAAGTTTATTGCAAGTCTCCACAAAATATTCTTGATACAGTAGCATCCATTAAAAAGCTGTTTTACCAAAATAAAAACAAAAAGATAAATCACATTAGAACGTACTAGGGGGGAATTACACTTAGTGTATGTGTACAGTTAAAGGCATTCCAAAAGGAATCACAATATATATTTTTCTCATTGTGTAACAAGGGAGCGAGGTCGCTATGCATGATTCCATTTTAATTGCAAAAACAGTCTGGCCCAAGCCCCACACAACTGCATATTCCCGTGTTTAACATAATTCAACTTTCAGAAGATCTTTAACCAGTCTAATGAATTAAAGCCACACTATGTTAACACTGCCTTCCATTTCACATCTGAGACAACCAGAGAAACATTCAATACTCATGCACAACCCTGTATAGCACTTCCATCTCTGAGCAAGAGCAATACAAACTATTTTATCATACAGCACTATAAGCATCTCAGAATTTAACCCAGATTAAAGCAAGCTTGCATAATAAGTATGGCCGGCACAATACCAGTATTGCGATACTCGTTAGTATCGTGGCAAAGAAACAAAACACAAAGCGGATTGAACTATTTCGGAAAACAGCCCCATGTATGTTGGAAACATACAATCAGTGGCCAGTTTATTAGGTACACCACCCCGTTCATGAAACCCCTGCTCCTACAGACAGTGAGTCACGTGGCCGTGGCCTGCTATATAAAGCAGGCAAGAAACAGGTCGCAACGTGAGCTAAGTGACACAGGATGCACTTCCTGACAGACTGTCATCGAGGCATTCAGTTACTGTTCAACTGAATGTTAGAATGGGCAAAACGAGTGACCTAAGTGACTTTAAGCATGGTATGATCTTCGGTGTCATGCGTGCCGGTTCTCAGAAACGGCCGGCCTCCAGGGCGTTTCACACACCACAGTGTCTAGGGTTAACTGAGAATGGTGCGGGGGAAAAAACATCCAGTCAGCGGCAGGCCTGTGGGCGAAAACAGCTCGTTGATGAGAGGTCGTAGGAGAATGGCAAGAATCGTGCAAGCTACGAGGCAGGCCACAAACTGGCAAATAATGGCACAGTACAAGTGGTGTACAGAACGGCATTTCGGAACGCACAACTCGTCGGTCCTTGTCACGGATGGAATTTTGCAGCCCATCCGGTTTCTACTATCAGCTAAAAACAAGAAGAAGCGGCTCCAGTGGGCACGCGATCACAAACATTGAACAATTGAGGAGTGAAAAAACATTGCCCGGTCCGACAAATCTCGGTTCCTGTTGAGTCATGCTGATGGCAAAGTCAAGATCTGGCATTTAGCAACATGAGTCTGACTACGTTGATATCCTACCTGGTGTCAACGGTACAGACTGGTGGCGGTGGTGTAATGGTGTGGGGAATGGTTTCCCTAGCACACATCAGGTCCATTGATACCAATTGAGTAATATTTGAACGCCACACCTTGTAGAATCCATGACCCTGAAAATTCAGGCTGTTCTGGAGGCAAAAGGGGTCTGACTCGGCACTAGATGGGTGTTCCTAATAAACTGGCTGCTGAGTGTACATTACTACTCATCCAGAATCACATTTATTTATTTTCCAAGATAAAGCAGTCAATATTTTACATACAGAAGGTTTTTAAAGGGCCAAAGAGTTTGATCTGCTTCGTGTTTACATTTTTGCAATGGAAACAATATTGCGATATTAGTATTGTCCCAGCCCTAATAATAAGATAAGTTTAGTAAAGTGCTGTGTACATACAATACAATAATATTTAAATGTTTTGTTCCAATAAACATTTACAGCATTTACAACCATTTGGCAGAGCGAGGTGTATGTACTGTACTGTATATACAACCATTTGGTCACTATCATAAGGCAGGAAGCGCCGAATGAATCATCATATCCCTAAACACACACCCATAACAGACTACAGCCAGGGCTTTGTATGCATTGACGCTTTTAATCATTCATGATTTCTCACAAAATGTCCAGGCATCCATCCAGGCATCCATCTAGAAGGCCAGAGAGAGGACTTCCCGTGACAGAGAGGCAGGTCTGATACTGAGGGTAACTTCAGTTCCAGTGTGCCTGCTGGAAGAGTCGATTATTCAGTTAGCCACTCCCGGGGCCTCTGGGATGAGGGAGGCAAAGAAGGCTTTGAAGAAGATCCAGGCACTCCAAACGATGGACACCCTGTGTTGAGGCACAGGTACTGCAGTCAGGGGGTGTGGTTCATCAGGTCCAACCTCTGCCTCGGCACCCTCTTCTCCTGCAGGGACCTCCGCCTGCGGGAAGAGGAGAAACTGTGTTAGCCCCACCACCAGAGTTCAGATATAAAATATATATTGAAAATATTTTTTCAACACAGTTATATGAAACTATATCAGGGGAGTCAAACTGGGCCAGGATGATACCAGTATAACTAATATTTTTCCATGGCAAAAATGAAAACGCGAATTAGACCATTCTCTTTGGTCCTTTGAAAACGTACTGTACGGTGCATTCGGAAAGTATTCAGACCCCTTGACTTTTTCCACATTTTGTTAAGTTACAACCTTATTCTAAAATGGATTAAATAGTTTTCCCCCCTTATCAATCTACACACAATACCTCATAATGACAAAGCAAAAACTGTTATTTTTTTAATTTTTTTTAAATATCACATTTACATCAGTATTCAGACTCTTTACTCGGTACTTTGTTGAAGAACTTTTGGCAGCACTTACAGCCTCGAGTCTTCTTGGGTATGACGCTACAAGCTTAGCACGTGTATTTGGGCAGTTTTTCCCCATTCTTCTCTGCAGATCATTTCAACCTCTGTCAGGTTGGATGGGCAGAATCTCTGCACATCTATTTTCAGGTCTCTCCAGAGACGTTCGATCGGGTTCAAGTCCGGGCTCTGGCTGGACCACTCAAGGACATTCAGAGACTTGTCCCGAAGCCAGTCCTGCGTTGTCTTGGCTGTGTGCTTAGGGTCATTGTCCTGTTGGAAGTCCGAGGTCCTGAGCGCTCTGGAGCAAGTTTTCATCAAGGATCTCATTAATCTTTCCCTCGATCCTGATTAGTCTCCCAGTCCCTGCCGCTAAAAAACATCCCCACAGTAGTGGTTAGAGCGTTGGACTAGTAACCGGAAGGTTGCAAGATCAAATCCCCGAGCTGACAAGGTAAAAATCTGTCGTTCTGCCCCTGAACAAGGCAGTTAACCCACTGTTCCTAGGCTGTCATTGAAAATAAGAATTTGTTCTTAACTGACTTGCCTAGTTAAATAAAGGTAAAAAATAAAATAATTTTAAAATGCTTCACCGTACAGATGGTGCCAGGTTTCATCCAGACGTGACACTTGGCATTCAGGCCAAAGAGTTCAATCTTGGTTTCATCAGACCATCATGGTCTGAGAGTCCTTTCGGTGCCTTCCATCTGGCCACTCTACCATAAAGACATGATTGGTGGAGTGCTACAGAGATGGTTGTCCTTCTCCCATCTCCACAGAGGAACTCTGGAGCCCTGACCAAGGCACTTCTCCCACAATTGCTAAGTTTGGCTGAGCAGTCAGCTCTAGGAACAGTCTTGGTGGTTCCAAACTTCTTCCATTTAGGAATGTTGGAGGCCACTGTGTTCTTAAGACCTTCAATGCTGCAGACATTTTTTGGTACCCTTCTCCAGATCTGTGCCTCGACACAATCCTGTCTCGGAGCTCTACGGACAATTCCTTCGACCTCATGGCTTGATTTTTTTTCTGACATGCACTGTCAACTGTGGGACCTTATATAGACAGGTGTGTGCCTTTCCAAATCATTTCCAATCAATTGAATTTACCACAAGTGGACTCCAATCAAGTTGTGGAAACATCTCAAGGATGATCAATGGAAACAGGATGCACCTGAGCTCAATTTTGAGTCTCATAGCAAAGGGTCTGAATACTTGTGTAAGTAAGGTATTTCTGTTTTTAAAAACCCGTTTTCACTTCATCATTATGTGGTAATGTGTGTAGATTGATGATAAAAAAAAAATGTTTTAATAGATTTTAGAATAAGGCTGTAACGTAACAAAATGTGAAAAAGGGAATACTTTCCGAATGCACTGTATATAACATATTGTGTGCTATAGCTTGGAAAATCAATAAATGTGACTGGATGACAACATAATAATGTTTGTTTCCAAAATTAGGGCTGTTTTCGTAAAGAAGTTAAATCCGCTTGTTTCCTTGGACACAAACTCAATATACTTCAAAATGACTAAAACCAAATCTAAACTGTGTAAAAATGACAATGGACCAACATTTATACAGTTATTGACTGTCCAGCTTGCTAATAATCCCCGAAATGAAAGCTAGACAGTCAGGGAGTATTGAAAATTACAAAAACAATGGATAGAGGACTATCTTTTGCTAATTCTGACAGCTAGGAAGTATAACTAATTTTCAGTGCACCCCTCTGGACCACGTTGAAGAACGAATACGACCCCTGGGACAAAATTTGTTTGACACCCCTGCTCTACACGCTGTGTGACGAATGTTACTACATAAGGCAGTACATGCCTTGTAATGAAGCCATATCTGTTTTCTACCCACAGAGATCCAGCCCCTGAGGAAATGTGTCTTACCGGTGGCACTGGGTTCCTGTCCTGGTTCTGGATGACCTCAGGGACCTGGTTGTTTGGACCTCTGACCAGGGGCCTTTGTCTGAAGGGGAACCAGCCTGCTGTGTGCCTGAGAGGAAGACAACTGGGATTAATAAAGTAGAACTGCATGATTCTTCTCAAACTGTGCATCTATTACACAGTCAGAGTATACAGGATATTTGTGGTGGTCCCTATTTGCATTTCCAGTTAAGACCAGGTGGTGCAAACAAAGAGGAAGTACAGACTGACTGACATGTTAATAATGGTCACTCTATTTACATTCCTATAACCAGGCCAACTCTCCTTCCAACATACCGAGACCAGTCTAATCATTAGCGTGGGCGGTGGAGTACTAGAGGGTAAACCTTGTTACACGTAAAGATAAGGCTTAGGTCCCATTCTGCCACGTCTGTCCAGATTAGTTGATCAGGGAGTGAGTAGTGCACTTGAGCTGACGCCCATATCTATAGTAACCGTAGCAGAGATGAGGCCTGCTGTACCAGGCAGCTCTCAGCAGCACATAGAGAAACACTCAACCAGCACTACATATCCTCACATTAGACTGAAATATGGGAGGACATTCAGGACACTGCAGTCACAACGACCTCACAGACTGTGTTAGTGTATGTCGAGGCCGTGCCTCTCTCGCTCTCCCTCAACATCTCTCAAACACACACAGCTTTGTCTTCACTCATACTTTTGGAATGTGTGGTTTGGATGAGAGAGCTGATTCCAGAGCCTGAGGGAGTTGCACAATGGACAGAGCGTGTGACTGCAACACATTGAGCTAAGGACATCTCTTCTTTGCTGATAAGCACAACATATTGCCCTCATTCTCTCAGGACTACTGTACGGGTGCCTTCATCTGCCCATCACCCACGGCTAATGCCAGCCTCACCATTAGCAGACAGGCTATACACAGAGCCATGTATTTAGAGAGTTGGGCCATTGAGGTTTCTGCATTATGATGCATTTAGATGACTCTACAACATGCTATGGCAGCCATGTTAGCGCCCCATTAACATTACATTGGGAATAATGTCTAGAATGAGCATTATGACACATTTACATGACACTTGAAAACATTATTGTCAGCCATGTTAGTGCCGATTAACATAACATGGAGAATATGAACCATATTCAAATTTCTAAAAGTTGGCCAAACTCTCTAAATACATGGCTCTGGCTACAGAGTACCACAGTATGAGTCAAAACACCCATAAAACCTAGCGGTCAAACAGGGAAATGGTTCCAATCGTATTTCCACCATTAATTTTCCCCATTGGGCATTTTAGAAACACTTCAAATAAGGGTTGTTTTTTGTCTAGGCTTACCCTGGTGTGACGTTTTGATAACCATGTAAATCTCTGTAGGACAAGGTGACTTTTATCAATATATTTACACCCAAAAAATGTAATACTAATTAGCTGCTAATATGACTATCAAAAAAAACAAAAAACGCCATGATGGTCTGGAGAAGACTGACGAATCGAGGCAAAAGTTCATCCAGAGATTCTTCCCATCTAATGTTAGCTAAATGTAGTAATGAATAAATTGGCTACATTTCTTTCAACGGACAATTCTGTGAACTGTCTTGTGCAAGTTTTAAATGGACACAATACCTGTTAGCAAAGGTGTCCGCTAGAGTTGACATGCAGGAGCTTGCAGGGATTTGTAGTTTGCATGATGCCTACTTGGATGCTAATTAGCATTTTTTGAATATGAGTGTAAACAGAGCCGAACAGATAAAGAAGTCACCTTGTCCAAGAGAGATTTACATGGTTATAAAAATGTCACGCCATGGTAAGCCTACACGAAACACAGACCTTATTTTATGTGTTGATTAAATCCTCTATTAATGGTGGGAAAGACAATTGGAACCATTTCCCTGTTTGACCGCTAGGTTTTATGGGTATAATGACACCTCCACTGTTGGGCTTTATACAGTTATAGACATAGTACACAACAACATACCTTGTTTAACAACAAACAAACACTGTCACATCAACAGTCAACTCACAGGTACATAAGGAGCAGGCTGCTCATGACAAGGGCGAAGCGGCTCAGGCTGGAGTAGAAGTAGACAATACTGAGAAACACTCCCAGACGGGCAGCCGTGTACACCCAGTCCAGCCAATCACGATCCATTTCCTCCTCATCCTCCATCACAGGCCCACCCTGGGCATTCATCCTCAGGTTCTGATTGGCTGCTCCCGGGTTGATAAAGGCGCCGTCCTGCGCATTCTGATTGGCTGGCAGGTTGTCAATGGGAGCCTGATTGGGCAGGGCTGCTGGGACAGCGGCTTGGTGGGGAGCAGCAGGCAGGGATGGGCCTGCGGCTGGGGCAAAGGGGGCAGAAGCTGCTGCTGCGTAGGCTGCATGGCTATGGGACAAAAGACAGACACGGTTTCTCAATATGCATACTACCATGCTCCACACTCTCATTCTCCGACTACGTTCTCTTGAGTACGTTCTTGTGAGGACGAGAGTGTGGTGAATGCATAAAACATTAGAGAAGCACTCGCACTCCCCCTACTGTATTACCTCACACTACACCTCCTATTCACTGAACCTTCTTCCAGCCAGGTCAATGACAACAATAGACTAAACAAGATATACACAAAGCAAATGTTTAACTTCATAATTATCAGCTAACGTAAGATATGTGAATCATAATAATCTAGCTAGCCAGCCAGTTAGCTACACATTTACTGAACGGTCTTCCTGCCAGGACAATGGCAATAGAGACTAAACAAGATATACACAAAGCAAACGTTTTACGTCATAACTATCTACTAGCTGTGTGAATCGTAATAATGTAGCTAACTAGATAGTTTAACAAGCAAAAATGACAAACGAATATTATACAAGGTAGATGTCAATTCTTCGGGGGTAGCTAGCTAAAAATTATTTGTGGCTATCTGGCTAACTAGCTAACAGTCGTAGCTAGCCAGTTAGCCCAATTTACTTATCATGGGCTTGCGATCTATGGTGCATCAATGCATGCTTCAAAATATGTACAAATTGAGTATGCATTCAAGAAGTGCCCTCCGCGCTCCGTTTCGCATACTTTGATCTGGACTCATACTCCGACCCTCCCGTGCTCCAATTTGCATGCTCAGAGCACGGTAATATGTATTTTGAGAAACACCCACAGTAAGCCAGGAGTGTCAAACTAATTTTGCGCCGCATTTGTTTTCGATCACTTAGCAAGCTGGACAGAGTGAAGAGATTCGATCCAGGATTGCTCTAGGATTTTTTTTAAATATTTGCGGCCAAAAATGCTTGATCTTGCAGCTGTAAATCTGACATTTTGCATGGCAATATGCAGTGTTTTTGCCCGATTTGTTGAAAAATTGTGCTGACGAGGAAAAAGGTTGGTCAATGTGTGGCTTGATTGAACCATACTATGCAGTAAATATGCGGTGATTGGTTGAAATCGCGAGCCCTCTTTTTGTACTGCAGTGATGGCTCAGTTTTATGCAATAATATTGCTATGATTTGACTGTTTAATGAGCTAATAGTGCGGTAATTGTTCAAATTCGCAACCCTCGCATAATATGCAGGGAATTGTTGATTTAAAAAAAAATGCGATTGTAGAGGGACTGCTAAATGTAGGTCCATTATCATTTCTCCACAGTTGGTTTTAGTCATTTTAATGTTAATTGAGATCTCTCTCTATAGCATATGGCCCTGCGGGCTTACACCCCTGGTCTAAGCCAAACATACTTCATTAAGTATTTTCCCTGCTTAATATTATGCTATAGCAAGACAGTAGGAAGTCATAATATGCTTGGGATTGAATACTTACTACTGCATGTAGTATTGGCGAGCATACATGTGCTGCAGCCAGAGCAGCTGTTGAGGGCTGTAGAGGGAGTAGGTGGGGAAGGTTGGGTTGGTTATCTCTGCTGCCCCTGGCCTAGAGACACACAGGATAATAGCAGTGTGAATTGCATGTCGTGTCAGATTGAAGGATAGACCAACGTATTACATCTCTCCCAGCAATATAACTTTTCATAAAGCAACTCAAGTAATAGAGCTATACTTAAATCCAAACTGGTTCTCTAGCAGATTAATAAGAATGTCTCACCCCATGTTCAAGAATGGCCTTTTTCCCTTTATTCAGATTACAAACGGTCACTTTTGGTTATTTGAAAACAAAATAATCTCAAAGATATTGTTATTTTTTAAACAAGCCATAGAAAGTTGGTTGCAATTTCAGTTTACTCCACCAGAAAAGACAGAACAAATAATACAACAAATATTGTGGTTAAACTCAAATATACTAATTGATTAAAAAAAATACTTAATTTTTCGATAAAATGTATGTCACACATGCAGCTAATACAAATATATGGAAATGTCTGCTCTATCCAAAATTACAACCAACTAATTGCAGCACTACCACAAAAATGGAAGAGGCAAGGGGGAAGGGAGAAAAAGTAAGGAACTTGTCTGTCAGCCAAAATTGGTTAAAGAAAATTGTGATAAATAAAAATACCTGTTTCATTTAAGAACCAAAAAATTGACAGCTGTGCCATATAGATTGCAAAATAGTTGGGAAGAGATTTTCGATGTAACGATTACATGGCACATGGCTTATGAATTGACACGCAAAATGACGCCAGATTCAAAACTTAGAATTTTTCAATTTATATGTATACAAAATTATATGGGGGATAAAACCTTCCCAGCTCTGCAGATTTTGCTGCGAGGAGGCAGAGTCATTAGATCATGTATTTTGGTACTGTCCATATGTAGCTCGTTTTTGGTCAAGGTCCAGGAATGGCTGAAGAATTGCAACAATTACCTGGAGCTAACCCCGCAGATAGCACTCCTGGGTGATTTGAAAAGTCATAGTCAAATCGATCAATAATAATACTTTAAGCAAAAATTTGTATCTTTAATTTACAATCTGTAGAAACTATGAGAATAGAAAGGTTTAGAACTTTGGTGAAGCATCACAGCTCAGTTGAAAAATATATGGCAAACAGAAATCCAATTTGGATGGTGTTAAGAGATACAGTTGAAGTCGGAAGTTTACATACACTTAGGCTCGTGTCATTAAAACTCATTTTTCAACCACTCCACAAATTTCTTGTTAACAAACTATAGTTTTGGCAAGTCGGTTAGGACATCTACCTTGTGCATGACAAGTAATTTTTCCAACAATTGTTTACAGACAGATTATGTTCATTATTTCACTGTATCACAATTGCAGTGGGTCAGAAGGTTACATACACTAAGTTGACTGTGCCTTTAAAGAGCTTTGAAAATCCCAGAAAATTATGTCATGGCTTTAGAAGCTTCTGATAGGCTAATTGACATAATTTGAGTCAATTGGAGGTGTATCTGTGGATGTATTTCAAGGCCTACCTTCAAACTCAGTGTCTCTTTGCTTGACATCATGGGAAAATCAAAAGAAATCAGCTCAGAACAAAAATTGTAGACCTCCACAAGTCTGGTTCATCCTTGGGAGCGATTTCCTAACGCCTGAAGGTACCATGTTCATCTATACAAACAATAGTACGCAAGTATAAACACCATGGGACCACGCAGCCGTCATACTGCTCAGGAAGGAGACGCGTTCTGTCTCCTAGAGATGAACGTACTTTGGTACGAAAAGTGAAAATCAATCCCAGAACAACAGCAAAGGACCTTGTGAAGATGCTGGAGGAAACAGGTACAAAAGTATCTATATCCACAGTAAAACGAGTCCTATATCGACATAACCTGAAAGGCCACTCAGCAAGGAAGAAGCCACTGCTCCAAAACCGCCATAAAAAAGCCAGACTACGGTTTGCAACTGCACATAGGAACAAAGATCGTACTTTTTGGAGAAATGTCCTCTGGTCTGATGAAACATAAATAGAACTGTTTGGCCATAATGACCATCGTTATGTTTGGAGGAAAAAGGGGGAGGCTTCCAAATGGACAATGACCCCAAGCATACTTCCTAAGTTGTGGCAAAATGGCTTAAGGACAACAAAGTCAAGGTATTGGAGTGGCCATCACAAAGCCCTGACCTCAATCCTATAGAAAATTTGTGGGCAGAACTGAAAAAGCATGTGCGAGCAAGGAGGCCTACAAACCTGACTCAGTTACACCAGCTCTGTCAGGAGGAATGGGCCAAAATTCACCCAACTTATTGTGGGAAGCTTGTGGAAGGCTACCTGAAATGTTTGACCAAAGTTAAACAATTTAAAGGCAATGCTACCAAATACTAATTGAGTGTATGTAAACTTCTGACCCGCTGGGAATGTGATGAAAGAAATAAAAGCTGAAATAAATCATTCTCTCTACTATTATTCTGACATTTCATATTCTTAAAATAGTGGTGTCCTAACTGACCGAAGACAGGGAACTTTTACTAGTATTAAATGTCAGGAATTGTGAAAAACTGAGTTTAAATGTATTTGGCTAAGGTGTATGTAAATTTCTGACTTCAACTGTAGATGGGAGGGGTTGAATGGAGCTGAAGGTTGGGACTAATGACAACAAGATAACAAATGTAAAATATACTGTGTCTGTAAAATGTATATAGGTTCAGAACTTTTGCAAAACAGCACAGTGAAAAATATATGGCAAATAGAAATCAAACTGGATGGACATCAGAAATAGATGGGAGAGATGGAGGTTAAAGGGAGGCTAGGACTAAAAACAAACAAAATATAAGTATTGCAAAATGTATATACACTGCTCAAAAAAATAAAGGGAACACTTAAACAACACAATGTAACTCCAAGTCAATCACACTTCTGTGAAATCAAACTGTCCACTTAGGAAGTATTACATATAAGCCAAAGTGTTGTTGTTTATTAGTTTATATGGTACTAATATCACCAGCATTATGCAAAGAATTCACTTGTCTTGTTAACTCACGTTGTAGTGCCAGGCCATGCGGGTGGGGCGGGAGAGGTGGAAGTGTACCTGCGTTGTCTCAGCTCTGGTTCAGTGGGCACAGATGGGGCTGGGGTGGCACCCTCTGGGTTCTGTCTGGTTGGCATGGCAGAGGGTTGTGGTTCTGGCTCTCTGACCTGAATCAAAAGTGAGACATGGTGTTAACACCACATGTGCGGACATACATACTGTACAAAGTGGCTGCAGTGAATTTTCAGAGAAACAATGTTATGGTCTCCAGAGATTCCTAATGAGAGTAGTTGTGCACCTGTCTCCTGCTATCCACTGAGCTGGGACTCCTCTCTCCAGAGGCCAGAACAGCCTCAGCTCTGACACCTCCTCAACCACTGACTGGGGGAATAATTTAGACGATTTAGCTGATAGGGCGTTTTGGCTTATCAAATTATCCCTTATCAACCGTGTGAGGTGTCTTTTTCCTAATCTGAATGTCTGGCTTTGATTGTCCGTTGTCAGCTCCGGGAGTTCCCAATTATAGCTACTAGATAATATTCATGAGGTGTGTAGGGTTTCTAAAGGAGAACACAAGGGAATCACAGGCACGGCAGAACTAAAAACAAAAAAGTTTCCTGGTTTGGCACAATATCTAGGGGAGCAACAACTGAGGCTATTTAATGAGTATATTTCAAATAGCTTCACCTAGGTCTACATCATAACCTTCACATAGAGTACATGTCACAGTTTGAGATGGGGTTTCATATGGGGTACTTTACCTTTGGTCTTGCTCCTAGTGGACCTCTGGGCTGAGTTCTGACTGCACACACCAGGTGCACAGTGGGTGTTAGGTCCGTCTGTGAAGACATACATACATGATGCAATATCCCAGGTGGCATAAGACACAGTAACATCACATCCATTCATGGCACGGAACATAGAGGGAGACTCATTCAACCTTTTGAAGTAAAAAATGTATAACAAAGAATGGCTATTGAAAAATCTTGAGAAAAGTAGTGAATGCAACATTAAACATGAACTGAGTGATCAAAATATGACTGATCTGTAGTTCAGAAAAGGGGACTGCATTCGCAACAGTCCTGACACAGAACAATAGTTCTGAGGGGCTTCTATGGGCTTGAACTCCAGGGATGTCAAAGCCCAGTTCAGTTTACTGTCTGGGTTTTGCTCTCTGCATTAATCTGAGCTTCTAGCATAGTAATTCATTGACATAATATACACACTGTTCAGCACAGCTGTATAGGTAATCCAGTAATACTAAAAAATAACTAGGACCTAGGTTGAGCAATTCTCTGCCTAATTTCACGTATTTGTGTATCCCTGTAGGCAGACTGAATCCCTAGGCACATAATGTTGAATCAATAACTTTTTTTACTGATGATACCAGCAATCTGACCAGATGGCACATAACTCAGTATATAGATAGAGTTCTGAGAATATGTCTAGTTAATATTTAGGTGAATAGGCACACACACGTACCTTTCTGAAAATATCTCTGACATGCAGTTGGTCTGGGAGCAGCTTGCCAGAGTAAATGAGTCTCTGATCGCTTTCAGTCTGTGGGGGGAAAGGGGGACAGATGTCAACACAACACACACTGACAGCAACCACGATTTATACATACACAACTATTTATAGCCTAGCTAGCTGTTTGGATTGCATGATTGTTATTGACAGTAGCTAACGTTACTAGTATGACATTATAGCTGGCTAACTTACTGGACCTAACTTGTCGAGGACTGGCTAGCTTGCTAGTTATGGGATAGCTAGCTAGCCAAGTTAGCTAGCTAGCTATCACAATCACTCACCGGGTTGTTTGGGTACACCCTCGATAAATGATTCTTCAACTCTTTCACTGTCCAGTCCGTGTCAACTCCTTCAATCGTTTGATCCCCGTGGGCTTGATTCGGTGTTTTTATCACAAGAGTGATTGTCTTTTGTCTAACGTTAGGAAAACCACTGTTGTCCATTTTTGTTTTCTAGTGACCTCTCCAACGCGACCTCTTAGTTATAATATCAATGGAGTAAGTAACTACAGCATCTAATCATCTAGCTAAAATGTCAGATAAACAAAGTAGGAATACATTTATTCAGCCGACAACTTTTTAGTTGAGATGATGAGGAAGTAAGTAGCTAGCTACACAGCCTGTAGTTCTGTGAAAAGGGATGTTGTTTGGAAACACAAGGTGGCTTGCTGTGATTGGATAACCAAGGCTCGTGATCAGACGTGGAGGCTCCTGCTCCAGGAGCAGTCTGTATTGCACACGCTCTGCAAAGATTATCATACTAGCTATGAAGTTGAAGTTCATCAGCGGTTCGCAAACTTTTTCTGCACACGACCCCAAATTGACAGTAGAAAATACAGGGGACCCCACTTGAAAATAAGTATATTCCCTAGTTAACGCCGTGTGTTCACATTCTCTCAGTTTTAGGTCTTGCAGGCTGTCCCAACACATGACATTAAAGCGCATTATATTACCCTAAAATGCCCTTAGTTGTGAAAAAAGTGGTGGAAAAAGTACCCAATTGTCATACTTGAGTAAAAGTAAAGATACCTTAATAGAAAATGACTCAAGTAAAAGTCACCCAGTAAAATACTACTTGAGTAAAAGTCAAAAAGTATTTGGTTTTAAATATACTTAAATATCAAAAGTAAATGTAATTGCTAAAATATACTTAAGTATCAAAAGTAAAAGTATAAATCATTTCAAATTCCTTATATTAAGCAAACCAGACTTCACAATTATTTTTATATTTTTTATTTACTGATAGCCAGGGGCACACTCCAACACTCAGACATAATTTACAAAGTATTTGTGTTTAGTTAGTCTGCCAGATCAGATGCAGTAGGGATGACCAGGGATGTTCTCTTGATAAGTGTGTGAATTTGATGATTTTCCTGTCCTGCTAAGCTTTAAAAATGTAACGAGTGCTTTTGGGTGTCAGGGGAAATGTATGGAGTAAAACGTACATTATTTTCTTTAGGAATATAGCAGAGTAAAAGTCAAAGTTGTCAAAAATATAAATAGTAAAGTAAAGTACAGATAACCCAAAAAACGACTTAAGTAGTACTTTAAAGTATTTTTACTTTACACCTCTGTGTATTCTATACCCATTTGAATAGAAAAAAAAGTTCTTACTTTGTTTGATAAGATTACTGTTTTTCTCAGGGGACTCAAGGGGACATTTCAATTTCAAACTGGAATGATCTGGAATGATGATTGTGACATTGGGATGTTTTCAAGGGGGTACACAATACAAGAAGCCTAGTTATCCCATTTACCTGTGTTGCTTACGTTCCAAATTAAATAGGCACAATAAAAATGTATAGACAATTAAAAATACACACTGGTGTTACACTTCAAAACTTCTATCATCAAGCACACGTTTAACAATCAAGAATGTTTTTTTTACTACTGCTTAATGATGATAATGACAACAATGCTTCTGGTACTGATGATGATGATAATGATGATGACGTTAAATCTAATCACATTTTTCACAGATGGCTAATGTGTCTAGTACTGATGATAATGAATGAAGTGAAATGTCATAACCAGACGACTTCTACCAGAGCACATCTAATGCATTATCATTTATGACAATAACAATGTTATTTTCCTTGACCATTGGGGGATTTCATTGAACATGGTTAAAACAGATATCACTGACAATAGAAGGTGAGCACATTCTCTTGGTTTCCCCTCACCAGTAAGACTGGTGGGCGCAGGTCACGAGACAAAGTCTCCAGCCATGCCATGTACAGAGCACTGGGACATTGCCCTCTCCTTCCCACAGGCATGGTCCTGTCAATGAGAGAACATAGATCCGTTATCACTCTCACCTGTGTTAGCTTTGTCATGGGATGGGGTGGGTTCAAGTCAATGAATGTAATAAAAACATCTGGTTTGCAAAAACAGAGTACGTACACAAATATAATGGCGGCGTCCCTTGAGTAATCTTGAAGAACTTCATTCAGACGAATCTGTCGAAGGGTCTGGTGCACAAACACACATTTAGAAGGGACTGTAACCAGTCTGTCTGAGAACAGTGAAACTGTCATAACCAAATGTTCCACATCTAGCTATGCTACATTTAAAAGTTTGGCAATAGAGTAGTCCTGACCAATGAAACCCAGATAATGGTCACCTTGGGCTTATTTGTCTCTATCTCCTCATCAGACACCATCCAGGGACAGTCCTGATTCAGCTGCTCAGCTGTTACATGTCCATCCTTCTGGGCTGTGTTAATCCTGTAGGGCCCTATCAGATCCTCAAACCTCCTCACACTGTCAGAGAAAGAAAGAGGAAAGGGTCTCAACAGAGCATTGCCCTGCATACATTGTGAATGGACGTAGATTAAATTAATAATTGTGGGTGTTGAATCACTGTGCAACTGAACTCTTATGCAATAATAAGAAAGTACAATTCTGAATAGTAACAATTATACAGTATATAGTGAGTGACAGGGAACCATACTGTTCAGGTTGTGGTCTCGCATTGATATCAGGCAGAACCTCAACGTCATGGAAACCAAGGCGAAACTTGCTGATGAGGTCCATGACTCTAAAATTGGACACAAGGACATGGTCAGTTGAACTATTCAAATCAAAATCAAAGTTTATTGGTCGCGTACACAGATTTGCAGATGTTATTGCAGGTGCAGCGAAATGCTTATATTCAAAGGAGGATGAAAGGCCAAGGGGATATCATTATATCATGTCTCTACCACACACTATGGCCTTAAACACACTAAACTCACTCTTTTCTTTGCTCCTCCTTTCGCTGGATGTCTCCGCCCACAAAGACGCGTACCTTGCACCTTGCCCAGCGCTTCTTCCGTGTGAGCAGGTAGGGAAGTAGCAATGTCAGACCTTTAAGAGCACAACAGACATTTACCTTTCACACATAACATAGACCCCTCTGCCTGATGTGACCATGACATAATTCTATCCTATGTTATCTCTCTGACCTGGGGTACTTGACATGTAACAACATTGTATGATTTATGACCCCACATTATCAATCTGACTATGTTATAAAACCTATTTGATTTGTGGAAGGGCACAATGAAATCCAGAACAATAATCTCACCTCCATCATCGAACAGCCAGTACACATCAATGGTCTTTTTCCCCTGCTGGGACTGGAACACAGTAGAAGGCTGAGGCTGAGGCTCAGTCACCATGGCATCAGGGTCCACTATAACCAATACAAAATATCTCTGTCAATACTATAGAAAAATAGGAATGTCATAGACTACAAACTGTATACTCTAAATATGATCATACATACATGAAAAGTTTGCAGGGGGTGCAGGGGGGACACAGGTGTTGACACTGCTCTCTGGGCTTGCCTCAAACCCAGGGTTAACTGCAATAAAAGGAAGCAATGATAAATAAAGATATATTGTAAAAGAACATGACATCTTCATGGTTGTTGGGTTCCTCACCGTGTGTTTGTGCCTGCCGAAACACGTCCAGACCCTCCCTCATCCGCAGCACACACACTCCATACTGAAGGTCAAACGCATCACTGAAACAAATGCACAAAGACATATTAAACTGCATCCTTACTCCGTCACATCCATTATGAACTCATCTTGCTGATTTGATTGAGTGATTCACTCACTGTAGAATTCCAATGTAGTTGTCAATGCAGGATGGTTTGTCCTTACGCCAGTCCCTTTTGAAGCCCGTCAAGAGGACATTCGGCCTGATCCGACCCAAACCTGCACCCTGGAGTTAGACACAGTATAACACATTCAGTAAATCCACATTCAGTAAAACCACATGATGAAATGGACCTGATAGATAAGGCTTGGCAGTTGGCCCACCTGGAGCAGCATCTTAACCCCAGTGCGCAGGTCATTAGCCACCACACCGTGATAGAAGGATTTGATCTGCCGTTTGTTCAGCCAGGTAACATGACTGTTGCTACTGGCAGTGTCCAAGGTTGCGGGAGAAGGACCTCCCTGTTGACACAGCAGCAGGGTGACAGAGGGAGTTAGAGGTTAATGACATAGAATATAAAAATAGGCAATGTACAATCAACAATTGCCATTGTGTTCTGTGTGGCTCTGTTGGTAGAGCATGGTGGTGGCAACGCCAACAGTCGTGGGTTTGATTCCCACTGCGGCCACCCATACTTAAAAATGTATCCACGCATGACTGTAAATAACTTGGATAAAAGCATCTGCTATATTATTAACATTAACATATTCATGAAGGAGTATTTTTTGGTTGCCAGAAGATTGTGATCACTTGCCTGGAAATGTAAAGTAGCTATTTTCACCCACACACAATGGAGGAACCAGAAAGACCAGACTACTGAAATTCTTAGCATTTTGGTTGTTATCAGTAAAAAAAATACTTGACTACTGGGGCAACCTCAGAGCAGGCTCAACTTGCGTGACTGCTCAGGTCACTTTCCCTGGGTAATAGGGCAACCCTTAATGATCCCTGTACAGTGATTCAAGTTGAAAACTCACAGTGACAACATTCCCGCATATCATCAGGCTTAGATTTTTGGTGAAGGTTCCAACAAAGTCGACCAATGCAGGACGACAACTGGGCGGACCAGTGAGGACCAAGCACTGAGGTCTGAGAAAGGTAAGAATAAAGGGAATAAGAAAATCACATACAAAGTGAGAAATGGTTATTCAGTTGGAACAGCAACAAAAGGCTGACATTGTTCTCATTAGGTCCTCAGAGAGAGATCAGGTCTGACCTGTAATTCTTGATATGATCGTCCACCTGGTTCAGGCTCACACAGTAGGACAATGCCATGTTGTATGACCCAGCTTGTACTGATGATCCCCAGTTTACAGCTAAAAATAAATCAATAACCGATTGAGTTGGTGAATATTCAATGAAAAACATTGCTTGCCAAAAAACTGCTACATATTTTATGGGGGGAATGAATTTGAAACTTTGTATGTGTGTGTTTTCTCACAGGGTCTCTTGTAGAGCACATATCCCAACAGGAAGATGACGATGCCAATAGCGATGAGCGCCGCCCACCAAGTGAGCAGGAACATGATGATCACAGACACCACGGCACCCAGCAGGGACATCCACTTACTGTAGAACCTGAAGGAGGGACGCCAGCCTGCAACACAGTCAATCACACACATTGAACATGACGCAAATATAATTAGGCAATAAGATACTGAATTTGTTTCTTTTGTAACAGGTGTTAGGTTAGAACATCAGAGCAGGACTTTTAATGGTCATGATACCATGTCCTGGTCATGACACCATGTCCTGGTTGAGATACCATGTCCTGGTCATGATACCATGTCCTGGTCATGATACCATGTCCTGGTTGAGATACCATGTCCTGATTGAGATACCATGTCCTGGTCATGATACCATGTCCTGGTCATGATACCATGTCCTGATCATGATACCATGTCCTGGTCATGATACCATGTCCTGGTTGAGATACCATGTCCTGGTCATGACACCATGTCCTGGTCATGACACCATGTCCTGGTCATGACACCATGTCCTGGTTGAGATACCATGTCCTGGTTGAGATACCATGTCCTGGTCATGATACCATGTCCTGGTTGAGATACCATGTCCTGGTTGAGATACCATGTCCTGGTCATGATACCATGTCCTGGTTGAGATACCATGTCCTGGTCATGACACCATGTCCTGGTCATGACACCATGTCCTGGTCATGACACCATGGTTGAGCTCCTGACCTGGGGAGTTGGTGATGGAGGCATGGAAGCAGCTGAAGTTGATGAGAGCGTAGGAGCACAGGAAGAAGTTAGAGATGATGGGAGCGATGGTGTTGAGCTCAGCTGAAGGGTGAGAAGACAGGGCAGGGCTGTGTTACTGTAACAACATCTCTTTTTCACTCTGCATCTATCTTGACAGGTCTTTATCATACCAATGAGAACGAAGCAGACAGCAATGATGTACGCCAGGACGTAGCCTCTGATTGGTTCGTCGTTTTTTCCATTACCCTTCCCAAAGAAACCAATGACTGGATACAGGTTGTCTTTGCAGAGACACTGTAAGTGAGAAGAGAACAAGATAATGCTAATAGAATAACACACCAATGCCTCTTTATTTGCAGTAAACGTGTTTCCCTAAGAAAACCTACCTGGAAGACTTTGGGTGCAGAGACCAGGCAGGCCAGGGCTGAGGAGAGAGTGGCCCCAAATATCCCAGCAGTGATCAGAGGGGCGAACCCTGACACCAAACTCATACTCTGACCACAGAAAGAAGGGGAAGTGAAACAGATACAATGCACCAAGGCCATACTTGTGCATTGAACATTGAAACATGGTAATCAATCATTTGTATTAGGTCACCTGGTACTGGTTGCTGAGGCCATAAGTGCAGGTTCTGTTAGTAATACAGTTAGTGAAGTCCCAGCCGTATTGACAGGCCAGACCCTGGCAGCTATCAGCACTAGACATGGCCAAGGTGTCATTCATGATTCCAGACGCATCTCGTACCAGACAGGCTCCTAAACCAGGACAGAGAGAGGCCCATACACAGCACATATTGACAGAAAGGAAGCACCAATAAAATCATGAGGAGACACTTTGTGCATGTGTACAACTCACCAATAGTTGCTGCTATGATGAGATAAGATAAAGTGGTCCAGAATATAGCCATCAATGTTCCTCTTGGAATAGCTACTGTAGGGTCCTATATTGTGTAGAAATAAGGGGGGGATATATAATGACTAGTCAACAGTCAAACATTTGCTATAATAAGCATCTGAATTAAACATCTCCCTTTCATCCAAAGAGCCCTTCTCTCCTAGAGTGAGGAGAATATACAGTAGACATTTATAGAGAGATCAGAGTAAGGAACCTGCCTTTAGGTCCCCAGAGATGTTGGCTCCTGCCAGGATCCCTGTGGCTGAGGGGAAGAAGATGGAGAACATGCCAAAGAAGTTGCCTTCAGGCCCACGCCAGCTGGGTACAAAGTTTTCAGCAAATATATCCGCTGAGGGGAAAGAATAGTTAGTGTGTCTATTTTAATGATAGAGGAAAACAAAAATAACTGGAATCTAATATGACATATGAAATTCACAACACTCTGTCGAAATGCCATGGAGCTCTGACCTTGGTAACTGAAAAAGCCCTTGGCTTGCTTCTGAGGTGTAGCGGGAATAATGGTCCCCACTATGTAATTAGCAAAGGACACCAAGATGACGATGAAGAAGAGAATCTGGGCCTGTATAGTTGGCAAAGAACACAATGCACCACATGATAACATGCCATCTATCCAGAGACTCCATAGTCAGAGGCTTACAATAAACAATCCTTCCCAAACAAATTAAATACATCTTATAGTAAAACATGTCTTTTACAAATTCATAGAAAATGGCCAGGATCAACCAACTGTATTGAGTTCTAACATCAGACCTGGTCTATTGTGACAAGGCATGTTCTGTAGTTATTTAGAAAGAGTGCCTCCTAGTGGCAGTTTGAACAGACCTTGGCCTCCCATTCCATCCCAGCCAATGAGATGGCCAGCAGACATGTGACAGTGATCACTCCAATGATGCGAATATCATTAATGGGGTCCACTATGCTAGCACCACTCTCCTGAGGTGGGAGGTTTGGGAGACAAATTAAAACAAGGGTACAGTTAAAAAGGGAACGCCAACTCAGAGGTTGGCTATAAGTGATGTGGGTATAGGCCTATGTGAAAACACACTGACTTGCATCAATGCTTGCACAGTCTCAGCGAAGCCCACAGTGTGCATGGCAACCGCCACAGCATTTGCAAAGGCAAAGATGAGTCCAATGGATCCTCCCAGCTCTGGCCCCAGGCTACGAGAGATTAGGAAGTAGGTTCCACCTGCAAGAGGGACAAAAGAGGATCAGTGTTGTAAATATTTGAGTATAAGAAGCCTGTACAGAGCCGGCCCCAGGCATAAGCAACATAAGCGGTTTAGGAACTTTTCTCTTGTTATGTCAGTCACTGACAGTCACTCAATTAGCCATGTCAGCTAACAATTTTTAGATTGGTAGTTCATCTAGCCAGTTATCTAAACATGTAGTAATCATGGCCGAATACCGACCAGGCATGCAGGGCACGTGCCCAGGGGCCCTGACCTCCAGGGGCCCTGACCTCCAGGGGTGATTTTGTTAGTCATTCTCACTCAGTTAAAAAAAAATCCAATCCTTAATAACATGGCATAAATCATGGCAATATGTGAAGAATTACTGTAAAAATAGCTTTAAAACGCCAAACATTTCTCTCCACCTCATGGCAAAATTGGTGAAATTAACTTTAAAACTTAAATGTTTCTCTCCGCCATCAAGAGGGGGGCCACTAAAATGTTTTGCCATGAGGTGGGAGGCCCACCAACCAAATCACTTAGGGCCCCCCAAAAGGCCAGGGCCAGCTTGAACCTGTGTTATTATTGTATTATTTCAGCGAAGGGATAATGCACCTCCTTTGACCCTTCCGTTGGTGGCGATGGCGGAGGTGGACAGGCCAGTGATGCCAGTGATGCAGGTGGACAGCAGAATGATGACCCAGGTCAAACCTAAGAGGAGGAATATCACATACAATCCAGTAAACCATACAAATACAGTCCCAGAAATACACAATCACCATCAATGCAAAAATTGACACTTTAATGAAATAAAAGCGTTGAGACCTATCGCTTGACCCACCAATCCCTGCTTGCGCAGTGATCCAGGGCAGCCGCAGGTACAGGATCACCCCCCAGATGTTGAGCATGCAGCGGATCTAGGGGGAATTCACTTCTCCTTAGCATGTTGTCATGACTACCAGTATAATGGATTATGTATAGTGTTGTATGGAATCTCAGTTGTTTTGTGTCTGTCGTGTCTTACCATGACTCCCTTCACCCATCCAAACCTGGTGGGTTCTAACTGAGGCTCGTCAACATCATCTTCTGAGCTGTCCCCAGGTGTTCTGCCTGTGTTGGTCTCCTCATACAGAGGAGGGGGACAGGAATCCTCCTTAGGGGTGGTTTAGGGGAAATAGGGATGTAACCATACTGTCTATCAGTCTGTACAATTTGCAGTATTAAAAAAACAGTATAGAAGGCCTGACATATTGCAGGTGTGTTGCCTAGAGGCCAAATGTGTCGAACTTACTTCAATGTTGGAGTGAAGCTGAAAGAGGGATGGTCTTGATCGACGCACCCTCCCTTGGACATTTGTGTTCGCATAGAAGTCATAATTTGGGCCAACATCCAGAGTGTCGTAACCTGTGAGGATCTGTGTGGAGTTCTGAGAAGCCACGCTGGTCCCATCGCCGTAGTGATATCTGCTGCCATCAAAGCCATACTTGGGTCCTTCTTCCCCATTCACGGAGAACTGGCTTCTAAGAGCAGAAAGGCTTATCCCCTCATTTGGTGCTGCTGGTACTTCTTCCATTTGGAGTGGAAGACCAAAGTTTTCATGTAATAGGAAACAAATGGTGGCATGAGGGGCTTTATATGTCTTGAAAAAGGCAGGAAGTGCCTTTGGCCATGTTGAGATAAGTCAATGTTCAGTTCACTAAACCTATTTGGAACTCCATGAGAGCAATTTGTATTTATAACTAACCCCCTGAGGGCTGGTGAACCTCCTTATTACATAGATTAACTTGTGATCTAAGGCAAGATAACCTTGGCAGAAAGTCACAAAGATAGAAGAGGTAAACCCTTCTCCATAAGGTATTGCTTCTGAGGAGGAACTGTTACCTTCCTCTTATTCCATATTGATGTAAAGGGGCCTCCCAAGGATGGGAGAAATTGAAAATATTTATATTGAAGACATGGAAAGGCAACAAGTTTGGGAGACAGCTCCATCACCTTCAAAATCTCCATTTAAACAATCCCTGACTTCTCCTTTGGCCAGCCATTCAGTATTAAACCAAACAATAGACAAAGGGGATCCTTATAAAATAATTGAATATTTATATCTTGATAAACTTGCCACTACGGAATAACTTTCAGGTGACCTCATTCTTGCTATGTAAAAGTCATCCCCTAAACAGTCATGCTTGGAATGTTTTGGTGTGTGTTTACCACTTCACTGCCTCAGTTAAAGGATGACCTTGGTATCAGTTGGTCATGTTGTGTAAAACACCATGGTAAATGACTGTTACAGTCTCAGCTGAGCAACCATGTTGTGCCAGCAGCAGTATGTGTTCCCTTTCATTGAGTTTCCATTAAACCGCTGACCCTGCAGACAATTCTTGGTATAGAAGCCTTACTATTCAAAACTGTTGATCCCCCTGACTGCATTTGGGCCAAAATGTAACTTTGTTTTATTACTTACAGTATATCCTGAAAATATAACTTTTTAACAAAGCATTTCCTCCTGGAATACAAATAAATTAGTGTATTTGCCTCCTTGGGGCATAATTGTCCTCCATTATTAAATAAATTAAGTAAAAACTCACAATATCAAAAAAAAAGTTTAATCAAATGCTTTTACACGACAGTGAATTTAAAATCACAGCAGACATTTCATCAGGTGAACCGTAGGAACTCTTCCGCTCCTCAAAGCTGCTTCTGTTGCTTGCCCATTGGCGTCTCGTTGGCAGTGGTGCAGTGCCACCCTGGTGTTGTGAAATAGCCGGGTTATAGCAGGTGTGTGGCATCGGCCTGATTCACAACACCAGCTGCAGCACACACACCTGAGAGTGGATCAACCTTGGCAGAAGTCCATGTCTTTTCCACAGAGAGCTCCAGACTGATGTGGTGCGTAGCAAGGGCATTGTCTCCAGAACTCATGATGATAAGGGCTGTGAGTGAAGTTAAAAAACTGCATTAAAAGAGCCTGCACAGTCAATTTGGTTCTCTCCATAATGAAGACAAGTCCCCTGTGGTGACAATGGAATCAGTTTGAGAGGAAAGGCTTCTCGACAATCTAGCGCAGCCAAGCAGACTCCCATCTGTGTTCTCTCAGGGCATTTCCTTGCCTTCTAACCATCTGCCAATAAGTGTAGCAGTGTCATACATGATAGGGCCCATCACAATGTACGTTCAATACAGTTCCTCTCACCTACTCAGAGTAGTATTTCTCCAGCTGCTGATAGTGTAGTCATAGAAAGGGGAGATGTTATCCAAAGAAACAGACCTTTCTAAGCAAATCAATCAGGTATAACTAGTAGCAAAGATTGGTATATCATCATGTAATTCCTTATAGATAACCACCAGCAGGGATACAATTTTGTATGTGTGGGTGTGCAGTTTGACCAATTTACAGATTACACAGTGGATGCTGAATTGTCGTTCTAGCACCCACAAAATCGTATTAGCTGCCGGTTTCAGTTTGACATGATACCTTGATAAAATCATTGGTTTCTCCAAATGACATTTTTATCGACTGTGGAGGTGGATTCAATGTAGAACACACATCTTCTGGTGAAGACAAAACTTTTTGCAAGATTTAGTTCTTCCTGGACCACTGGATTATGGTTAGTTCAATATGATTCCCAATTTCCTGTTGCTTCTATGACTATAGGCAGGCCATGTCTGAGGAATAGTTGGAGATCCTGGCAATTAAGCCCTTTTTTCTATTTAGTCAGATTAACTCATGGGTACCATTTTTATGGTACAGTGTGCAGTTTTAGCAGCAAGAGTTCATCTGACTCTGGGTAAATAGAAAAAAGGGCTTCATTGCCAAAATCTCAAAATATGCCTTTTACCATAAAATAATATCAAAAGGCACAATTGATTTTAAAATCAAAAATTCCAAATGACTCTAACAGTACTTCCTTCAGTTTACTTTAAATCCAGGTAGTACTCATACCACTAATAATTGTATAGATGACCATGACGCATAATAATAATTTTTAAAAAAGCAAACTGAAATACTAAATGCAAATGAATCAAATTAAATGAAGGCGTAAGAAATTAAATTTAACTGACATTTTATTTCAATTTATGAAAAAAATACAAATATGGAGCAACGAATAAGGACAAAGAAACATAAAATGGGGACGAAGCAAAACAAAATCTGACAGTTGATGAAAAGGGTGGGTGTGGCTGGGGCTTGAAGGTATTTTGGGGTCAGTTCATCAGGACCTCCATCTGCACCAGCCGGGCATTGGTGTCGCCTGCCATGCGGTACGGGATAATCCCAGCAAATGTGATCAGTGCACGGGCTTGGCTGCGCAGTTGCTGTTGACACACACAGAAAAGACATCTTAGAGCTGACAGAGAAATCAATAATGTGTGAAAACAGATAAAAACTAGACAAGATAGATAGACAAGATAGCCCCCAATAAGTACTCCTTATTCAATGAAATATCACATAATGGAGCAGAGGCATGTCTTTACTGCCCAGTTCATCACAATGCACAGCCCCCAAAAGTCTTTATACATTTCCTCAGGTTTTATCCCATGGCCAGTATTGCCCTGAGAAGTCACCATCTCCTCACCGAGTCTCTGTCCTCGATGGACCTCTGTGGTCGACCAGGGGTTCCTGCTGTGGCCCCCTTCAGGCGCTTGCACTGCGTGAACAGGATATTCATGGTGGCCAGGAGTACCTCCGACAGATTATGCCTGACCTGGAAGAAGATTCAAATGAGAATAAGACAGAGACAGTAGGAAAAAAAGGACAAGAGAAGATTACATGTACACTTTGAAAGTGTAGTGTTGCATACTGAGTATAATTATATATACATTCATATTTTATATACACACACACAACCGGTCAAAAGTTTTAGAACATCAACTCATTCAAGGGTTTTTCTTTATTTTCTACATTGTAGAATAATAGTGAAGACATAAAAACTATGAAATAGTTTTGAAGTAACGAAAAAAAGTGTTTAAAATATATTTTGATTTGTTTTTTTTGTTTTTTTCTTTCTTTTTAATTTTTTTTATCCCATTTTCTCCCCAATTTTTCGTGGTATCCAATCGCTAGTAATTACTATCTTGTCTCATCGCTACAACTCCCGTACGGGCTCGGGAGAGACGAAGGTTGAAAGCCATGCGTCCTCCGAAGCACAACCCAACCAAGCCGCACTGCTTCTTAACACAGCGCGCCTCCAACCCGGAAGCCAGCCGCACCAATGTGTCGGAGGAAACACCGTGTACCTGGCCCCCTTGGTTAGCGCGCACTGCGCCCGGCCCGCCACAGGAGTCGCTGGAGCGCGATGAGACAAGGATATCCCTACCGGCCAAACCCTCCCTAACCCGGACGACGCTATGCCAATTGTGCGTCGCCCCACGGACCTCCCGGTCGCGGCCGGCTGCGACAGAGCCTGGGCGCGAACCCAGAGACTCTGGTGGCGCAGTTAGCACTGCGATGCAGTGCCCTAGACCACTGCGCCACCCGGGAGGCCCTATTTTGATTTGTTTTAGTTGAGATTCTTCAAATAGCCACCTTTGCCTTGACAGCTTTGCACTCTTGGCATTCCCTCAACTGTCTTGTTGATACCATCGATCACCACATTCTTTTGGAGAGATTGGAAACCCAAATTGGTCTACACGGACAAGTTCTGGCCTGGTTTAGATCTTATCTATCGGAAAGATATCAGTTTGTCTCTGTGGGTGGTTTGTCCTCTGACAAATCAACTGTAAATTTAGGTGTTCCTCAAGGCTCCGTTTTAGGACCACTATTCATTTTACCTCTTGGTGATGTCATTCGGAAACATAATGTTAACTTTCACTGCGATGCACACAGCTGTACATTTTGATGAAACATGGTGAAGCCCCAAAATTGCCCTCCCTGGAAGCCTGTGTTTCAGACGTAAGGAAGTGGATGGCAGCAAATGTTCTACTTTTAAACTCAGACAAAACAGAGATGCTTGTTCTAGGTCCCAAGAAACAAAGAGATCTTCTGTTGAATCTGACAATTAATCTTGATGGTTGTACAGTCGTCTAAAAAAAACAAACTGTGAAGGACCTCAGCGTTACAAGACTGTTTCAAGGACAGCTTTATTCCATCTACGTAACATTGCAAAAATCAGAAAGAAACTTTCTGTTATAAAATGATGCAGAAAAATGAATCCATGCTCTTGTCACTTCTAGGTTAGACTACTGCAATGCTCTACTTTCCGGCTACCCGGATAAAGCACTAAATAAACCTCAGTTAGTGCTAAACACGGCTGCTAGAATCTTGACAAGAACCAAAAAAATGTATCATATTAATCCAGTGCTAGCCTCTCTACACTGGTAAGGGCTGATTTCAAGGCTTTACTGCTAACCTACAAAGCATTACATGGGCTTGCTCCTACCCATCTTTCCGACTTGGTCCTGCCGTACATACCTACACGTACGCTACGGTCACAAGACGCAGGCCTCCTAACTGTCCCTAGAATTTCTAAGCAAACAGCTGGAGGCAGGGCCTTCTCCTATAGAGCTCCATTTTTATGGAATGGTCTGCCTATCCATGTGAGAGACGCAGACTTGGTCTCAACCTTTAAGTCTTTATTGAAGACTCATCTCTTCAATAGGTCCTATGATTGAGTGTAGTCTGTCCCAGGAGTGTGAAGGTGAACGGAAAGGCACTGGAGCAACGAACCGCCCTTGCCATCTCTGTCTGGCCGGCTCTCCTCTCTCCACTGGGATTCTCTGCCTCTGACCCTATTACAGGGGCTGAGACACTGGCTTACTGGTGCTCTTCCATGCCGTCCCTAAGAGGGGTGCGTCACTTGAGTGGGTTGAGTCACTGACGTGATCTTCCTGTCCGGGTTGGCGCCCCCCCCTTGGGTTGTGCCGTGGAGGAGATCTTTGTGGGCTATACTCGGCCTTGTCTCAGGATGGGCTTTCTCGTGTGGTTGAAGATATCCCTCTAGTGGTGTGGGGGCTGTGCTTTGGCAAAGTGGGTGGGGTTATATCCTGCCTGTTTGGCCCTGTCCGGGGGTATCGTCGGACAGGGCCACAGTGTCTCCTGACCCCTCCTGTCTCAGCCTCCAGTATTTATGCTGCAGTAGTTTGTGTCGGGGGGCTAGGGTCAGTCTGTTATATCTGGAGTATTTCTCCTGTCTTATCCGGTGTCCTGTGTGAATTTAAGTATGCGCTCTCTCTCTCTCTCTCTCTCTCTTTCTCTTTCTCTTGGAGGACCATGCCTCAGGACTACCTGGCCTAATGACTCCTTGCTGTTCCCAGTCCACCTGGCCGTGCTGCTGCTCCAAGTTTCAACTGTTCTGCCTGCGGCTATGGAACCCTGACCTGTTCACCGGACGTGCTACATGTCCCAGACCTGCTGTTTTCAACTCTCTAGAGACAGCAGGAGCGGTAGAGATACTCTCAATGATCGGCTATGAAAAGCCAACTGACATTTACTCCTGAGGTGCTGACCTGTTGCACCCTCGACAACCACTGTGATTATTATTATTTGACCCTGCTGGTCATCTACGAACATTTGAATATCTTGGCTCTGTTATAATCTCCACCCGGCACAGCCAGAAGAGGACTGGCTACCCCGCATAGCCTGGTTCCTCTCTAGGTTTCTTCCTAGGTTCTGGCCTTTCTAGGGAGTTTTTCATAGCCACCGTGCTTCTACACCTGCATTGCTTGCTGTTTGGGGTTTTAGGCTGGGTTTCTGTACAGCACTTTGTGACATCAGCTGATGTAAGAAGGGCTTTATAAATACATTTGATTGATTGTGTACATATATACACAGTACCAGTGAAAAGTTTGGACACACCTACTTATATATATCTCACCTCATCACTGAAATTGCGAAATGCAGCGACCCTTTCCTCCACACTGTCTTGACTCAGAGGGACCAGCTTCAGTCTCTCCATCACCTGACAGAGAGACAAAGAGAGAGTTGGAGGGGAGAAGTTAGGGACAGTTAAAGGAAAGATTCACCCATTTTAAACATTATATCGTTTTTGTGCATCTAAACACACAAAAACAACATAACATTCAAAAAGGTGACTCTTTCCTTTAACCCCTAGAGTCAGTGCTTCAATCTAAGATACATACCAAAAAAATTCCCATTAAAATCTGTCAGTTTAAAGTAGAGATTTTTTTTTGCATTGGATACGTCTCAATCCACCACTGTCGCACTTCAGCATCTGCTGTGAAAGGTGGCAGGGCTAGCAAGGTGTTTGTCAGACCATGAGACATCCCAAAAATCGGTCTTTTCGGGAAAACGTTCATAGCGTCCGAATGGTTTGCCCTAAAAACTATTATGGAAAGGGGAGACTCTCACATTGTCGTTCTCCGTTTTGGTCTACAACCCCCACAAGTGTCAAGGGACTCGCCTGAAGGTAAAACATGGAAGTATGAAGGTAGCTTTGTGCTTACCCCAAAAAAGGGGATAAATATGTGTAAATCAAATCAAATGTATATACAGTGGGGCAAAAAAGTATTTAGTCAGCCACCAATTGTGCAAGTTCTCCCACTTAAAAAGATGAGAGAGGCCTGTAATTTTCATCATAGGTACACTTCAACTATGACAGACAAAATGAGAAAAAAAATCCAGAAAATCACATTGTAGGATTTTTAATGAATTTATTTGCAAATTATGGTGGAAAATAAGTATTTGGTCACCTACAAACAAGCAAGATTTCTGGCTCTCACAGACCTGTAACTTCTTCTTTAAGAGGCTCCTCTGTCCTCCACTCGTTACCTGTATTAATGGCACCTGTTTGAACTTGTTATCAGTATAAAAGACACCTGTCCACAACCTCAAACAGTCACACTCCAAACTCCACTATGGCCAAGACCAAAGAGCTGTCAAAGGACACCAGAAACAAAATTGTAGACCTGCACCAGGCTGGGAAGACTGAATCTGCAATAGGTAAGCAGCTTGGTTTGAAGAAATCAACTGTGGGAGCAATTATTAGGAAATGGAAGACATACAAGACCACTGATAATCTCCCTCGATCTGGGGCTCCACGCAAGATCTCACCCCGTGGGGTCAAAATGATCACAAGAACGGTGAGCAAAAATCCCAGAACCACATGGGGGGACCTAGTGAATGACCTGCAGAGAGCTGGGACCAAAGTAACAAAGCCTACCATCAGTAACACACTACGCCGCCAGGGACTCAAATCCTGCAGTGCCAGACGTGTCCCCCTGCTTAAGCCAGTACATGTCCAGGCCCATCTGAAGTTTGCTAGAGAGCATTTGGATGATCCAGAAGAAGATTGGGAGAATGTCATATGGTCAGATGAAACCAAAATAGAACTTTTTGGTAAAAACTCAACTCGTCGTGTTTGGAGGACAAAGAATGCTGAGTTGCATCCAAAGAACACCATACCTACTGTGAAGCATGGGGGTGGAAACATCATGCTTTGGGGCTGTTTTTCTGCAAAGGGACCAGGACGACTGATCCGTGTAAAGGACAGAATGAATGGGGCCATGTATCGTGAGATTTTGAGTGAAAACCTCCTTCCATCAGCAAGGGCATTGAAGATGAAACGTGGCTGGGTCTTTCAGCATGACAATGATCCCAAACACACCGCCCGGGCAACGAAGGAGTGGCTTCGTAAGAAGCATTTCAAGGTCCTGGAGTGGCCTAGCCAGTCTCCAGATCTCAACCCCATAGAAAATCTTTGGAGGGAGTTGAAAGTCCGTGTTGCCCAGCAACAGCCCCAAAACATCACTGCTCTAGAGGAGATCTGCATGGAGGAATGGGCCAAAATACCAGCAACAGTGTGTGAAAACCTTGTGAAGACTTACAGAAAACGTTTGACCTCTGTCATTGCCAACAAAGGGTATATAACAAAGTATTGAGATAAACTTTTGTTATTGACCAAATACTTATTTTCCACCATAATTTGCAAATAAATTCATTAAAAATCCTACAATGTGATTTTCTGGAATTTTCTTTCTCATTTTGTCTGTCATAGTTGAAGTGTACCTATGATGAAAATTACAGGCCTCTCTCATCTTTTTAAGTGGGAGAACTTGCACAATTGGTGGCTGACTAAATACTTTTTTGCCCCACTGTATATATTTTTTAATATCTCCTAGATTTAGGACAGACACTTCAAAACCTTGTTTATTATAAACAAAATTACTGGCCTTTTTGCCATTTATGAATGTGTTATTCAATGCATTTCTATGGGATTAAGTTGTAAAGGCCAAAATCTATATTTTATCAAATAAAATCTGAAAAATCATATATAATTGTTTTCCATTCAAAAAAGTGGGACAATAGGGCTTGAAATTACATAAATGTTTTTTAAGATATAGTTACAATAAAATTATAAACAATTTACTAAAAGATTTTACATTTCTGATAACTAAAATAAATATGATCAAATTTTTTCATAACTGCAGAAAGAATTTTCTCTTAAATGTCCACTAAGAGGCGCAGAGACACCATTCCCATGTGTGCAGACTTGTTACAACTTCAGCTTTAAGCACAAAGTGATTTTGTCCGTCTGTGACCAAGATAAAGTGGTCTTAGTTTAATTATACACAATTATTTTCATGTTGAGCGCTCTAAATCCGGCTGACAATATACTACTGTTGCATCCACTAGATTATCCCGTTTCATGTGCGCTATTGCAAGCACAGATGTGAGTTTCCCAGACACCGGAAATCGTTCCTTGTCTGGATGGGCAAGAAAATGGGACACGTCACTCCCTATGCAAATGTTGGGTCTGAAACCTGACACTTCAAGTCAGCTCCGCTGGGAGAGTGGGAGCGGAGAGCAGAGAGATGGGGATTTCTGGCACTGTAAGATGACGTTCACAGAGAGCTTTGTACACCAAAATGTCCCCTAGTCTCCAAATAGGGGACTTAACATTTAAGAGGAGAGGAGGCTATCATAACGTTTCTCAATGCCATCTGAATAAACAGCATTGTAAGCCATCAGGCAGGAAGCCCTGGGTGATAAGGCTCACATCATAGGCCCGGTCTATGTTTCCAGCATGGTACTCATCAAAGAAGGTCATGAGGTCCAGCAGCAGGTAGAAGGTGCTGTCTGCAGACTTCTCTCCAGCAACACCCTGGGTCCGGTACCTGAGTCCGTAAACAAGACCACACACTAAAGTTAGAACTGGGCCTAAATGGTCCACTTTTGATGAGGTCCACTTGTCTTTTTAACAATTGCTTTCAGTAAGCCTATATGATGCAACGTCAAACATTATTTAATTTCAGTGGCAATGCAGAATGTAAATGATGCACAGTAAGTATGTGAGTGAGAGTAGGTGGCGAGGATAGTACCGCTCAGCGATGGCAACAGCAGTGTTCTTCAGTCTCTCCTTGTTGGACTGGGCAGCGCTGACTTGGGCGATAACAGGACTCAGCAGCCTGTTCATCAGCTCTAAGACCTTGTCTGGATTCTAAAGATCAGAGGAGAAAAACAGAGGAATGTGATGTGACATTTCATTATTTCCTACTCTTCCTCTATCCAGCCTGTACCTTCACCTAGACCTCAACCTTTCCCAGAGCCCGGCTCACCTTGGCCAGCTCATACAGTCTGACTGCTTCCTCAAACAGGCCCTTGTTCTCAGCCTCCAGCGCCACTTTTGTGATAATGGCTCGAGTGTCTCCGGCAAATTTATCAATCACTCCAGGCTGGGGGAGAAGCACAACTCACAATCAGCTCTTTGAACCGCCTGAATACAAATGTTCTGGGGTGCCACGAGCACAATGGAAAAACCAGCAGCACCACAAATGCTTTCACAAAAGGGATCATAAATAATAATTAATTCAATTAAATAACAAAATTGAAAATGAAGGTGTGACCATTACCTTTCTGCTGCCATCTTTTTCCAGTCTTCCTAGAAGCATGTCAAACTCTCGACTCTCAATCACCAGCTCGCTAACACAGCACATGAACATGTTCTCTCCTTGGTTGTTTTTTTCATTCCTGTGTCCAAAAGGAATAGAGGATACACATTCACATATTTGGTTAACAAACTGAATGATTATATACACATTACATCTTTTAAATAATGATAGAGGTCTGAAGGCTCTCATCAAAATGAACCTGAATAGAAAGAGTAAACCAACCAATGGCATGTGTGAAAGCCTGTATTATTCATGGTGAACTCATTCATGGCCCACTGGGTTATTCATATGTATTGTGATTACATATTTTGATATTACTGCGATTTGAGGTTCCAAACATATTGCTAACCATATATCTGCAAGACAAGAGTGAGCATGAGAAAACAAGGCTTTGATCAGTCATGGAAATAAGTGCTGAAAACAAGTTGGCTCACTATTTAAAAAGAAGAGGGAGAACAAGCTTTAGGATGAAAAATACTGGAGTTTTGGCGCAGGTACAGCCGACTAATGCTAGATAAAGCTACCTACAGTAGCAATAAATAAATAATCAAATAGATACTTGGGAGTCAAATATCAAAACAATACTGAGATATGCAACTGTATCGATCCGCCCATGACTAAGCTTAAGTACAGTAGGAAGTCTACCGCCATGCCTCCAAGTCCTATTGACACTCAGTGGACTGGTGGAGAGAAGAAGTCCCCTCACCTGAGAACAGCATCTGTTAGGAGGATGGCCGCAACGTAGCGTAACGTACCGTAGGAAGTAGAAGTACTGTAGAGCCTCCCGGGGGTCTGTGGACTCAAACTTGCGCGTGTAGAGCATGAGCAGCCGGATGAAGTTGAGCCGACGCACCATAGGGGGGTCCCCAGCTTCCTGACTCACTGAAAGGTAGAAAACATTCACTTATAAGTATCAGCTTCAAAACTACAATGATGTTTACCTAGAAATTAAGCCCCTTTTAAAAAAGGAATCAAGCTTTGCATCCCTAATGAACAAGACCACATACTTCATGCAACAGTAAGTCAAGTGTCCTTCCAATATCTGTGAACTAAGACATCCTTTGTAGAACATGACTGATTGTCAATGTAGAGAAAGGTCAGACAGGTAGGTATCCTGACAGGACGTACACAGTTGTGCGCTCTGTCCTGATGACTTGAGCAGCAGCCGTAGCTCGTAGAGAACCAGAGCCACGTGAACTGCATGACTGCGTAGACGCTCCACCCGGAACAGGAAGGCCACAGCAGCCTCAAACTGGGCCGTGAGGAACAGCACCTGGAAGTACAGAAACGGCTGTTGGCTGGCCGAGAAGTGGGACTCTCCTATAGATTGGAAAGGAACAGAAATAAACTCAAAATCATTAGGATCACATTCACAACATGGAAAATGGAATATAGAACATGCTAATTCAATATAGATAAAGTCAGCAATTTACTGCCAAAACAACTTAATCACTTTCGTAAATGAGGGATAAAAAGTATATTGAAAGCAGGTATATTAAGCAATTAACATCCCATCATGCTTAGGGTCATGTATAAAAATGCTGGGCAGGCCATTATTTTGGCTACCATGGCTATGCCTCCATGGGATGACAATGCCCCTATCCACAGGGCACGAGTGGTTACTGAATGGTTTGATGAGGATGAAAAAGATGTAAACCATATGCCATGGCCTTCTCAGTCACCAGATCTCAACCCAATTGAAAGACGCTGCTTGAGACAGCGTTTTCCACCACCATCAACAAAACACCAAATTATGCAATTTCTCGTGGAAGAATGGTGTCGCATCCCTCCAACAAAGTTCCAGACACTGGTAGAATCTATACCAAGGTGCATTGAAGCCGTTCTGGCTCGTGGTGGCCCAATGCCCTCTTATGACACTGTATGTTGGAGTTTCCTTTATTTTGGCAGTCACCTGTAGTTGCTCAGTATTACAAATATTAAAACATTTTCAAACAAACTATTCCACTACATAGTCATCACATCAACTTGCATTAATCCCTCTCAGTGAAGTTCATGTTCAACTGAGTAGGAAGAAAACATGAATACATCAGCCATTTTGAAAGGCAGCAGGCTTATCTATGAGTCACAGTCACCTTTTAATACACTGTGTTAAAATGAGAGAGATAGCAAGCCATGACTCATCCTCCAGGTGGGAGAGCTTTGCCTCCCTCTGTGGGATAAAACTAAAGAAAAGTTGAAGCTTTAAGAGTGAACAATGAAGCACTTCTTTATCTGAACAGAGCAGATCCCAGGGGGGGCTGAGAAGTGGTGCCATTACACAACCCTACTTTAAAAGTCTAGGATTGGACGGTATACCGTCTATCGGGGTATTTTGAAATACAGACCATATGATTTTCAATACCACTACGCCCCTGCTTATAACTATCTAAAATGTGCCTAATAATGTATCTCCAGCTCAGGGCTCCAGCTACGCAGGTATGGTTTGCTAACTTGATAGCTAAGAGGCTAGCGTGTAAGATCAAGCTTCTTGGTTACAGCAGAGACAAACAATCCAATCCTGGATCAAGATCCCTTCTGCCTAATTTGTTATGTGCGTCAAAATAAACAAAATAAATGTTTTAACGTTTGGAAAGAAATAGTGCTCGTATGCACTGCTGGTAATATTGTATACCCCGGTATGGTACAGGAACGGTATGAAAGTATTAAAATCTGAATACCGCCCAACCCTAAGAGTCCTCCAGTCCTAGCCAGTATTCTCTCTTAGAACAGAATTAGTATCCAGGTCAATTTTCACTTCAGTAGTCGGGCTGTCATGTATCCTGCAGTGTTCTGAACTCACCGTAGTCCTCTAGAAGCTGTTTCTGTAGCTGGGCCAGTGTCAGTCTGTCCTGAGGAGCACTGCTGCCGTCGTCATCGAAGCACACCTGGTTGAGCTGTGGGCATGATGGAAAGAACAGGTCTACATTAATGTCAGGGAGTATTGACAAGAGGCAAACCTATTTTACCTGATCCTCCCTAACTGGGCGGCAGGTAGTGCAGCAGTTAAGAGCGTTGGGCCAGCAATCGAAAGGTCGCTGGTTCGAATTCCAGAGCCAACTAGGTGACAAATCTGTCGAGGTGCCCTTGAGCAAGGCACTTAACTCTAATTGTTCCTTTAAGTCACTGGATAAGAGCATCTGCTAAATGACTACAATGTAAATGGAGTATTGCTGTGTTTAAGGCACTATGTATCATGTACACAGGTAATATTAACATACATGCTACAGACTGGTATTCAGACAGCACCTTAAGCCACAGGTAGTCCTCGGTCTTGTCAGCCACCTCTCCATGGTTGTCTGCGATGTCACACTTCCCGATGAGGCAGTAGACGGCCCTCTTGTAGGGGTCAGCACAGTTCCTCAGCACTCTGCGGTAGTGGAGACGCAGCTTGTTCTCTGTGGCGGGGGCCAGGCTGAGGAGAGGACACAGCATAGGTCAGACAGAGCTTAAGACAGAGACAAATAGTTGGAGAGAGGAGGAGTACTAAGCAGAATAGTTTCTATTCATATGAGAAAAGCAATCACAATGGTGGTTTGGTGTTCTGAGCCATGGTGTTACAGCACTTCAAGTTGCAGGAGAAAGTGAAACAGAGAACCTAGACCAGGTGACTACACACAGTGGAGGTACACAGTATGTGTGAGGTTCCTACCGTCTGTCAGGGCTGTTCATGTACTCCTGGAACCAGGTCTTGAAGTCTCCCAGCTGGTGCTGAGCCCGGTTCACCACCTGCATGGCAGCCCCCAGGTCCCCACAGCGCAGGCAGTAGTAGATCAGAGCCCAGACTGGGTGACCCTCCACCTCACCATCCTGTTATAACACACACGGCTGAGTTTAGCTGTGCGTATTGTTTTTTATTTAACTAGGTAAGTCAGTTAAGAACAAATTCTTATTTACAGTGACAGCCTATCCCGGCCAAACCCTATCCCAGACAAAGCTGGGCCAATTGTGCGCCACCCTATGGGACTCCCAATCACGGTCGGGTGTAATACAGCCTGGAATCAAACCAGGGTCTGTAGTGACACCTCTAGCACCGAGATGCAGTGCCTTAGACTGCTGCGACACTCGGGAGCCCTACACGGATCTACACTACACTTAGTAAAAACACCATCTTGAATAATACAGTGCTATGTAAGGCTGTGCACATCGCCGATGTCGTCTCTAGCAGAATGTGCTGCAGTGTGGGGGCAGTACAGTACCTGCATGCCTGGCAGAGGCCCTGGCAGTTTGATGTTGAGGAAGCTGCGCACCAGCTGATAGGTGCCAGGGACTCCTCCTAGCTGGGCCTGGTGCAGGTTCCCAAACACCGTCACCATGGTGTAGTTCTTATAGCTACCGTAGTGGAAACACAAAGAGAAACGTTAGTGGGAGGGGGGTAACTACATGAGTGTAGTTTTATAATACATTAAGGGAGTGTTCTCATTCTAATTTGATGGTTCTGTCCTCCTCTGACCTGTTCTGCAGGAATTGAAGGGCCTGCGTGACGAAAGCCATCTGCATGTCCAAGGCCGTGCGGCTCTTCAGCGTGTCTTTGGCTGGGACCAGCAGCACGTCTGTCATCTGCTTCACCATTAACCACATGTCTGACACATTCTGGAGACACAAATACATCCATAAAAATGCCATAATTAGCCATTGAAGGGGAAGAAGAACCAACTAACGTATGCAGATGGGGGGATAATAATGTGGAATGGAGACGTGGATCAGCTGGGGCTTACCTTGTCATCCAGGCTGTCTGCCACTGAGGCACAGAGGTCTCCCAGGTTGGGCTGGACATGTCCATTCACTATCTTCTCATTAAAAACGTAGATCTGAGGCACAATAAAAGAAGAGAAAACACTGATGGAGCAGAGGAGAGTGATCAGTGCTGACACACTGAATGGCGACTGTTTCAGCACTAATGCCAGCAGGGCCCAGCCCTGATCCTGGTCACCACGATCCAGTCACCCAGGGGGGGCTACAATCGCATAGTAAAGTGATGGATGACAAGAAATAGAACAAAAAAGACGAAAACATTCAGGAGGTCATCAAAGGAGATCACAAAGACCTGTGGAAGATGACACCGCCGGCGATGTGGCGACACATTATGTCCTCTTTTACCAGCAGATGCTTTCCTCTTTCACCCAGAATGTACAGACTGGAGAGGACGAGACAGAGACAGGCTATCCTACACCTGTGCAGTGGGGCAGAGAAATTACCCAGCATGCCCTGGCTCTTTCAGCTAATCAATTTCTCTGATCTGTTGCTGCCTTGCTTAGCATGACCCCATTACTATGAAGTGGACTACAGTGCAGCTGCATCCTGACTGAGGCTGTGCTTCCATTCAGCTTATGAGGTCAAATCAAATCTTATTGGTCACATACACATAGTTAGCAGATTTATGCGAGTGTAGCGAAATGCTTGCGCTTCTAGTTCCGACAGTGCAGTAATATCTAACAATTCCACAACAACTACTTTATACACACAAAAGTAAGGTTCCAGGGCACTTAGCTCCAGGCTGACTGGATGTATTACAGCCTATTGAAGTCTAAAATCATAACATAGGGAAATATGTAAAATACACAAGAGGATGGGTTTTGGTGATTCACATCTTTGAACATTTGAAATTAGATTAATTGAGGACTGCACTTCCCTTTTGGGCCATTTACTGTAGGTATCTCAGGCTAATCGTTCTAAGTGGTACTGCAGCGCAATCAGCGTCAAGCCAAATTACTGACCTGTCGTCCATAGGCCACCTCCACGCTGTCAAGAGCACTCCGTCCAGGAACTCCTGCGTCACTCACAAAGCTGGGCTGCAACACAGACACACAGGGAGACGAATCATGACTACCGTATGTACGTGAATGTAAAAAACAGAAGTGATTTCTGACTAAATAGAAAAAGCTAAAGTAAATGGAAAACATAAGAAGAGTGAAGAGTGTTCGCTTGGTTGCTCATAATTGTAAAGCCATGGCCAATGTAGCGTGAAAGCCATTGTGAACAAAGTTCACGCTTGAATGCAGACACATTCTAAATGCGAGCACACACACACACGCACAAACATTTATCCAGATCGACCTTGCATTCTTCAGAAACAAAAAGGGACACACCCATACAATGTATGTTAAACGTAGAGGGTTGTCCAGGTAAGGGATAATCAATGAGAGGCTATGCGTTCTATGTAAAAGCATGAACGACATGGAAGGTGTGTGTGTGGAACTGACTTTCCACGGAGTTGCATTATTTTCCAGAGAACACTTAGAACCCCGAGTTGATTATCCCTTTTATACCATGGCTATAATTTAACACATTTGCCAATAGAAATGTGTTCATTTGCCAGTAGAAATGTGTTCATTTGCCAGTAGAAATGTGTTCATTTGCCAGTAGAAATGTGTTCATTTGCCAGTAGAAATGTGTTCATTTGCCAGTAGAAATGTGTTCATTTGCTCATTTGCCACTAGAAATGTGTTCATTTGCCACTAGAAATGTGTTCATTTGCCACTAGAAATGTGTTCATTTGCCAGTGGAAATGTGCTCATTTTCCACTAGAAATGTGTTCAAAATCCACTGAAGTAGCTAGCAAGTTTGCTAGATAGCTGCAGTAGTTGCCGTGGTAACCAAACAGACTGGCTAGTTTAGCTAAACAAACCATCAGTCCTAGTAGCTTGCCATTCTGAAAATCTAATTCAACAATGCCAATGTTTTTAATTCGACTTTTGCTTTCAAAAGCAGCTCAAACATAGAACATGTAAGAACTATAGCCATTGAATTCTACCGTGCAAACATACAGCGCTTTACAAGGAAATAATGCACGCTCTAGAATGCCCTTCAAGCCAATCAGAAACAAGTATTCAAGAATGCTATGGTATAATGCAGTATAAGGCTGTATGAGACATGGCATTATAAGAAGAGAGCATATGAGCAAGAACTGAACACAGTAGAGGGTGTGTTTCTGACATAGGGAGTGAACAGCAGGTCAGACGTGGACAATTTAACTGTTGGATAATAATGCAATAAGCACAGAGAAGGACAAAATCCCCCAAAAATCCAAGTGTCAACTCCAACACACACTCCACTGGAGAATGTGCCAGAGCTACAGTTTAGGAAAGCAATGTAGCTACTGTGCTAAATACAGGAGCCCTGAAGGTAACCTAAACAAAGCTGTCTGCATAAAACCAAGCTTGCTTTGGTAAAGACCGATAACATGGTGGAAAACCAAAGCCGAATGTGGCTTTTCTTTATTCATTATTAAAAACAGGAGTACTTGCCATATCTTTTTTTTGGAAACGTATCCATTTTTTATGAAAATTCTTGCAAATTGGAGGCGGTCATTGAATTTCGCAACATTCATGTGGGTTAGTATCAGTTTTTGACGAGTGTGTATTTTTCTAAATGTGTGCAAGTCATATATTAAGTATAGAAATTATATCTGGATGTGTGCTTTACGTACTGGAGTTCATAGGGTCTATATGGCGAGACTGACCTCTATGTCTTGGCTGAAGTCCAGAGCATCTTCCCCTGCTCCCAACAAGGTGTGCAGTACTCTCTGTTTCACCTGCTCCCACTGAACCAGCATGGACTCGCGGTGGTACTCCTCTGCCAAGAGGAACGTCTGACAGAGAACAAGAACATGTGAGCACGAAATAGAGAGAGAGAAAAAGAGAAATGTAACTTGGACAGACCAATTTGAAAGAATTTGAGAGAACCAGGCTAGGCTGCATAAATGGGATAGAGACCTTGTGATTTGTTAAAAATAGCTAACACTGCAAAACCTCTCGCCATGAGAGATATCTATGCACAATAAACACCTCCAATCATCACAGTCACCCATGCAGGTATCCTGGGGCCCCACACAGTGAAAGTGAGATCTGGGACTTCAAACTGGGTCACGCCCTGTGATGCCTGGGTGTGTGGAGGGATGGGATTGTGACGCTAAATGGGTCTGCATTCATGGCTGGTCCAGATTTAGCCAAGAACAGATTAGACAAGAAATAGAATCCAGAGACCTTGTCTATCTCAATCCCACCGGGACAGAGGATGATAATTGGAACTGTTCCTAATTAAAGCCGCTCTGAAGTCATGCAGAGGAAACCATTTTAGAAAGATAATAGGCTAAGGGTTTAATCGGAACAAGGTGCGCAAATCATGATTGGCAACCGAGGGTATGGGTTTATTATTTTTATTCAAAAGTGTGAGACTGATTGAAAATATAGCGTACGTATTTGAAAATTAGGTATGCCACGCTGTCACGGAGAGAAAAGTTGGGAGATACAATTTATGACCGAAACAAATCTGTCCCATCTATTCATCAGGTATGTAAAAGAAAATGTAAAAAATGTAAAACAAATGGGATTATTAGATGTGGACATGGGGTGCAATGAGCGTGTGGTCATGGCAACTAGTCAGAGGAGAGTGCGCCACCTACCCTGCGACGTGACTCCTCGATGGCAGAGAGCAGCGCATTGTCCCTCTCATTCTTCAGAAAGCCCTGGAAGGAGAGAAATGGCTGGAGGTTAGACCGACTCTAACCTACTTTCCACTTGACCACACATACACGGCTCCTGCAAGACGCTAGCTGCAAAGAAAGAACTATCATTATCATGATCGCTGTGCTAAAAATGGGAGAAGCTAACAATCAGGGCGTAGCCCGTAGAAGCCTCCTCCAGACCTGACATTCTGAACATTCAAAAATAACTTCTGTTACATATCTTCTCAAGCGTTAAGACATTTTCATGCTCATTCTATACAGCTCCAGCCCATCTACCAATCCCCCACAGTTCAACAGAGCAAAAACCCAGAGCCCATCAAGGCATTTTACAGTTATTTCAACAGCCTGACTGATAAGCACCAGCCGATTAGGCTCACAGCACCTGTCCCTTTGTCCCCATATCATCCCATCTTCAATTTCCTACCTTAGGGAACAAACTCCAGTGGGCTGACATTCATCAGCATCTACATTCAACTGGCTAACATCATATACAAGAGATGGATGGATGCATCTTGAAGAGACTAAAATGTACAATGTCCGTCTGCGGTCAAAATGGTGATATAGCAAGCTTACCATTAGGTACCCCCAAAAATGGCATTACTATTGCTGTTACAATACCTACACACCTAAATTGGCCTCGTTTTCTCAAGTTAACAACATAATGAGGTTAACGAGCAAATTTGCACACTGTAGACTGTGCTCATCTCTTACAGAGTAAGCTAATTAATGTACACTTTGGAAGGCAGAGAAACAGCCTTCGATGCACGAAGAAAAAGAGAAAACATTTTGTACCCAGAACAGGCAGAACCGCCCTCAGAGTAGAGCTGTAGGCTTGCACCAGGCAGCCAGAGTGGCAGGGGGAATGAAACTCACACACCCACACATACAGCAAAGATGTAGAACAGGGCGGTGGTGGAGGGGTCAATGCATCTAAATCAGGGTGGGGCTGGCTATGGGCAAGAATAAGAGCTAGCTTACTGTATGCCAAATGGTGGTGATGAAATCACCCATAGAAACATTGTGGATCGTGAGTAACCAAAGCCAAGCCCATGACTTTGACGCATAGTGACCACCAGCCTGCCACAATGACACAGATACCCTGATAAGACACAGTCATCACAATGGATTAAGCCCATCCTCTGTGATACTGGACACTGTCTTAATATAATCTAGGCTAAACACCGGCCACACCCTTCCACAATGTGAGGACACTAACTTGCCCTAAAAATCTGATAATTTAGCCTATAGTTGCTTTCCATATTCCATAAGAGTCGGTTACATAAGAGACAGTCTCATGCATTTTAGAGAGGAATTACCTTTTATGCAGACGTGACATTTTCAAAGCTGAATAGGGTAATGTCATACTTGAATCTGCGATTAAAGGGGCAATCCAGTGCAAAAAGTGATTTTCCTTTTTAAATGTGTTATTTTATTTTCACACTAGGAGGTTGAAATAACACTGAAATTATAGAAATGATAATTCCCTTTTAGAGCTATTTGAATAAATAAAAAACACCTGGAATTTCGGCCTGTTGAGGGGGAATAAACTTTTTGTCCCAAAGCACATCACAATCTGATCTAATTAGTCTGACCAATGACCAGTAATCTTTTATTTGCATATGTATGCTCCTACTTTGAAAGGGTAAGCTCTAGAGTTTAGACGATACTATCCACCAATCAGGGCTGAGTATGTAAATATATTTACATTTGTATCAACACGATCAGACTGAGCATTTCAATAGCAAAAGGAAGCTCATGGAAATAAATGATCAAATCTATATTTGGAGCTATTTTCATGAAAAAAAGTGAAATATTTGACATAGTGATTTTAAAAGATGGCATGGGGGCTTTAAGGCCTGCAGGCACACATGTACACTTCCTCGTCTAACATTAGGAGATACTATAGAAATATGTGAACATTCAGAAACGGCAGACTAGGCAACAAAAAAAAAGATAAAAACTAAGCCTATTCGGTCCTTTTACAGGTGTCAATAGGATATATAATAATATATAGCAGCCTATGCATTCTTTCAGATAATGGGCCTTTCCCTGCACACCGTCTCGGTCTTGGCGCCCGTCATCTCCAGGACGGACGGAGCAGCATCCCCCTTCCCCCTCACAGCTGCTTCAGCACCACAGCCCTCCCCCTTGCCACAGGCTCAAACCCTCGCCCCTGTCTGTCCACTCCATCGCATCACCAGACCAGACATCAGAGTTGCAGCCGTCCGCGTCTTGACTGACAGCTATAAATTATCATTGAAATAATACTTCTTCAGCAGCCGACCGTCAAATGACAAGTGTAAATGCACAGTGCGGAGAGAGCCAAGGGGGGGGGGGGGGGGGGGCCTGAGGCTTTTCAGTATCACAAGTAATAAGAGCAGTAACTATCATCTATTCAATAGATAAATCAAAAGGATGATTTCCTGCTGTATCTTGCCAATTACATTTCTTGCTCAGTCATTGTGCTGGGTCCTCCCGTCTTCCTGTCGTCTGTGGCAGAGAGAGGAGCGCCCCCCTCAGGAGATTCTGCTCTCCAAATGAAACAGGTTCTACCCAGTTTGCACCCTAGGAGCTGACAATGGAGCTATTTATATACCAGGAGAGCTCAGGTCATGTCTCCACACACAGCAAGACACACAAAGAGGAGAAATCTGAATAAATGTATACATTTCCTAGTGATGTGGCATTGTGTGAAGAACAAAACGGATAATGCGTTTCAGTCTATGGTTTCCAGAAAGCGAAGGGTCCAAAAGGGAGGGGGAACTTATCCGCATTTTCAGCGATTAATGCATTTCCAAATAAACCTTAATTGAAATCATACACTGTAGGCCATAATTTCATATTTAGGCAACAATAGAAGCTCTAAACTCCATGAGTAACACACAAAGAAGCTGTAAACTCCCTGGATCTTATATTCATGGCATTTATCCAGCGAAATACACATATGCAGTATGTAACCCAATATAGCCAGCGTGTCAATCTCTAGAACCTTCTAGATAATTGCATTGTCCCTCACAATTTGTATTGCGCATACTGTTTACGGTTTTGCAAGAACAGAAAACATTCACTATTGTTTACTAAAGTAGAACTCGAGAAAAGAAAAGGTAAAGCATAGGAACAAATACACACGTTACACATGCTCCATAACACGGTGCTGATACGTGTCACATACATGCGCACATACAATATTTGGCAGAGCTCGGTCAAACGAGCAGTCTAAAGCAATCTACGGGTTCAAAAATTATGCATTTTTAATTCACAAATGATCGTGATTGTACTGTCTGCACATGGTTATACCACCACAAACATAAAGCATTCTATAACATCTTAAAATAAATTATCTGTCATCTGGATTTGTTTAATTCTGTTTCAACATTTTCCCTTAGTATAATGCTGCTCAGCAGTTCCACAGAGACAATAAAAAAACTACGTGTGACGGGTCAGTAGCTAAAAACCTGCAGCTCATCTTCATTTACTCTGAGACAATGAGTGGAGTACGGGAGGTGAAACCCCACCCTTGTGCCACCACTTCCTGTGTAGAGAATAAGCATTCATTTAAGTGAACACCACCATAATCATCGTTATCCTCTCCATAGTCACAGACAGAGTGACAGGAAGCGAGAAAAAGTAAAGAGAAGGTGACAGACAGATCTTGACACAGACAGAGCAGATGTATGAACGCAGTGGGTCTGTGTGTGGAGGCAATACTTACTCATGCTGTGGCTCAGCCTGCCAGGCAGGGAGAGAAGAGGCGCAGGTAGCCAGGCGTAGACAGACCTATACCTGACACTAAACACACTGCCCCGTCTCTCCAGCTGAAGAACTGAGCCGGAACCATTCTGGGGCGTTTTCGGACCCGCCGACGGGCCGGCATCGCAGATGCTGCACCTTCCTCACGCAATGTGGGCCACCGGTGTGAACCCAGATATGTACCACATGAAGGGTTACTGTAGGCTGTTTTATTGTTGGAGGACTGTACCAAGTCATCCCTCAGACACAGGGGGGGATCAAGGAGGAGTGATCACTCAACCTCACAGGTCTTCCCCTCTCCATCAGTAGATCCTTCCCCGCCACCTGCTTCTTTCCAGCATCCCTGCTGTCCTCTTCTCTCAGTACCACTCATTTCTTCCTTTTTATACATATGCATCATACTCTTTTTCCCTCCTCCCCCAGCGCAATGCAATTAATGTAATGGATTTTCTCTCCCTCTGCTGATGGCTTCCGACATCCTGTCCAGAAAGTGGGCTAATAATCCTCTTAAGAGTCATGTTTAGTTAATGAGAAGGGTGCAGTGGCTTCTCAGGGGGGTATACACCGAGTCCACGGCTGCACAGTCCAAGACACAGGCTGCACAGACCAAAACACAGGCTGCACATGTTAAGCTATTTCCCCAAAGTCTGCTGTAGCAGCAGCTGCGCTTATCAGACTCTGTCAAGAGAATGCATGCCATCACTATAGCTGCTCTCAGAGAAAGAGGGGGGAGGGAGAGAAAGGAGGAGCAGAAAAAGATGGAATAGAGAAACAGAGCAGGAGAGAAATACTTCTCTCTGCCATTTTATCATTCCACTCTTTTTCTCACCCCTATTCTATTTTCCTTTGGGTTTTATTCTGTCCATCGTTTCTCTTATTGCTCCCTCTTTCTCTCCATCCTTCCCTTGGTTATTTCTATCACCCCTTTCTCACCCTCAAATTGTTTTCCTTTGTCTCCATCCTCACTGACGTGACCCACATCAACACATACAAATATAACAAATGGCCAGAAATGCAGAGTAGGCTACATAAATCATATGCATTCGCAACCATGTATACTACAGACATCATTCACACCTCAATTCCTTTCTCTGAGCCACCCACATAGAGACAGAGGCTACGCCTCATCAGCATCCAGCTTTTCCTTTGTGTTAGCCAAGCTAACCCTTCAGCACATGAACATACAGTAAGTACTACACAGTGGAATCATGCTCAATGTAAAGAACACTACACAATATTATCACCAGGGCCTAGGCTACTGAAAAGACCAAGCTATGGATGCAGTGCAGACAATGGGGAGAATGTCAATCAGTACCACCTCACATACAAGTATAATTTCCTCGGCCTAATTGTCGTGATCAAAGAATAGCTCAAAGGTTGGCAATACATAGGCTAGGTATGAAAGATATATTACTTAGCAATCAAGGAACACACAGTTTGTATTGTAACATAGGCTATTTGAGAAAACTGAATTTCATTGTCCCCCAGTTTGAGAACAATCAATCTAATAGCTTTTCTGTACCTTGACTAAACTTTACAAAGGCTCCCTGCCCTTGAGGTTAACACATGAGCCACCAGTAATGTGAGAGTAATTGTGGCTTTATACAGCAAGGCCACATAGGTTTCCAAAACATATGTCCCATTAATTGCCTATGAAAAATATCATGTGAAAAATAGACAGAAATACAGCTATGCATAGTGGATAGGGAGTACAGTACAGTAGAAGGCCAGCCACTTCCCACTGTGTCTGGCCCAAGCACTCAACTGAGTCCAGCTAAAAGGGCCTGGTTAAATCCTGCCAAGAGGCTAAGTGCACTTCCAGTAAAACCAAGGCTCCACCCGGCCGGCCCACCACATGTCAGGTTGAAGATTATGGAGAGGGAGCACTGGGGTCATCAGAAAATGAGGAGATCAATACAACACCCCACTCATTCCTTGACTATCTGTGGCCTTCCCATCCCCCCTCAGAGACCCACTCAGCCCATGTTAAAGGCCTAATTGGAATCATAATTTTCTGATAGAGTGGATGCAACCTCTTCTAGGACAGGCTAATCAATGCATTTGATTTTGCAATATTATGAACACTGCTAAAATAAATATTGTAGTGTCAATGTCTTTTTACCCAGTTAAGAGCAAAAGAGAACATTGTATGTTATAGTTTGACGGTCTGGGAGTGGCCAGAGGATGGCAGCCTTCTAGGGCCGGGACGATACCAGTATCGCGATACTCGTTAGTATTGCGGCAAGGAAACAGAATACAAAACTGATTTAACTTCTTTAGGAAAACAGCCCTAATGTTGGAAACAAACATTATGTTGTCATCCAGTCACATGCATTTATTTTCCAAGCTATAGCACACAATATTTTACATATAGCATTTAAAGGACCAAAGAGTTTAGTCTGCTTCGTGTTATCATGTTTGCCATGGAAAAAATATTGCGCTACTAGTATCGTCCCGGCCCTACAGTCTGAAGGCCACTAACACAATGGAATAACTGTATAGTAATGGTGCTAAACATCTTTTCCTTATTATATTTCAACATACTGTATACTGACTGGAGGTTATTCCCCCATCTTCTATTCCTCATCTGAGACAGTTCAGACTGTTCCCACTAAATAGCTTCAGATTTGCAGAAACATCATCCGTTGATGTAACACAATTGTCAGAAGTGCTACCATTAACTAATTAGCAGGCATCTCACATTTCATTTACTTCCATAGAAAATCATATAAATGAGTAAGATGGCGTCGACAGATGGCAGCTCTGCTTCTAGCTCCTAAGCAACTCTGCAGTATTTAGTTTTTGTGTGTGTTATTTCTTACATTATTAGACCAAAAAATGTTTTGTGTTATTACATACAGCCGGAAATAACTTTTGGATATCAGAGTGGTGGTAACTCACCAGCATTACGACCAGGAATACGACTTTCCTGAATTGGATCCTTTGTTCGTACCTCCCAGGGCAATTGAACTTATTCCAGAGGCTGCTCCAAAACACCGCCATTGGAGAATGGACTTCTAGTCCGACTCAGGAGGCGTGCACACCATCCACCACTTCAGAGTATATTACTCGCTAATGTTCAGTCTCTGGATAATAAAGTAGACAAGCTCAGAGGATCTCCTTCCAGAGAGAGATCAGGGATTGTAACATACTGTTTCACGGAAACATGGCTCTTTCTGGATATACTGTCCCTGTCCATACAGCCAGCTGGGTTCTCAGTACAACGCGCAGACAGGAATAAAGAACTCACCGGGAAGAAGGCGGGGTGTATGTTTCATGATTAATTACTCATGGTGTGATAACGTACAGAAACTCAAGTCCTTTTGTTCATCTGACCTAGAATAGCTTACAATCAAATGCCGACCGTATAACCTCCCAAGAGAATTCTCTTCGGTTATAGTCACTGCCGTGTATATTCCCCGTCAAGCCGATACCATGACAGCCCTCAAACAACAACAGTGGACTTTATGCAAACTGGAAACCACATATCCTGGGGCCGCATTTATTGTAGCTGGGGATTTTAACAAAGCAAATGAGGAAAACGCTACTGAAGTTATACCAACACATTGAGTGTAGTACTCGCGCTGGTAAAACATTGGTCCACTGCTACTCAACTTTCGAAATGCCTACAAGTCCCTCCACCGCCCTCCCTTTGGCAAATCTGATCATGACTCCATTTTGCTCCTCCCTTCCTATAAGCAGAAACTATAACAGGAAGTACCAGTGCTAAGGTCTATTCAACGCTGGTCTGACCAATCGGAATCCATGCTTCAAGATTGTTTTTATCACTCGGACTGGGATATGTTCCGGGTAGACTCTGAGAATAACATCAACGAATACACGGATACAGTGACAGAGTTCATCAGGAAATGTATAGGAGATGTTGTACCCACTGTGACTTTTAAACCTACCCAAACCAGAAACCGTGGATAGATGGCAGCATTTGCTGTAAACTGAAAGCGTGAACCACCGTATTTAACCATGGCAAGGTGACTGGGAATATGACCGAATACAAACAGTGTAGTTAATCCCTCCTTAAGGCAATCAAACAGGCAAAACGTCAGTGCACTGCAGAGACAAAGTGGAGTCGCAATTCAACGGCTCAGACACGAGACCAGCCACGTCGCGGACATTGACATCTTGCTTCCGGACAAGCTAAACACCTTCTTCGCCTGCTTTGAGGATAACAAAGTGCCACCGATGCGGCCCGCTTCCAAGGACAGCGGGCTCTCCTTCTCCGTGGCCGACGTAAGTAAGACATTTAAGGGTGTTAACCCTCGCAAGGCTGGTGGCCCAGGGGGCATCCCTTGCCCCGTCCTCAGAGCATGTGCAGACCAGCTGGCTGGAGTGCTTACGGACATATTCAATCTCTCCCTATCCCAGTCTGCTATCCCCACTTGCTTCAAGATGTCCACGATTGTTCCTGTACCCAAGAAAGCAAAGGTAACTGAACTAAATGTTTATCGCCCCGTAGCACTCACTTCTGTCATCATGAAGTGCTTTGAGGGGCTACTTAACGTCTACCTTTCCTGACACTTCAATTTGCTTACCGCCCTAATAGAGTCACAGATGATCGCCATTGCACTGCACACGACCCTATCCCATCTGGAAAAGAGGAATACCTATGTAAGAATGCTGATCATTGACTATACCTCAACATTCAACACCATATTACCCTCCAAGCTCATCATTAAGCTTCAGGCCCTGGGTCTGAACCCCGCCCTGTGCAACTGGGTCCTGGACTTCCTGACGGGCCGCCCCCAGGCGGTGAAGGTAGGAAACAACACCTCCACTTCGCTGATCCTCAACACAGGGGCTCCACAAGGGTGCGTGCTCGACCCCCTCCTGTACTGTACTCCGTTCACCCATGACTGCGTGGCCACGCACACCTCCAACTCAATAATCAAGTTTTCAGACGCCACAACAGTAGTAGGCCTGATTACCAACAACGATGAGACAGCCTACAGGGAGGAGGTGAGGACCCTGGGAGAGCGGTGCCAGGAAAATAACCTCTCACGCAACGTCAACAGTACAAAGGAGCTGATCGCGGACTTCAGGAAACAGCAGAGGGAGCACGCCCCTATCCACATTGATGGGACCGCAGTGGAGAAGTTCCTGACCTCATCCAGAAGGCGAGGTCAGTACAGGTGCATCAAAGCTGGAACCAAGAGACTGAAAAACAGCTTATATCTCAAGGCCATCAGACCATTAAATAGCCATCGCTAGCCGGCTTCCACCAGGTTAACCAACCCTGCACCTTAGAGGCTGCTGCCCTTGGAATCACTGGCCACTTTAATAATGGAACACTAGTCACTAGGGTTGCACATTTTAGGGAATATTCAGAGGTGGAAACTTTCCGTGGGAATTAACAGGGATATATGGGCATTAACAGGGATATATGGGCATTAACAGGGATATATGCAAATGAATATTAATACCATTTAAATGTAGATGTTTTTTGCATTGGATATATTTACCATATCATATGGAGACAGAAACATAAACCTTTTACCTTATAAGTAGACAATTGCAAATGATTAAATCCTTCCAATTGAAATGAAATAAAAATTTGTTACGAATTGAACTTTAATTAAATGAGTTGACTCTTCACATGGGACGATTTCACTGAACAACAAAAGAAAGGGAATATTGAATGATCCCGAATGATCCATCGCATCTCCCAAAAACATTTTCAACATACATCTGTAAAATAATAGTGTAGAAACTAAAGTTAAGGTTGTCTTCCTCTCAGGCTTCCATGTCTTCACCCTGGACCTCCTCAATGTCCACCCCTTGAACATCAGACTGAGGCCTCATCGTCACTGTCACTTTCCAACCTCTTTGAGAATGGCTCATTGTCAGGCTCAAAAAGCCAAAAATTTGCCCAGATGGCCACCAATTGTTCCCATCTTCTATTTGTCAGCCTGTTGCGTGCTTTGGTGTGTGTGTTCCTAAACAAGAACCAGTTGTGCTCTAAGGCGGCTGACGTTGGTAGGATTTGGAGGATGATGGAGGCACCAGGGGAAAGAGCCTGAGATTCACAAAGTCCCTTCCACCAGGTGGCTGATGAGATATGTTGGCACGACTGCCATATTGAATCTCCATCCCAAAGCCCTTTCTTGGAAGTGTACTTCACCAGACTGTCAAGAACATTGCCCTCATTCAGGCCAAGGTGGTGAGACATGGTCGTGATGACACCATAGGCCTTGTTGATCTCTGCACCAGACAGGATGCTCTTGCCAGCATACTTGGGGTCCAACATGTACGCTGCGGCGTGTATGGGCTTCAGGCAGGAGTCTTAATTTCAGAACTGCAGTTTCCGATGCTTGGAGCAACAGTAAAGTGGGCAGGACAGTACGGATTTATACTCTTACATCTGCAAGCAGAATCTGAACATCAGACAGGATGGCATTGTCTCCCTCAATCCGTGCAATGGCTTCTGCTATAGGTTTCAAGAGTTTCAGACTGCTTACCACTCTCTCCCAAAATACATCATCCAGGAGGATCCCCCTGAACAAGGCAGTTAACCCACTGTTCCTCGGTAGGCCGTCATTGTAAATAAGAAGTTGTTCTTAACTGACTTGCCTAGTTAAATAAAAGTACAATTTAAAAAAAGATGGGGCTGTCTATATCGGCAGACTGTGATATGGCCATTTCTTGGAGAGACTCTTTCCCCTCCAGGAGACTGTCAAACATGATGACAACACCACCCCAACAGGTGTTGCTGGGCAGCTGCAATGTGGTGTTCTTATTCTTCTCACTTTGCTTGGTGAGGTAGATTGCTGCTATAACTTGATGACACTTTACATACCTAACCATTTCCTTGGCTCTCTTGTATACTGTATTTCCTTTATTTTCAGTGCCATGATGTCCTTGAAGCAGATTCAATGCATGAGCAGCACAGCCAATGGGTGTGATGTGAGGGTAGGACTCCTCCACTTTAGACCAAGCAGCCTTCATGTTCGCAGCAATGTCTGTCACCAGTGCAAATACCTTCTGTGGTCCAAGGTCATTGATGACTGCCTTCAGCTCTTCTGCAATGTAGAGACCGGTGTGTCTGTAGTTCATTGAGTCTGTGCTCTTGTAGAATACTGGTTGAGGGTTGGAGATTGTGTAGTTAATTATTCCTTGCCCACGAACATTCGACCACCCATCAGAGATGATTGCAATACAGTCTGCTTTCTCTATGATTTGCTTGACCTTCACTTGAACTCTGCATCCAGCAAATGAGTAGATAAAGCATGTCTGGTTGGAGGGGTGTATGCTGGGCGAAGAACATTCAGAAATCTCTTATACACATTGCCTGTGAGCATCAGAGGTGAACCAGTTGCATACACAGTTCGAGTACGACATTCATCAGCATTTCTCTGACTACGTTCCTCCATTGAGTCAAAACTTCTGATCCCAGGAGGACCATGAGCTGTTGCTATCGATAAGGTGTCTGATTCATAATTTTCAGCTCGAATAGAAGTAGAGGTCAGAGGTTGCTTGTTGTGAGTGCTGAGGGAACTTTATGCACTTGGCCTGATGATTCTGCATCTTTGTTGCATTCTTCACATATGATTTGGCACAGTATTTGCAAACATACACAGCTTTTCCTTCTACATTAGCTGCAGTGAAATGTCTCCACACATCAGATAGTGCCCGTGGCTTTTTCCTGTAAAGATTAGGAAAAGAATTGTGACTATGACTATGTTTCAGACGAGAGACGACGTCACTTCCTGTTGAATTTGCAGACGTGTTGCTGTGCGTTTTGTTGCTGTGCGTTTTGCTGCCAACTTTACTTTGCTAGCTGACAACTTTACGTTTTGTTTTTTTTCTTTTTAATTACCGTTTATATTTTTAGTTTTTCCATCGCAACTTTTTCCCCTCATTCAACTTTTTCACTCCGGACGCTTTATCTGGACATGGTTCGTCAGCACCTTCAACAGCCGAAGCTAAGTAGTAACATTAACATGATGTCTTCTAATTGCAGTCGCTGTACTCATAATATACAGGAGAACGATCGCCTTACGGCGAGGATAGCTGTGCTACAAGCCCAGCTTCAGACGCAATCGTTAGGCAAGGGTAATTTCAGTGTAGGAAAGGAAGAAACAGCGTCTGTGCCACCAGTAAGTACAGATAGTAACGTTAGTATAAACCCCCCCGCACAGTCCCCGCAGCCGGACAACTTTCTCATGGCTTCTGGAGGGAAATGCTGTTGGAATGCTCAACCGGTGTCGCTCATTCAGCCGACAGAAACTTTCAACCGGTTCTCCCCATTATGTAGCGAGTCGGAGTCTGAGTCTTCTCTTGTCTCTACTCCTCCCGCTACGGGGTCTGAGACGCCGAAGGCTCCAACCATTAGCTCTGACAAATTGAAAACCCTAGTCATTGGCGACTCCATTACCCGCAGTATTAGACTTAAAACGAATCACCCAGCGATCATACACTGTTTACCAGGGGGCAGGGCTACCGACGTTAAGGCTAATCTAAAGATGGTGCTGGCTAAAGCTAAATCTGGCGAGTGTAGAGAGTAGAGATATTGTTATCCACGTCGGCACCAACGATGTTAGGATGAAACAGTCAGAGGTCACCAAGCGCAACATAGCTTCAGCGTGTAAATCAGCTAGAAAGATGTGTCGGCATCGAGTAATTGTCTCTGGCCCCCTCCCAGTTAGGGGGAGTGATGAGCTCTACAGCAGAGTCTCACAACTCAATCGCTGGTTGAAAACTGTTTTCTGCCCCTCCCAAAAGATAGAATTTGTAGATAATTGGCCCTCTTTCTGGGACTCACCCACAAACAGGACCAAGCCTGACCTGCTGAGGAGTGACGGACTCCATCCTAGCTGGAGGGGTGCTCTCATCTTATCTACCAACATAGATAGGGCTCTAACTCCTCTAGCCCCACAATGAAATAGGGTGCAGGCCAGGCAGCAGGCTGTTAGCCAACCTGCCAGCTTAGTGGAGTCTGCCAATAGCACAGTCAGTGTAGTCAGCTCAGCCATACCCATTGAGACTGTGTCTGTGCCTCGACCTAGGTTGGGCAAAACTAAACATGGCGGTGTTCGCCTTAGCAATCTTATTAGGATAAAGACCTCCTCCATTCCTGCCATTATTGAAAGAGATCGTGATACCTCACATCTCAAAATAGGGTTACTTAATGTTAGATCCCTCACTTCAAAGGCAGTCATAGTCAATGAACTAATCACTGATCATAATCTTGATGTGATTGGCCTGACTGAAACATGGCTTAAGCCTGATGAATTTACTATGTTAAATGAGGCCTCACCTCCTGGTTACACTAGTGACCATATCCCCCGTGCATCCCGCAAAGGCGGAGGTGTTGCTAACATTTACGATAGCAAATTTCAATTTACAAAAAAAAAAATGACGTTTTCGTCTTTTGAGCTTCTAGTCATGAAATCTATGCAGCCTACTCAATCACTTTTTATAGCTACTGTTTACAGGCCTCCTGGGCCATATACAGCGTTCCTCTCTGAGTTCCCTGAATTCCTATCAGACCTTGTAGTCATAGCAGATCATATTCTAATTTTTGGTGATTTTAATATTCATATGGAGAAGTCCACAGACCCACTCCAAAAGTCTTTCGGAGCCATCATCGACTCAGTGGGTTTTGTCCAACATGTCTCTGGACCTACTCACTGCCACAGTCATACTCTGGACCTAGTTTTGTCCCATGGAATAAATGTTGTAGATCTTAATGTTTTTCCACATAATCCTGGACTATCGGACCACCATTTTATTACGTTTGCAATCGCAACAAATAATCTGCTCAGACCCCAACCAAGGAGCATCAAAAGTCGTGCTATAAATTCTCAGACAACACAAAAATTCCTTGATGCCCTTCCAGACTCCTTCTGCCTACCCAATGACGTCAGAGGACAAAAATCAGTTAACCACTTAACTGAGGAACTCAATTTAACCTTGCGCAATACCCTAGATGCAGTTGCACCCCTAAAAACGAAAAACATTTGTCATAAGAAACTAGCTCCCTGGTATACAGAAAATACCCGAGCTTTGAAGCAAGCTTCCAGGAAATTGGAACGGAAATGGCGCCACACCAAACTGGAAGTCTTCCGACTAGCTTGGAAAGACAGTACCGTGCAGTACCGAAGAGCCCTCACTGCTGCTCGATCATCCTACTTTTCCAACTTAATCGAGGAAAATAAGAACAATCCAAAATTTATTTTTGATACTGTTGCAAAGCTAACTAAAAAGCAGCATTCCCCAAGAGAGGATGGCTTTCACTTCAGCAGTAATAAATTCATGAACTTCTTTGAGGAAAAGATCATGACCATTAGAAAGCAAATTACGGACTCCTCTTTGAATCTGCGTATTCCTCCAGGGCTTAGCTGTCCTGGATCTGCACAGCTCTGCCAGGGCCTGGGATCGGGAAAGACACTTAAGTGTTTTAGTACTATATCTCTTAACACAATGATGAAAATTATCATGGCCTCTAAACCTTCAAGCTGCATACTGGATCCTATTCCTACTAAACTACTGAAAGAGCTGCTTCCTGTGCTTGGCCCTCCTATGTTGACCATAATAAACAGCTCTCTATCCACCGGATGTGTACCAAACTCACTAAAAGTGGCAGTGATAAAGCCTCTCTTGAAAAAGCCAAACCTTGACCCGGAAAATATAAAAAACTATCGGCCTATATCGAATCTTCCATTCCTCTCAAATTTTTTAGAAAAAGCTGTTGCGCAGCAACTCACTGCCTTTCTGAAGACAAACAATGTATACGAAATGCTTCAGTCTGGTTTTAGACCCCATCATAGCACTGAGACTGCACTTGTGAAGGTGGTAAATTACCTATTAATGGCGTCAGACCGAGGCTCTGCATCTGTCCTCGTGCTACTAGACCTTAGTGCTGCCTTTGACACCATCGATCACCACATTCTTTTGGAGAGACTGGAAACCCAAATTGGTCTACACGGACAAGTTCTGGCCTGGTTTAGATCTTACCTGTCGGAAAGATATCAGTTTGTCTCTGTGAATGGTTTGTCCTCTGACAAATCAACTGTACATTTCGGTGTTCCTCAAGGTTCCGTTTTAGGACCACTATTGTTTTCACTATATATTTTACCTCTTGGGGATGTTATTCGAAAACATAATGTTAACTTTCACTGCTATGCGGATGACACACAGCTGTACATTTCAATGAAACATGGTGAAGCCCCAAAATTGCCCTCGCTAGAAGCCTGTGTTTCAGACATAAGGAAGTGGATGGCTGAAAACGTTCTACTTTTAAACTCGGACAAAACAGAGATGCTTGTTCTAGGTCCCAAGAAACAAAGAGATCTTCTGTTAAATCTGACAATTCATCTTGATGGTTGTAAAGTCGTCTCAAATAAAACTGTGAAGGACCTCGGCGTTACTCTTGACCCTGATCTCTCTTTTGACGAACATATCAAGACTGTTTCAAGGACAGCTTTTTTCCATCTACGTAACATTGCAAAAATCAGACATTTTCTGTCCAAAAATGATGCAGAAAAATGTATCCATGCATTTGTTACTTCTAGGTTAGACTACTGCAATGCTCTACTTTCCGGCTACCCGGATAAAGCACTAAATAAACTTCAGTTAGTGCTAAATACGGCTGCTAGAATCCTGACTAGAACCAAGAAATTTGATCATATTACTCCAGTGCTAGCTTCCCTACACTGGCTTCCTGTTAAGGCAAGGGCTGATTTCAAGGTTTTACTGTTAACCTATAAAGCGTTACATGGGCTTGCTCCTACCTATCTTTCCGAGTTGGTCCTGCCGTACATACCTATACGTACGCTACGGTCACAAGACGCAGGCCTCCTAATTGTCCCTAGAATTTCTAAGCAAACAGCGGGAGGCAGGGCTTTCTCCTATAGATCTCCATTTTTATGGAACAGTCTGCCTACCCATGTGAGAGACGCAGACTCGGTCTCAACCTTTAAGTCTTTACTGAAGACTTATCTCTTCAGTAGGTCATATGATTGAGTGTAGTGTGGCCCAGGAGTGTGAAGGTGAACGGAAAGGCTCTGGAGCAACGAACCGCCCTTGCTGTCTCTGCCTGGCCGGTTCCCCTCTCTCCACTGGGATTCTCTGCCTCTAACCCTATTACAGGGGCTGAGTCACTGGCTTACTGGTGCTCTTTCATGCCGTCCCTAGGAGGGGTGCGTCACTTGAGTGGGTTGAGTTACTGACGTGATCTTCCTGTCTGGGTTGGCGCCCCCCCTTGGTTTGTGCTGTGGTGGAGATCTTTGTGGGCTATACTCGGCCTTGTCTCAGGATTGTAAGTTGGTGGTTGAAGTTATCCCTCTAGTGGTGTGGGGGCTGTGCTTTGGCAAAGTGGGTGGGGTTATATCCTTCCTGTTTGGCCCTGTCCGGGGGTATCTTCGGATGGGGCCACAGTGTCTCCTGACCGCTCCTGTCTCAGCCTCCAGTATTTATGCTGCAGTAGTTTATGTGTCGGGGGGCTAGGGTCAGTTGGTTATACCTGGAGTACTTCTCCTGTCTTATCCAGTGTCCTGTGTGAATTTAAGTATGCTCTCTCTAATTCTCTCGTTCTCTCTTTCTTTCTCTCTCTCTGAGAACCTGAGCCCTAGGACCATACGTCAGGACTACCGGGCATGATGACTCCTTGCTGTCCCCAGTCCGCCTGGCCTTGCTGCTATTCCAGTTTCAACTGTTCTGCCTGCGGTTACGGAACCCCTACCTGTCCCAGACCTGCTGTTTTCAACTCTTAATGATCGGCTATGAAAAGCCAACTGACATTTATTCCTGATTATTATTTGACCATGCTTGTCATTTATGAACATTTTGAAAATCTTGGCTCTCTCTAATTTTCTCCTTCTCTCTTTCTTTCTCTCGGAGGACCTGAGCCCTAGGACCATACGTCGGGACTACCGGGCGTGGTGACTCCTTGCTGTCCCCAGTCCGCCTGGCCTTGCTGCTATTCCAGTTTCAACTGTTCTGCCTGCGGTTATGGAACCGCCACCTGTCCCAGACCTGCTGTTTTCAACTCTTAATGATCGGCTATGAAAAGCCAACTGACATTTATTCATGATTATTATTTGACCATGCTTGTCACTTATGAACATTTTTGAACATCTTGGCATAGTTCTGTTATAATCTCCACCCGGCACAGCCAGAAGAGGACTGGCCACCCCTCATAGCCTGGTTCCTCTCTAGGTTTCTTCCTAGGTTTTGGCCTTTCTAGGGAGTTTTTCCTAGCCACCGTGCTTCTACACCTGCATTACTAGCTGTTTGGGGTTTTAGGCTGGGTTTCTGTACAGCACTTCGAGATATTAGCTGATGTACGAAGGGCTATATAAAATAAACTTGATTGATTGATTGAATTGTAAAAATATATATATATATACAATTCCATGTACAGATAAATAGTTAAGCAGTTAGATTAAACAACTCCTATGTAAGGTAAATGTTTTAAAATTAAACATGTATGGAAACAGGTGAATTAACACTCCTCAGTTAGCAGGCTCAAGCAAGCTAAAACCCACATGGTAGCAAAAACTAACCAGCAGAAATTGTTTACAAGTTAGAAATGATTTCAACACACTTTGCTGTAGGCTACTATTTACTAGTTAACAACAAATCATGTATGTCATATAAAATATATTCTCCCCACCCAGTATTGTAATCATAACTTACCAGAAAGCATGTAGTCCTCGGCTCAGACAGTGTAGTAGTGTGGGCTCAATAGCATCTCATTAGTGTGCAAGATCTTGAGAATCAGCTGTACATGTGATGTAAGTGAGCACTGTGCATGCAGAGGGTTGCAATTCCATTGAATTGAGAATAGTTTAATCAAAATATGGCACAAGACCTAGAATTGCCTTATGTGTATCCCACAAAAACGTTTCACTGTTATAAGCTAACTTTGATGAATTTAAGCAAAATTCCCCAAATTCCAGTGCTTAACTTCCCATGGAAAATTCCAGAAATTTACCAGAAGGTTTCTGATCCTTTGCAACCTTACCAGTCACTTTAATAATGTTTACATACTGCTTTACTTATCTCATATGTACAGTTGAAGTCTGAAGTTTACACCTTAGCCAAATACATTTAAACTCCGTTTTTCACAATTCCGGACATTTAAAAATTCCCTGTCTTAGGTTAGTTAGGATCACCACTTTATTTTAAGAACGTGAAATGTCAGTAATATTAGAGAGAATTATTTATTTCAGCTTTTATTTCTTTCATCACATTCCCAGTGGGTCAGAAACTTACATACACTCAATTAGTATTTGGTAGCATTGCCTTTAAATTGTTTAACTTGGGTCAAACGTTTCAGGTAGCCTTCCACAAGCTTCCCACAATAAGTTGGGTGAATTTTGTCCCATTCCTCCTGACAGAGCTGGTGTAACTGAGTCAGGATCGTGGACCTCTTTCCTCGCACATGATTTTTCAGTGCTACCCACAAATTTTCTATAGGATTGAGGTCAGGGCTTTGTGATGGCCACTCCAATACCTTGACTTTGTTGTTCTTAAGCCATTTTGCCACAACTTTGGAAGTAAGCTTGGGGCCACTGTCCATTTGGAAGACCCATTTGCGACCAAGCTTTAACTTCCTGACTGATGTCTTGCGATGTTGCTTCAATATATTCACATAATTTTTGTCCCTCATGATGCCATCTATTTTGTGAAGTGCACCAGTCCCTCCTGCAGCAAAGCACTCCGACAACATGATGCTGCCACCCCCGTGCTTCATGGTTGGAATGGTGTTCTTCGGCTTGCAAGCCCCCCCCCCCCCCCCCCCCCCCCCTTTTTCCTCCAAACATAACCGTGGTCATGATGGCCAAACAGTTATATTTTTGTTTCATCAGACCAGAGGATCAGTTTGCAGTTGCAAACCGTAGTCTGGATTTTTTATGACGGTTTTGGAGCAGTGGCTTCTTCCTTGCTGAGCGGCCTTTCAGGTTATGTCGACATAGGACTCATTTTTACTGTGGATATAGATACTTTTGTACCTGTTTCCTCCAGCATTTTCACAAGGTCCTTTGCTGTTGTTCTGGGATTGATTTGCACTTTTTGCACCAAAGTACGTTCATCTCTAGGAGACAGAACGCATCTCCTTCCTGAGCAGTTTGACGGCTGTGTGGTCCCATGGTGTTTATACTTGCGTACTATTGTTTGTACAGATGAACGTGGTACCTTCAGGTGTTTGGAAATTGCTCCCAAGGATGAACCAGACCTGTGGAGGTCTACAATCATTTTTTTTTAGGTCCTGGCTGATTTCTTCTGATTTTCTCATGATGTCAAGCAAAGAGGCAGTGAGTTTGAAGGCAGGCCTTGAAATACATACACAGGTACACCTCCAATTGACTCAAATGATGTCAATCAGCCTATCAGAAGCTTCTAAAGCCATGACATCATTTTCTGGAATTGTCCGAGCTGTTTAAAGGCACAGTCAACTTAGTGTATGTAAACTTCTGACCCACTGGAATTGTGATACAGTGAATTCAAAGTGAAATAATCTGTCTGTAAACAATTGTTGTAAAATTTACTTGTGTCATGCGCAAAGTAGATGTCCTATCCGACTTGCCAAAACTATAGTTTGTTAACAAGAAATTTGTGGAGAAGTTGAAAAACAAGTTTTAATGACTCCAACCTAAGTGTAAGTAAACTTCCGACTTCACCTGTATATACTGTATTCTATTCTACTGTATTTTAGTCAATGCCACTCCAACATTGCTCAATCTAATATTTATATATTTCTTAATTCCATTTTTTTACTTTTAGATGTGTGTATTGTTGTGAATTGTTTTTCGATAAATCTTCTAAATAGGTGTATGTGACCAATAAACAGTGATTTGAACATCAGCCCAGCTGCAATTCCACAGCACACATGGAGGATAGGATAAAGCCAGTGTAGATAAAAGAAAAACAGAAAATAACTCCATAGTGCCTTTTCTATAACAGTCACAGATCAAGAGTGAACACTGGACAGGGTTTGAAACCCACTAATATGCCATGTATCTATTTTGGTTCTGAACAGATGACATCAATGGGTAATTCCATAATATGAAACCAGTAAAAGTATGGTTGTTTCTGACCCCTGATTATTATGACAATGGCCAGAAATATTTGTCCATGTTTTTTTGTTTTTTTCAAATCACTAGTCATGAGTCTGAGGGCTTAGAGCCCAAATTCGTGTGACAGACGGTGGTAAGCAATAGCTATCTTTATCCGCAATTTGGAATACCATCATTCCTACTAAAAATGTTCTGAGAAATTAGCCCTATTCATATTTGACCTATTTCAACTCTAAATATATTAACATGTGGCACTTATGAATCTTATTAATGCTCTATTTAATGAATTTTTTATCAGTTGAGGCAGAACAATTACTCCAATTCTGATGCTAGCAAAATTCCTCTGTTGGAGGATTAAGAATCAGAAGGGAAAATCAGGAATCCTCCCAACCAGGATTTCTGAAAATTTTACAACCCTACATCGCCACCAATTTGAATCAAATAGGCATCTACCGAAGATAATTCAACTCAAAGGATGTTGGGTTAACTTTTGTGAATGCATTTAAATAACAAACTCAGCATTTCAGACAGTGGGTTTGATATAGGCTACAGAACAATGAGTAGAGATTTGGACACTATACACATGTCAGACATCTTTCCCTAGACAGAAAACATTTCTAATCCTCCCACCAGCAAGAGACTGCAATGATCCTCCAACAGAATCCATCAGCCTTTTGCTTATTAGCATAAAAATCATTACACAGTAAACCTCAGCTGTGACATTAACAGAACCAGATATGAATCCGCCAGTTTGACTAAAAGCATAATCTAAAACCCATGAATTACCATCACCTGGCCGGCTGCCCTTGACTCTGAAAAACACAAACGCGAAGGTCCTGACATACAACAGGACAGGTGTGGATGAAAAAGTAGCCCAAAAGCTCAAACAGCCCCACAATCGTAAAGAGAGTGTGAATACCTGGATGTCAGTGTCCTTCACTGGCTCTAGAGGTTCAAAGGTGGTGGCAGCACTCAGGCTCTCCAGACGCTGGGAGATGTGGAAGATGTCCAGGCCTCTGGACCCCAGGAGGATGGACCTACAGGGAACAGAGGAAACAGCAAATTACATTTGTTTAGTAGACTATCCTCTAGAGCCCCCTATACTTGTTTGGGCTTCGACCCCTGGTATCATATAAACACACATAAGACATGGAAAGATTTGTAGAATTGCAGGAAAGTATCTTAAAACTGCTACATTTTCTCTCCGGCAACAAGAAGGGTGTGAACAGTTTGGGGTCGCATTGGTTGTGAGGTTGGGGATCATTACTACGCCGAGAAATCAATTTCTATCTGAACCTTCGCCACCTAGGACATTTGTGTGACTGGACCTTCTCAAATAGCACTTGAGAACCCCTGCTCTAGAGGGCATGAAGTAAGTTGAATGCAATGCAGAACATAACACAGAGCTACACATCTCTAACATAAGATAGCTCCCATAAACTTGATGTCCCAGAGTACAAATACAGATGACAGTGTAAGATGAAACATCTGCCCACTATCTCACACAATAGTGACCAGATCACGTAATTGCAAGCAGCCTATAAGCAGTCATATGTATTGTCATCTGAATAATAGCCAGTCATAATGATGAGCTTTGTGCAGGTAACATCAAAATCTTACTACCCTCAGCCTCATTCATGACAGGGGAAATCATAAAATAATAAAAGAGACTTTTATTAGAAAAGGCCCACACTTCATATCTGATTTTACATCATATCACAGACTATGAGGATCATCTCTACAATGAGTATGTTTACATGCACATAATTGGATATTAAACCTAATCATGTAAACGCCTTACTCTGCTTATCTTAAATAGGCATAAGGTAATAATCAAAGTAAGCATAAGCCGATTTAAAACACCTGATTTTCTGCACAATCTTTCCGAATTATTAGGACATGATAACAGTTTAATCGGCGTTCCAGTGGTGTATTTGATCTGCACATGTGCCAGCACCAGGCAGCCTCTTATGCACAAGTGAAGTGAGTTCGGAAAAACTGAAAGTATGCATTTTAGAAATAGTAAACATACAAACTTTATATGTCCAAACTCAGAATCAAATAGTCTTCACAAAATAACAAGTCCCATTAGTAGCCTGATTTCAGATGTGTCCATGTAAACAGGATTATTAGAGAAATTGTGCTTCTTGCAAAGCATGTAAACGTTTTAAACAAACTATTATATTAACCTGACTATGCACAATCATTATTGTGTGCATGTAACAGTGCTCAATAAGAAAATATCAGTGACTGATACCCAAGAGAGAACTTACGCTTTCACGTCAGCAGCGTCTTGTGATGTTCGAGTTAAGGTGCGGGAGCGTAGCCTCTCTCCAGCCTGCTGGATCTCCTGAAGGTTCCTCTCAACATGAGGAAGCTCAGACACGGCCTCAGTCTCTGCTGCAAGCTGCTCTGCCTGCTGCAGGAGTTCTCCAAAGCCCTCCGCTTCCATGGCAACAACTGGGAGTCAACAGACAGGATGGCTGGATTAAAACAAATATAACTACACTGGATTAAATGGCATGCAGTCTTCATGACTCTAGCATAACTATTAAAAATACTACCTAGTCAAACCATTACTCTGTTCCAGCTGGCTGATAGGAGTTATTAGATCGGTATGGTTTGGCATAGCAGAGAACTTGATCAATGAGAAGATTTGAAATAGACAATATGGCGGCCTACACGTTGTTGGATGACTTCATGGAGCAATGTTTTGTTTTTTAACCTAACGCTGTCAATAAATGTTCTAAAACATTTGTTGTCTTCTTCCAAGTTGGGAATTGAGGAAGTCGAAAGTTCTCTGTAATACACCAACAAGTACCTAACCTGTAAATAAAGCTGAGTTAGCCTGTAACAATCTGACTGCTAGCTATCCTAATCCTGGCTGGGAACATGCCATTTAAACTAATCAGTAACTGTCTGCTGTTTAGGCCTAATGACTGATTCCAGATATCAATCACTCCAGATACCACGAAACATTATTCGTGAAAAAAAGAAAGTCTGTATGTAATGTTAGTGTATGTAACTATGTTGTCCAGACCAGGACTGATCACTGGACTGGTTCTATATAAATCAGTGTTTATTAATCTGTCACGGGCCACACCATGTACAAACTAATCTCATTTGTGTTTGGACCCTTTTCCCCAGTCGTCCGAAAATTGAACGATAGGCGCGCATGCCCCCTTAGCACGATTAGCTATTAGGCTAGCTTGCTATCGTGGTGAGCCTCTTACTACGAATAGATTTTGATATGACTGTCTACAAAAAGTCAAATACGAATTACACATTTTATGCCATCAACATTTTAAAATAAGTCCTTCGTTTAGCTAACGTTAGACAGGTACAAAGGAAAGCACGTTAGCAAACGGGCTAGTGTCATGCTTGGCAAGGACAGACCGCGTACTGATGAATGGTGCTAGTATCAGCTAGCAGGATAACTACAATAACTAGTATCATTCCTTGCTAGTTATAACGCGTATTAGCTGGGCAACTTACAAGAAGCCTAGCTAGCAAATGATCCTTTCCCTTGTTCCACAACTAGTAGTTATAACAGTTCTTTTCACTCTTTTGCTCTTATCTCATTTTCCCCACCGTCGTACATACATTTTACCCCGGCACTTCTGAGGTCTACGGTGATTGGATGATGTCTCGTTTTCCAAAACGACATTGCGCTTTTTACTTGTGGGCACCTCTCTGCCGCCACCTGCTGCGCCGGAGTGTAATGGAGGTGGTAGATCGAGAAGTCACGCAACCTTGTGCCTACACCGTCATCATGGAGTGGGATCTCAGCCTCCAACCAAACCCCTTTTGGTTGAGTCTGCCTCATCCTCATTAGGGATGGGGACAAAATTATCATGTATTGCAATTGTCATTTTTCAATCAATTCAATGTGCTGGCATATCTGACTTGCCTAGTTAAATAAATGAATACAATATGCCTTTTTTTATAACCCCTTAGTGTGACAGGCCTGCTATGCCTAATTGGTAACTAAACACCCAAAAAGTACACTCAACCTAATCTACTATTAATCACTTCTCAAAGCAGTGTTGACATGCAGGTTGAACTGTGTTAGAACAGTTTATTCACATGTCACGCCACAATGTTACAATGTGTGCGCATCATTTTCGTGATGTCGGCCAACCCATCTATACATACACAAAATAGTACAGTGGAAAAAGGACAATTAGGCACTTAAACTTATGTATGACAGACCTGTGTGTAGTATTTAGATTTGCATTGGAGAAGATTAAATACCAGGAGGTAGCAGACACTTAGTCAAGGACAGGTATTAAGATTAGACTTGCAGGAACCACTGAGTCAGGACTGAGAGTGTGACCTTCACATTGTTCCCACAATTACTCTGCAACAGCCTACTTGAGGGGCATACTTTGGTCCCCAGCAGCAATTGGTTCACATGTCTCCCATCCTAGTACTTCCAAGCCTATTCTAGCCTTCATTGTTAGGGAGACACAGTATAGCATATTGTGGATACATTTAGTACTCAGGCCATTTACCATTAAAAAAAGGGTTGTTGTGTCTGAGGTGGCTGTCCATCCTGGTTTCATAGACTAGACATTACAGGACACAAAAATTGTTTTGATAGGCAACTTGTAACCTAAGAGGGTAACCAGAATCTCACAGACAACTAGCATTTTAACTTGATAAGCTAACCCCTTCCCAAACCTAACTAGCTAAATATTAACCACGAACTGCTTGGAGTAACCCTGGATTGTAAATTGTCATGGTCAAAACTGTGATACAACAGTCGCTTAGACTTAGAAGTCTGTCCATAAAGCACTGCTCTACCTTATCGCTAACAAGGCAGGTCCTACCGGCCCTAGTTGTCACAGCTGGACTACTGTTCAGTAGTGTGGTCAGGTGCCAGAGACTTAGGAAATGTACAATTTGCTCAGAACAGGGCAGCATGTCAATCGTTCATGGGTCAAAGTGGGAGGTTGACAAGCTGAATGCCCCGAGCTCTGTTTAAACTACCAGCACACAGCTCGGACACCCATGCCACAAGACATGCTTAAAGGTCTTAAAATCCCGAAGACTATGGGAGGCACATAGTATTACATAGAACAGTCCACATCAGGTAACTGATGCAAGCAGTAAGATCAGATTCAAAACTAATAATGCACCTTACGGAACAGCAGGTAATGTGAAGACATGCTAGCACACACGGTTTAGTGTTATACATTTTGTATGTGTAACGCTATTTACTGTTCTCTTGTTTGATGTAAGAGCCTTAGTGTTTGGACCCCAAGAACAGCTAACGGGGATCTGTTAAGAATTCAATTTTGTATTAGACAAATTGCCAGTACAAAAAATAAAATCTTAAATGGAAACCTATGGTTAACTATGTGAATCCCCCACTTTTAATTTGGGAGGGAATCAAGAAACATGTAGACATCGGAAGGTTACTAAACATTGTGTTGTTACCCACCCCCAGTAACCCAAATGAAAGTCAAACTTGAATAAGTTATATGCAATTTATTTTCTTACATTTAACAGACAACGTACTAAATCTAGGCTCAAGATGGTACAACCAATTTCGTAGGGAATGACTGCATTGTCACGGTCATGCACCAGGCCTCACTGACAACAGCTGGTATCACAGGTCTTGCCCTTGCACACACAACCTGAAGCACATTTACTGCAGTCGGAAGGACAGCAGGGGCAGCAACCTGATGGGACAAAAACAATCGATTATTGATGACCAATGACAGACTATTGACCAATGACAGACAAACCAATTAATAAGGCTCTAAGATGAGTTGTCAACTTGTCTCCCCAGTTGTGGTCAACTTAATCAAAGCCTTCCTTGTTCAGAGTCCTCTTGAAGAGCCTAATTAGGCTACCAGGTGTTCATAACTAAGTGGGAAGATGGTATTGACCAACCATGTTTTGAACTCATTGAGAAACACATGTTCTAATGGCCAACAGTGTCAACCATCAAGTACAGCCATCATGCTGGTAAACAAATGATAGTATTAAAAATTTACATTTCTTTTTATATGTTGTGCAGTTGAATTTCTGCCGAAATTGCAGTTATCAAGTCATTTCCTTAGGTGAAGCCAGCATGAGAGAGAAGTCGGCGCTCAGAACATAAGACGAGTTTCCCCCACTAGTAATTACCAGTTGGGGGCGTTCAGGTGGATTTCTCGCCAGTTGTATGTGGTAAATTACCTTCCCACTTGTTTATCACACAGGGTGCCCAGCCCGTCCTCCCCATTTAACGTGCCACCAGACACCATTGAGAAGAGATTGGGTAAATACCTTCATGGGCAATCTGAAGTGATATTTACAACGTAACAAAACCAAAAAAACTTACTTTTCTTACAACTGGTGCATGCGCAGTTGGAGCACTTGCAGGATCCACCGCAGTTGCAAGAGCCAGCTACAAATAGACAGTTGCGTTAATAGATAATCAAAATGACAGGTAATTGGTTTTCGAATAAATAGGCCTACATTATGATTATATTAATCAATATACATGAAAACTTACTTTTAGAGCATTCACAAGGATCCATTTTTTCAGTTTTTGATCGCGATTATTTTTCCAAATGAAGTATTTCAGCTTAATTTCACTGTTGAGTTGTAAGCTTTAAATTTCTCTTTGGCGAAGCACCGTTTTTATAGCGTCAGGACAGACGGGTGCCGTGTGCAAAACAGTCTCGCGTTCAGACGCTCAGGGTTTGCACCCGGGTTATTTCATTATACTGCGCGAAAATAATCAAGGAAGAGTTTCCTATTGTTTCCAAATTCCATAGCGTGTTACACAACCTGATTACCACGTTGATCATCGATTAATTAAGGCTACACCCTTATTTATTTAACTATACAAACATTTATTGGGATCTTTTTTGTTTTTAGGAATGCCTTCAATAACCCCCAGGGTCTGGAGTGTTGTAATCAATCAAGCCATTATATTGTTATTTTACAGGCACGATCTAATTGTAATGTTCAAATTCATGATGATTTTAATTGTTATATACTATAATCTAATATAGACATAGGCCTATAGATTAGAATGCGAAAAGTTAATATAATTATATTACTTGTCGGGAAGAATTGGAATAGGCCTAGTGTATTTGGAAATATATATTAAAACGACGATTTACAAATCACTACATTGTTGACTGGTTTTCGGTTGGACAGTCATCGTTACCGTGCACAGTGCACACGGTACGCAAATTATTAAACGGTTCAGTTGTCACTTTTTCGGGAGTGGTGTTGTCATTGGTGCTGTGTTGAGAGCTTCCAGTCCCGTGCTTCCTTTATCTGCACACGAGCTGTGCTCATGAGCAACATTCGAATGTGAATTAATCACTTTGCGCATGTCGACTGAGTGTTAGTATTTTTCTAGAATATCTTGCCTGAGTAAATGAGCTGTGTCATACCACAAACATTGTGCGACGTGATAAGAATAGTCACCGTCAGCAGCCAGACCTACAATTAATTACAAATGACAGTTAAGAAAACAAAAACAATGATGCATTCAGAACTATTCTACAAGCCTTTCATAAATACTTTCATCTTCCATCATGTATATATATAAAACAAATTTACCCTAATAAGAATCATGATCAATACAGAAATATATTTTAAACTCCATGAACGATGATGACTTCAAAGCACTTGTTTGGTACTGTGGAATAATGTGTTCGCGACAAAGTAACTTGAGCAGCTTTGAGTGATAAGTGAAGTCATTTGCAATAGTTTATTTTTTTTATTTTTAAATAACTGCCTTTGCATGGTTGTAGCTAGCTAGCTAACCCAGAAACATTGACAGTTAAAGGTCGAGGACTTCGGTAAGATATCGTCTCGCTTTATCAAATGGGCTAACTATATGAAATGCTTTGTATGTTCTGTCGACATATCTCATGTCTCGTTGCATATGGAAATGGGGGAATAAATATACCTAGCTATAGTAAGTAGTGAACGTCGTTATCTCTGATGAGTTACAATCGCTGACTGTCTTGTGGATGTGTTCATTTGGGAAAGATAATTACTGAAATGTTGCACTCTATTATTAACAATATTTTAATTAGTCATAGCTATGCCATCTATCTAGGTATCTGTTTATCTTTGTTGGCTATTTTCGAAGACTAGGAGGAGCCAATGCAATGAACATGGAACGCCGGGACACCCAGCGGGCGCCTGGAGTAAGCCGTTTCAAAATCAAATGTTATTTACCGAGTACAACAGGTGTAGTAGACCTTACCGTGAAATGTTTACTTACAAGCCCTTAATCAACAATTCAGTTCAAGAAATATAGTTAAGAAAATATTTACGAAATAAACTAAAGTAAAAAATAAAAAGTGTACAATAAAAAGTGTACAATGTACAATAACAATAAAGAGGCTATGTACAGGGGGAACCGGTACCGGGTAAATGTGCAGGGGTGCAGGTTAGTCGATGTAATTTGTACATGTAGGTAGGGGTAAAGTGACTATGCATAGATAGTCAACAGTGAGTAGCAGCAGTGTAAAAACAAAGTTTATGAGGGTAGTTTGCAAGTGGATGCAACATGCATGCACCTCCAGCAGTGATGATTAGATTTCATACTCACCTCAGAACAAGCATCCAGTAGAACAAACTCACAATATGTACTGTGATTGGTTATTTTTGTTTTAGTATTGTGCCACCATTTTGGTGCCTACAGTGCCTTCGCAAATAATTCAGTCCCCTTGACTTTTCCCACATTTTATTAGGTTACAGCCTTATTCTAAAAGGGATTCAATAGTTTTTTCATCCTCAATCTACACACAATACCTCATAATGACAAAGCAAAAACAGGTTTAGAAAGTTTTGCTAATTTATACAAATTTAAAAACGGAAATATTACATTTACATTAGTATTCAGACCCTTTACTCAGTACATTGTTGAAGCACCTTTGGCAGCGATTGCAGCCTTGAGTCTTCTTGGGTATGACGCTACAAGCTGGGCACACCTCTGTTTGGGGAGTTTCTCCCATTCTTCTCTGCAGATCCTCTCAAGCTCTGTCAGGTTGTATGGGGAGTGTTGCTGCACAGCTATTTTTAGGTCTCTCCAGAGATGTCTGATCGGGTTCAAGTCCGGGTTCTGGCAGGGCCACTCAAGGACATTTAGAGACTTGTCCTGAATCATTGGAAGGTGAACCTTCACCCCAGTCTGAGGTCCTGAGCACTCTGGAGCAGGTTTTCATCAAGGATCTCTCTGTACTCTGCTCTGTTCATCTTTGCCTCAATCCTGACTGGTCTCCCAGTTCCTGCCACTGAAAACATCCCCACGGCGTGATGCTACCACCACCATGCTTCACCATAGGGATGGTGCCAGGTTTCCTCCAGACACGACGCTTGGCAATCATGCCAAAGAGTTCAATCTTGGTTTCATCAGACAAGATAATCTTGTTTCTCATGGTCTGAGAGTCTTTAGGTGCCTTTTGGCAAACTCCAAGCGGGCTGTCATGTGCTTTTTTACTGAGGAGTGGCTTCCATCTGGCCACTCTAGCACAAAGGTCTGATTGGTGGAGTGCTGCAGAGAGGGTTGTCTTTCTGGAAGTTTCTGCCATCTCCACAGAGGAACTCTGGAGCTCTGTCAGAGTGACCATCAGGTTCTTGGTCACCTCCCTGACCAAGGCACTTCTCCCACGATTGCTCAGTTTGGCCAGGCGGTCAGCTCTAGGAAGAGTCTTGGTGGTTCCAAACTTCTTCCATTTAAGAATGATTTTGGTACCCTTCTCCAGATCTGTGCCTCGACACAATCTTGTCTCTGAGCTCTACTGACAATTCCTTCACCCTCATGGCGTGGTTTTTGTTCTGACATGCACTGTCAACTGTGAGACCTTATATAGACAGGTGTGTGCCTTTCCAAATCATGTCATATCAATTGAATTTACAACAGGTGGACTCCAATCAAGTTGTGGAAACATCTCAAGGAATATCAATGGAAACAGGATGCACCTGAGCTCAATTTCGAGTCTCATAGCAAAGAGTCTGAATACTTATCTAAATTAGGTATTTCAGTTTTTTTATTTTTAATACATTTGAAAAAAATTCTAAAAACCTGTTTTCACTTTTCGTTATGGGGTATTGTGTGTAGGCACTCACCCTCAAGATGAACCATAAAATAAACCCTTGCATGGTTACAATGGGCAAGTTTAAAGGGATCCACCCATGCCTCACTGCAGTCACACAATCAGGGAAGGTATGGCCTCGCCCAGTTCCCTTTGGTAGTTGCCATTTACATGTATGCATGAAGCTTGATGCACTGTAATATAGCACTCCAGCTCAAGTAATTCAATCTTCTCTCTTCTATTAGGTGTTCATCCATAACCCTCACATGTGTGGCCAGTGGCAGGCAGCCTACCGTCTAAGCCAGTGTGCCCAGGACTCAGACATCTCTTTGCTCAACATCAACCAGGCATTGAGCTGCTTGACAGCTGGTACTCGAGGACCCAACACCACTGGAGACACGCTCCTCGTGGGCACCCAGACAAACCTGGCCTATGATGTACACGAAATTGCTGACATCTTCAACAGAGAGGTGAGCCAAGGACTGGACAGGAAGCAATGATACAACATAATCATGCTTCTGTTGTAGTAGTATTACATAATAATAACGTTTTGCAAATAATGATGCTATTTCCTTTCCTCTAGGTGACAGATGGGGACAATGCCATCGCTTTAGGGAAATTGGCGAATATTGAGTCCCCCCTCACCATCATCGGAGGAAACTGTGCCTTACAAGGATTTGACTGTGAGGGGAACGGCCAGTTCTGGACGATATGGATTGTGTTCCTCTTCATCATGTGAACTGTTGTCTAACATTGAAATAGGAATAGTTTTACCACAATTAAGGAAATTATATGTTTGTTTGTTTGTCTGGGTTCCTTTTCAGGACACGGGGGATAATGTCCGGTCATTGGTTCTCTGTGTTTTTACTGGCAAGTGCACTGGCCAATGACCACACTGCTCACTACTGGATAATCAAGGTACTGCAAGTTTTGAATGGGTGGAATATTAGTTTTCCTTCTTAATGCATCCCTGTCACTTTACACAAAACGTATTGAATTTGAATCAGCATTATGTTTAAAGATGTGCCAATAACTGTCCCTTTTTCCCTCTGCAGTCTAAGAACCATGCAATGAGCATTCATGTATTTGACCTTAATGCTGACGGTGTTGTAGAGCTCATCAAGGGCTGGTCCAATGGAAAGGTAAACCACCTTGATGTGTCAGTCAACAATCAATTTAGGGCAATTGAGAAGACCTATTTGTTAAAATGAGTACAGAACCAATCAAGGAGAGTCTTCAAAGTCCTCTAATCCTTCACTTTGTCACATTGCCTAGGACTGGTTGACACTTGGCACCAGCCTTTCCTCCAAGTGTAAGGAATGTTGTAAGGCCCCTTGACTTCACCTTAATTTACAGATTGATGCACGGAGCGATCGAAACAGGTGAAGTCATCTTCAAAGACATCTTCTCGTCCTCTGTGGCTGGAGTGGTGGAGAGGGACTATCGCATGGATGGACAGATCCAGCTCATCTGTACCTCTGTGGAGGGAGAAGGTAAAGACATGAGTAACACTACTAGTACTTCGTATAGGCCTAGTTTATTTGTGTGTATTCTCTCAGAATTTGTCTTTGACATCCAATGTGTTGTGTGCTGGTTGTCAGTGCGTGGCTACCTGCCTGCCAGTAAGGAGATGAAGGGGAACCTGATGGACTCCAGTGTGGAGCAGGATCTGATCCGAGAGTTGAGCCAACTCAGGCAGAACCTGCTACTGGAACTACGCAACTATAAGGAGAATGCCAAGGTTTCTAAGAACTAGGGCTGATCCCATTTAGTCCACTGGTCGATAGGCTGTTGGTCGACCGAGATTTTGTTAGTCGAGCTGTGGCAACCATATTTAAAAAATGTATGGCACACGAGACACCTGTCTGATTCACGCCTTTCTGAGCAGACTAATCCATTGCAGGCCGCAGGAATGGTACACCAGTACCAGTAGTACATTTAGCCTACTATTCATTTCCATAATTTCTCATCTACATTGTTTGTTTAATTACGGTCATTTCTGTTGTCATTGTAGGAGTGGAAATGTTGTCTGCAGAGCGCCCAACGTAGGTTACACTTGTGAGAAAAAAGTTTGGGTTTATTTAATTCCATTTATGAGTTGTCAATGTATTATTTGTCTTGTTTGGAGTGCTCCTGTCAATCTTGAGTAAAGACACACACCTGATTACACATAGAAGTAGGCCTAGGATACCTGGCCTGCGTGCAAATGTAGGCCTATGTGCCCATTTGGGGATCTCATACTATTTTTGATAGTCTTAACTCACCATTACTGTGGAGCTTCTCAGAGTCATTTTTTCTTCGCCTCAAACAGCAAGTAAATTAAGTCTGTTTTTTACATCCATTGAGAAGGACAATCGTTCCTCAACGTAGCCTATTAGAAACATCTTCCCAGCTCTCTCCCTTTCCATAACTACTCAGCATGAAAGGGGAAAAAATGTCATTAAATATGCCTATCTGATTAATTCTTATCCATTACACAAATAGCCTACAGCTGTGTCTGTCCGGAGCTCACTGGAGCAGGAAACTCTGAGGGCCCAGAATATTTTATACAATGTTGCAAGTTTGCTCGCCTCATACTGGATCAAGTTAATAGTTGACACAATGTGTCAAGTTCCTTGCAGACAGGCCATGCGTAGCCAATGTGATTCATAGGATATTTATTTTTATCAGGATATTTTCTACCTGCAATGTTTTTATTTGTTGGCTTTATGTAGGCTACTTTTACATATTGGCAATAGAAGTTACTTTTAGATTTGTATCATTTTCATAGATTTTGATTAACCAAATGATATTGATTTACTATAAATTAAATTAAATGAAACTGTTCTGGTTAGGTGATATTGATCTCTGGCTCCCTCTTTAGTCATTTTATGTCTTCATTTTTAATTGCAGTGCTTTAAGCATCAGACAGGCTCAGTAGTCTATATATAGTTGATTTTATTCAAACATAGGGTGTGTCTATATATATTTTAACATTTCGACCAATCGATTGGTCAAAAGAACAGACGACTCTCCTTCGACCAACATTCGACCAACATTCAGAACAGACACTGACGAACACTTTCACAGAATCAACTATGAGGATAAAGCTACAACCAAACACACGTTTACATTTATATATACACACTGAAACTCTCTGAAGTAACTAATATTAGAAGAAAATGATAAAGCCCACATGTACAATCAAACACCCACACCTCAGACAAACATTCCCAGACCTATCAGTTACTGTACTCTGAGGAGAACATTGATCCTCCCACTCTATGTACAAACATACACACGCATAGTGTTTGTACCTTAGTGTAAAGGACTGTGTGTCTTGTGTCTCTGGTAGCAGGCTGTCCCAGGGACTTCAGAAGGTGATACCCAGATGGGGGTGATATCAGCCAATACCCAGCTCTAGACTGCCCTCTGTCAGAGCTGCCACAGAGTCCCAGAGGGCACACATAGAGCTCAGCATCTCCACGCCCAATGGTAAACACCATCACCCCAAACAGATACTCTCCCTACTAACCACTAACACATTCATGCACTGTCATCAAAACACAGTAAGCATCTCACCTACACAGCCCTAAAACCACACAGAAACTCACCATGCTGACCAAACTTCAGCCTGTCCCACATTGAACCCAATCACTCTCTCCACTCACCATCCTATAATCCAGAATGTGCAGCCTCATGTGGCTTGCTGTGGTAACTGAGTGGGCTGAGTACTGTCCTCTTGGATTTCCCCCTACAGAGACCATCATTAGAGCCGAGCTGATTTTCGCTGAGGAAATTTTCGAGGGTGAAAGTCATGTGGTACACCCCAGTGCCCAGAATTGGTCTGGTTGTATCCGTGTTCCCATCATTCCTCCCAAAGATATCCTTGTTGATCTACACATCAAAGCTTTTGTTGGCGGCAAGAGCAGGTACACATATTTTAATTATGAACGAGACAGCTGAGTCCTTTGCATAGATGTGTTAGTGAAGTGATTTGCCAGTGAAATTCACACTTTAAAACAACCAATCATTGATTTTGACTATCAATTACTTTCCAACTTTGTAAGTTTAGCAGTACTTTAGCTCTGTCTAATGACAACAATAAATCATTTTGTAATTTGAAGGTGCTTATTCTTTCTCTTCCTTTTCCTCCAGCGTTCAGTTCCACGTCTTTGAGATCATGCGTCAGCTGCCTGGCTTCTCCATGTATGATCTTAATGTTGATCCTGAGGTATCTCAACCTACTGGGAAAGTCACCTTCGCCAGGCCACAGAGAGTAAGCACATTCATTCTTTGTATCTCTCTCTCTTACTCTAACTTACACACACACACACTTCCATGTGCTGTCACGCTCCTCTACAGACTCTTCCAAGCCCCTCTGGCATTCTGCTTCACAGTAATGTTAACTGTTATTACAGAAAATCTGTATTCTCGTCTTTAGGTCGTCATGTGGCTGAACCAGATCTTCCTCCTACCGGAGGGCATTGATACCCCAGTTGTGACGTTCAACTTTCTGCGACGTGGGCAGAGGTATGTCTACATGTGTTAACACACTAATCACAGACGACATAGACCTACAGGCAGAGGCAGACTTCCCCACGTACTTTGGGAAGCTGCGGACCACCATGACTGAGGTGAACAAACCTGTTCCCACACAACCCACCTCAACCTTCACACCAATAGCATTTCTCTCGTTACCAACCTCACAACACCTTTGATATCGCTTTATTTTTGTGTAGTTGGCCTAACATTTCAATGTTCTTTTTCAGTCGACTCGGTTCGACGTCTCACTATGGGACACACCCACTTTTACGGGTCATTGGTTGAAGCCTTATTCAATCAAACCTAACAGGCCATTCAGAGCTTTGTGGGTGTATGCCCCTCGTGTCTATATAACATCCTGCACTGCTCTGGTTTCCTATTTCTTTGCATCATCACAAGTCTATTTGGGTACTAGCTCATTAAGCAACGTTCTTCAGAAAACTAGCTCTCAACTTAACTTTTCTTTCCTGGTGGGTTACCACCCCACCATGGAGAATTGGGTGGCTTATTTTCTATTTTCAGGAATTCTGAAATCTTCAGCTTCACTTTACAGAGTGAAAATACCTTAGTTAGCTTGTTAGCAGCACTTTTTGTTGTTGGCTAGCTACAGTACATCTGTTGCCTGGCCTTGTTAGCTAGCTTGCTCCACTGCTTTAGCATCCCGCTAATTGCAGGTTCCCACAAATTTAAGCTACTTATACCTGGGGTCTCTAGCTCTCTGTCGGATTCCACCGTTCGGAGCTAGCTAGCTAAACTTTTGAATGTCTTGGCTGTGTAGTGTGCTAACGGATCCACTGGTGTTTTAGCTAGAATCCTTTGGGCTAAACCCTCATTCGGTTTGTTTGGCTAGCACGAGCGGTGCTGTTTCTTCAGTGTGTTACCCCTCCATTGAAGCACCATCCCTTTTACCTTCCCCTGTGAATGATAGCCCAGCCGTTCGTTCTACCTCGAGTTATTTGGTTTACACACCGAGTCGGCACTTGGTATCTCATGCGACGGCTCGGCTAGCTGGCTATCGTCACTCAGGTGAAGATTGTGGGCATTACAAATGCGAGCATTACATGTCCGGGACAGATTCCCATCCACTCTGTAATACTTGGCTAGGCGTCGAACACGCCATGGAGGCTCTCGTCGACCCCACTAGTTGTGTGCATTGCGCTCAGATGGGCTCCGGTGGCCTAAGACGTAGAGCCAAGTACATGGAAAGTATTGCCCAGGCCTCGTCCTTGCTCGAAGACGACTCTGTTGACAATGAAGTCCCTGAGGAGGGAGAAGCTACCGCCTCCGTCTGAGGCGGACCTTAATTCTGATGAATCCGGAAGTGAGGACGACAGCATGTCTCTTGCCGCATCAGCCTCTCTAACCAGGAGATGGATTACGCCCCTGAATAATTTCTCCCCTCTACTCAGTTTGTGCTACCCAGCCAGACTGCAGAGGTAGGACATGAGTCAATAACTGACCTCTCCTTCTTCGAGGCAATCAGATGCACTGCAACCAAATTTGATGTTGATTATTCAACGCCTCCCACACCTTACAAGAAGACTAAGATGGATGGAATCTCCTCTCAGAGTAATTCTACATCCGTCTGACAGCGTGTACCAGCCTTCCTAGACTGTCTGGCGTTGTTGGAGTCTTCCTGGGTGTGCCCCTCAAGTCACCTTCTCCTGTGACTGGCTACCCCTACTTGGATATGCACAACATGGAGTCGTCGGGATGGCTCAGCCCGCCTCCCGTGGAGCCATCCCTGGCTGAGCTCCTCTTCCTCTGCCCCCAAGCTCGCTCATCCCAATGACCGCTTCACCGCGTCCATGTATGAGAGGATCTACCGATCTGCATCTCAGGTGGGGCGCTCCGTGAACGCTGCTGCCCTCCTCTCCATATACATGGCGGTACAGAGTGCGCAATCTCTGTCCGGTCTCCAAGCCACTTTCCTCATCATGGGATTTGGCACTGGTTCTGGATGAACTTACAGGCAATCACTTTGAATCCCTGGAGACAGTGGATCTTAAGACTCTGTCATATAAAACAGCCCAGTTGCTCGCCTTGGCTATGGCCAAGTCTGTTAGCGACCTTCATGTGCTCTCGGTTCATCCTTCATGCACTCAGTTTCCCCCCCGACTACTCCAAGGCTATGAAACATCCTTACGCCACGTTCATTCCTAAGGTCATTCCCATGACTTATAGTAGTCAAACCACTGACCTTTTTTCCCTTCCACCCTCCGCCGTTCTCTTCTCCAGAGCAGCGGCGCCTTAAGTGCGTGCACTGCGCAGCTACTGAACATGGACAGCACTAGGCCATTCCGAAGTTGTGACCAACTTTTTGTTTGCTTTTCCACCCCTGATCTGGGTAGGGCTTTGTCCAAACAATGCCTCACCCATTGGGTAGTGGAGGCTATCGCCAAGGTGTACAGTTGTCTGGGATTGCAGTCTCCCCTGGGTGTCCGCGCACATTTCACTTGAGGAATTGCCACGTCATGGGCACTGTATATAGGCATCTCCGTCTTGGAGATTTGTGCGGCTAGTTAGGCTTCCTCTCACACCTTCGTGAGGTTCTATTGCGTGGACGTTACTGCGCCCTCCCTGACGCACAGAGTCCTTGGACTGAAGCTGAGTAGGATGGATCAGGTACATTACCATGTACCACAACAGGCTTCTCAGGAAAGGTACTATTGGCAATCGGGGAGCTTTGCAAGTGTCCCATAGTGAAATGTCCAATCGAGTCGACTGAAAGAAAACTTTGGGTTACGGTATGTAACCCTGGTTCTCTGAAGGAGATCTCACCAGATTGCCCCTCTTGCACGATTTGTGTAAGAGGTAGTTCTTAGAATGAGGAAACCAGAGCAGTGAATGGTGTTATATATAAAGCTCTGATATGGGGCGTACACCCATAAAGCTCTGATATGTCTGTTAGGCATGATTGGTTTCAACCAATGACCAACAAAATAGGGCGTGTCCCATAGTGAGATGTCTTCCTCATCTCCTTCAGAGAAACTGGGTTACATACCGTTACGCAAAGTTACCTATTGTTTGAACAGGTAGATGACTATCACTCTGTCCACCAAATGCTGATGGTGGCCATTGCAGATCATTCTAATCACATCCGTAACATGCTCGAGCAGGCAGAGGACGCACAACTCATGGGGGACAAGTTAGTGACGCCATAACAACCACCATGATTTCTCTGCTTGGCTTTTCTTTTCATCCCTTCATCTTTTTGCATGACAGGAGGAACATGAAGAAGCTCTACATTGAGCTCTATGACCTGAACAGAGACCTGATCAATGAGTACAAGATCGGATCCAACAATCACAATGTTCTTAAGTCTGTCAACCAGGCCCATTCAGAGGGCAGGGAGACTGAGAGGTGAGTAGGGGTTGACAGGGTGATCAGTGGGGGATAGCAATTGTAGAGGTTTGAATGCGTTTTGAAGGGTTCAGGTCTTTCCTAACCTCTACTACTATGTGTCTCTCTCAGTGGATAAGCCAAAGAATCAGGTTATCACAGCCTGCCGAGACGCTATCAAAAACAACAATGTCAATGCCCTGTTCAAGATCATGAGAGCAGGCACAGCCTCTTCCTGAGGGTACCCCCTGTGTGAGAGGGGGGAGCCAGTCCGGGGGGAGCCAGGAGAGGAGGCTTTATAAGTGTGAAGAAAGTCTAGTTCACTAGTGACAAGGCCTGAAGAAAAGACAGGCCTCTCCTGCACCCCTAGATGTCATATTGGTCAGCAGTGATGTTTTAGAAGAGTCAGTGGGTGGGAGTAACTGTCACGTTGTAAATGTGGTTTTCTAGCCAAAGAAATCTATACTCCTTTAATGTTAAATGGGACCAGCATAGTGTGATACACGTTTACATTTTATAGATTGTAAATAGTCAGGGAACTTTGTGTGTGCAGAAAATGTAACCCTAAATTAAATGGTCTTTTAACTTAATATGTCTGTTTTTGGTTTTCATTGTAGTATTTTCATTCAAGTCTTGTTGGTTGAATGAATGTCTTCAATGTCTCTCAGGCCAGATTGCTGTTAAGTGAATCCAGCTCATAAATTGCAGCCATTTAAGGCAGCTAGGGGCTAGAAGTGCATATGGTGCTGTATTGCAAGAACATCAATCACCACGATAAAAGTACAAAGTGTCTGACAAAAAAATAAGTCTGCTAGGTCCGGATCATTATGCTCCCCCCTTTCCCCTTCCTTCATATTCTTGGAGAGTCCGCTTCCAGTTGCTGCGTTGGCATCTGGCGCACAGCTGGACCAGCGACTCCCACACGTGTCACGTGACCAGTGAAATGAATACCGTTAAAATGCTGTCTTGCCAATTTTGTATGTTTTTCAAAAAGTTAACTTTACCTTACTGAGCCTCCCTCCATACACCATGTAGGTCTGTATTCATTTCATGTATTTTTCTCTCTCCATTTTAAACTTCGTTTTTGTTGGACCCCAGCACTGTCAGGGACTGCAGTTTGCATACAGAAACCAGATGTTCCCGGGTTTGGCAGTGTCGCTATAAATTGCTTTGGTGACTTTCATCTGTTGTGGTAAGTATGATGACTGATGCGTAGATTGAATACTTTGTACACATATACTGATACAATACAAACGCTGTCATTCAATATAGGGCTCCCTGTATTATGCAAACATGCAACAGTCTGGCAATTATATGTAAATCTAATGCGTCATGGTCGGCTTTTTCTTTTTTTTTTTTACATGCGACAAAAGCTTTCCTTTGAGTTAACGCATGCATGTCTGAAAAATTATGCATTTTAAGATGCATTTTTGCAAATTATAAACTGCATGGTGAACTAATAAATAGTTACATTTGTGAAGGAGATTAAGATAGGGACATTGAGTTAGGAACACTATGTTCTAACGCACACAAGAAAGAATTTTCTATTTAGAAATCTTATGTAGAGTTTACATACGATCCGACAGCCCTCATAATAGCCGAATTGACCAGATTTGGGGTTAGCTCCTATAGGAGAGGGGTGGCAATGAAGTCGTTCTTCAAAATCTTTTGGAACATTTTGGTCTGGTTTAACATTTGCTTCTGAGGTGTCATTTGAACGCTAACTTGGAAACCGTGGTCAATTTCTGTAGACTACTGGGAGATTATCTGTTCTGTTCCTTTGAGGGGGCGTGTCTGCTATAGGAAAAGGTATGAACATTCTTGCATTAGTTCTGGAAACTTGGGGAAATGAGTTTGAACTGCAGATATCCCTGTAATGGCGCCTCAGATAATTTATGAATAATAAAGTCAAAGAAAAATAAGAACAAAATATACAAAGTAACTGCAAATATAAAAGTAACAACAACAAAAAAACTTTTGTCAAATATTTTGTTATTTTCCTTGTTTGTGTACAATGTAATTCTCGTGATTTATTTTCATATCTAGGATTACAGCCTGCTGAAGAGATTAAATGGAATGAATTTTGCAGACTAAAGGGAAAACCCCTCTGAGATACTGGAGTAGAAACATAAGGACTGCAGAGTGTTGGGTTACTGAGCATTATCCAGCAGGACCTCAGGGTCCCCCAGAAAACCTCTCGGGAATTGCTCTTGCATGGGTGATCAGTATTGTGAACTCTTCACAGGATGCTGTATGGAGCTTTCTGATCTCAGAGATCCTGAGGAAGAGGAAAATACAAATTAATGGGAAAAGCCTTTGAAGGGAAATAGGTTCAGTGGGACACAATGAGGAGAATTCACATAAAAGGAGATGTTCTGTGCACCCTGCTCATGCTGGGGCTACTCTGTCTGCTGTTGTACGCCCACCAATGCTTCACTCCCACCTGGGACACTTGGCACTTAGAGCAGGGCTCTACAAGCTCCCGTGCTCTTCTAGGGGCTCTACCAGAGAGCCACGTGACTAAACTGGTCCCCTCTACGCACCCAGATAAGACAAAGTGCCAGTCTGAGCCTCAGTCACATCCGAAGTCCAAACTTCAGTCTAAATCCAAACCTAAGGCCAAGACCAAATCTAGATCCAAGTCAAAGAAAGATGAGGGGACAAAGAAGGTTGCTCCAACAAAGGCTGCTCCTGTTTTACCCACACAACCACCTTTTGACTTTGAGGGTTACCTAAGAGATAAGGACAACCGGGACTTCAGACTGCTGATAGACCAGCCAGGGAAGTGCTCAGGCGAGCTCTACATGCTCATTACTATCAAGTCCGTAGCAGCAGACTTTGAAAGAAGGCAGGTAGTGCGGCACACCTGGGGAAGAGAGGGTGTTCTCCCGGATTTGCAGACAGTGAAGACTGTATTCCTCCTTGGGGTACCCAGGAACAAGACAGCCCTGCCTTTATGGGACCGGCTCCTTGCCTATGAGAGCCACACCTTTGGGGACATTCTCCTCTGGGACTTTGATGACACATTTTTCAATTTGACACTTAAAGAGACCCACTTCCTCCAGTGGGTGAATGACAGCTGCTCCAATGTCCAGTTTATCTTCAAAGGTGATGCTGATGTCTACGTGAATATAGACAACATTTTGCAGATGCTGAAGGGTCAGAAGCCTGACAAGGACCTCTTTGTGGGTGACATAATCCACCACGCCCGCCCCATCCGCCGGCGCAGCAGCAAGTACTTTGTGCCTGAGTTTGTGTACGGCCAGACGATGTATCCGTCATATGCAGGAGGGGGAGGCTTTGTGATGTCCGGCCACACTGCCAGGCGGCTGAGTGGAGCGTGTCAGCAGGTAGAACTATTCCCCATCGACGATGTGTTCTTAGGCATGTGCTTAAAGAGAATCGGAGTCAAACCGTCACGCCATGAAGGTTTCCGTACATTTGGAATTGTGCGCCCCTCGGCTGCTCCCCACCTCCAGGTGTTTGACCCTTGTTTCTACAGGGAGCTGATGGTGGTACACAGCTTGACAGTGCCACAGATCTGGCTCATGTGGAACCTGCTGCATGACCCCCAACTGAGCTGTCACAGTAACCTGGCCCCCACCCCATGGCCCTTTAAGTGGGGGGGCAAGGTACTCGGAACAACAGGACAGAAGGACTCCGAGACTACAGTGGAACAGGACTATGATGTTACAGTGTTTGTAAAGCATTGAGGGCTTTGTGTTATGTCGATTAGAGGGACTACACTGTGAAAGAGCCATTGGGATATGGAAGCTGTGATTGAATGTTTGGTACAGTTATTTTTAGGTAATACAGTGGTTTTTGCTTAACAGTTTACAGCCATGGTAAATGTGCATTGTCTCTAGGAAACAGTATTTTTTTCTTATCTTTTTCTTGGAAACATCCTGGATGTAAAACCAGTTGGTAAATTTATTGTGGTGGTAATGTTTTAAAAACACCCCTGCTCCATTTAGGTACAGTATGACTTACTTTGTTTATTTTATTGCACAGAGCCTCAATAAGGTCAATATAGATTGAAACATGTGCCAGGTTGATTTTGTGCAGTTGAATATACAGTACAGCGTTGTAAATTAAGAATCTTTGGGTGCGTTCGTAAATTCACTCTGGCTATCTACTCTGATTTCAGAGCACTCTTGTCTGAGTGTCAGAGCGCAGAATAACTGATGAATTTACGAACACTCAACACCCGTTGAATATGGCCGGCGTCATAAACGTCGGCAAAAAAAGTAATTAAATTGTTTCCAGCAGCACAGTTACAGTCACCAACGCTCTGGATAGCTCTGCTAGGGCGAGTAAAATGGTTCGAGTGAGGTGTTCTCTAATTTGTGTCTGGAAGTAGCTAGCAAGCTCTGAAGCGCAACGCTCTGAATTTACGAACGGACAATCTGACAACGCTCTGAATTTACGAACACCCAGAGCGCACTCTGAGTGCACTCTGGCAATCCAGATTGAATGTACGAACACACCCTTTGTGTGCGATTACACATCAGATGATACATGTAGGTAGACTTGAATCTGAAATGAAGGGAGACAAAGCTCAAAGCATCAACTGTAGCTGTGGCAGGAAGTCCCCAATGGACCTCATTATATATATACTGAACGAAAATATAAATGCAATAATTTCAAAGAAATGTTGTTCCACTCCTCTTCAAAGGCTATGCGAAGCAATTGTGTTTGTTGTCCGTAGCTTATGCCTGCCCATATCATAACCCCATCGCCACCATGGGGCACTCTGCTCACAATGTTGACATAAGCAAACCACTCGCCAACACAACGCCATACATGCGGTCTGCGATTGTAAGGCCGGTTGGACGTACTGCCAAATTCTCTAAAATGACGTTGGAGGCGGCTTATGGTAGAGAAATGAACATTCAATTATGTGGCAACAGCTCTGGTGGACATTCCTGCAGTCAGCATGCCAATTGCGCGCTCCCTCAACTTGAGACATCTGTGGCATTGTGTTGTGTGGCAAAACTGTACACTGGCCTTTTATTGGCACCAGCACAAGGTGTACCTGTGTAATGATCATGCTTTTTAATCAGCTTCTTGATGTGCCACACCTGTCAGGTGGGTGGATTATCTTGGCAAGGGAGAAATGCTCACTAACAGGGATATAAACAAATTTGTGCACAACATTTTAGAGAAATAAGCTTTTTCTGCATATGGAACATTTCTAGGATCTTATATTTCAGCTCATGAAACATGGGACCAACACTTTACATGTTGCGTTTATATTTTTGTTCAGTGTAGTTCCAGAAATCATTCTTAGAAACGTTCCAACAGAGGTACAGTTTACATATTCATGAATGCTATGTGCACAGCACCTACTTTAGTTCACAATTAGCTACACTGAAGATGACAATCACCAAGCAACAAACCAAAGCCCAGAGTAAACCCTGAAAAGTTGAGGGTGGTGTGCTTTCACTTACAATACTTCTGATAATCAGAATCCTTACATGCTGTTTCTTTTTAAACGTGTTATGTTCAGCTATACCTCCAACTGTAGTCCAAATGCTGTAAGTAGACGACATGCTGTTGATATACAAAATGTAAAGCAATCAGTTAACACTGAAATTGTCCCTGGTGGAAAACATGTGCATGTACTGCTTTTTTTGTTCTTTAAAAAGAAGAAAATACAGCTCAAGACCTTGTCATATTTATTTATCAATATTTTCATATCCTTTTTGTACACACAGTAACAGGATTTTTTTAAATGAACAAAATTCAGAATGAGCAGTTTTATAAAATTCAAAATGTTGAGTTTCAGACAGTAGATTTTATGATGAGCTCATCTTAATCACAGCATTCTCGCATCATTCAGGAGCATTGTGTAAGCTTTAAGCAGACCGTTCTGATTCACCGTAGCAACGGTTATTGCTTTTTATGACATGCTTGATAATGTTGATCTACATGTTCTTTATTGTACAGAAGTAAAGCTATCCAATATCTGACACCAGATTCCAACTAATTTGATTCACATGTTGAATTAAGGATAACTCCCATTTCCAGAACTGGGTTAAATTGACTGAATCCACCAAAAATAACTACTTTGGGGAATGGGGATAAAACATACAATATAAAGGGAGACAATACATAGCATTAATAGAGTATTAAACTCAACTGAAGTTGTTCATTTAAAATTACAGTCATTAATTAAATCCAATGCAAAAATAGGATCAGTTGAGAGGAAATAAAACAGCCAAAGCCAACAGCTGAAAAGGAAGCATTCACTTTCTCCTGGCATTTAAAACAAGATCTATGTCCACCCGAGATTGGGCAAACACAGCCCAGCTCATGCTCAGCAGTAACATTCCAGTAACGTTACCACAACATTGGTTGTGTTGCATTCGTTTGCTCGCTACTATAAATGCAAACTCATCTACAGTGAGTTATAACAGATGCAACAAATGTACCAGGCCGGGAGTGCATTGCATTGTATTTGAACTCCAACAACCAGTGTGTGTAGCTCAGGTCATGAAGGGTTGGCCGGTGGTGATGGTTAGACTGATGTTAAAACCATAGTCTTGCTATGAGATGTTCAGTGATATACATGTTTCTGTGTCCAGCAACTAGAACAAACCAAAACAATGTATTGTGCAAATCTTCCAATCAGAATGCCAGGGGTTGTTGAGAGATGAGGATTAGCCCTTCATGACTGAGCTCAGGACCTGCACTGTACATCAAGTCTTTATTCTACAATTTGTCATGTTTTTTGGAGCAAGAGGGAAATGATGGCCTATGGGTGACAGTCAGTCGATCATGTTAGCTTGTCATGCTCAGTCATACTCAATGCTGTTCAATAGTTTCATTTACAGAGAGAAGTCAAGACAGGCTTGGTAGGAAATGAGGCACAACGTTAACAAAGGATTGTAGCTTTTTTTTTGTATACATCTTGAACAAAGCAAGGGATACAATTTTAACAACATCAACAGCAGTACAGGCTTTTTTCATCGCAACTCATGAAACAAGTCAATGTAAGAGAATAAACCATGCCCATGTAATACGCCTGCATCACACGCTGCAAAGCTGAGGGCTGGTTGAGTGGGGCTGGCACCAGTACATGATCAACCCACTATAACAGGGCGACTGACCACACACACATCCGGGGGTTCTAAACAGTGTACAGGGCTACCTTCCCTATCCATCTTTGTCTCTGATTTATCCTATCTTCAGCATCGATCTCTAGTACTAATAGTGGTTAAAGCTGAGCTATAGAGATGAATGAACCATTCAGGCCCAGGGTTTAGGAGCCAGACCGTGTTCTCTCCACTAGGGGGGGAGAGACATCAAACAGAATTCCTATGTAATACAAGTGTCGTGTCTGGCGTGTGCTCTGACCTTAAAACAATTCAGGCCCGCATCGTACCATTATCTTAACATGACAAGCCAAAAGAAAAGGGCACACTATTTACAAATCTGTACAAACACCAAACACCAGAAGAGACTGCTGCACATAGTCCCAAATCTACCTGCTACACATATAGAAGACATCTTGGTTAGAGTAAAAACTGAATAATAAAAGATCTGCATTAAAAAGCACAAAGCAATTATAAAGAATATATATTCAAGAAGTACTAAGATGAGATCAAGATTATGGTTCTGGGGCCTGCAATAAAAATTTATATTGTTTTAGGAGGGAATGTCTGCTCTTCTGGGCAAGAGGTCAAGTTGACAACAAACTAAAATGACAATAACTTAAAACATGCTAAAACATCTTTGGCTAAAATGTTGTCAAATTAACAAAAAAAATTATAATGAATGACAGCAATGATGAAGTATATCTAAGGGGTTTAGCTGGATTCATTTAGATATATATTGTGAATAGAAAAAGAGATAAGGGAAATGGATGGCGAAAGGGAGCAATGATGAGAGCGCATGGGGAGGAAGGTTGTAAAGGACAGTGGTAGCAGTGGACGTCGGAGGAGATGGTGTACATCTGGAAGGAAGTAGCAGTGGACGTCGGAGGAGATGGTGTACATCTGGAAGGAAGTAGCAGTAGACGTCGGAGGAGATGGTGTACATCTGGAAGGAAGTAGCAGTGGACGTCGGAGGAGATGGTGTACATCTGGAAGGAAGTAGCAGTGGACGTCGGAGGAGATGGTGTACATCTGGAAGGAAGTAGCAGTAGACGTCGGAGGAGATGGTGTACATCTGGAAGGAAGTAGCAGTGGACGTCGGAGGAGATGGTGTACATCTGGAAGGAAGTAGCAGTGGACGTCGGAGGAGATGGTGTACATCTGGAAGGAAGGAAGCATGGCTTTTCTGTCCAAAGTCAATTCAGGTGACAGAGGAGCGAGAGCCTTTCCTCAGTCATCACTAATGGAAACAAAATACACAATCCGCAGTGGATAGGAGACAAGAATCAAGTAAATATGGTGTATCTTAGTGCAAATGTCAAAACCAATGTTTTTATCGTTCCATGCAAAAACACAAAACAAACTATAAATGTATTTGGTGCTTCACTGCCTTGCAATAGGAGGTGGCTTATGCTGTGGACTTGGTCATGGCATGAGTGTATGAATGTGTGTGTGTGGGCCAGTATGTGTGTGTTTGTTCATGTACCAAGACAGTACACCTCACAGCATGCAAAGCACTAGGACACTCTTAGGTGTGGCCAGTTTGTGCTTGTAATCTTAAAAATAAAATAAAAACTATGTTCATGCAATTGTTTGTTTGTGTGTGCATGCATTGGTTTATGTTGATGTGCATGCATGGTTGTTTCTGTATGTGTATATGTCTGCGTATGACATGATGTACGTGATATGTTAGTGCTGCAGATGAGCCTGCATCCATATGCATGTTTTAAAATCGGTAACATGAACATATAGTGGAGAAAGGATTGAAATGGTTTTGGTGTCTGTGGCAGGCTTTTGGTATCTGTTTCTGATGTATATTAATCATGTATTAAAATGTCAATTAAAAAAACTACAGCATGCACGCAGGTGAGCATTTGTTTCTGCTCGCAGTCATATAAATGTACACTGTCAACACATCTAACAAGTGTTCTGATGATGAAGAGCATTGGGACAGGGTGAGTCAGAGGGAGAAGGGATGATGGCTGCCGTAAGGCTCCTAGCAGGACCCGCATGAGGCGCCCGTCACACAGGGGCAGATGGGTCCAGAGGAGCTCCTAGCGGGCCTCTCTGGTGTGAAGATGGCAGTGGCTGAGACAGAGAGTACACTGCTGATCAGCCCAGGGCTGGTGTGGAGCGGACTGGAGCGGTGGGGAGACAGTCCTCAGGCCGGGTATGGGTTGGGGCTTGGGGTGCCAGTGGGATGCTGTTCAGTGGCCGATGGCCTCGGCTCTGGCCCTGCTGCTGGGTCTGGGGGCTCCGTACAGGGTCACTGAAGCTATGTGGTTGTTCTGCATCACCTGGGACGACAAGTTGGCACAGTTCAGACACATACCTTACATAGTTTACATACATCCAGGCCTTTGTACTTCTCAATCTAATACCGTCATCACTCGACTCACACACCAAGTGTTCTTACCTCAAAGATCATTCGCTGTAGTCCAAAACAGAATGTAGAGCCGAAGGGGTTGGTGTTATTTGCCGAGGATGACCTGTGAAACACATCGTTTTTTACACCTTTTTGTTAACTGCAGGGCCAGCAGTCAGATGTCCAGTGAAAATGTTTCAACTGACAGAAGTCATGTAAATTATAACCCAGGCATCTCTTACCTGTGGAGCACGACAGGCTTCTCCATGGGGTGTCCAAGCAGCTCCTGAATCTGATCCCACTACGGGAGAAACAACCATAGTCAGTCAGAAGAACACAAACCTCGTCTGAAGTAGCTATAACATTCACCCATATTTGCTCTTTTAACTACTCTTGAGTGAGCTAGGCAAAGACTGAGCAGTGTAGGCATGTCTGACCTTGCTGTAGGTAGTGAGGGTGCAGTCCTCCCCCTGAGCGGCAGCACCTTCTGAAAGACAGACAGGGATACGTGAGGAGACAGACAGAGTTCACCAAATACAATAAAAAGGCTGATTAGAAAACTCACCTTTCTTGATGACAAGTGGAATCTTGAAATCGCATCGATGATATCTAGTGTTGAGAGAGACAGTTACATGTTACTGAGAGTAGTGAACAGCACTCCTGTGACTAAATTACTTCACCACTAAGGAGTTTAATAGCCTCTTTTGGCTCTACTGGAAATCATTTATTCAAATGGATCATATGTCTGAAAATGGTATACTTGAGCCAAGGACCAATGAGGTGCCAGCTGTCTTAACTGAAGCAGAGAGAGGCTTACATGTTGAAATTGTAATGGCCGGGGAAGTTAGTATGAAGGACAAACTTCTTCACCAGGTGTGTGCTAGAATCAAAGAGTAAGTCCTGGAAAACAAAAAGGGACCAATCAAACAGTGGTAAGAAACAAGCAACATCCTACATTGAGCTTTAATGTCAACATAATTAAGGAAAGCCCTCTCTAACCAGCCCCCATGGAACACCAATACCCACCACCCCCAGGGTGAAGTAGTTGAAGAAGTAGTCATTGCATTTGGACGGGACCTGCTTGTGAGGTGACGGAGAGTGGATCTTCATCTGAAACAGGAAACCCAAACATGAAGAGAGCTTGTTTATCAACATAGAGAGGACCATATCAACTGCTGAAAGGAGCAGGTCAAGGGAAAGGAAGAGACAGGAAGCAGAGTAGAGGGCCAAACCTTGTCTTCGGACTTGTAGAATACTTTGTGTGGCGAGCCCAGAGCGCTCAGCACATCCTGACAGGAGTCTCCAAAGTAAATGTTCCTCTCCACGGCACGCACCTTGGCATCAGCCATCACCCCGGGCCCACATCCTGAGGATAGGAAGAAGACCATTCATTATGCAAGCTTAATATGACCTGGTGTTGCAAAACTGTTGGAGCACATCTTCCTCTCAGATGTTTCATTAGGACTGTATATCATACATCAAACCACAGAGACAAACAAAACAGCTGGTCTAAGGAGACACGTCTAAACACAGAGATTGATGAGGGCATATTTTGATAGACCTCCTCCCCATCTAATAAAGGGTATAGTAGGTCATTTGTTTTGCTCAGCCTCCCCAGGGAGGGGCATGTCAGAGGTGATATATGGTGACGAGATTAACGGGCTAATGTGTGGACTGAAGAGAGCATGGAACGTGATAGACCTGAGGGACTGGCAGGAAAGCATTATATTGTAGCTCCAGAACATGAGGCTCTATTACAGCCATTATAACAGTACTGGAGGAATTCATTAATTAAAGGGAGGAAGGGAAGAGTAGCCTGATCCAATTAGAATTGAGGACTGATTGCGCTACAGGAGGAAAATACCTACTTCCTCCAGTCCCTTCAGTGGCATGTACTCAGGAAGCCTCAAAAGGAATACCAACCTGAACAGATTTAGCTTGAATTCCACAGTTCTGATGGTGTTGTACTCAAGGGACACGAGTGGGTTCAAATGTCCCCTTGCTAAGTACCTGCAGTGAGGAGGCGAAGTCTCAGACCAAGTGGCCCCACCCCATCCCTCAGCACATCCACACACTCTGCATAAACGTTGCCAAGGAAACAGGCAAGGGGCATCACTGGGGCCCTGAGGAACGACAGAGTGAGTCATAGTCAGGTCATTACAAATTCATGTTTTTCTCTCAATACTTAATAATAAGTATTTAGATAACTCAAATGCATCAGATTTAAACCTAATCATATTCAAAGGAGATGGTGGTGTTAGTTGAATAATTTACATCTGAGTAAACAAGCTAACCAAACACACAGTATCTTCTAGAGGTCGACCGATTAATCGGAATGGCCGATTAATTAGGGCCGATTTCAAGTTTATAACAATCGGAAATCGGTAATTTTGGACGCCGATTTTGCCGTTTTTAAAATATATTTTTTTACACCTTTATTTAACTAGGCAAGTCAGTTAAGAACACATTCTTATTTTCAATGACGGCCTAGGAACGGTGGGTTAACTGCCTTGTTCAGGGGCAGAACGACAGATTTTTACCTTGTCAGCTCAGGGATTCAATCTTGCAACCTTACGGTTAACTAGTCCAACGCTCTAACCACCTGCCTCACGAGGAGCCCGCCTGTTACGCGAATGCAGTAAGAAGCCAAGGTAAGTTGCTAGCTAGCATTAAACGTATCTCATAAAAAACAATTAATCAATCAATCATCACTAGTTATAACTACACATGGTTGATGGTATATCTAGTTTATCTAGCGTGTCCTGCGTTGCATATAATCAATGCAGTGCGCATTCGCGAAAAAGGACTGTCGTTGCTCCAACGTGTACCTAACCATAAACATCAATGCCTTTCTTAAAATCAATACACAGAAGTATATATTTTTAAACCTGCATATTTAGCTAAAAGAAATCCAGGTTAGCAGGCAATATTAACCAGGTGAAATTGTGTCACTTCTCTTGCGTTCATTGCACGCAGAGTCAGGGTATATGCAACAGTTTGGGCCGCCTGGCTCATTGCGAACTAATTTGCCAGAATTTTACGTAATTATGACATAACATTGAAGGTTGTGCAATGTAACAGGAATATTTAGACTGATGGATGCCACCCGTTAGTTAGATAAAATACGGAACGGTTCCGTATTTCACTGAAAGAATAAATGTTATGTTTTCGAGATGATAGTTTCCGGATTCGACCATATTAATGACCTACGGCTCGTATTTCTGTGTGTTATTATGTTATAATTAAGTCTATGATTTGATAGAGCAGTCTGACTGAGCGATGGTGGGCACCAGCAGGCTCGTAAGCATTCATTCAAACAGCACTTTCGTGCGTTTTGCCAGCAGCTCTTCGCTGTGCTTCAAGCCTATCAACTCCCAAGAATAGGCTGGTGTAACTGATGTGAAATGGCTAGCTAGTTAGCGTGGTGCGCGCTAATAGCGTTTCAAACGTCACTCGCTCTGAGACTTGGAGTAGTTGTTCCCCTTGCTCTGCATGGGTAACGCTGCTTTGAGGGTGGCTGTTGTCGATGTGTTCCTGGTTCGAGCCCAGGTAGGGGCGAGGAGAGGGACGGAAGCTATACTGTTACACTGGCAATACTAAAGTGAATATAAGAACATCCAATAGTCAAAGGTATATGAAATACAAATCGTATAGAGAGAAATAGTCCTATAATTCCTATAATAACTACAACCTAAAACTTCTTACCTGGGAATATTGAAGACTCATGTTAAAAGGAATCACCAGCTTTCATATGTTCTCATGTTCTGAGCAAGGAACTTAAACGTTAGCTTTCTTACATGGCACATATTGCACTTTTACTTTATTCTCCAACACTTTGTTTTTGCATTATTTAAACCAAATTGAACATGTTTCATTATTTATTTGAGGCTAAATTGATTTTATTGATGTATTATATTAATTTAAAATAAGTGTTCATTCAGTATTGTTGTAATTGTCATTATTACAAATATATATATATATATATTTTTTTTAAATCAGCCGATTAATCGGTATCGGCTTTTTTTGGTCCTCCAATAATCGGTATCGGTATCGGCGTTGAAAAATCATAATCGGTCAACCTCTAGTATCTTCCCCTTAACCCTATCCTCCACCTGCTTCCTCCATCTCCCCATAAACTTGCCATGCTCAAACATTATTCCAGGTGTCCTTGTGAATACATTGTGTTCTTACTTGGTGTCCTGTAGGTTGTTCCCAGCCGAGATGTACATCCGTTTCACTGTGGCCCCGTGTGGAATCTGCAGGGAGGCCAAGCCATGGGCAAAGTTAGGCTGTCAAAGCAAAACAACTGGGAGTAGACTGGCGTGTGCATTTCAACAGCTCATATTCAATACATGGATATACAAGTACTCACATCAACAGCTTTATAACAACGTATTTTCATAATAAAGACATAGTGAGTCATTTTTGGGGCCAATTTGTTTTGTATTCCAGCATTACCAAATGCTTCAAAACCAAATACTCATGCTGTATTGGTAATGAAGTATGTACATTTGTTTGTTCATTGCCAAGGGGTCGAAAAGAGGCACAGGGGTTCTCATTACCGCTAACAGAAATAATTTTCTAAGACAAAAAGACGAGTTCTTTATCTGGTAAACAAGGTCTATTAGGGGTTGTCGGCCAGGTAAAGTAAAGCACATAAAATCAGTGAAGAAAACCAGTAAGGTTTGAACAAGAAGAACAAGTTATGGAAGACAGTTGCTGTGTAGCAGCTATGTCAAACAGGGTTAACCATAAAGCCAGTCAGAAAAACAGCACACTAGAGATAAATATAGCAGGGTAAGGTAATAGTCTCACCTCATACTTGGGAGCTTCATTCCATGAGTCAAGCTGGAAGGAGAAGGAGAGTCCTCGAAAGTTCAGGTGGAACAGTTGCTCTGCAGCATTGTATACTGGGGAGTGAGGAAAACATGGTCAAACACAACAAGCCTTGCAGCATTCCACAGTACTATCAATAAGACAAAAAGTTGTATCTTCCCATACCTCCAGGGTGTGTGGCGCCAAAGGACTGATCAATCTGCTCTATGGTGGGTGCTATAGCCTGAGTGTTGAAATGTACTCCACTGCAAGACAATGACAATTTAGGCCTAGATACTATTACAGTATATGTAGTAGCACAAAATCTCACATCCAACATAAGCTGAACAATTTGCAAAACAAGGTATTCTCATGGACTACAACAAACTATTCCAGTCTGACAAACTGTCAGATACACTATATGACCAAAAGTATGTGGAAACCTGCTCGTCGAACATCTCATTCCAAAATCATGGGCATTAATATGGAATTGGTCCCCCCTTTGCTGCTATAACAGCGTCCCCTCTTCTGGGAAGGCTTTCCACTAGATGTTGGAACATTGCTGCGGGGACTTGCTTTCATTCAGCTACACGAGCATTAGTGAGGTCAGGTGATTAGGCTTGCCTCGCAGTCGGTATTCAAACTCATCCCAAAGGTGTTTGATGGGGTTGAGGTCAGGGCTCTGTGCAGGCCAGTCAAGTTCTTCCACACCGATCTTGACAAACCATTTCTAACAACACTTACAGTTGACCGGGGCAGCTCTAGCAGGGCAGAAATTTGACAAACTGATTGTTGGAAAGGTGGCATCTTATGACGGTGCCAGATTGAAAGTCACTGAGCTCTTCAGTAAGGCCATTCTACGGCCGATGTTTGTATATAGAGATTGCATGGCTGTGTGCTCGATTTTATACACCTGTCAGCAACGGGTATGGCTGAAATAGCCAAATCCACTCATTTGAAGGGGTGTCCACATACTTTTGTATATATAGTGAATACATTTGCTATGACACAACTCCAGTCACACTGGTATTAGCACAAGTAACTAGAGATCACTCACCAGTATTTCAATTTAACTTTGCTCAAGTCGTATACTTCAATCACCTAAACATGAGTAATGAGAGACTTGATAAGTCAACATAGACAGCCTTATTGTCTGTAGCGCCATGATCAACCAGAGCATGTCTCCCTCACCTTCAGTCTCTGGTTACAGGCATCAAACAGCAGTTTAATTCCATCCTGAGTCAAGTTGAGTATGAGGTCATGACTAAGTGGTGTCTAGAAGCACAGAAACATAACATATAATTTCAATGGACAGTCAATCAAAAAACGGTCAAATTAATCTGACAGCCCACACCCTATATCACACACAATAGTAGTTAACTAATCACTTACTTGTTCACTGTAAAGAACCTGGACATTCTTGATGATGCGGCAGTGTTTCTGTAAAATGGAAATGGCCTGGGCCAATGGCATCCCTGTGACAAGAACATGGACAATATATTAAAGATTGCTTTAGTTCTCATTTACAAATGACAAACAAACATTAAAAAGAACTGACTGGGAAAACATGCATATTAGTTGAGGTGTGTGGTAGGTTGAAGAAATACCCAATAGTCTCTTCGGGAGTCACTTACCTAACGCGAATTCCCATTGTTCATTTCCTAAAGATCTTTCAGGAACAACTTCCAGATCCAGCATTGGCAAGTAGGGAGAAGGATTTTCAACAAGGTTCTCTGCCTGTGCCTGAACTGGACCTTTCTTTAATACTAGACTGCCTAATCCTCTTCTTAAACACTCCTATTGTTTCTATACAACATGAAGTTAACACAATAAATACTTCATTCATAAACAATACGGCTTTGCATAAAACACCATGAAATATATTGACAGCGGGACAAATGGTACGTTCTCAGAGACCAAGACACGACATATTTAGCGACGAGCGATTACTGTTAGCATACTTTGAAGTGATCCTTGCTGACAAGTAGCTAGCATACAAGAATTGCGCAACCAACTTGCTAAGTTACACACAAAGCCAACTGAGATTTAGGTTGGTGGCTGACATGTACGTTAGCTAGTTCTACCAACAGGTCGCAGATGAGCTAACTGACGCGCAAATGACGACCACACAACAACTAGACTGAAGTCTTTCCACACTCGTCACTATCTAAACATCTCAGCTGTCTCGCTTATGATCAGACTATACAGGACAACTCAGCAGCTTGACAACAATTGTCGGTAACTTGTAGTTATGCTAGCTAGCTATCGTTAACATTAGTTAGTTCCCCTGTAACGTTATTGTAATCGATATTCACGTACAATTATAAACAAATATAAAGCGATCTTCAAAAATACGAAACCAAACACTGCAGCTTTGTCTGGCACAACATAAACAAAGAACGTCTCAAAGCGTTGACTAACGTCAGCTACGTTGCTATTTTCTTCATTATCGAGGACTCAATAGCAATACAGGCAGCTATGAATTGAAATTACAACCGTGTCACTTAGCTAATATTCAAAACCTCACTATTAGTTCAAAGTCCACCGAATTACTTTAATCTTTTGATGTGTCTTTATAATGAATTGAAGAGAAGGAATAAAAACTCTCCACAAACAACAGCAACTTCCATCAAAACACCTCCAGTATCAGCTGATTATTCAACTTCCTGTGCGTCGCGAAGAAACACCCACTTCCTGGTCAGCTGACCAAGTGGGAGGTTCTGCCGAATTTTGTTCAACATACACTACATGACCAAAAGTATGTGGACACCTGCTCGTCGAGCATCTCATTCCAAAGTCATCGGTATTAAGGAGTTGGTCGCACCTTTGCTGCTATAACAGCCTCCACTCTTCTGGGAAGGCTTTCCACTAGAAGCTGGAACATTTCTCCTGGGACTTTTTAAATTTTTGTATTTAACTAGGCAAGTCAGTTAAGGACAAGTTCTTATTTACAATGACGGTCTACCCCGGACGACGCTGGGCCAGTTGTGCGCTGCCCTATGGGACTCCCAATCACGGCCGGATGTGATGCAGCCTGGATACAAACCTGGTACTGCAGTAACTCCTCTTGTACTGAGATGCAGTGTCTTTGACCACTGCGCCACTCGGGAGCCCAAATGCTTCCATTCAGCCACAAGAGCATTAGTGAGGTCGGGCACTGACGTAGGGTGATTACGTCTGGCTCGCAGTCGGCGTTCCAATTCATCCCAAAGGTGTTCGATGGGGCTGAGGTCAGGGCCCTGTACAGGTCAATCAAGTTCTTTCACACCGATCTTGACAAACCATTCATGTATGGACCTCGCTTTGTGCACTGGGGCATTGACTTGCACGGGGACCATCCCCAAACTGTTGCCACAAAATTGGATGCACAGAATCGTCTAGAATGTCATTGTATGCTGTAGCGTTAAGATTTCCCTTCACTGGAACTAAGCTGTCTGAACCATGAAAAACAGCCCCAGACCATTATTCCTCCACTACCAAACTTTACAGTTGGCACTATGCATTGGGGCAGGTAGCATTCTCCTGGCATCCGCCAAACTCAGATTCATCCGTCGGCCTGCCAGATGGTGAAGCGTGATTTATCACTCCAGAGATGGCGTTTCCACTGCTCCAGAGTCCAATGGCGGCAAGCTTTACACCACTCCAGACGATGCTTGGCATCGCGTATGGTGATCTTAGGCTTGTGTGCAGCTGCTCGGCCATGGAAACCCATTTCATGAAGCACCCGAAAAACAGTTATTGTGCTGAAGTTGCTTCCAGAGGCAGTTTGGAACTCGGTAGTGAGTGTTGCAACCGAGGACAGATGTTTTTTTATGCCCCATGCTCTTCAGCACTCTGCGGTCCCATTCTGTGACCTTATGTGGCCCACCACTTTGCGGCTGAGCCGTTGTTGATCCAATTCACAATAACAACACTTACAGTTGACCGGGTCAGCTCTAGTAGGGCAGAAATTTGACGAACGGACTTGTTTTCCAGCATTCTATGACGGTGCCACATTGAAAGTCACTGAGCTTGTCAGTAATGGCCATTCTACTGCAAATGTTTTGTATATGGAGATTGCATGGTTGTGTGCTAGATGTTATATATCTGTCAGCAACAGGTATGCTGAAAAAGCAAAATCCACTAATTTGAAGGGGTGTCCACATACTTTTGTAAATATAGAGTATATATACACTGCTCAAAAAAATAAAGGGAACACTTAAACAACACAATGTAACTCCAAGTCAATCACACTTCTGTGAAATCAAACTGTCCACTTAGGAAGCAACACTGATTGACAATAAATTTCACATGCTGTTGTGCAAATGGAATAGACAAAAGGTGGAAATTATAGGCAATTAGCAAGACACCCCCAAAAAAGGAGTGATTCTGCAGGTGGTGACCACAGACAACTTCTCAGTTCCTATGCTTCCTGGCTGATGTTTTGGTCACTTTTGAATGCTGGCGGTGCTCTCACTCTAGTGGTAGCATGAGACGGAGTCTACAACCCACACAAGTGGCTCAGGTAGTGCAGTTCATCCAGGATGCCACATCAATGCGAGCTGTGGCAAAAAGGTTTGCTGTGTCTGTCAGCGTAGTGTCCAGAGCATTGAGGCGCTACCAGGAGACAGGCCAGTACATCAGGAGACGTGGAGGAGGCCGTAGGAGGGCAACAACCCAGCAGCAGGACCGCTACCTCCGCCTTTGTGCAAGGAGGTGCACTGCCAGAGCCCTGCAAAATGACCTCCAGCAGGCCACAAATGTGTGCGGCAAGCTTTACACCACTCCAGACGATGCTTGGCATCGCGTATGGTGATCTTAGGCTTGTGTGCAGCTGCTCGGCCATGGAAACCCATTTCATGAAGCACCCGAAAAACAGTTATTGTGCTGAAGTTGCTTCCAGAGGCAGTTTGGAACTCGGTAGTGAGTGTTGCAACCGAGGACAGATGTTTTTTTATGCCCCATGCTCTTCAGCACTCTGCGGTCCCATTCTGTGACCTTATGTGGCCCACCACTTTGCGGCTGAGCCGTTGTTGATCCAATTCACAATAACAACACTTACAGTTGACCGGGTCAGCTCTAGTAGGGCAGAAATTTGACGAACGGACTTGTTTTCCAGCATTCTATGACGGTGCCACATTGAAAGTCACTGAGCTTGTCAGTAATGGCCATTCTACTGCAAATGTTTTGTATATGGAGATTGCATGGTTGTGTGCTAGATGTTATATATCTGTCAGCAACAGGTATGCTGAAAAAGCAAAATCCACTAATTTGAAGGGGTGTCCACATACTTTTGTAAATATAGAGTATATATACACTGCTCAAAAAAATAAAGGGAACACTTAAACAACACAATGTAACTCCAAGTCAATCACACTTCTGTGAAATCAAACTGTCCACTTAGGAAGCAACACTGATTGACAATAAATTTCACATGCTGTTGTGCAAATGGAATAGACAAAAGGTGGAAATTATAGGCAATTAGCAAGACACCCCCAAAAAAGGAGTGATTCTGCAGGTGGTGACCACAGACAACTTCTCAGTTCCTATGCTTCCTGGCTGATGTTTTGGTCACTTTTGAATGCTGGCGGTGCTCTCACTCTAGTGGTAGCATGAGACGGAGTCTACAACCCACACAAGTGGCTCAGGTAGTGCAGTTCATCCAGGATGCCACATCAATGCGAGCTGTGGCAAAAAGGTTTGCTGTGTCTGTCAGCGTAGTGTCCAGAGCATTGAGGCGCTACCAGGAGACAGGCCAGTACATCAGGAGACGTGGAGGAGGCCGTAGGAGGGCAACAACCCAGCAGCAGGACCGCTACCTCCGCCTTTGTGCAAGGAGGTGCACTGCCAGAGCCCTGCAAAATGACCTCCAGCAGGCCACAAATGTGCATGTGTCTGCTCAAACGGTCAGAAACAGACTCCATGAGGGTGGTATGAGGGCCCGACGTCCACAGGTGGGGGTTGTGCGTACAGCCCAGCACCGTGCAGGACGTTTGGCATTTGCCAGAGAACACCAAGATTGGCAAATTCGCCACTGGCGCCCTGTGCTCTTCACAGATGAAAGCAGGTTCACACTGAGCACATGAGCACATGTGACAGACGTGACAGAGTCTGGAGACGCCGTGGAGAACGTTCTGCTGCCTGCAACATCCTCCAGCATGACCGGTTTGGCGGTGGGTCAGTCATGGTGTGGGGTGGCATTTCTTTGTGGGGCCGCACAGCCCTCCATGTGCTCGCCAGAGGTAGCCTGACTGCCATTAGGTACCGAGATGAGATCCTCAGACCCCTTGTGAGACCATATGCTGACACATGCACATTTGTGGCCTGCTGGAGGTCATTTTGCAGGGCTCTGGCAGTGCACCTCCTTGCACAAAGGCGGAGGTAGCGGTCCTGCTGCTGGGTTGTTGCCCTCCTACGGCCTCCTCCACGTCTCCTGATGTACTGGCCTGTCTCCTGGTAGCGCCTCCATGCTCTGGACACTACGCTGACAGACACAGCAAACCTTTTTGCCACAGCTCGCATTGATGTGGCATCCTGGATGAACTGCACTACCTGAGCCACTTGTGTGGGTTGTAGACTCCGTCTCATGCTACCACTAGAGTGAGAGCACCGCCAGCATTCAAAAGTGACCAAAACATCAGCCAGGAAGCATAGGAACTGAGAAGTGGTCTGTGGTCACCACCTGCAGAATCACTCCTTTTTTGGGGGTGTCTTGCTAATTGCCTATAATTTCCACCTTTTGTCTATTCCATTTGCACAACAGCATGTGAAATTTATTGTCAATCAGTGTTGCTTCCTAAGTGGACAGTTTGATTTCATAGAAGTGTGATTGACTTGGAGTTACATTGTGTTGTTTAAGTGTTCCCTTTATTTTTTTGAGCAGTGTATATATATATATATATATATATATATATATATATATATATATATATATATATATATATATATATATATATATATACAGTACCAGTCAAAAGTTTGGACACACCGACTCATTCAAAGGTTTTTCTTTATTTGTACTATTTTCTACATTGTAGAATAATAGTGAAGACATCAAAACTATGAAACAGCACATATGGAATCATGTAGTAACCAAAAAAGTGTTAAACAAATCAACATATATTTTAGATTTTAGATTCTTCAAAGTATCACCCTTTGCCTTGATGACAGCTTTGCGCACTCTTGGCATTCTCTCAACCAGCTTCACCTGGAATGCTTTCCCAACAGTCTTGAAGGAGTTCTAACATATACTGAGCACTTGTTGGCTGCTTTTCCATCACTTTGCGGTCCCACTCATCCAAAACCATCTCAATTGGGTTGAGGTCGGGTGATTGTGGAGGCCAGGTCTTCTGATGCAAGCACTCCATAGATCTCCTTCTTGTTCAAATAGCCTTTACACAGCCTGGATGTGTGTTGGGTCATTGTCCTGTTGAAAAACAAATGACAAATGATAGTGTCACTAAGTGCAAACCAGATGGGATGGAGTATCGCTGCAGAATGCTGTGGTAGCCATCCTGGTTAAGTGTGCCTTGAATTATAAATAAAACACAGACAGTGTCACCAGTAAAGCACCCCCACACCATTACACCTCCTCCTCCATGCTTCATGGTGGGAACCACACATGCAGAGATCATCTGTTCACCTACTCTGCGTCTCACAAAGACACGGCGGTTGGAATCAGAAATCTCCAATTTGGACTCATCAGACCAAAGGACAGATTTCCACTGGTCTAATGTTCATTGCTCGTGTTTCTTGCCCAAGCAAGTCTCTTCTTCTTATTGGTGTCCTTTAGTAGTTGTTTCTTTGCAGCAATTCAACAATGAAGGCCTGATTCACGCAGTCTCCTCTGAACAGTTGATGTTGAGATGTGTCTGTTACTTGAACTCTGTGAAGCATTTTTTTGGGCTGCAATTTCTGAGGCTGGTAACTCTAATGAACTTATCCTGTGCAACAGAGATAACTCTGGGTCATCTTTTCCTGTGGCTGTCTACATGAGAGCCAGTTTCATCATAGCGCTTGATGGTTTTTGCGACTGCACTTGAAGAAACTTTCAAAGTTCTTGAAATGTTCCGTATTGACTGACTTTCATGTCTTAAAGTAATGATGGACTGTCGTTCCTCTTTGGTTATTTGAGCTGTTCTTGCCATAATATGGACTTGGTCTTTTACCAAATAGGACTATCTTCTGTATACCACCCCTACCTTGTCACAGCACAACTGATTGGCTCAAACGCATTAAGAAGGAAAGTGTCACGTTCTGACCTTTATTTTCCTTTGTTTTTGTCTTTAGTTAGTATGGTCAGGGCGTGAGTTGGGGTGGGCAGTCTATGTTATGTGTTTCCATGTTGAGGTTTGTCATTTGGCCTGATATGGTTCTCAATCAGAGGCAGGTGTTTTGCATTGTCTCTGACTGGGAACCATATTAAGGTAGCCTGTTTTCACTGTTGGTTGGTGGGTGATTGTTCCTGTTCGTGCGTTCATGTGTTCTATGTTCACTAGTTCAGGACTGTAGCGTCGTTGGTTTTCGTCTGTTTATTGTTTTTGTTCGTATTGAAAAAGTATTCCAATAAATATGGAAACGTACCATGCTGCGCTTTGGTCCTCCTCTCTTTCCACCGACGAAAGTCATTACAGAAAGAAATTCCACAAATTAACTTTTAAGAAGGCACACCTGTTAATTGAAATGCATTCCAGGTGACTACCTCATAAAAGTGGTTGAGAGAATGCCAAGAGTGTGCAAAGCTGTCATCAAGGCAAAGGGTGGCTACTTTGAAGAATCTCAAATCTCAAATATATTTTTGGTTACTACATAATTCCATTATTCATACAGTGTAGAAATTAGTGAAAATAAAGAAAAACCCTTGAATGAGTAGGTGTGTCCAAACTTTTGATTGGTGCTGTATATATTTTCATTTTCATTTAATCTTTCATTTTTAAATTATAGGCTACAACATCTATGTGGAAATGTCTGTGTTTGCACATTTATATAATTAGTGCAATTAACACAAATAATTTATAATCAAACTGTATTTCTGTGGCTAGGCTATATAATATTTAAAATCTAATTAATATTCACTTGCAATATTAAACAAAAATATTTGGACTTAAAATTCATGCTTATTATTTTCACTCATATTCTATATTTACCTCAATGAGCATACAGGTGTAGCCTAGACCTAGTGCACTGGTAACGGGCTTTGCTGGTAGTGCATGGTTGTAATAGCCTACAAAGAAGTGCCTATCTGTCCCACAGTAGGTTGACTGTTATGAGTGTCTGTTTGAGTACGTTCTGGGTAGCATAATTTGGAGAATTGTTTGGGGGGGGAATACAAGCTTCACAAAAAAATGAAATTGTTAAAACATTTCTAGACCGTCTGTCTATGGGTAACAGGGTTGACATGTTATGCTCGACCCAACACCACAAAACACCAGAACATAACCAAACAAGAGTATAACCAGCTTACCTGCTTTTACACCATGATGTGACTATTAGATCTAATAAATAATAATACATCTTCAGAAATCACTTTGTCAAAACAACAAAATAACTAGGGCTTTACAATGATGGTGAAAAGTTGGGGTTCAGTGGGTTAAAATCTTCCTAGAAGTCACAGAGGGACATGTGAAAATGCTGGATTTTGGCACTTTAGTAGGTCTTCTTTATTCAAATAAAAAATCACATTTATTCCATTTTCCATGTGGTCTATATTAAAGGGAACTTCGTTTAATATAATAGTCTTTTCAAATGCACTATTGGTGCACAATTTCAACTTAAAATATCAAAGGGACACAAAAGGTAATCTCCAGTTCTGTTTACCAACTCATGTGTTTACACACTTCAGTCTTGTGACTGAATGATGCAAGACTTGTTCTGAGCACACATAGAACTGGCTAGACCTGAGACTAGCAACTTGTTGAGCACAGTAACTATTCATAGGGCCATCAAATAATTTCCTTCCACAAGCTTCCCACAATAAGTTGGGTGAATTTTGGCCCATTCCTCCTGACAGAGCTGGTGTAACTGAGTCAGGTTTGTATGCCTCCTTGCTCGCACACGCTTTTTCAGTTCTGCCCACAAATTTTGTATAGGATTGAGGTCAGGGCTTTGTGATGGCCACTCCAATACCTTGACTTTGTTGGCCTCAAGCCAATTTGCCAAAACTTTGGAAGTATGCTTGGGGTCATTGTCCATTTGGAAGACCCATTTGCGACCAAGCTTTAATTTCCTGACTGATGTCTTGAGATGTTGCTTCAATATATCCACATAATTTTCCTCCCTCATGATGCCATCTATTTTGTGAAGTCCCCTAGTCCCTCCTGCAGCAAAGCACCCCCACAACATGATGCTGCCACCTCTGTGCTTCACTGTTGGGATGGTGTTCTTCGGCTTGCAAGCCTCCCCCTTTTTCCTCCAAACATAACGATGGTCATTATGGCCAAACAGTTCTATTTCATCAGACCAGAGGACATTTCTCCAAAAAGTACGATCTTTGTCCCCATGTGCAGTTGCAAACCGTAGTCTGGCTTTTTTATGGCGGTTTTGGAGCAGTGGCTTCTTCCTTGCTGAGTGGCCTTTCAGGTTATGTCGATATTGGACTCGTTTTACTGTGGATATAGATACTTTTGCACCTGTTTCCTCCAGCATCTTCACAAGGTGCTTTGCTGTTGTTCTGGGATTGATTTGCACTTTTCGCACCAAAGTACGTTCATCTCCAGGAGACAGAACGCGTCTCCTTCCTGAGCAGTTTGATGGCTGCGTGGTCCCATGGTGTTTATACTTGCGTACTATTGTTTGTACAGATGAACGTGGTACCTTCAGGTGTTTGGAAATTGCTCCCAAGGATGAACCAGACTTGTGGAGGTCTACAATCATTTTTTTTGAGGTCCTGGCTGATTTCTTTTGATTTTCCCATGATGTCAAGCAAAGAGGCAGTGAGTTTGAAGGCAGGCCTTGAAATACATCCACAGGTACACCACCAATTGACTCAATTGGCCTATCAGAAGCTTCTGGAATTTTCCAAGCTGTTTAAAGGCACAGTCAACTTAGTGTATGTAAACTTCTGACCCACTGGAAGTGTGACACAGTGAATTATAAGTGAAATAATCTGTCTGTAAACTATTGTTGGAAAAATTACTTGTGTCATGTACAAAGTAGATGTCCTAACCGACTTGCCAAAACTATAGTTTGTTAACAAGACATTTGTGGAGTGGTTGAAAAACGAGTTTTAATGACTCCAACCTAAGTGTATGTAAACTTCCGACTTCAACTGTACAATACCAGTCAAAGGTGTGAGCTATAGACAGTTTTAAAGTCAGTAATAAATTAGTGTTACTGGTAAGAGTGATTCTTAAAAAGGCACAAGACCAAGTACAACGACTGTTACAAATTTATTACGAAACATGTCAAATTCAACACTTCATATTTAAGTTTCCCCTTAACAAAACAAGCCATACAAGCTAAACCATAAAACAGAGAGAAAGAAACCTAAATTATTCAGTAAAATGTTAAAAGATAGGCCATTAAACAAAGAAATACACAGTTCTTCATTGCGTAACCTGAACAAAACAAAGGTCAACCTGTATCAATAACTTAAAACAAATAATAAAATAAACAATTTATAAAGATAACTAGGACAGTCTCTGGTGTTAATGCCAGCATTAATGCCAGCATTAAAGTGACGGGAGAAGCTCAGACAGGGGTACCAGCTAGCTGGGGCTCTGGGGAGTAGGCCTACACATGAAGGGAGAGACGAGAGGAGGACCTGTTCTCCAGGGATTGTAATCAGTTATGTTGGAAATCTAGGCTTTGACACCATCACTAAGTAGGGTATATCATAACTCCAGTGTTTTGGACATTCCTGACCTCATGCACACAGATCACACTATTTACAGATGTAGGATCTTAATTTGATCGCCCTGTTGCAGGATAACTTTCCTGCATGTACAACATTTAAAACGTGTTGTGTATTTGAGATGTATTTCCACTTTGACATTTCAGACTTGATTTTCACTTAAGAAACATTTATCAACCCCTACAAAAATGTCCATTAATTACAATCCACATAGTAATTCACATTTCCTGTTGCTGCAGGATTATTTTCCTGCTGTAGCAAACTGGTTCAAATTATTATCCTACATCTGTAACAAACATTTAAATGAAAAAAAGATTCACAAAATCGTGAAGTAAAAAATACCCAAGATTTCTATTTGTTTTTGGTTGTAGCTGGAGGTAGGCCAGTTAGTTTTTGAGTGTCCAACATGTTTTGTGCACTGACACTTATCAGGTAATCTACACACTGGAGTAGATATCAAACAAACCACTTGAAATAGAGCTCCCAGAATATTGTGAAATACTGTACACATTGTTTAAACATCACAATGGTCTATGGAAGATAACGTAAACATGTTCGTTCCTGTTACCCACATTGGTATGATACCTTGAGATGACCGACTGTGTAAATCTTTGATACACTAAAGCAACACGCTAAGGCCGTACACATTGTTTTTATGAGATGTAAATGCAAAAGAACTGCATCATTAGTGGGATGTGAAACATTATGCAAATATTTGGGATAAAAACATAAGAACCTAACTCAAGGAAATACAATCCCATGCTGTATGAAATTAGAACTTGCTTCGATAGCAAAGTGTGACAACCCACTGCCTCTCCCTCTGTCCACCTAAACCCCATTATTTCTGACCAGCACAACAACATCTTACAACTTGCTGTCTAACGTTTGTCCCTTTACAAAACATAGGCTACTTCCTCCACCTTTCTTCTTTATTCAAATTAAAGCAAATTCATTTTGAATAAAATACTGAGCTGATGCATTACAAATTAATGGGAGAAAACCACAGGTTCATCACTGCTGCTAGACTTGACCATAGAGCTCTCCTTTAATTTCATATGCAGTTTATTGAGCCCCAGACTGTACAATCCATCTCTGTTCAAACTGATTTACATACTGCCTATATTACTTATTTACTGACTCTTGGTCTATTTCATCCCAATATTTCATGACTGGTTGAAACAGTGCTGGATTGCAATCAATGGTTTATATAAACCCTGGATTGCTGATTCTATGTATTGGCCATTGAGAACCTTTGAAGCCACCGGTCAACCATATTGGCACTCCCCAGTAGGAGCAGTCCTCCATAGATGCGTTAAAGGAGTCAATGGAAGGCAGACATTCCATATACCAGATTGGCGCACAGTCAACAAATCTGATCTAACAAAGTGAGTATTCATCAAATCCGTCATTATATATGTATTGTAACAGGTACACAATGTGGTTTCTTAAGTCCGATTTGGATATATTTGTCTGTAGAAATTGTCCCTTTTCAGGTTTAGAAGACGTGACTGCTATATGCTAACTCCTGTTCGTATAAACTGGTGAGAATAGCTAGCATATATAAATATAGCTAGCATACAGAAATATAGCCAGCATACAGAAATCGTTGGTGGTAGTCAAATTCGTTTTTAACTGTAATGCAATTGATTGGTAACGATGACATGAACAAGTGTTGGGGTTGACATCCATAAAAGCGTTATACTCCGATTTTCACCTCAACATAGTGTGAAATACACATATAAACAATAGCCTAAATGTAGGCTATCTTTCCCCCATGGCCCTTTCCCCCACACGTTTCCATGGCAATTCCATTGTTTTGGTCAAGTTCGATTGACCTCTTTACCGCATCTATAGGAATGAATGATTCTACAGTATAAAAAAAAAATGTACGGTCAAAATTACATGTATTTGAGTATTTTTTTGTTGTAGTGGGGACAGTAACATTAGTACTCTCTAAATAAAAGTTTAGAGATTATTCATTTTTTTAATGTTTAACTCACATATAATTTAAAAGTATGCATTAATGTGTCTGTAATAGAATAAATGTGTCAAAAACAAATGTAGACATTAATAAATTCATTTCTATAGCTTCCAAAATCTTTTACAACGGAGAAGGAGTACCAAGATGGCTGCATGGTGGCTTCAATACAGCGCCCCGTGTTAGCCATTCAGGGTTTACACACACCATTTATTGCAATAGAGAGTCTTCAATCTCTTTAAAGATGTTGCTCTCTCTAAACCCCAGTACAGACAACTTCATATGAATGAACTGTTAAAACTGTATTCCTGTAAAGGAAGAGGAAGAAACACTGACAACAGCACAATAGTTGATGAAACTCAAAGATATTCAGATTACCTGAAACATACCAAACAAAACTGGAGGATAAGTTAGTGAGATAATGTTGCTGTGTTCTTGCATAATTTTCAGGGAGATAGATCCCAGAGCTGGATCAAAATGTGCGACAAATCTCTGGAATGAGGCCGCAATGGATCAAAAAAAGAGAAAGTTACTGCTTAGACGTTACAAACTCTGATCTGGATGAAACGTGAAATAAAGAGAATAATTTAAAAAGCAATGCAGAGGAGATAGCCTCTTTGCCTCAACTTCCAAAGAGCGAGCTCAGAGACACTGACCTCATTGTGCGCTATGTGCTGCTAGAGTCATGTTCAAAGACTGTTAAAATATGCTGCTAACATGGAGGAGACAGGAAGACAGAAAGCGCTGAGGATGATAGACCTTCCTCATCCGGCAAATCAACAGTCTCTTTGTAAAAGTAACTTTTTTTAACACAACTTTACATATTCTACTGATATCCCATACGATAGCATAAAGACATACAAATACAGTATTTATATATAGAGAAAAGAAATAAAAAAGTAAACATCATGACTTTCACACAAAACATGAATAAAATAATAAAAAATACAATTTCATTAAAATAGTGCTATAATATGATAAATTATAGCTGTTAAGCAATCTTTTATAGTCCTTTATAAATACAAAATAAATAGGTGATTGATTGGTAACTATTTGTACTTGAAGGTGCTATCTGGAACATAAAATGGTTATTTTTTTAACCCTTTCTGGTACTAGATAGAACCCTTTTGGTTCCAGGTAGAACCCTTCCCACAGAGGGTTCTACATGAAAACAAAAATGGTTCCACCTGGAATCAAAAATGGTTCTTCTACCTGGAACCAAAAAAGGCCTATTTCCAAACTACAGTTGCTACATTCATTTTTGGACATATAAACTACTTGGCCAAAAGTATGTGGACACCCTTCATATTAGTGGATTTGGCTGTGTGGACTGCACACAGCCATGTGCAATCTTCATAGACAAACATTGGTAGTAGAATGGCCCGTACCGAAGAGCTCAGTGACTTCAAACATGGAACTGTCATAGGATGCCAACTTCCCAACAAGTCAGTTCGTACAATTTCTAGAGCTGCCCCGGTCAACTGCAACTGCTGTTATTGTGAAGTGGAAATGTCTAGGAACAACAACGGCTCAGCCACAAAGTGGTAGGCCACACAAGCTCACAGAACAGGACCGGCGAGTGCTGAATCACACTTCACCATCTGCCAGTCCGAAGGACAAATCTGGGTTTGGTGGATGCCAGGAGAATGCTACCTTCCCGAATAAATAGTGCCAGGAATAATGGTCTGGGGCTGTTGTTCATGGTTTGGGCTAGGCTCCTTAGTTCCAGTGAAGGGAAATCTTAACCCTACAGCGTACAATGACATTCTAGACGATTCTGTGCATCCAACTTTGTAGCAAAAGTTTGTGGAAGGCCCTTACCTGTTTCAGCATGACAATAACCCCGTGCACAAAGCGAGGTCCATATAGAAATGGTTTGTCGAGATCGATGTGGAAGAACTTGACTGGCCTGCACAGAGCCCTGACCTCAACTCCATCGAACACCTTTGGGATGAATTAGAACGCCGACTGCGAGCCAGGCCTAATCGCCCAATATCAGTGCCCGACCTCACTAATGCTTTTGTGGCTGAGTGGAAACAAAGTCCTCGCAGCAATGTTCCAACATCTAGTGGAAAGCCTTCCCAGGAGAGTGGAGGCTGTTATAGCAGCAAAGGGGGGACCAACTCCATATTAATGCCCATGATGTTGGAATGAGATGTTTGATAAGCAGGTGTCCACATACTTTAGGTTATGTAGTGAAAATGAATGATACATACCCATTGATTCTTGAAAAATGTAATTTATAAATGCCTCATAAGCTTAGTTCAACTGTCGTACCGCATCAGAACCCAAAATATAACTCACTGGGCACAGACGTCAATTCAAAGTCTATTCCACGTTGTTTCAATGTAATTTAATTGAAATTATGTTGAAACAACATTGATTTAATCAGTATGTGCCCAGTGGGAAGCTTGTTTTACTCCAATGTTTCAAAACAAAATAAATGTAAACAAAGACTATATAGCATCAAAACATGGTTAAAACTATAATTTTGATATTATGGATAGTCAGTCCTTGCATCCATAGCTCTGTCTATGAATTTGAGAGTGGTTACATTTCTCCAGCCCCATCCCTCAGCTTTTTACCGAAACAGGGGCAGGGTGGACGCTTTGTTATTGTTTCAACTTCTGATTGCCGCTTTAATAAGTAATTATCAATAGATTAGAATTTAGCGTGAAATACATTTATGCTCAGTGCTCCTCAGGTGCTACCTGATTTGAAACAAACTTTATGGGAAACAATAAGGAAGATGGAAGAAGATATTTGGAATTATTAGAAATGTAACAATTTAGGAAGAATATGTAATTATTTAAGAACAAATGTGTTCCATTTAATCACCCAGTAATTTCCTATTTATAAAGCATTGTAAAAGAAAGTGCTGCCGAAATAGCTTGCATAGAGGGACAAAAGAAAACATAGGTAGGCAGGTGCTCCATGCATACAGAAGGCAATGTGGGTACTAAACTGAATGTATCAGATAGTGCAAAACCCACCAGAAGACAAGGAGGTTTGGGTCGATCCCCTTACACCACACTTAAAAATGGACACCCACCTCACCCATTCCCTTCTTAAAATTAAAAAGGGCCCCACCCCCACCCACCCCCAAATCCCTAGAAATGTGGACTTTGGTCTCTCCAGTTAACAGCTTGGTGACAGGGTGTGAGATTGGCATAGTACGATGGACAGGTCACCCTGACCCCACCCTCTGCGTCTCTCTGGCCTCTAGCGCATCTTGTGATCATCAGCGTTGTTGCCCATGTTGGTGCCAGGGCTGGGGTCCTGCTGTCGCCTGGGCTGTTGGCACAGGGAGAGAGAGATGGAGGGAGGGGGAGGGGGGGCAGATTTAATATAGCACACAATATCATGAGTGTGTGTGTGTAATGTGTTGAGAATGGCCTTAGATGGGGCAAAAGTGAGTGCAGTATATGTCATACAGTATATTCGGCAGAGGGCACCAGAGAGCTTCCAGCTGAGGCTAAAAATTGATTTTCTTTTTTGGGCCGAATAGCAGACAGTCAGTAGTCGTTGGGGAAGTCTTCAACATAGCATGCTTTAAAAATAAAAAATGACTCGTCTGCCTGTCACAGATACATATGTTTATGTGTCTGCGTCTACATCTCTCCCAACATAGATATCTGTGAAACAGACGGACAGACAGGCAGACAGACAGGCAGACAGAGGGAGAAAGCAGACGCTGGTCTCTCAGCTGAAATGGCATGTAGTCGTCATCCAAATGACTCACCATAATAGCTCCTTCTAACCCTGGTTCAGTCTACTACTTTAATCCTAAATGAGACACTGATGCTCATCCATTCTTCCACTTCAGAATCATAAATGTAAATAGAGTGTCTTCAAAACAATTAATAGCCCTATAGTTAAATATATAGAATTTAAGAAGATTTTTATGAACTAGCCGAACAAAGTTTTACTCAGTAGTTGCAGAGTGATTTTGACAACAACAAACACACATATGCATGGGCACACACACAAACACACATATGCATGGGCACACACACAAACACACATATGCATGGGCACACACACAAACACACATATGCATGGGCACACACACAAACACACATATGCATGGGAACACACACAAACACACATATGCATGGGCACACACACAAACACACATATGCATGGGCACACACACAAACACACATATGCATGGGAACACACACAAACACACATATGCATGGGCACACACACAAACACACATATGCATGGGCACACACACAAACACACATATGCATGGGAACACACACAAACACACATATGCATGGGCACACACACAAACACACATATGCATGGGCACACACACAAACACACATACACACGAATGCTTCTGCCTTAGTTATCACTCATATTCACCCAGATTACAAACGGAAGGCGTCAGAGCTGTCCTTGAGTCAGTGAGCCAAATACACCAGTTACGGTTTGGTAACGGTTGAAGAAAAAACATTGTCTCAGGCCACACACCATGCAATGTGAACAGGACCAACCTCCAAAACAAGCAGAGTTAAGGAGTAATATAAAGAAACATCAGGAAGGATTCAACTTTTTATCATGATTTGAAACATGGACTCAATACGTGATAATATACTGTATGAAGTGCAGCAACTACTCTACAGACAAAGGATTATTCTTTTGAGGAGAAGCGTTACAGTAAGCCTCAGCCCTGAGTGGAGTGCTGTCGTAGTTACAGGGGGAGTGGGGGTTGCTGGAGAGGAGAGGACAAGCACAGTGATCGATCATTGAGCCAGCCGGCAGAGCGCTAGCCTGTACCACAAGTCAATAGAGCTGAGATTAGGCAGGGTAGACAGGGATCCTAATAAAAATCAATACTAATGCTATATTAATACTTTTACTGGCAGCACATCATTCATCCTCTAACTCCACCAGCAGAATGGGGCCTAATGAACACTGGACCATTTATTCTGCATCCATCTTATCTTCATCAATCATCTAGATGGCCATCACTGTCCTGTCCTGAATCGCTCTCACACACGCACACACGCACACGCACACACACAGGAAAAACATAAAACCTGGACAATATTCATTATACATATTCATTATACAGTGATCAAAACAAGTACAGGCCACACAGCAGAGGAATTAACCTTATATGCTGTACTTAGACATACATACTCAAGAGCTGACACTGATATCCCTGCTAGAGAAGAGCTGTGATTTCTGAACTAAATGACAGGTTTATAAACCCTTAAGAGGCCTCCCAGCTACCACTGATGGCAGACTGTCATTGTGCTGTTGGCCTTGAGTTATAGTGGACTGAGTATAAGTTCAGACCACAGAAATGTAACGGCTGAATGTACTCAAGAGCCAGGCGCCCATATCACATAAAAACAGGGTCCTGATGTCCAAATGCAAATCTTTATCTAAAATAAAACCAACAATATCATCTGTCTCCTTCCCTGAGAGGACAACAGAGCAAAGGGATTCACTAATTAAAGAAATCGCTAAATACTACAGTCCAATCAGAAAATTCTGGAGATGACAGCAGTTTATGAGATGACATACTGTAACTTGGATTAAAAAAAACATTTAAATGTAATGAAAATGATTAGGGGGTTTCATGTTTCCACCACAGTCAGTATTTGAGAATGAAACACATGGAAAGTCTTCCGTTACAATACAGTATATGTCATACGTTGACCATGTATGCACACCTTCCACACACTGTTCTGTTTGAGACTCCTCCAGGCTCGATGTCAGTAGAGAAAATAATTATATGTTATTTTTCTTTGACCAATACATAATATCTCCATAAAGAGCATTGCCTTATAGATTTTCAGAAGAAAAGAGACAATTCTTCCTGAGGGAGCTGGAAGGTATGTTTCTGAGGTAAGAAATACTAGATGTGAACATGAAAGCCCTGCTTCAGATCTCCCTCCCTTCCTCTCCCTCATCATGTGCTGCCAAGCTGTGGCAGATATGTCCCAGCAGGCCTTGCAGCGTACTCCTCCGGCAGCAGGGTGAGGGTGGGTGGTGTGTGTGTGGAGGTCTGTTCTCCATTAGGCACTGGGGGAAAGTGTGTGTGGGGGGTCTGTCTTCCAGTCTTCCAGCTTATACCCTGGTAGGATGTCCTGACCTGCACACGTCCCACTATCATAAAATGCATAAAAAAATCCATAAAGCATATTCATATGACTGACCCAGAGACAGTTTATGGGGGATGAGAGGGAAGGAACCCACATTATCACTAAGCATTCATTACACAGTGTGTTAACAGATACAGTTCATATGTAACTTTCTTTCTCTCTCTGTCATTCACTCATTCTCTCTCTCTGCACATGCAGGCACTAAAACAGGCAGACTCAGATACTTCAAATTGTTCACATACATGCACATGCTCTCGTGTTGATTCACAAACACACTCACACAGTCAACACACAGGGTTTAGTGCATGACAGAGGGACATTGAAAAGCAAAGAAGACAGACCCTGGTCCTTGAATGCCATCAGTCCCAGATTTTTGATGCCACAGGGTCCTAAAAAAACACAATTTGGTTTTCATCTTAGAGGGGTTGCATTTAGGGTCTGTGTGTTCTAATCATGAATAAACTCTTCATGCACTAAACCTACATACCATAAAATGCTTTAAGATGAAATACAAACACACACACACACACACACACACACACACACACACACACACACACACACACACACACACACACACACACACACACACACACACACACACACACACACACACACACACACACACACACACACACACACACACACACACACACACACAACCTCTTAGACAAACACACAATGAGTTCATGATTGTGTTAATGGTAAATATAAAAAACTAAATGGGTTATTCACACAATAAGAGTTCTCATGGTAACAAACACACAGGGGACACAACCAATCATCATATTCCAACAACACTTCTTAGCGTTAGCAGTGATCATGTGACTAGGGGGGACATCACCACCCCATCCAGGCCTGTCAGTCAGTCCAGCCCATCTCACCTCCAGGTCCTCTCGGTGCGAGCGGTCTCTGTCCTCAAAGTCCCGGGTCCTCCTACGCGACTCCTCAAAGGATGCTAGCGCCAGGGCATCCTCATGCTGAACACACACAGAGTGGGAGAGACACACAGAGACACACAGTTTGTTTGGACTGGTGAGTGGGTGTTTTGTTTGTATATGGATAGGGGTAGGGGCGCAACCTGCTTAGTTGAGTTTTAGTTAAGTCATTCAAAAGTAGTTTGTCTAGAGGTGTATGTCAATGTGTGTATATACTGTAGCCAATTGTTCTATCTAGTTGTGTGTTTTGTGTTGGTGTGGTTGGAGACCAGGGTGTGTAATGTAATGGTATGATACAGTACCTGTGCTCTCTCCTCATCGAACTCCAGACAGCCCATCCCATCCAAGCGCTGCAGGTCTATGCAGCCCTTCCAGATCACACACACTCCATTCAGGATCATAGGGGCCTTGAGGTACACCTGCAGACAGACCACACAGACACAACAATGCTCTGGCTCAAACATCGAGGAAAACATACACTTCAGAATGAATGCACAGACCTTGATACATTACTCAACCACAGTCATTGTGGCTCACTTTCAACCACTCAGATAAAAGTAGTAAGGTTTTCTCAAATACAGGGTCACCCAGTTCACTATCAGAGACACATGTCTGTGTCTGTCCTCTCCCACTCAATCTAAGGCCCAGTGGAGAGGTTAGAGGGATGGGGATTGGAAGGCGAAATAGGACAGTGGTTAGCCCCCCCCCCACATACATACACTAACATTTTCACTTTCTCTCTCTTCCCGTCTCACCTCAGGCCCAGCCAAGGCACAGAGTAGCACACTGAGAGGTTTGCTTCCTGCCATGTTGCTGTTTATTTATAAAGGCTGCTGTAGGATGGAGAAATAAAAAACCAAGGCTCTCCTATGACAGATCAGAAAATCCTGACTTTATTTATACAAATTAGTGCGTGCGTATACATTAATACATTAATTAAGTATGTGAATATCCATAATAGAAGGAGGAAGAGAGAGAGAGAGATAGAGGGAAGGAGGGAGAGAGACGTAGAGAGGGAAACAGGGAGAGGGGGGAGAGAGAGAGTGACAGAGAAAGAGGGAGAGAGACGGATTTGGGAGAGGGAGTGTATATGTATAGGACTCCTTACCAGAGAGTGGGAAAGAGTAATGCATAGTTTTTACCAACAAGGAATTTGGCAGGAGAAGTCCCAACCCCCTTCATTTTCAATGAGGGCATGCAGAGAAATGTGAAAGGGATTGTGGGAAGGTGAATGGCGAGATCTCTGCTAGTGGAGTGGTAGAAAAAGATGAGCTCTGCTCTACTTTATGCAAATTGCAAGCGGAGTGAAGCGTTGCCAAGACGAGGTGCCACTTCTGGTCAAAACCCACTGTGAGAGGTTTTAGTGTATGGCTGTCTGTTTGGCTTAGGGCCATAGAAATATCACATCCCTGAGACTCTGGAATTCAGTCCCAGACAAAAGCGTGCAGTCTGTCAGTCTGTGGGGTGATGTTTATTTCTGTAGATGGGAGTATAGGGCAGGAGGAAGAGAGGGGAGGTGGCTTTGGCTATAAACACGTATAACCTCTTTCAGACATACTCACACACACGCAAACCTAATCACTCTGAAACACAAACACCGATCCTAGCCATAAACACGAACCACTTATTTATTTCACAGGATAGCCAAGTTCACAGTGTCAGGAGAGTCTAGCACCTAGCCTCTGTCCTCTCCGCTTCTATTCTTCCAACTCTTTGTCATCGCACCACTCCCACATCAATCCTGACTCTCCATCCAAACGATAATTCTTCCTCGCTGGCAACTTACTCTCTTCCTTCATCACCATCTTCTCCATCTGTACTCCCTCCCCTCTCTATTAGGTCCACACCTCACACATCAGGCTCTTTACTGGGGTTCCATTAGGGCTGGGCGATGTGGCAAAAATATTATATCATGGTATTTTTCAAATTTTTGACGGTATTTTATGTTGTTTTTTTATAATAAAAGTTCAAAATTTGCTTTATGAGTAGTACGTGACCCTAGGGTGGCAACACATATTCTCAGTGATTTCAATGGGTCTTTCTCCGTTCTGATTGTTTTATACTGTTCAATTCAACTTCAACCTAAAAGTATTTCCTGCATTTCCATCAATTTCTGCATTTCCTGCACTCATATGAGATCATTTCCACACTGCCACGATATGGGCAAAAATACTAGGCCTTATTTTTAACCAAATGTTGCAATTGCGATTTAGATCAAAACCCTTGGGTGAACTTTTGGAATCATGGAAATACAATGTTTATTATAATTCTATAGTAAGAATATAAATAATAGTGGGCACTTTGATTACAGTGTTGTTTGACATGACAACGAATGAAAATGCCATGGATGAGTTATTGTGACAGGTTAGGAACCAAAGTAATGTGCAGTGTTTCCTAGGAGACCCTATAATCTTTGACAACATTACATCTTTATTCAAATAGCCACATATTCATGTCTATTCCTCTTTGATTTAGAAGATACTGCTGCACAAACAACATGCTGATTTAAGCCTCCACCAGTACTGGTATCAGGCTGTATTAGCTAGCTACGTTTGCTCTGACTCAGTACTTTTATTAGCTAGTTAGCGAGCGATTAGCATTAGTGGCTAACACGATTTAGCTTAATTTGCTAAGAAAATACAAACTAGGTGTTTGCAGATGTAAGAAACACAAACTAATATTGTAATTATAGAACACTTGTGGATTTATATTGATCAAAGTGGAAACAACATCGTTGTCAACATTGATGCATGTGCTGTATTGACCATGCAGACTATGAAAGTGTCTCGTGGTCAAGCAACAACAAATGCGCTCCTTGAGTGACAGTGGGTGGGGCTAGGTCTGTGTGGAAAGCGGCGTGGAGAGAGATGACTCAAGTAGCGGAGTAAACTATAAAAATGGACGTTACACACGGCGTATTACATTTAACAAACACAACATTAAAATACCGGTATAGAAGGTAAAATAAAAACCCAAACCGGTCTGTGCATAAATACCGGTATATAGCTGTTTCATTACAATACGGTATACCGCCCAGCCCTAGGTTCCATTACAAAAAGTGTTCACATTTTCCACTGAACACAAGGGATATAGAGAAAACTAAGCCCATTCCAACCTTCTCTGAAAGCAATGAATCCATTTACACAGGGTGGTTCTTTAATTTGTCAGAGGCAAAGTGAAATCTTTAACTATCAACTGAATAGATCTAGTACACAAGGTGCACCTAATACACACTACACTACACTACAACACAGTGTTTGACAAAGACACATAGGCTACAAGTATAACAAATAATGCATGGACAAGAATGAATGTGAAAACTGCACCACAGCACATGCACATGGTTATACGTGATATAACATTTCCAAGGACTTAAATGTGCACCATAAGTGGTTCTGAGAATCCATATACCATGGGGCAGTGAGTTTAAAATAAACAGAAGATGAATGTCTGCATACATACGGTATATTTTTATCATTTTGGACCTCTCCACCTTTTTTGCCCTCCACCGGCCAACTTAAACAGAGCTTCCCCCCAACCAATACAGTCCTTTTAGCCATCAATAACACATTTAAACAGTTTGTCTCAGGTCCTTCCAGAAGGAAAATTCATGACTCTATCAGGCTAAACACACAGTTTTTATTGGGGGGATGCCAACAATGCAGACATACGAGAAAAGCAGCTCCACTCAACCCCCCCCCCTTTCCCCCAGGTTATTTTGAGGCGGTAATACAGTATATACTATGTACAGTGCATTTGGAAAGTATTCAGACCGCTTCACTTTTTCCACATTTTATTACATTACACCCTTATTCTAAAATGGATTAAATAAAAAAAATACTTGTCAATCTACACAAAATACCCCATAATGACAAAAAGAAAACAGGTTTTGGATTTCTTTGCAAATGTATTACAAATAAAAATCAGAAATACCTAATTTACATAAGTATTCAGACCCTTTGCTATAAGACTCGAAATTGAGCTCAGGTGCATCCTGTTTCCATTGATCATCCTTGAGATGTTTCTACAACTTGCTTGGAGTCCACTTGTGGAAAATTCAATTGATTGGACATGATTTGGAAAGGCACACACCTGTCTATATAAGGTCCTACAGTTGACAGTGCATGTCAGAGCAAAAACCAAGCCATGAGGTTGAATTGGCCGTAGAGCTCCGAGACAGGATTGTGTCGGGGCACAGATCTGGGGAAGTGTAGCAAAAAATGTCTTCAGCATTGAAGGTCCCCAAGAACACGGTGGCCTTCATCATTCTTAAATGGAAGAAGTTTGGAATCACCAAGACTCTTCCGAGAGCTGGCCACCCGCCAAACTGAGCAATCAGGGGAGAAGGGCCATGGTCAGGGAGGTGACCAAGAACCCGATGGTCACTCTGACAGAGCTCCATAGTTCCTCTGTGGGGATGGGAGAACCTTCCAGAAGGACAACCATCTCTGCAGCAATCCACCAATCAGGCCTTTATGCTTGAGTGGCCAGACGGAATCCACTTCTCAGTGAAAGGCACATGACAGCTCGCTTGGAGTTTGCCAAAAGGCATCTACAGGACTCTGACCATGAGAAACAAGATTCTCTGGTCTGTTGAAACCAAGATTGAACTCTTTGTCCTGAATACTAAGCGTCACGTCTGGAGGAAACCTGGCACCATCCCTACGGTGAAGCATGGTGGTGGCAGCATCATACTGGGGGATATGTTTCAGTGGCAGGGACTGGGAGACTAGTCAGGATCGAGGGAAAGATGAATGGAGCAAAGTACAGAGAGATTCTTGATGAAAACCTGCTCCAGAGCGCTCAGGACCTCGGACTGGGGCAAAGGTTTTCCTTCCATCAGGACAATGACACTAAGCACACAGCCAAGACAATGCAGGAGTGGCTTCGGGACAAGTCTCTGAATGTTCTTGAGTGGCCCAGCCAGAGCCCGGACTTGAACCCGATTGGACATCTCTGGAGAGACCTGAAACTAGCTGTGCAGCGACGCTCCCCATCCAACCTGACAGAGCTTGAGAGGATCTGCAGAGAAGAATGTGAGAAATTCCCCAAATACAGGTGTACCAAGCTTGTAGCGTCATACCCAAGAAGACTCAAGGCTGTAATCGCTGCCAAAGGTGCTACAACAAAGTACCGAGTAAAGGGTCTGAATACTTATGTAAATGTGATATTTCTGTTTTTTAGTTTTAATAAATTTACAAAATAATCTAAAAACCTGTTTTTGCTTTGTCATTATGGGATATTGTGTGTAGATTGATGAGTGAAAAAAATTATTTCATCCATTTTAGAATAAGGCTGTAACGTAACAAAACGTTAAAAAAGTCAAGGGGTCTAAATACTTTCCAAATGCACTGTATACATACAGACATACACTATATGGCCAAAAGTATGTGGACAGGTGTATAAAAACGAGCACACAGCCATGCAATCTCCATAGATAAACATTGTCAGTGAATGGCCCGTACTGAAGAGCTCAGTGACTTTCAGCGTGGCACCGTCAAGTCAGTTTGTCAAATTTTTGCTCGGATAGAGCTACCCTGGTCAACTGTTATTGTGAAGTGGAAACGTCTAGGACCAAGAAGTAGGCCACACATGCTCACAGAACGGGACCGCAGAGTGCTGAAAAATTGTCTGTCCTCTGTTGCAACACTCATTGCCGAGTTCCAAACTGCCTCTGGAAGCAACGTCAGCACAATAACTGTTCGTCGGGAGCTTCATGAAATTAGTTTCCGTGGCCGAGCAGCCGCACACAAGCCTAAGATCACCATGCGCAATGCAAAGCGTCGGCTGGAGTGGTGTAAAGCTCACCACAATTGGAGCAGTGGAAACGAGTTCTCTGGAGTGATAAATCACGCTACCTGCCCCAATGCATAGTGCCATCTGTAAAGTTTGGTGGAGGAGGAATAATGGTCTGGGGCTGTTTTTCATAGTTCGAGCTTGGCCCTTAGTTCCAGTAAAGGGATCTTAACGCTACAGCGTACAATGACATTCTAGACGATTCAGTGCTTCCAACTTTGTGGCAACAGTTTGGGGAAGGCCCTTTCCTGTTTCAGCATGACAATGCCCCCGTGCACAAAGCGAGGTCCATATAGAAATGGTTTGTCGATACAGTGGAGCTGCTCAACTATCCACTCTCACAAAAACAGGGCACTGTGTTTAAGAGGAAGGTCTAAGTGATATCAGAGAAAATCTGTTCTAGCTATATATAGTGTTTACATACAGCATATTATCAGTGATTTGATGTGTGTGAACTGATCTCTGATTTACTGCTTCACACTAACCCTATTGGGCTTGAGTGGAGCCAGACCATGTAGTTTAGAGAGAGAGGGGAAAGTGATGGGGAGGGGGGCAGATTGAGTGGAGTTGAGCTGAGGTGGTGTTGGAGTGATTTATGGCCTGTTGAGTGTTCACTGGTGTCTTGGAGAGAGAATTTGCACAGAGTGACACACAGGGAGGAGGGAGGCTGGAGGTAACATAGTGGTTTATCGGTTGGGTAAGGCTACATAGTTAACCTACCTAGTTAATCTACTTTATCATAGACATAATGGCCATAGACAGTGTCACACCCTGATCTGTTCCACCTGTCCTCTTTATTGTCTCCACCCCCTCCAGGTGTTGCTTATTTTCCCCAGTGTATTTATCCCTGTGTTTCCTGTCTCTCTGTGCCAGTTCGTCTTGTATGTCCAAACCTACCAGCGGGTTTTCCCATTTTCCTACTTTGCCTTTTCTCCTTTTTCTAGTCCTCCCGGTTTTGACCCTTGCCTGTTCTGGACTCTGTTTCTGCCTGCCCTGACCTCGAGCCTGCCTGCCACTCTGTACCTCCTGGACTCTGATCTGGTTATGACCTTTTGCCTGTCCACAACCATTCTCTTGCCTATTCCCTTTGGATTTATTAAACATCTTAAACTCCAACCATCTGCCTCCTGTGTCTGCATTTGGGTCTTGCATAGTGTCATGATACAGAGGGGGGAGGATGGAGAAATGGAAAAGAGAAAGAAAAATAGCTACAATCATTTTTACAGTAAAATAGAGACAGACAGAGATGTGTGGTGCAACAAGTTTGGAGGGAGGTGGAGGCTGCCTGCTCAGAGGGAGGCAGTAGATGCCTGCAGGGTGGGACTGGTTTAGGGGATAACACACAGAGGATCAGTGTGTTTGTGAAGACGGGTGTGTGTGTGTGTGTGTGTGTGTGTGTGTGTGAGAGAGAGAGAGCTTGCTTTGGCAATATTGACATATGTTTCCCATGCAGATAGAGCCCCTTGAATTTAATTGAATTGAGAGTGTGAGAGAGAGAGATGGGGTGGGGGTTAATACTGGGATTCAATTCATTGGAAGCTGTTGATTCCTAGAGCCAAAACAATCCTGATCTTCTCTTTGAGACATTATTTGCTCATAAATGCCCAGAGGTACCGGACATCCATTTAGATACGCTCCTGTCCGTCTCAGTCTTTGAAAAATGCTTTAAATAAGTGCAGGTAAGTGAATACAATGCTTTGTATAAGCATTCCATATATTCCTCAACAGCACAGCTCAAATGTGCCTTTTACCTTGGCTCTGGTCGTTATGTACACTATGTGTTTATAGCCAAGACTACCCAGACTCTGTGATAATAAAGTATGTGTTATGTACGATATGTGTTTATAGTCAAGACTACCCAGACTCTGTGATAATAAAGTATGTGTTATGTACGATATGTGTTTATAGTCAAGACTACCCAGACTCTGTGATAATAAAGTATGTGTTATGTACGATATGTGTTTATAGTCAAGACTACCCAGACTCTGTGATAATAAAGTATGTGTTATGTACGATATGTGTTTATAGTCAAGACTACCCAGACTCTGTGATAATAAAGTATGTGTTATGTACGATATGTGTTTATAGTCAAGACTACCCAGACTCTGTGATAATAAAGTATGTGTTATGTACGATATGTGTTTATAGTCAAGACTACCCAGACTCTGTGATAATAAAGCTACACAAGACCACTACAAATAAGAAGCACAAATGAATGTGCTCATGAACAAACAACATGGGCACATTCTCTGCACACAAAGCCCTATACGATTAACAAGCTCAAACACACAGGAAATAAGGCAAAGCTGAGACAGAGGTCTGAACATGTCTGTCTCTAGTGCTTGAATGTATACACTGAGAGGTGCTGAGATACATGGTAGATATGCAGACTTAATGAGATACATTGACTCACACTCTAGGCAGTATGTCTGAGAGGAGAGGGAGGTGTGGACTAGCCAAAACACGGCCAGAGTAGTCATAATGGAGCCTTCAGACCAGAGAATGTAGTAACACACTTTCACACGCCATGTGTCTGTTAAGGCTATACTGTATAAGTCCCTCCCCAATCAACCACTCCCAAAGTATAGAAAGCAGGAAGTAGAAGACAGACGTGTCACCCTGTGTGACATCCTGCTTCCAACGATGCAGTTCTCTACAAAGTAAGACAGAAGAGACAGACTCGAAGCAGATGTCATATGCTCCAGCAATGGGGAAGTGATCATTTATAAATTCATCCAATTACAGCAACCCAGGAGAGTGGGGTGCACCCCTCATCTATCTATTTCAGAGACATTAAAGGTGTGTGTGCGTGTGTGTGTGTGTGTGCCTGTATACCATTGCCCGATGTTTAGACGCTGTCAGACATACACCGAGGTCAACAAATCGGCAGCTTTACGGCTGGGGAAAGCAGTATTTCTATCTAGATAAACAAATGATCAGGAATAAATTAGAAATGAGAACACAAACACACACGCAGTGTAAGATGTGGATTCTGGTGAAGTTTGTTTTTTCTGTCAGATACATGCCCAGTCCCACGTTCCTGCATTTCTTTAGAGGCTATTTCTAGCAAGCCTCAAACAGGGGCTTCATTTACGAGAGGGCCAAGCCCAGACCTTCCCATGCTGCACTTGGGCGAGGCGGGGGAGCCTCTCGGCTCTCAGATTGGAGTCGGCTCAGTGTGCTCAGCCCTCAGCCCAGACTCAGCAGCGTCTAAAGGCAGAACAAAAACTCCTCCAGTCGTTACAAAAGCACTGCTGAAATGACTTCCACATCTGTAAGAAACTGTATGGCTTTTAAAAAGCACGACTACTTGGAGAGGGAAAAATTTAGACGGGAGCGCAGAAACGATCTAACCACAAACTTCCTCTTCAGAAATAAATGTCAACCCCCACATCCCCCACACCCCAGTGACTAACACACGATCACACACACACACACACACACACACACACACACACACACACACACACACACACACACACACACACACACACACACACACACACACACACACACACACACACACACACACACACACACACACACACACACACACAGCATACCAAATAGGTACATTGTGAATAAAAGTGGCAAAGAACTTGAATTGATGAAACACTCAAGTCTAAATAGGGCAGTTATTGGATATGCAATACTGGGTCCAATGATGTCACCATGGCAGAGTCTAACTAACTCAGCAGAACCTAAACCATGAGGACAAAGATAGGAACACAAATATAAAACCCCTGGTTGAGACTACAGACTCTGGCTAGAGAGGTCCATTGTCCACAGATCCACAAAGGAAATGAAACCATCACAGCCATGATTTGTGAGCAGCACCAACTCTGGTCCAAGTACCTCCATAAAGATGGCCGAAAAGACTGAGAAGAGCACCCTTGACCTTTAAAACACAAGAGAGATCCTATGCAGGACCAGGATCTTTGGCTTTTCAGAAATGCAATACACAGAGCCACAGGGAGGGATTTGTTGTATTTTGTATTTGTTTTACCTTTATTTAACAAGGCAAGTCAGTTAAGAACAAATTATTATTTGCAATGACGGCCTACCCCGACCAAACCCGGACGACGCTGGGCCTATTGTGCGCCGCCCTATGGGACTCCCAATCACAGCCAGTTGTGATACAGCCTAGATGACACAGTAAACTACTGTAAAGTCTCAAAGTTAAGTATGGATTTGACCAACATTCTGCTGTGGTCTAAGCAACAGTATTATATTAGAAAAGCACACAAGGAGTGGTGCTGTATACTGTCCTGTGGTCAGTGTGGTGTCCCTGCCCTGGCCAGCCCTGGGAGACACTGACCCCATCCCAGGTCAGCTCCACTCCACTGGGGCACTCCTCCCCTCCCTCCCCTCTACAACCCAACCCCAACTGGCCTGAGGCTGAGCCGTCCTCCCATCCCATCCATCCATCCTCCCATCCCATCCATCCTCCCATCCCATCCATCCCAGCCACCCTCAGTCTCTCTGTGAGTCTCTGAGCTTTAAGAGCAGTTGCACAACATTCATGCTCTTAGGGAACGCCTTAGATTTGAGGAAAAAAAACAGCAGATGAAGGAATGTAGGAACTGGAGCTCAATCACTCAACATCACACAGCAGGACAGTAAGACGGGTGGGCGTCCATATTTCGGAGGCCTTGTTTTGCACTTGACAATAGCAATCATGTTGGGGTACAACAGGACACTAGTATACTCGGATGAGAGTGGAGGATAGCCGGTCTCTTTCAGGCTGTGCACACGGTTGTTTGCAGAGCCTTGGCACAGGGCCTGGCAACAAGCATGACGCAGCCGAGCCACTGGCACAGGGCTCCTCATTTAGACACGTGCCAAAGGCTCGTCAGCAGATCTGGGTGCTCTCAGAGTAAAATAAAAGCACTTCAGAGAGAAGGAGAAAGAAGGAGAGCAGGGCTGCAGTCCCAGCCACAGGGGGCAGAGAGAGCAGTGAGCCCGCACACAGAGGACCATTGTCCTCACACACCTCGTGGGTGCTAGTTTGTGTGAATGTGTCTGTGTGTGTCTGTGTCTGTGTCTGTGTCTGTGTCTGTGTCTGTGTCTGTGTCTGTGTCTGTGTCTGTGTGTGTGTGTGTGTGTGTGTGTATGAGTGAGTGAGTTTTTTAAATATTTTTTTTATATTTTTATTTAACCTTTATTTAACCAGGTAGGCTAGTTGAGAACAAGTTCTCATTTGCAACTGCGACCTGGCCAAGATAAAGCATAGCAGTGTGAACAGACAACAACACAGAGTTATACATGGAGTAAACAATAAACAAGTCAATAACATGGTAGAAAAAAAAGAGAATCTATATACAATGTGTGCAAAAGGCATGAGGAGGTAGGCAATAAATCGAATAATTACAATTTAGCAGATTAACACTGGAGTGATAAATCATCAGATGATCATGTGCAAGTAGAGATACTGGTGTGCAAAAGAGCAGAAAAGTAAATAAATAAAAGCAGTATGGGGGGTGAGGTAGGTAAATTGGGTGGGCTATATACCGATGGACTATGTACAGCTGCAGCGATCGGTTAGCTGCTCGGATAGCAGATGTTTAAAGTTGTTGAGGGAGATAAAAGTCTCCAACTTCAGAGATTTTTGCAATTCGTTCCAGTCGCAGGCAGCAAAGAACTGGAAGGAAAGGCGTCCAAATGAGGTTTTGGCTTTAGGGATGATCAGTGAGATACACCTGCTGGAGCGCGTGCTACGGGTGGGTGTAGCCATCGTGACCAGTGAACTGAGATAAGGCGGCACTTTACCTAGCATAGCCTTGTAGATGACCTGGAGCCAGTGGGTCTGACGACGAACATGTAGCGAGGGCCAGCCGACTAGGGCATACAGGTCGCAGTGGTGGGTCGTATAAGGTGCTTTATTAACAAAACGGATGGCACTGTGATAAACTGCATCCAGTTTGCTGAGTAGAGTATTGGAAGCTATTTTGTAGATGACATCGCCGAAGTCGAGGATCGGTAGGATAGTCAGTTTTACTAGGGTAAGTTTGGCGGCGTGAGTGAAGGAGGCTTTGTTGCGAAATAGAAAGCCGACTCTAGATTTGATTTTGGATTGGAGATGTTTGATATGAGTCTGGAAGGAGAGTTTGCAGTCTAGCCAGACACCTAGGTACTTATAGATGTCCACATATTCTAGGTCGGAACCGTCCAGGGTGGTGATGCTAGTCGGGCGTGCGGGTGCAGGCAGCGAACGGTTGAAAAGCATGCATTTGGTTTTACTAGCGTTTAAGAGCAGTTGGAGGCCACGGAAGGAGTGTTGTATGGCATTGAAGCTCGTTTGGAGGTTAGATAGCACAATGTCCAAGGAAGGGCCAGAAGTATACAGAATGGTGTCGTCTGCGTAGAGGTGGATCAGGGAATCGCCCGCAGCAAGAGCAACATCATTGATATATACAGAGAAAAGAGTCGGCCCGAGAATTGAACCCTGAGGTACCCCCATAGAGACTGCCAGAGGACCGGACAGCATGCCCTCCGATTTGACACACTGAGCTCTGTCTGCAAAGTAGTTGGTGAACCAGGCAAGGCAGTCATTAGAAAAACCGAGGCTACTGAGTCTGCCGATAAGAATATGGTGATTGACAGAGTCGAAAGCCTTGGCCAGGTCGATGAAGACGGCTGCACAGTACTGTCTTTTATCGATGGCGGTTATGATATCGTTTAGTACCTTGAGCGTGGCTGAGGTGTACCCGTGACCGGCTCGGAAACCGGATTGCACAGCGGAGAAGGTACGGTGGGATTCGAGATGGTCAGTGATCTGTTTGTTGACTTGGCTTTCGAAGACCTTAGATAGGCAGGGCAGGATGGATATAGGTCTGTAACAGTTTGGGTCCAGGGTGTCTCCCCCTTTGAAGAGGGGGATGACCGCGGCAGCTTTCCAATCCTTGGGGATCTCAGATGATACGAAGGAGAGGTTGAACAGGCTGGTAATAGGGGGTGCGACAATGGCGGCGGACAGTTTCAGAAATAGGGGGTCCAGATTGTCAAGCCCAGCTGATTTGTATGGGTCCAGGTTTTGCAGCTCTTTCAGAACATCTGCTATCTGGATTTGGGTAAAGGAGAAGCTGGGGAGGCTTGGGCGAGTAGCAGCTGGGGGGGCGGGGCTGTTGGCCAAGGTTGGAGTCGCCAGGAGGAAGGCATGGCCAGCCGTTGAGAAATGCTTGTTGAAGTTTTCGATTATCACGGATTTATCGGTGGTGACCGTGTTACCTAGCCTCAGTGCAGTGGGCAGCTGGGAGGAGGTGCTCTTGTTCTCCATGGACTTTACAGTATCCCAGAACTTTTTGGAGTTAGAGCTACAGGATGCAAATTTCTGCTATTAAAAGCTGGCCTTTGCTTTCCTGACTGACTGCGTGTATTGGTTCCTGACTTCCCTGAACAGTTGCATATCGCGGGGGCTCTTCGATGCTATTGCAGTTCGCCACAGGATGTTTTTTGTGCTGGTCGAGGGCAGGGTCAGGTCTGGAGTGAACCAAGGGCTATATCTGTTCTTAGTTCTGCATTTTTTGAACGGAGCATGCTTGTCTAATATGGTGAGGAAGTAACTTTTAAAGAATGACCAGGCATCCTCAACTGACGGGATGAGGTCAATATCCTTCCAGGGTACCCGGGCCAGGTCGATTAGAAAGGCCTGCTCGCAGAAGTGTTTCAGGGAGCGTTTGACAGTGATGAGGGGTGGTCGTTTGACCGCGGACCCGTAGCGGATACAGGCAATGAGGCAGTGATCGCTGAGATCTTGATTGAAGACAGCAGAGGTGTATTTGGAGGGCAAGTTGGTCAGGATAATGTCTATTAGGGTGCCCATGTTTACGGATTTAGGGTTGTACCTGGTGGGTTCCTTGATGATTTGTGTGAGATTGAGGGCATCTAGCTTAGATTGTAGGACTGCCGGGGTGTTAAGCATATCCCAGTTTAGGTCACCTAACAGAACAAACTCTGAAGCTAGATGGGGAGCGATCAATTCACAGATGGTGTCCAGGGCACAGCTGGGAGCTGAGGGGGGTCGGTAGCAGGCGGCAACAGTGAGAGACTTATTTCTGGAGAGATTCATTTTTAAAATTAGAAGTTCGAACTGTTTGGGCATAGACCTGGAAAGTATGACAGAACTTTGCAGGCTATCTCTGCAGTAGATTGCAACTCCTCCCCCTTTGGCAGTTCTATCTTGACGGAAAGTGTTATAGTTGGGTATGGAAATCTCAGAATTTTTGGTGGCCTTCCTAAGCCAGGATTCAGACACGGCAAGGACATCAGGGTTGGCAGAGTGTGCTAAAGCGGTGAGTAAGACAAACTTAGGGAGGAGGCTTCTGATGTTGACATGCATGAGGCCAAGGCTTTTTCGATCACAGAAGTCAACAAATGAGGGTGCCTGGGGACATGCAGGGCCTGGGTTTACCTCCACATCACCCGAGGAACAGAGGAGTAGTAGGATGAGGGTGCGGCTAAAGGCTATCAAAACTGGTCACCTAGAGCGTTGGGGACAAGGAATAAAAGGAGCAGATTTATGGGCGTGGTAGAATAGATTCTGGGCATAATGTGCAGACAGGGGTATGGTGGGGCACGGGTACAGCGGAGGCAAGCCCAGGCACTGGGTGATGATAAGAGAGGTTGTATCTCTGGACATGCTGGTCTCAATGGGTGAGGTCACCGCATGTGTGGGAGGTGGGACAAAGGAGGTATCAGAGGTACGGAGAGTGGAACTACGGGGTCCATTGCAAACCAAAACAATGATAACTAGCCTGAACAACAGTATACAAGGCATATTGATATTTGAGAGAGACATACAGTAAGGCATAAAGTGATTGCAGGTCTTGATTGGGAGAGCTAGCTAAAACAACAGGTGAGATAACAGCAGCTAGTCAGCTAACACAGCAACAGCAGGTAAAAATGGCGACGACTAGGCAGAGAGGGTCGGATTAACTACACACAGAGCCTAAATTAAAACACATAGAGCCGACAAATAAAACACAAATAAACAGAATGGAGTACCGTGAATTAATGGACAGTCCGGCAGGCATCAGCTATGTAGCCAAGTGACCATAGTGTCCAGGGGGCAGCCGTAGATGGAGCAGGGAAGCCGCCCCTACACTAGCACGCGGCGTTTAAAGTTAGTAGCCCGGGGGGTGGTCTGCTCAGACGGAGGGGGTCTGCTCAGACGGAGGCCGGTTGAGGGCACAGCGGATGGGGTATTCGTCTGCAGACCAGACGTGGTCGTGTCGACAGAGAATCCAAGCCGGATGGCGATGGCGAAAGAGGTATTGTAGAATTGTGTTTGCTAACTGGTGCTAGCTTCGTGGCAGTGGTGCTAGCTGCAAGCTAGCTGTGAGGATCAGAAGTAGTGGCTCAGGGATTACGGCAGGAATCCGGCGTTGTTGTGGAGAGACAGTCCGATGCTGGTAAATTGGAGAGTAATATCCAGGCTAATAACAGGGCTGGTGTCTGTGCAGAAGGTAAAAGCTGCTAGCAGCGGCTAAAAATGACTAAATAGCTTGTAGCTGATTAGCTGGTTAGCTACTGGGGGTTCTTGAATGTGTTCCAAAGTTAAAAAATAATAGCGATTCCGTATCACATTGGGTGAGGTAGGTTACCGGAAGGTATAATCTGTAACGGCGTTCCTCCTCCTCTACATCCGAAAAGGAGGAGTAGTGATTCGACCAAAATGCAGCGTGGTTATATGACATAATGATTTATTAAACAAGACGAAGACGAAACGAAATACACTTTGATAAACTACAAAACAAATAAACGATGTAGACAGACCTGGACACGAACTTACATATAACGTGAAGAACGCATGAACAGGAAACAGACTACATACAAAAACGACGAACGAACGATACCGAAACAGTCCCGTGTGGCAGACAAAACACAGACACAGGAGACAACCACCCACCACAATCAATGTGAAAACACCTACCTTAATATGGCTCTCAATCAGAGGAAATGAAAACCACCTGCCTCTAATTGAGAGCCATATCAGGTCACCCTTTAACCAACATAGAAACACATAACATAGACTACCCACCCAAACTCACGCCCTGACCGTCAAACACATACAAAATAACAGAAAACCGGTCAGGAACGTGACATAACCCCCCCCCTCAAGGTGCGTACTCCGAACGCACCACCAAAAGTCTAGGGGAGGGTCTGGGTGGGCGTCTGACCACGGTGGTGGCTCAGGCTCTGGGCGAGGTCCCCACCCCACCATAGTCAATCCCAGCTTACGTCTCCCCCTTAGAATGACCACCCTCATCTTACACCCACTTAATTTAACTGGTAACCTTAAGATAAGGGGCAGCACCGGGACAAGGGGCAGCACCGGGATAAGGTAGCTCAGGACAGAGATATAGCTCAGGAGAGAGAGGTAGGTCAGGACAGAGAGGTAGGTCAGGACAGAGAGGTAGGTCAGGATAGAGAGGTAGCTCAGGATAGAGGGGCAACTCAGGATAGAGGGGCAACTCAGGATAGAGGGGCAACTCAGGATAGAGGGGCAACTCCGGACTGAAGGGCAGCTCCGGACAGAGAGACAGCTCTGGACTGAGGGGCAGTTCTGGATAAATGGCAGCTCTGGGCTGAGGGGCAGCTCATGACTGGCTGACGGCTCTGGACGCTCATGGCTGGCTGACGGCTCTGGACGCTCATGGCTGGCTGACGGCTCTCGACGCTCATGGCTGGCTGACGGCTCTCGACGCTCATGGCTGGCTGACGGCTCTCGACGCTCATGGCTGGCTGACGGCTCTCGACGCTCATGGCTGGCTGACGGCTCTCGACGCTCATGGCTGGCTGACGGCTCTCGACGCTCATGGCTGGCTGACGGCTCTGGACGCTCATGGCTGGCTGACGGCTCTGGACGCTCATGGCTCGCTGACGGCTCTGGCAGATCCTGTCTGGTTGGCGGCTCTGGCAGATCCTGTCTGGTTGGTGGCTCTGGCAGATCCTGTCTGGTTAGCGGCTCTGGCAGATCCTGTCTGGTTGGCGGCTCTGGCAGATCCTGTCTGGTTGGCGGCTCTGGCAGATCCTGTCTGGTTGGCGGCTCTGGCAGATCCTGACTGACGAATGGCTCTAGCGGCTCCTGACTGACTAACGGCTCTGACGGCTCGGGACAGACGGGCGGCTCTAATGGCTCGGGACAGACGGATGGCTCAGACGGCACTGGGCAGACGGATGGCTCAGATGGCGCTGGGGAGACGGATGGCTCAGAAGGCGCTGGGGAGACGGATGGCTCAGATGGTGCTGGGGAGACGGATGGCTCAGATGGCGCTGGGGAGACGGATGGCTCAGATGGCGCTGGGGAGACGGATGGCTCAGATGGCGCTGGGGAGACGGATGGCTCAGATGGCGCTGGGGAGACGGATGGCTCAGATGGCACTGGGCAGACGGATGGCTCAGATGGCACTGGGCAGACGGATGGCTCTGGCCGGATGAGGCGCACTGTAGGCCTGGTGCCGGAACTGGAGGCACCGGGCTAAGGACACGCACCTTCAGGCTAGTGCGGGGAGCAGGGACAGGGCACACTGGATTCTCAAAACGCACTATGGACATGGTGCGTGGTACCGGCACTGGTGGCACCGGGCTGAGGGCACGCACATCAGGACGAGTACGGGGAGAAGGAACAGTGTGTACAGGGCTCTGGAGACGCACAGGTGGCTTAGTGCGTGGTGCCGGAACTGGAGGCACTGGGCTGGAGACACGCACCATAGGGAGAGTGCGTGGAGGAGGAACAGGGCTCTGGAAACGCACTGGAAGCCTGGTGCGTGGAGTAGGCACTGGTGGTACTGGGCTGGGGCGGGGAGGTGGCGCCGGAAATACCGGACCGTGCAGGCGTACTGGCTCCCTTGAGCATTGAGCCTGCCCAACCTTACCTGGTTGAATGCTCCCCGTTGCCCGACCAGTGCGGGGAGGTGGAATAACCCGCACCGGGCTATGTAGGCGAACCGGGGACACCATGCGTAAGGCTGGTGCCATGTAAGCCGGCCCAAGGAGACGCACTGGTGGCCAGATATGTAGAGCCGGCTTCATGGCACTTGGCTCAATGCTCAATCTAGCCCTACCAGTGCGGGGAGGTGGAATAACCCGCACCGGGCTATGCACACGTACAGGAGACACCGTGCGCTCTACTGCGTAACACGGTGTCTGCCCGTACTCCCGCTCTCCACGGTTAGCCTGGGAAGTGGGCGCAGGTCTCCTACCTGCCCTTGGCCCACTACCTCTTAGCCCCCCCCCAAGAAATGTTTGGGTAGTACTCACGGGCTTTTCGGGCTTCCGTGCTAGACGCGTCCCCTCATAACGCCGGTTCCTCTCTCCGGTTTCCTCCGCTCTCCGAGCTGCCTCCAGCTGTTCCCATGGGCGGCGATTCACTCCAACTTTAGCCCATGGTCCTTTTCCTTCCATGATTTCCTCCCAAGACCAGAAATCCTGCTTCGTGCGCTGTCTCTCTCTCCCGTTACACCGCTGCTTGATCTTTTGTTGGTGGGTGGTTCTGTAACGGCGTTCCTCCTCCTCTACATCCGAAAAGGAGGAGTAGTGATTCGACCAAAATGCAGCGTGGTTATATGACATAATGATTTATTAAACAAGACGAAGACGAAACGAAATACACTTTGATAAACTACAAAACAAATAAACGATGTAGACAGACCTGGACACGAACTTACATATAACGTGAAGAACGCATGAACAGGAAACAGACTACATACAAAAACGACGAACGAACGATACCGAAACAGTCCCGTGTGGCAGACAAAACACAGACACAGGAGACAACCACCCACCACAATCAATGTGAAAACACCTACCTTAATATGGCTCTCAATCAGAGGAAATGAAAACCACCTGCCTCTAATTGAGAGCCATATCAGGTCACCCTTTAACCAACATAGAAACACATAACATAGACTACCCACCCAAACTCACGCCCTGACCGTCAAACACATACAAAATAACAGAAAACCGGTCCGGAACGTGACATAATCGAAATAAAAATCGAAAAGAGATAGAATTATTTTTTTTTTAATATATACAAGAAATACGAAAAATACAAACGTACACGAGAGGATGAAACAAAACACGTCTACACTGCTACACCATCTTGGATTTCAAGAATGCATGTCTGAATGCTAGGAAACAACTAATATAACACAGTACTAATTATGCTATTGAGTGTCTGGGACGTGTGTGGATGTGTGAGTGTATTATTCACACAGTGACCATGAGCATGTGGGGATGACAGATCCCACTCAGGGCCTGAGCTCTCTCTGACTCTCTCTCTGATTCTCTCTCTCTGTGTCTCCAGGGTAAGTATGATGTGGTACCCCCCTGTAATGTGTGTGTATTTCTAGGCAGTCACCATGCTGTGTCATCATGGCTGTTCTGAAGTCATGCCTAAAAACATGTCAAGTTGACGTCAAAAGTTGTTTTGTTTTGGATTTAAGCCAACCCTAACCCCTTTCCTAACCTTACAGTAACTTATTCTCCTAACCTGCTACGTTAATTCTCCTGACCTGCTACATTAATTATCCTAACCTGCTGTGTAAGTTCTGACATAAGCTGTATATTATCTAGTCGAAAACCCTGTTCTGATTCCACCCTCCTGACTCGACACCCTCTGACCCCCATCCTCCCATAAGCCTATAAGGGCTACATCTAGGTTGGGAGTCTTCAGGTTCCGGTCCAAAGTCACAAACACACAGAGACAGATGCCCATGTTCCCCTCTCCTCCCCTCTCACCTCCAGGTCTGTGAAACCATGCCAGCTGCCTACCCTGCACTACTCTCTCCCCTTTCCCCTCACCTTGCCCTCTGGCTGGGCTGTGACAGCTGCCTCTGTGCCCCCCTGGTGACTCAGCAACCCCCACTTGGCAGGTCAGCAACCTGCAGGAAGTGACAAACACACTGGTGCCCAGTTCTACCACCACGTCCTCACCAACAGCCCATTCATACTGTACACTCCCACCCACCCAACCTTAACGAGCAAAACAGGAACATAGTCACAAACCACCATATGGGCTTAAACAAACGGGTCTTAAATAGGTACCAGTGCCCACACCCTAGCGCTGGCAATGGTAACTACAGGGTAGAATACCCACACACTAACGCTGGCAATGGTAACCACAGGGTAGGATACCCACACACTAACGCTGGCAATGGTAACTACAGGGTAGAATACCCACACACTAACGCTGGCAATGGTAACCACAGGGTAGACTACCCACACACTAACGCTGGCAATGGTAACCACAGGGTAGACTACCCACACACTAGCGCTGGCAATGGTAACTACAGGGTAGAATACCCACACACTAACGCTGGCAATGGTAACTACAGGGTAGAATACCCACACACTACACTCTGCAATGGTAACTACAGGGTAGCATACCCACACACTATAGTCTGTAATGGTAACTACAGGATAGAATACCCACACACTATAGTCTGTAATGGTAACTACAGGGTAGCATACCCGCACACTACAGTCTGCAACGGTAACTACAGGGTAGGATACCCACACACTATAGTCTGTACTGGTAACTACAGGACAGAATACCCACACACTACAGTCTGTAATGGTAACTACAGGACAGAATACCCACACACTATAGTCTGTAATGGTAACTACAGGGTAGAATACCCACACACTATAGTCTGAGATGGTAACTACAGGGTAGAATACCCACACACTACAATCTGTAATGGTAACTACAGGACAGAATACCCACACACTATAGTCTGTAATGGTAACTACAGGGTAGAATACCCACACACTATAGTCTGAGATGGTAACTACAGGGTAGAATACCCACACACTACAATCTGTAATGGTAACTACAGGACAGAATACCCACACACTACAGTCTGTAATGCAACAATACTACACAGTGTGAGTGACTTCACCTTTGCCCCGAAGATGACTTAGATGTGGATATGTGAATGTATACTGTGTGGGTGTTTTTGTAATGGTGTGTGTGTGGATGTGTAGTTTGTGTGTGTGTGTGTGAGTAAGGCCTCCCAGGCCCGGGCCAGTCAGCCTGGCCCTCTACAGCAGGGACCCAGAGGGGCCAGCCGGGGGCTCCAGCCATGGGAGGGAGGGACCCTATCAGACTGTACTGATGGACATTCATTGTCTACAGCAACTGAACCACAGCTGCTTCTCAACCTGGCTACACAAACCCCCAGCCTCCATCTCCCCTCCCCCTATCACAGTATCTCTATCTGTTCCCTCCCCTCTGCTCCGCGAGATATGGAGAAGCAGGAAGTCCCTGGGAGTCGAGTCAGCACAGTTCCTTTACGGGAGTAGTGTGTGCAATCCTAATCAGGGCTGAGTTGTTTTTTTCAGATGCAGTATCAGTCTATCCATATCTATGAGCACACACACATCCTTCATCGTTGAGATCAAACCCACCCACCCACCCACCCACCCACCCACCCACCCACCCACCCACCCACCCACCCACCCACCCACCCACCCACACACACACACACACACACACACACACACACACACACACACACACACACACACACACACACACACACACACACACACACACACACACACACACACAGAAACAGGTGTGACCAGGTGCAGTTGAGATGCATACAAAGCAAAATGAGATAGAGCACGCTTCTCTCTGTAATCAGAGCGGATGAAGTTGAACGTTTACACTATTGTCTCGGGCACATATACCCATCCACACATCAATACCCAGACAAACACCCTCACACACAACTCTCCGTTACTCCACCCACACCACCTGCCAGAGAAACAAAGAAACAGAGGTATTAGCCTTGTTTTTCCCCGTGCGCTCACCCGTTCTCCCCGCCCCTCCAAGCCCTATAATTACCCCTCACCACTGAGTCACGACAGGACGGTTATAGCCCTTTTACTGACCCTCTCCCGCCCAAACCCAGTTATAGCCCCCTAACTGACCCCCTCCCGCCCAAACCCAGTTATAGCCCCCTAACTGACCCCCTCCCGCCCAAACCAAGTTATAGCCCCCTAACTGACCACCTCCCGCCCAAACCCAGTTATAGCCCCCTAACCGACCCCCTCCCGCCCAAACCCAGTTATAGCCCCCTAACTGACCCTCTCCCGCCCAAACCCAGTTATAGCCCCCTAACTGACCCTCTCCCGCCCAAACCCAGTTATAGCCCCCTAACTGACCACCTCCCGCCCAAACCCAGTTATAGCCCCCTAACTGACCCCCTCCCGCCCAAACCCAGTTATAGCCCCCTAACTGACCCTCTCCCGCCCAAACCCAGTTATAGCCCCCTAACTGACCCTCTCCCGCCCAAACCCAGTTATAGCCCCCTAACTGACCCTCTCCCGCCCAAACCCAGTTATAGCCCCCTAACTGACCCCCTCCCGCCCAAACCCAGTTATAGCCCCGTAACTGACCCCCTCCCGCCCAAACCCAGTTATAGCCTCCTAACTGACCCCCTCCCGCCCAAACCCAGTTATAGCCCCCTAACTGACCCTCTCCCGCCCAAACCCAGTTATAGCCCCCTAACTGACCCCCTCCCGCCCAAACCCAGTTATAGCCCCCTAACTGACCCCCTCCCGCCCAAACCCAGTTATAGCCCCCTAACTGACCCTCTCCCACCCAAACCCAGTTATAGCCCCCTAACTGACCCCCTCCCGCCCAAACCCAGTTATAGCCCCCTAACTGACCCCCTCCCGCCCAAACCCAGTTATAGCCCCCTAACTGACCACCTCCCGCCCAAACCCAGTTATAGCCCCCTAACTGACCCTCTCCCGCCCAAACCCAGTTATAGCCCCCTAACTGACCCTCTCCCGCCCAAACCCAGTTATAGCCCCCTAACTGACCCCTCCCGCCCAAACCCAGTTATAGTCCCCTAACTAACCCCCCCCCCCCGCCCAAACCCAGTTATAGCCCCCTAACTGACCCTCTCCCGCCCAAACCCAGTTATAGCCCCCTAACTGACCACTTCCCGCCCAAACCCAGTTAGAGCCCCCTAACTGACCCCCTCCCGCCCAAACCCAGTTATAGCCCTCTAACTGCCCTGCATTCACCTGACACCATGCCAGGGCAGAACTCACAAACATACATACATACAATCACAGACAGCCTGGCAGACAGTCTGGCAGACAGCCTGGTAGACAGACAGCTTGGAAGACAGCCTGGCAGACAGACTATTCCTCGAATATATGTTCCTAATCAGAGGATAACTGCGCCTGCTAAGCCTGATTCTGTAATGCAGTAACACTGACTCAAATTCAGTGAGGCTTCCTCTACGTCATTTCCCAATTCAATTGTAAAAGTCATCAAAATGGATTGATTCTATCTTGCCAATCCAGCCGGTGATACAGCTTTACTTTATCCTTTATATTATTTATAATATAATGTACAATATAATGTACACCCAAACAGCTATCCAATTTAATAGAAGATTTATTATCTTGGTGGTAAGGAAAACGTAGTCTTTGTCACTTTGTCAACCAGATTATGAGTCAGTTTGGTTATGATTCCACTTTTTTCTACCATTTATACTTTTACTGGGAATAAGGTTTAGGGTAGTTGGGGACACAGAGTACACTATGTAAAATAATTTCTCGCACGAACACCATACACATGATATCCATTTCTCAGTTTTTACAGATGGCTGTTTAACTTAAGTAAATATCATGCAAAGGCAAATTCAGCATTTGGATAAAGTTTCTAACCACAGGAGAATGGGAGAGAGACTGCAGGGACAGGCTACAGAGGAGAATTGGCTGAGTCTACAAAACCCCGGAGGATTCTGAGAATTCACATCAGATAGTCACAGACACTAATATAAACATCACTCTTAGATATGGAATTGTTATTATCTAAAAGTAGTCAATTAACTCAATTTTTAACAATAAATGAACAAATGAACAAAATAATGGTTGAAAATACAATAGAAGAATATTAGCATTTCAAAAGAACGTGTTGGCGGGCTCAGTTTTCATGGAAAGAGGTAACGACAGTCAAAATAAAGAATCAGCAGGCTTGCCAAGAGCATCTTTGGGGACTTGATTTCTCAGGCACTCTAGAAATACTTGGACACAAGTCCAGCTTCACGTCTGCCATTTTCCCTCTCTGTACAATACTATCAGGGGGACATAGGAACTGGACAGGGAATACTGGGTTGTAGGGTGCCGCTTGGCCCCTCCCCAGACACACCCATTACAGTGTCAGGTTGGAAGCAGAGGGGCGAGACACGACCCTACAGGCCAAGTGACCACACAGGTCTCCCTCTGCGGCCAGAAGAGAACATTGTTCCTGGAATAGTGACCAGGAATGCTGTCGGCAAATACACGCTGTATTTCTCACCTGTGTCCTGAGGCTTCTGGAGAAACAAATCCCAAAGCAGGATGCTTCCCTCTCCTCTCTCCCAGACAACAACGTTGTCTGACTGCTCCCACTCAGGGGGATGGAAGGAGGGTGGGAGGTTCAGACTTGCATCAGTACAGACACTGAAGTCTTTCACCTACTCATCTGGGCTATCCATCTATGACATTTACGCAGGAACAATTTAGTGTAATTAATATTTAATTCATTCATGAAATGTTGATTAAGTGACCTGCAACATCACCATCCAGTTAGGTCCCCATGTTCCAAACTCCCAGGAATCAGAATCAGTTGAAGAATTCCACAGTATCATGGAATGTTCATTATTCTGGAGGGCAAGGCGATTGGAAAACAAAGGAAAGAAAATCTTTAAATTGGCAGGAGGAGAGCGAGAAGGAGAGGGTGAGAGTGGTCAACTGAAACACCTCACTTTTGGTGGAAAAGTGTGATGTCTATATAAAGAAAACAAAAGAAATGAAGAACTCTTGTAACTCTTGCTATTAACCTCAGACTGAGCAATAGATGTTTGCAACCTGGACTCAGGGGTAGACGTAACATAGTAAAAGTAAATACGGGACACTCCATTTAGTCTGATATGTTACGTTTCGTATGGTATGTATTAACTTGTGGATGTCCATCATCCATTTCATATGATATATCAGAAATTACAATTCATATGATATGTTATGAATTCCAATTTGTTGTGGCTAATGTTATCTAGCTAGGTGGCTAAGTGGCTAACGCTAACATGCTCTCACGTCTCATTATGAAATGAACAATGCTCCTGTAGGTAGCGGAACAGTAATAACAGCCAAATGTTATGTTTTTTGTACATCTTCGAAACTAGCCATGATAATGGCCAACCAGAGCTCACCTGTTTAATTTGACTGTAAGATTACATTTTTCATTCAGGAAGCCATGAAACCTTCCATTTCTTTGTACCCCACAATAAAGCCTGCGAGTGGTCATTGATCTGAGGCTTGGGATAGAGGAAGAGGACATTTGAGCTGGGGAGCTATAACGAGAACCCTATGGGAAGACTAGAGGAAGGAGTATGATTGACTTGTGCTGGGAAAAAACAAAGCTTCTCTTTCCCCAGCACAGACAGTTCTGTCCCAACAGACAGTCAAAACAGGAACATTTTTGTGAAAACCTAATTCAAGAAAAGGACATGGCATAGCCAAGAATACAAAGAACACCTCTTTTTAACAAACATCAAAGAATTAACATCAGATCAGAGGAACATGAGGAGGGCTCAGTGCACAATGGGCATGACAGAGCAGCAGGAATCAATTAGTGGGCTCCCTTTGATGATGTCATTGACAAGTAATCTGCTAGTGGAGTAGCTTCTGTTTGAGGGAGACGGAAACAAGAGCCCCCACCACAGAACGAGCCGGCCCACTGCGCTCCTCGCAGAGACGCTAGTCCATCATCCTCCCTCTGCCCTGGACTTCGCCCAGTCGCCCCTCTCCTCATCAGTGTCAGGAGTGAGGGCTGATGCCTCCCTACCCCCTCCCCCATCATACACTCATTACTACCAGGTCCACTTCAGCCAGACTTAAGTACAAACTCCATTAAATATGTATGGACTAACTATAGTAGCTTTATGACATTAAGGACGTAAACTTTAAACTTAGCAACCGACCAATTGGTATTTGTGTGGCTTCCTGAGATAATTTCGTATCCCTTCCCAAACACCACACCCTGCTTCATGTTGGGGCTGAAGATGAGAGAGATTCATTTGCTCAACATTTTGTTTCCTTCAATAACCACCACCGCCAGCAGAAGCAGCAGCAAGCTGTTCCCCCTCTCTGGCTCTGTAACAGGGTTAACTGTCACGCGGTTCCCCCTCTCTGGCTCTGTAACAGGGTTAACTGTCAAGCTGTTCCCCCTCTCTGGCTCTGTAACAGGGTTAACTGTCAAGCTGTTCCTCCTCTCTGGCTCTGTAACAGGGTTAACTGTCACGCGGTTCCCCCTCTCTGGCTCTGTAACAGGGTTAACTGTCAAGCTGTTCCCCCTCTCTGGCTCTGTAACAGGGTTAACTGTCAAGCTGTTCCCCCTCTCTGGCTCTGTAACAGGGTTAACTGTCAAGCTGTTCCCCCTCTCTGGCTCTGTAACAGGGTTAACTGTCACACGGTTCCCCCTCTCTGGCTCTGTAACAGGGTTAACTGTCACGCGGTTCCCCCTCTCTGGCTCTGTAACAGGGTTAACTGTCACGCTGTTCCCCCTCTCTGGCTCTGTAACAGGGTTAACTGTCAAGCTGTTCCCCCTCTCTGGCTCTGTAACAGGGTTAACTGTCAAGCTGTTCCCCCTCTCTGGCTCTGTAACAGGGTTAACTGTCAAGCTGTTCCCCCTCTCTGGCTCTGTAACAGGGTTAACTGTCAAGCTGTTCCCCCTCTCTGGCTCTGTAACAGGGTTAACTGTCAAGCTGTTCCCCCTCTCTGGCTCTGTAACAGGGTTAACTGTCAAGCTGTTCGCCCTCTCTGGCTCTGTAACAGGGTTAACTGTCAAGCTGTTCCCCCTCTCTGGCTCTGTAACAGGGTTAACTGTCAAGCTGTTCCCCCTCTCTGGCTCTGTAACAGGGTTAACTGTCAAGCTGTTCCCCCTCTCTGGCTCTGTAACAGGGTTAACTGTCAAGCTGTTCCCCCTCTCTGGCTCTGTAACAGGGTTAACTGTCAAGCTGTTCCCCCTCTCTGGCTCTGTAACAGGGTTATCTGTCAAGCTGTTCGCCCTCTCTGGCTCTGTAACAAGGTTAATTGTCAAGCTGGCGCCAGGCAGCTCAAAAACATGTTTTGTGGCACATGACCCATCATGAATATGGAGATTGGCTCCGTAAGTGCAATGCTAGGCAGACAAACACATACATAAAAACACAGTCACAAACACACACACACACACACACACACCCACTCACACACACACACACGCACACACACACACACACACTGGCTGGTCTTGGGAACAAGCGAAGAAGCTAACTATTAAAACTCCAATTCCTGTGGTGACGCCTCAGACTGCAGTCCCTTTCATAATGGAGTCATTTACTGTGAATCTTCCCTGTGCTATCTGCCCCCGAGCGAACATTCTTACATCCAGAGACAGGCCAAAGATTTATAGAGTCTGCTGCCTCTGAGGCCCGCTCTCTGTCTCTCTCTGTTCTAGCCCTATGACAGACACCAACACACCTACACAGTCTCACTATGGCTTACTGTTGTAATACCAAGACTGTAGCTCAAAAGTTTAGGAGTCATTCTGCCACTTTCTTCATGTATTTGTGCTCTTAGCTCTTAACACAGAGTGGAAGCACACTGTGGATGGTCTACACCAGCAGCAAGAGGCCAATCAGTTAACAAGCCTCCAAACCCAACCTTGTGGCATGGCCATGCAGACGGAACCCAATTTGTGCTTTGTATAAAGGGAAACCACACACAAGTGCTACTGATGAACAGAGTAGAGAGGGAGATTTGGACAAGATGCCAAACATAATATCTCTTAACTTTTTATGGCTGCAGGGGCAGTATTGAGTAGCTCTGTTTAAGGTGCCCATTTCAAACGGCCTCGTACTCAATTCTTGCTCGTACAATATGCATATTATTGTTATTATTGGATAGAAAACACTCTCTAGTTTCTATAGCCGTTTGAATTATGTCTCTGAGTGGAACAGAACTCATTCTACAGCACTTTTCCTGATATGGAGTGAGATTTCAGAAATCTTGGACTCTGGTCCCAGGTCAGTTTTAAAGTCCCTGTAAATGCTATGAGGATACAAACACTGCCCACGCCTTCCTCTAGATGTCAGTAAGAGGTGACAATTTGAATGGAGTCGATTGCGCAATCAGGGCCTGTATAAAAGGCCAAAGACCGGATGTACCGTTCTTTTCCTGCTGCGCCTGACGCACGATGTACGTCGGACCTGCTCTCTTTCCAAGCTTGGGTTTAGCCAGTAATATATCGACGGTCATGTTTTTACTCGTTATAGGTGTCAAAAACATCATAAGGTAGTTAATTTAAACCGTTTTATAGCAATTTATATCCGTTTAGTGCGATTTTGAGGCATTGCTTTGTGTTGCACTTTGAAGCGCCGGGCACGTTTCGGGGTCCCGGTCGAACGTTAGTGGGCATTTCGACGGACAAGAGGACATCTTTCGACCAAAAGAAGATTAGACCCAAGAAAGGATACATTGCCCAAGATTCTGATGGAAGATCACCTCATAGTAAGAAATATTTAAGATGATAAATCGTTGTTCTGTCGAAAAATTTTAAACGCATATTCCGCCATTTTTTTTGGTATAGCTTCGCTTGGCGAACCCTGTATTGCACAGTAAGGATAATTTTAGAAATGTAATTCAGCGATTGCATTAAGAACTAATTTGTCTTTCGATAGCTGTCCAACTTATATTTTTTTAGTCAAGTTTATGAATAGTTATGCATGAGACAAGATCACTGTTAAAGATGGCGCCCGACATTTTCAGGCTAGTTTTGCTAGTATTGTCATTGTATAACCACGGTTTTTTGTGGCTAAATATGCACATTTTCGAACAAACTCTATATGTATGTTGTAATATGATGTTACAGGAGTGTCATCGGAAGAATTCTGAGAAGGTTAGTGAAAAAATTAATATATTTTGGCGATGATTACGTTATCGCTCTCTTTGGCTTGAATCAATGCTCGGGTAACGTTTGCACATGTGGTATGCTAATATAACGATTTATTGTGTTTTCGCTGTAAAACACTTAGAACATCTGAAATATTGTCTGAATTCACAAGATCTGTGTCTTTCCATTGCTGTGAGCTGTGTATTTTTAAGAAATGTTTTATGATTAGTAATTAGGTAATTCTCGTTGCTCTCTGTATTTATTCTAGTCGAGTTGTGATGGTGGGTGCAATTGTAAACTATGATTTCTACCTGAAATATGCACATTTTTCTAACAAAACCTATCCTATACAATAAATATGTTATCAGACTGTCATCTGATGAGGTTTTTTCTTGGTTAGTGGCTATCAATATCTTTATTTGGCCGAATTGGTGATAGCACCTGATGGAGTAAGAAACTGATGGAGTTAGAAAAGTGGTGTCTTTTGCTAACGTGGTTAGCTAATAGATTTACATATTTTGTCTTCCCTGTAAAACATTTAAAAAATCGGACATGTTGGCTTGATTCACAAGATGTGTACCTTTCATATGCTGTATTGGACTTGTTAATGTGTGAAAGTTAAATATTTAAAAAAAATATTTTTTTGAATTTCGCGCCCTGCACTTTGAGCTGGATGTTGTCATAGGTGTACCGACCTCGGGCTTGCAGCCATAAGAGGTTTTAAACCCTTAAAGCTGAACCACGCTCCAAAACCCTAAAAGTCTCACATTTCAACAAGATTGAGTTGAGGAGACAGAGTTTATATTGAAGAGTCTATCTCCCCTTCTCTTGTTACAGTAAAAATCCTATTTTATCAAACTTCAATCCAGGTAGTCTGTGTAGAGGTTCTTGACCTAGCCTAAAGAGATACCCTACAATCCCATGGTGAGTCATCAGTATCAATGCAGTTCCATAACAACAAAGCATCAATCAGTGATGTAAAGCACTTAAGTAAAAATAATTTAAAGTACCACTTAAGTCGTTTTTTGGGGTATCTGTACTTTACTTTACTATATATATTTTGATTACTTTTATTTTTACTTACTACATTCTTAAAGAAAATAATGTACTTTTTACTCCTTACATTTTGAATGCTTAGCAGAACAGGAAAATTGTCCAATTCACACACTTATCAAGAGAACATCCCTGGTCATCCCTAATGCCTCTGATTTGGCAGACTCACTAAACACAAATGCTTCATTTGTAAATTATGTCAGTGTTGGATTGTGCTCCTGACTATCCGTAAATTAAAAAAAAACAAGAAAATTGTGCCGTCTGGTTTGCTTAATATAAGGAATTTGAGATGATTTATACTTTTACTTTTCATACTTAAGTATATTTAAAATCAAATACTTTTAGACTTTTATTCAAGTAGTATTTTACTTGGTGACTTTCACTTTTAGTTGAGTCATTTTCTGTTAAGGTATCTTTACTTTTACTCAAGTATGACAATTGTGTACTTTTCCCACCACTGGCATCAATGGAGGATCCTCATCAGAGACCCCCTATCTCTCTGAACTCATGTCTGAGGTAAGCTAACTTCACTTGGAACAGATTAATAATTGACTACGACACATTGAATCATCCCCCTCCTCCTGTCTGCTACTGTAGAAATTCAAACACCCTGCACTTCTGCTGCCTGTCACAGTATGAGGACCTGCGTTAAGGACTCTATACTCGATGCTTCTGTGGCAGTTATACAACTTCCTGTTCTGCTCTGTGAATTTTGAACAGTATGCTGCTGTGTATTCATTTCTGTCTCTGATGATTTTCTGAAGGCACTGTTAGCTATCCTTTGGCACTCCAATCTAATCAACTTAATATTGGACTAGGGAGTTAGGATCCATGACCATTAGGGCAGTGTGGATGATCCACTGGACTGACCAGGGTTCTGGTACGAAACAGTCGGCTACTGGGAGCCCCTGGCTGGGACAGGGTTAGCGGCTCCTCCCCAGGCCCTGCTAGCTACCTCTAAAATTAACCTCCCACACAGCTGGTTCCCATTAGCCTGTAGTGACACTCAGAGTCTGTACTTAAGCTCTACTGGGGGGGCTCCAGTGGAGCTGGGCTCACCGCCCCACTCAGATAATACTACTGTCCTCCACCAGCGTCCAAGTTTAAACTGGCCCCGTTCTGCTGGCACCGTCTGTTTTCAATGGTTTATTCACCCGCGCACGAGAGAGAAATGTGAGAGAGAGACCAAGAGTGAGAGACCTGAACAGCGAGTGAGAGAAACACCACAAAGGAGATATAGAAAGACCTAAAGACAGACTAAAAAAGAGAGAGACCAGAAGAGATAAAGAGAGAGCGATAGAGAGACCTAAAGAAACCAAGAGAGTGAGAGAGAGAGAGAGAGAGAGAGAGAGAGAGAGAGAGAGGAAGAGAGAGAGAGAGAGAGAGAGAGAGTGAGAGAGAGAGAGAGCAGAAGAGAGAGAGAGAGAGAGAGAGCAGAAGAGAGGGAAAGACAGAGAGTCCCTGGGCTCACACTGCACTGTGGTTGGTTCTGACTCCATCAATCAGAAACACCAAGACCCATAAAATCACTCACTTTTCATGGAAAGAATATTATAACTGCTCCCTATTCATCTGTTACTCTGGGCTGGTGTTGGGTGGTGGTGAGGGGAGAGCTGCATGCTATATGCTCTTTATGGACCTAACACTTCAACTGGGCATAGGGGGAACATGCCATACATACATATCTATAGGCCACACCTGGACAGTTCCCTCATGAAAACAGCTAGACCAGGATCTTTGACAAATCATACAGTGCATGTTCCACTGGGTAAAGGACTTTATGAAATGCTTCAATATTTCACCTCCACAGTTTGCTCTTTTATTTCAGACTTTTTAAAATGTATTAAATGAATACAGCAGCAGACACAAACCGGTTGGCCCACGTTATTTCAGTTAAACCAGTCATCACGTTTCCTCTTCTGACACCACTGACGCCACACACTTTCACTTTTCACTGCAGACATTCTGTCTATTAACGTCTCCTAGCCAGGCAGTGTGAGATGTGTTTGTGTAGAAGGTTAACAATCACACTAATTAAGAACAGAGGTTGCAGCGTACGCAACACCTCTCCCAGCCTGACACCACTAGTCTGCAGGGAGGTTGAGTAGATAGGGGTAAAGTGAGAGGGAGCGAGGGAACGAGGGAGGCAGCGAGGGGGAGGGAGGGACTGGGAGCCCAGAGAAAAATCATACGTTCTCCAAGTAAGTTCCACCTTAGTTCCTAAAGAGAAGTACTTATGACAAGGAGCAGAGCAGTAGCACCCGTCTTGGGATTTATACCCTGTGTGTGTGTGTGTGTGTGTGTGTGCGCGCGCGTGTGTTCAAAAGTGCATGTATTTGTGTAGGGTGACAGTGCTAGGAGCGTGGCTATGACTAGGAGCTCCTTGGGGCTTATTTTGGAATAGGAGGGATGGAGGGCCCAGGGCTCATTAAAGCTGCATGGTCTCTAAGCCTACTAGAGGGGATAGGGGATAGGGTCACTACAAGGCCGCTGCCCTGGACACTCAGCGCCTCATCTGTAAAGTGCTCGGCACGCCTGACAACTCCCAGTCACGCCTTTTTAAATAATTAATGGGCAAAGATTAGTCCGTCAGCCTTGAGCCGAAAGGTCTATCGATTTCTCACAGATGCATTTTTAATGAGCACATTTCAGCGAGGCACTGTCTGTGAACAGGGGCCTCTGGCACACCTTACATACGGCAACAGCCACGAGCCCTCCAGGGGAGCAAATGAATACACAAACAAAACAATAACAAAAAATGCAATCCTTCTAAACACTGCATCTTCATTGGTGTGGAAACAAAGGTGTCACGTTTTAAGATTCCTTGTCTAATCTGTTAAAAAAAAAATATCGTTTTGGGTCATCTTTATACAATGACAGGTAAAATCTTCAGGGCTAAAATATGTATGATTCCCATTGTTTTATTGAGCACTCCATGGAAACTCCATGGAAATGAAAGGGATGCAATCAGTCAGTGGTGTTTAATGGTTCAGATAATAATTTTATGACCTACTTTATTCAGTACAGCTCATCCCGGACCAGGCCCAAATCCCTGACACTCAAAGAAGGAAGAGGCGCCGTTATAGAGGCCAGCGTGCGGGATACCTGACGAGACTACTTCGGTGAGTGGATAAACCGCCTCTAACCTCCACTCTTTTGGTGAACATGCAATCACTGGAGAATAAACTTGACGAGCTCCATTCGATCTATCCTATCAACGTGAAGAACTGTAATATCCTTTGTTCCTCAGAGTCGTGGCTGAACAAGGACATGGAAAACATACAGTACCAGTCAAAAGTTTGGACACACCTACTCATTCAAGGGTTTTTCTTAATTCTTACTATTTTCTACATTGTTGAATAATAGTGAAGACATCAAAACTATGAAATAACACATTTGTAATCATGTAGTAACCAAAAAAGTGTTAAACAAATCAAAAAATATTTTATATTTGAGATTCTTCAAAGTAGCCACCCTTTGCCTTGATGACAGCTTTGCACGCTCTTGGCATTCTCTCAACCAGCTTCATGTGGTAGTCACCTGGAATGCATTTCAATTAACAGGTGAAGAATCTAAAATCTAAAACATATTTTGATTTGTTCAACACTTTTTTTGGTTACTACATGATTCCATATATGCTATTTCATAGTTTTGATGTCTTCACTATTATTCTACAATGTAGAAAATAGTAAAAAATTAAGAAAAACCCTTAGATAAGTAGGTGTGTCCAAACTTTTGACTGGTACTGTACATATTACCTCTGGATGTGGGGTTCAAATGACAGAGTTGGGTCAAATGTAACACCAAGGTTCCTGACTGTGGAGTTGGGGTGGATGGTGCAGCGGTCGACCCAGTTTGTTAATGAGGGAGTTGGGGCCCATGAGCATGATCTCTGTTTTGTCGTTTAGTTTGAAAAAGGTATTGCTCATCCAAGTTTTCACTTCACGGAGACAGTCAACAACAGAGGGGGGTGACAAAGTGGAGTTGGGTTTTGTGTGGATGTAGATGTGTGTGTGATTTGCATAACAGTGAAATCTGAGTCCAAATTGACGAAGGATCTGACCAAGAGGTAGCATGTAAATACTAAACAGTAATGGACCTAACACTGAGACTTGTGGGATACCTTGTGATACAGGGGCTGGGGCAGACCTGTAGTTGCCAAGGAAGAAAAACAGTTGTCTATCAGATAGATAAGATTGGGACCAGGCAAGAGTTGTTCCAGAAACTCCAAGAAGCCTCTCCATGCGGTCAGTTAAAATCTGATGACAGACAGTGTCAAATGCTTCAGACAGGTCCAGGAGGATGCGGATGGAGATGTTCCCAGCATCAGAAGCACAGAGGTGGTAATTCACTATCTTTACCAAGGCAGTTTCAGTACTATGCATAGCCCAGAAGCCCGACTGAAGGGTGAGACTGTTGCAGCTGTTGGTAGATAGCCTCCACTTTGTTTTGAAAGGATGCCAGAAAACTGTCACAGAGGTCGTGGTGATTGTGAGAGAGGGGTTGTCCAAGGGGCGGTGAAGTTTATTGATGGTTGAGAAGAGCACTCCTGGGTTTCCTTGTTCATTCCTTATGATGTTGGAGAAATAAGCAGATTTGGTTGTGGGAAGTGAGTTCTTGTAGTTGTGAATGTGGTCTTTGTAGGCCTCCTCGTGGATAATGAGCCCTGGATAATAAGCCCTGCCCTGCAGTACTGTCAGAATCACAGGAAAAGCAATGCTTTACTATATAATTACTATTTATATACTATACTATACTGTAATATACTATTACTATATAATTACGATTGTATTTCTATGGTTGGAACAGTGTCATCATCTTCCTTCCTTATGGCTTTGAGGGAAACCACATACTGTAGTCGTGTGTTCATTGAGTTGGTAAAATGTGTTGGAATTACAGTGAGAAAAATGGGCATGTTTAAAAAAGAAACAATAGGAGACACAGTGAAGAGTGGGGTTTTAAGTGGACGGTAGGGCAGTGTTCTGTGTGAAGCAATAACATATCATTACGGAAAGCCCATGGTTTATCCCACCCAGAGAACATATCAATCTGAATCAACAGCCTGGATTCAATCAAACTGTCGTGAGATCAACCTCAACTTTTGGTGAAAAATTCTAGGAATACCTCGCGCCCATACCAAGCTCTTTACAGATCATTAGTGTGCGGTTACATGAGTTCACAGAAATGTCTGGGAAATAAAAAGTGTCATAGATGAGGTTAAGAGAAATCACCTCTCAAAAGATGAACAGATGAGATTAGAGGGAGGATAAAAAGAGAAGAGAGAAGAAGAGAAAAGAAAAGAGATGTCAGGATTACCTTTCCCGTCTCCCGGTCAAAGTCCACATAATCTCGTGTGGGTGTCTGCCTCTGCTCCCCGTGCAAGTTGGCTGGGAAGAACTGCAGCGAGAGGTTGGTGCCCGTCGCCACAAAAGCCTTTTAGAGGGAAATCAATACAAACAGGATCAGAACACTGGGCCTGAGCATAAATTATGCAGCCCGTCATTTCTTTTTCACATCAGAGAGACTAGTGTCTGGAGCCAGGGCCAGCGCTCCCAGCACTCAGAAAAAGAAGGGGAAAAAACAAGAGTCATAATTTTCTCTATTTGGAGTATAGAGTTACGCACATCTGATATTATTTTACCAACACTCACTGTTGGAATACTGGGCAATAGAGAACTGACTTTAGAAAAGACAGAGAGACTGAATGAGAGGGAGATGGCATGAGTGAGAGATAGGAGGAATACAGTAAGAAAGACAGGGAAGGAAAATCAATAATAGCTTAAAAGTAGACCCTGCCTGACACTAATGACACAGGGTCTAGATGATTTCTTCTGAATTATGTTCCCTGTGCTTGGTTGATGTTATGGAATTGACCAGCTCATAGGTAAAGATTTTAAACAACTGAGCTCCAAACATGGACACAATGTTTTCTGTTGTTTTCACAGCATTACTTCAAACAGAAATAAGGAAAAAACTACACAGGCAGAATACACAAAACACATACTAACACAAAATAAAATGTTATGACCATATAATTACTAAGGCTATATGTGCATAGCATATATTCTGCCTTATTTAATTAACAAAGTCTATTTGAATGTATTTAATTTACTAACATTTTAGGTATGATGATGGTAATTTCAAATGGCTTTCTCAGTCAGAATAATTGTATTTTGAAATAGACACACTAGGGTGAATGGTGGTGTTAGGACCCTTACAGAGCAAACAGTGACAGTAACACATCAAACAATCCTCATAAAGCACCAAAATACTTTAATCACAAAAAAAGAACTAATTAGAAGTAGGCCTAGTCACAATATTATTATTGTGAATATCTTTGTGAATCTTTTTGTCTAAAAATGGCAGTGAATACACTGCAATGTTACTTTATTGTTTAATGGCATGAAGAAAAATCCTTGATTTGAATTAGCTTACCAAAACTATTTAAAAAATCTGACTCAAAAAGAGTGAAATGTTAGACTACTCTAAGAATATAAGTAATAGGCCTACATAAAAAAAATAATACATTTGACTTTATTACAGCAAATACCTTAGTACACTCTTAGAATGAACGGGGACTCGATTAAACCTGGAGGAACCCTGGAGTTCCTCAATGAACCATTGATGGTTCATATTTGCACCCTTGGTAGTTGAAGGGTTTCTTGGAGGAACCTTTAATGTTTCAATGCTGCAAATGGTAATCTTTTGATAGGCTGCCACCTCTACAATTAAAAGGTTCAAAATGTAACCCCTCCCATCACAAAAAGGTTCCAGTTTGAACCTTTAAACAGACCCTTTTCAAAGGGACCTTTTTGAACTGGAGAGGTTCCCCGTGTGGCATTTTTTAGAACCCCCAAAGGTTCTTCCAGGGACAGAGTCCTTTACTTAAGAGTGTAGCCTACGTGAACATATCGTGATGACTGAAAAAGGAGTGAGCAGAGGGACCGTTTTATGTAGCCACTGTCGGTGCCGCCAGACCAGCTCTGCCCCCGACTTCAGTCATTGTCAATGCCCCTGTTGTGTTTCTCTCCTCAAAAGGCTATTGAGACAGAGGCAGACCTTAATAGCCTTGTCTGTCAGACACCTGATACACAGGTTTATGACAGTTCTGGATAGTGAACTAATCCTATTATAGTGTTATGACATTTTTGTGAAATAATGTTATGAGGATGTTTTTTGTGTTGTTTGCCAGAGAATAAAGGATTAAGTAATGTTTTGGCTGATGTTTTATTATATATTTTTTTTATTTGACCTTTATTTAACTAGGCATGTAAAATGTCTAGTTCTGTTCCGGGTATCTATTTATGCAACATATTGACAAACACTTAATAAGGTTAGTGTAATGATGTCTGATTATAGTCTTATTATCGCAGTTGTATGCTGAACAGAAATGCTTTACTCACTATTTCTGAGCGACCGTCTCTAGAAGCGTTCTGAAACCTGGCTTGCCTCTCCTCGTGCGGTCTGTCTCGGAAACCTGTGTATTTGATCTGAAAATACAAAGGGAAAATGCATCAATAAAGTTAATCCCAGAGGGGAAAAATACATAAGTAAGTAGCATAAATATACTTTACTGTGAAGGCATTAATCATGGCTCACTTTATGGCTCAGATGATAGTCTAAATTTGAGACACGTCTTTATTTTTTATAAATTCGTACAATTCCGAGGTATCAGATTAATTTAATTCAAATGCATCTCCCTTTAGCCTATTGAATGATACAATATGGGAAATAAATGTACATTAGCCATGAGGCAAAGTCACCGTGAATGTCAGTGCTTCGCGCAGTGAGGTGATGAGCGACTCAGATAAATTGATGGACTTAAAACAAATCAAAACTAAAAATAGTTTCATAACTCTTCCACTTTTTTGAAAAGAGTAGGCTTATTTGGACATTAAAATATGAAATAACATATCAGATAAATTCAACAGTGCTTCATATCTATAATGGAAACCATATCCATCTTTCAGTAAGAAAATAATAAAAAGGCTATTGTGCTGTCTCAGCGCAACGTGCATTTCCACATTATGAGGTACTTTGTTTCCGCCACCAGATAAAATGTATCCAATGAGTAGACTTGCCTCGCACTCCCGACTGAGTTTCCTGAAGAATTCTTCGTTTTCAAACTTGCTCCTTTGATCCGGGACCACCCGAGGCATCTTGAAGCTTTGCTGAGAAATTTTCCTTAATTTTAATTGTTTTGTGAGCAAGAAAAACCTTTGCCGTGAAATAACAGCAATCCCGCTTCTATTCTCTTCCGTCTTGTTTAGTAGCAATGTGCTAACGTAATATTTACCTAATTGTAAGCAGGGTCGTGATCTCTCCCCGCTTTCAAATCTAAACTACTGAGTGGTCAGTCTCTGCCACTGCAATGGATTAGGCTCAATTTCGCACTCGGCTATAATTCCCTCTCACCCTGAAGCGTGTGATCCCCGTCCACTGACAACAAACGCCCGCTCTCTCGACTTTATCTGTCGCGCTGCATACTTCCTGGCTCCTCGGAGTCCGATTTATGACTGTACACCCAAAATACTCCCCCCATTCACAATTCTCCTCACTACTGATCCCCAGTGCGCAGGCGCTGAATTTAACAAACTTCAGAGCACAATAAATAGCTTTCCTCAATCAAGGCCAAGGGCAATAGTGCCGCTTGTTGATAATTGGAAACGTCGAGGCACTTTGTGATCTGTCCCTCTCTCTCTCCCCCACACACCACACACCCACACACGCACGCACGCATGCACGCACACACACACACAAACATACACACAAACATAATTTCATGATCCTAAATATTCTCTTTGTTTTTACTATACACTTACTGATGATGATTATGATTTTATATTCTCTTGTAGAACATATTGGCAAACTCAAGCCCTCCCTTGTGGAATGATTGCAAGATTATGCAATGGCTACAAGGCATATAATAACTTGCCTGTGAAATGAAATTTTGCAAAATGTCATTCCAGTTACAAAACAGCACCAATCATGATTATTTTACTGTAAACAAAACAATTTACTCAGGAGTTAATTATTATAATTAACCACATATACGAATTAAAAAGCAAATACACATTTCTGTAAATTATTGAGATAAAAATGAGCTAATAAAAAATGTGTGACTAATGTGAAATGTTTGGAGTATGTGTTTTAACTAGTATCTCCCTGAGGACAGTGGGAGGAGACAGGGAGTGGGAGAAAAACACAGAGGGAAAGCAAGAGCAGAACAATGAAGAGGCCATGTACAGACGTTCTCGTCCTGTTTGAAAGATTGCAGTTATTACTTCACGCAATACAGTTTTCCATTGCTTTCAATGTTGTACAACGTTAACGCCTTAGACACACTTGTGGTTACAAGGTTTTGAAAAACAATGTTTGCTCCAAGTGCTATGATGAACTTGATGACCACTGACCAACAACTTAGATGTTGTCCAGTGGGCTTTTGGGGTGACTTCTGCTGCGGTGTACAGATCTTGATCGATGAGCACTTTGTCTGTGAGGAGGATATGGATTCCAAATAGACATGTCAGGGTCAAATAGCGAAGGGCGAATTGCCCATTCCACAATTCCAACTTTACAATCAACATCAATTCGAAAACATATATATGAAGAAACATTTCATCACTTGGGTTTGTGCTGTCTGTATACTTAGCACTTATGTAAATGAAAACTCTAAACCAAGGGGGAATCGGTGATGTGGCAGACAATTAGACTTTCATAAGGCAATTTGGACCATTCACATACAGTATGTTGTTGAGGGTTCTTTTGTGGGAATTGTTGCTTTTATGAGCACTGTATCATTGCAGATTCGTTTCTTGGATTGAGATCCTTCATGAGTAAATGTGTTAAAAGGAAAGGCTTCTGGCCAAATGGGGCATATGAGTGCTTTAATAACACCACAAAATGATAATTAATTAATAAAATATTCTGTGGTCACCGTTGGAGAGCCATTCTGACAGGCAGCTTCCAGTCAGGAGCTAGGTGTCTGCTCCAATCCTCCTCAACAGGATGGACACAGAGGCAGAGCTGTGGTGGAGAGACACAGAGAGACAGACAACCCTCTCCTGAGCTAACACATACACTGGTGCTGATGAAACATAACCTACTACAGTTGACATGTTCTGACATTAAAACGATTCACTCTCATCGCCTTTAAGTTGCTATTCAAGGCCATGTTTATACCCGGTTTTCTTGTTTTGCAAAAAAACATTGTTCAGGTTTGGTATTACATATTAAAAGGCATCAAGTGAAGCAAGCAATAACGCAGCACAGACAGAGCTAAGACTACACACATTCCCTTTACTGAACTAAAGAGCCGTTTGTTATTTGTGTGGTTGTTAAATAATGATCAATGGAAATCTATATATGAAACGAGGTGCTTTGAAGTATCTTGACTACTAACACTCCAACCTGAATCTGAACTGGAAGGATCTAAACTTGGCTCTACATGTCTGAACACATTTTCTGCAGACACTGCAGGATAGACAGCAGAGAATAACTAAAGGGGAAATGCTGTAAACAAAAAGAGAAAGGTAAAAAGGGGTAGAAAAAAACAATGCTTATATATATGTGTATATATAAAGCCAATATATATATGAATAAATATATACAGTATATATATCTATATAGTGGTTAGCCTATTTGTCATTCACTTTGCAGAATGAAAACACCATAAATAGGCTAAAAAGTGATGTCTATCTGATAGTTCTACTGGAACTATTACACTGCTTCATTATTTAAACTGATGCAGTGTCTGCCATGACGGCAGATTGAGATGGTGTGAATAGTAGTAGCCTGCTGTATGTTCAATGAGTTCTGCTGCCTCCTAACTATTAGCCTAGTTTTTGGGTCATATTCTACTTGATGAAACTTCTGTTGTCATGCCTGACTGGGGATGCAGGCAGGACAAGCTGGTAGACAGAGGGTAGGAAATGAAACGAACATCTGAATATAGTGGCTGCCTACGCCGGCATCACAAGTTATTAACCCAAGCATATCGAGCTACATCAGAGGCTGAGAATCACGCGGTCTCAGCGCCGAGGATGATTAATGATGTTATGGAATCTCCTCGGCTTCCCTGTCTCTCACTCATCCGTCGGCCACACATAAACAGCGTGGGGCGCCCTCTGAAACGCTGCAGGCTGCGTTGCAACGTGGTCTCAGGGCAATTCGTATTAGTCTGTATGTAAATCTGTCACACTCAATTTAGTATGATACCTATGTTACATTACGTTATGAATGGAACAGCTGTTGTGCAATACCATACGAATTAGAGGACGTACAGTATCACATGTCTTACAATAGCATACCAATTGGATGACTCAAGTTATTATATGTCTTGGAGGATGTATACAGTAGTAGTATACAGAGCCATATACAGTACCTTCAGAAAGTATTCACATGCCTTGACCATGTCAACATTTTGTTGTGTTACAGACTGAATTTAAAATGGATTAAATTGAGATGTTTTGGTCACTGGCCTACACACAATTCCCCATAATGTCAAAGTGGAATTATATATATATATATTACAATTTCATAAAACAATTAAAAGCTGAAATGTCTTGAGTCAATAAGTATTCAACCTCTTTGTTATGGCAAGCCTAATAAGCTCAGGAGTAAAAATGTACATAACAAGTCACATAATACGTTGCACGGAGTCACTCTGTGTGCAATAATAGTGTTTAACATGATTTTTGAATGACTACCTCATCTCTGTACCCCACACATACAATTATCTGTAAGGTCCCTCAGTCAAGCAGTGAATTTCAAACACAAAATCACCCACAAAGACCAGGGAGGTTTTCCAATCTGTCACGCCTGCTCCCGCTCCCCCTCTCTTGTGCTCGAGGGTGGCAGGCTGCCCTTCATTATTCACACCTGTCACCATCATTACGCGCATCAGCGCTCATTGGACTCACCTGGACTCCTTCACGTTGTTGATTGCCCCCGCTATATCTGTCACGCCCTGACCGTAGATTGCTTTGTATGTTTCTATTTGTAGTTTGGTCAGGGTGTGATGTGGGTGGGTATTCTATGTTGTAGGTCTAGGTTTTCTGTTTCTATGTGTTTGGCCTGGTATGGTTCTCAATCAGGTCAACGACATCTATCGTTGTCTCTGATTGAGAGCCATACTTAGGTAGCCTGTTTTCCCACTTGTGTTTGTGGGTGGTTATTTTCTGGTTAGTGTTTGTTGCACCTGTCAGAACTGTTCGTTGGTCGTTTTGCTGTTTTTGTTCGTGTATTCATTTTTGATTAAAAGTATTATGGATATGTACCACGCTGCACTTTGGTCCTCCTCTCCTTCTCCCGACAACTTTCGTTACAAGATCTGTCTGTTCCTCAGTTTTGTTCCCCGTGTCAGCATTATTGACGTAATGTCGTTTTCTTCCCTGTACTTGCTTCTTTTCTCCAGCGTCGGTCCTTACACAATGCCTCGCAAAGAAGTGGGCCTATTGGTAGATGGGTAAAAAAAACAACAGACATTGAATATCCCTTTGAGCATGGTGGAGTTATTAATTACACTTTGGATGGTGTATCACTACACCCATTCAACACAAAGATACAGGCATCCTTCCTAACTCAGTTGCCAGAAAGGTAGGAAACCGCTCAGAGATTTCACCATGAGGTCAAGTAAAAGGTCTGCGTGAAAATTTATGGCAAGACATGAAAATGGTTATCTAGCAGTGATCAACAACCGATTTGACAAAGCTTGAAGAATTTTGAAAAGAATAATGGGCAAATGTTGCACAATCCAGGTGTGGAAAGCTCTTAGAGACTTACCCAGAAAGACTCACAGCTGTAATTGCTGCCAAAGGTGATTCTAACATGTATTGACTCAGGGGGTTGAATACTTATCTAATGAAGATATATGAGTGTTTTTGGATTTTTTTAAATTTTGACAAATGTTAGAATTTTTTGTGTTAATCGTTGACAAAATGTGTTGTATTAAATCCATTTTAATCCCACTTTGTAACACAACAAATTGTGGAAAAGTCAAAGGGTGTGAATACTTTCTGAAGGCATTGTATTTGAGTCTGGTAATATACGTCTTTCTCTGAGACCAGGTTGCTTGTTGAGTCAACAACAAAGGATAATTATGTGGAGAATTTACATTGGTGGTTAGGTGAACTAATGACAAATGTTAGGATAATTTACATGAAAGTTTAGGGGAACTATAACGATAAAGGTTAGGTAAATTTAGGTAGCAGGTTAGGTGAAATGGGTTAAGTTTAGAATAAGGGTTAGGGGAAGGGTTAGCTAAAATGCCCACCCTACCTGACCCACCTCCCTACTTTTGTTTCTGTCTAAAGTAACTAGACCATGAGTAGGTATCATACAGTACATATTGGAGGTGCTCAGAAAATAAAGTATGTTTCGTATTGGCTCTGAGGCCAAGCTGCTGAAACAGAAGGCAAGGGGTGTCTAGAGGTCAGACGGCTAGACTGGACGGTTTTAGAGAGGCGCGTGGTGGCAAGTTGTCTGTCTGACAATCAGACAGGGGGCTCTCCTCGTGAGAGCAAAAAATAGCATCACACACTGACACACATATAGACTGGACTCCATGACTTTGGGCGGGAAATCTTTTATGACAGGACAAGAGACAGACTTGTAGATTATGTTGAAAGATGTAGGCTATAATGGCTTTAAAATAAAGTTGATAAGTTATTTGATTGGCCAGTCTAAAAAAGGCTATTTCATGCCCATGGTACCATGATCAATTTATAGAAGGACAAATCTAAATATTGACGAAGATCATCCCTCATTTTGTTATGCAATTACTTGGGCTATGCTTACATTACAAACATATGTGGGAACTAATAACTCAATGCATACTCAATGCATAGCTGATTTTAACATAAAGTAAACAATATTATTCATTTAGTTTCATACACTTTTCTGAATAACCATTAGAATTTAGGATAATCTATTTTTATTCTAAGGAATTGTAGTAGGATTTTTGTCCACCAGAGGGAACACAGCCATACCATCAGTTATTTCCACTGTGCATCTACTGTATAGACCTGCCTGTGGCCCTGTGCTGAAAAAAATCCCCAAAGAATAGTCATTTTGGCTATTCATTATAGCCAAAACAACTATCCATTATAGCCAAAATGACAACCCAAGGGGTCAAGAAAATATCAAAGTGAGTGCCTCATGCTGTTTCTGTCTCACGCACACACACATGCACACACATGCACACACGCACACACACACACACACACACACACACACACACACACACACACACACACACACACACACACACACACACACACACACACACACACACACACACACACACACACACACACACACACACACAGTTCAACTGTTTATATAGGCTACTGTAAATTCAAATCAGGTAATGAGGATTTCCCAGCAAAGAGGGAGGGTGGGAATGAGAGAGAGAGATGCAACACAAGCATGAATCTTGCTAACTGAATTCACCATACTGTGATATTATCAGGACACAGTAAATGATGCAACAAGCAGCACAAACCAAAGAACAACGTTGTGTTACTGAGCTGGGCACAAAGCAGAAAGCCAGTTAGTTTCCATAGCAATCATAGATTGAGGGCCCTGACCCTTGAGGAATAAACATGATCAGCACTTTCTCTTCATTCAATAACAATGACACCCCCCTCCCCCCAGAATAAATAAGACACTGTAGAGGACTTGCTAGAAAATGTACATGTGAGCAGATGCCTTACAGGCAGCAGTCTGGCTTTCTATCTGAGAAGACTCCCAGGACCCTTCTCAGAGGCAACACTATTGTCCATGTCCACTCCCATGAGCGGGCACTTATGTATTTATTTGTGTGAATGTGTTATGCATTGTTTTAATCTAATACTGTACAGAATGTTGAGGCAAAAACCCTGTGTGGCTAGGAGGAATAGGCCTACAGCTCAGATGCATTCACACTGTACAGACAAATACATGGGTTGGTTGGGTAACCCAGTCACCTGTATATACAATGATTTGTATAGTAGCAATTTTCATGGAACATTTCATCTTGTAAACGAAAAGGGGACTGCTTGCTTGAGAATTCTGCAGCAGGCAGTCTCCTAGCAACAGACAGACAGCACTGCTGTGCTATAAATATCCTGTTGGTTGGTGTGTGATGTGAGGCTGGCGGGGACAGGAATAAGGCACAGGAGTTTTGGGGCATTCCGAGACTCTGAATTCACTCACGGTGACCTCACACCCTGACTGTTCCAGTCAGACAAAGCATGCATGAGCAACACACACAGTCCAGTTCTAGAGCACTGACTGAAGAGGAGAGAATATAGGCCTACTCTATGAGTCTCAAGGACCAGACGGAATAGCAGCTCTTTCTCAAAAAGCATGTGATAATACTACATCTACTTCTTACCTCTAAACCTGAGCTCCAAGATGTGTCAGCCTTTACAACCACAAACTTGTCTTGATAGATGAGAGAAGTTTCTGTGTGTGTGTTTATGCGACAACTAGGCTATATTTCTAAGTGAGTGTAGGTTACGTGGTTGACCGGTGAGTAAACGCAATGCTCCACGTCCTAAAATGTCACTGTCTGTTTTTGATATAATGCCATGCTTTAACTTTATAAGGTAAAGTACTGTAAGGGTACAGTATATAACTACAGTAATTCATCGAGAGGCGGGACCACAAACGGACCTTCCCTTTTGGACCAGAAGATGGTGCAATTGATCCATTACACAGAGCTCAGACTATAGAACCCATTCAGTACCCACCCCTCTGCTGATGCCATCTTTAAAATATACACTCCCTCTTTCTCTTCCTCAATCTCCCTCTCTCCAACACTGATAAAACAGTCTGTCATGCTAAGGAATCAGGCTGGCCAGACATAGCCTGCTGAAGTATGTCACTGTAGTCGTGACAGTATTATAATTCCACTGATACTGGTGACCATCTGAATTAGCAAAATGTGATGTTTGTTGAGATGATTTACATGTTTGTTTGCATTTTGTGATGCATAGCTAATCCCTTAATAATCCCATATTTCAAATAGATTTGGGTGTTTTTAAAATGATGGCCCTCTGGTAAAACTATTCATATTCTTTCACTATGTAGTGTCCAAGCTCAAGTCTCTAATGCACAGTTTAAGACGCTTAGCTGCAACTCAACACGCCACTCTATTTAATCTATCACTCAATCAATCACCATCCTCCCTCACTTCCTATCTACCTTCTTCCTCTTCTCACCCTTCACAATCATTCTCTCTCTCCTTCCTTGTCTCTCTCTCTCCATCTATCTGTGCCATGGCTGAACCCACTGAACTTGCAGCCTTAGCAGTCTGCCCAATCAGAAGCTGAGTCCCCCTTCTTGGGCATGACTGTGTGCTTCTGTACTGAATGACAAAACTCTCTCTCTCTCTCTTTCAGACACTCATCTCTCTGGCTTATTCTACTACATACTTAATTTATCAGATTTGCAATGCTGTTGGTTCTTTTGCCCATCCACAAAAAATAACAGATTGTTACTACACTGAACGAAAATATAAACCCAACATGGTCCCATGTTTCATGAGCTGAAATAAAAGATCTTCCATACACACAATAAGCTTATTTCTCTCAGATTTTGGCCACAAATTTGTTTACATCCCTGTTAGTGAACATTTCTCCTCTGCCAAGATAATCCATCCACCTGACAGGTGTGGCATATCAAGAAGCTGATTAAACACCATGGTTATTACACAGGTGCACCTTGTGCTGGGGACAATAGAAGGCCACTCTGAAATGTGCAGTTTTGTCACACAACACAATGCCACAGATGTCTCAAGTTTTGAGAGAGTGTACAATTTGCATGCTGACTGCAGGAATGTCCACCAGTGCTGTTGCCAGAGAATGTAATGTTCATTTCTCTACCATAAGCCGCCTCCAACATAGTTTTAGAGAATTTGGTAGTACGTCCAACCAGCCTCACAACCGCAGACCATGTGTAACCATGCCAGCCCAGGACCTCCACATCCGGCTTGAGTTAATTTTATTTTTACAGGGACAGTGCACATTAATCAATGTTTCAGTAAAAGTGCCGGTTTTAGCTAGCCGGCTAATTTTCAACTGCAGTCCCTGGGCAGGTTATTAAAAACAATTACAACATAGACAATCATTGAGCAGTGAGCACACGCAGAGCAACATAGGACAAGCAAGACGTAGCATACAGACAGAGCAACATAGCACAAAAAGCAACAAGACAAAATCCATAAAAGCAACAAAGTGTTTCCACACCTCACAAGCTACAGACAACAGACAACATGGAAAGCGACAATACACAGCTAGGGATTATGTTCACAAATCTGATTGACCTTTAGCCATGTCTTCATGTTTTTTGTGAAAGTGTGATAGGTGGTGCAGTTATGTGTGTCTGATGGCAGTGTATTCCAGACATGGGAAGCTCTCACAGAGAAAGCGGATTTACTAAAGGTGCTTTTCCTTATTAAGGGAACTATACAGTCACCTCTCATGGCAGACCTTGTGGATCTGCTGCCATATGTTTGGGTTTTCTGTTTAACAAAAATACAGAGTGGAGGGGGAGCCAGGCCATTTAGGATCTTGAATACAAGACATGCGTCAGTGTATTGCACAAGATTTTCCCAACTCAGGAGCTCATGCTTTCTGAGGATGTAACAGTGATGATGGCTATTGGGCTTCCTATCAACCACTTTGAGAGCCTGTTTCCAGACAGACTGAATAGGTTTTAATGTTGTACAGCAAGCTTGTACAACTAGTCAAGCAGTATGTTAAGTGAGGGAGTATCATAGATTTGAAGCACAGTTTTTCTACTTCGGTAGTCAAACAATTTCGTATTAATCGGAAATTAGCTAGGTTGAATTTGGTTATTTGAATTACCTTTTTCACATGCTTTTTAAAAGAGAGGTTGGAATCAAGTATGATGCCAAGGTACTTAAAATCAGATACCACCTGGAGCTTCTCCCCTGACATATAGACATCTGGCTCAGTAGCATCTGTTGCCCTCTTTGTGAAAAACATGTAGACAGTTTTTTTCACATTGAGATGCAAACACGAGTCACTGAGCCACTTTGTAACCTGGACCATTACAGTAGTGAGTTCTTGTGCAACTTGTTGTTTGCTCTTTGCATACACATAAGTCACTGTATCATCTGCATACATTTGAACTTCAGACCCAGTACAGACAGAAGGCAGATCATTAATGTACAGGCTGAACAGGAGGGGCCCCAGTATTGACCCTTGGGGCACGCCCACATCACAGCTAAGAGTGGGCGACAGCTCATTGCTCACTCTGACACACTGAGTTCTGCCTTCAAGGTAGGATTTCCTCCATCTCAAGGCATCGGGAGAAAAGTTGAACTTGGACAATCTTCACGTGCGGGATCATCTGAGACCAGTTACCCGGACAGCTGATGAAACTGTGGGTTTCAACCAAACAATTTCTTCACAAACTGTCAAAAACCATCTCAAGGAAGCTCATCTCCCTGCTTGTCGTCCTCACCAGGGTCTTAACCTGACTGCAGTTTGGCGTCGTAACCGACTTCAGTGGGCAAATGTTCACCATCACCTTTGATGGCCACTGGCATGCTGGAGAAGTGTGCTCTTCCCGGATTAATCCAGGTTTCAACAATACTGGGCAGATGGTGTCGTGTGGGCAGTTTGCTGATATCAACGTTGTGAACAGAGTGCCCCATGGTGGCGGTGGGATTATGGTATAGGCAGGCATAAGCCACGGACAGTAAACAATATTGCATTTTATCGATGGCAATTTAAATGCACAGAGATACCGTGACGAGATCCTGAGGCCCAATGTTGTGCTATTCATCCGCCACCATCATCTCACGTTTCAGCATGATAATGCACGATCCCATGTCGCAAGGATCTGTACACAATTCCTGGAAACTGAAAATGTCCCAGTTCGTCCAATACCTGCATACTTACCAGACATGTCACCACCCATTGAGCATGCGTGTTCCAGTTCCCGCCAATATCCAGCAACTTCGCACAGCTGTTGAAGAGGAGTGGGACAACATTCCACAGGCCACAATCAACAGCCTGATCAACTCTATGTGAAGGAGATGTATTGCGCTGCATGAGGAAAATGGTGGTCACACCAGATACTGACTGATTTTCCGATCCACATCCCTACCTTCCTTTTTAAAGATATCTGTTTTACCAACAGATCTATATCTGTATTCTCATTCTTGTGAAATCCATAGATTAGGGCCTAAGGAATTTATTTAAATTGACTAACTCAATAAAATCTTTGAAATTGTTGCATGTTGCGTTCATATTTTTATTGTGTGTTGAAGGTTTATGTGTTTTAGGGTACCGTGTACGACCAGGAATCTCTGGTCTGATGGATAGTATGTGTTTCATGGATTTTGGTGTTTTAGTGTTACTGTGTGTGTAGTCTGTCTCATGGATGGGGTGTGTGTCACTGTGTGTGTAGTCTGTCTCATGGATGGTGTGTGTGTGTTACTGTGTGTATAGTCTGTCTCATGGATGGGGTGTGTGTCACTGTGTGTGTAGTCTGTCTCATGGATGGGGTGTGTGTTACTGTGTGTGTAGTCTGTCTCATGGATGGGGTGTGTGTGTATGAGGCAGTCAGCCTCATGCATGGTGTGTGTAGCCTATGTGTACCACCCTGGGCTGAGCCGACTCCCTCTATCCCCTGCCCAGCAGAGATGTCAGCTAGCAGCAGGCAGGGAGACGGACGGAGGGGAAGTGATCCTTTCATCCCCTCTCACCTCCCTCCTCACAGCTATTTCACTGAATATGGGCCTCCATCACACACTCACCACAGGAGATTAGTGGCACCTTAATTAGGGAGGATGGGCTGGTGGTAATTGATTCCATTCCATTTACTCCATTCCAGACATTATTATGAGTCTTCCTCCCCTGAGCAGCCTCCACTGACACTCACACACTCAATCTATCAGATGAGTTACAACCCAAAATGCTTATCCAACCTAGTTTAAGCTTGTGGAATGATTGGTAGTTATGTTTAGAGCTGTTATGGTGACCATATTACCTCCACATCGGCGGTCACGAGTCATGACTGCAGTCAAATTCCAAGTGACCGTTTAGTCACATTAATTAGGCTTCTCCAAGCTCTGTTGCTGCTGATGGTCATTAGTAGCCTGCCAAACTTGCTAACTGCCTGTTACTCAGCACTCTATTGCCCCTCTAATCACTCTGACATCAATGCAAATATAATAAAAAATCGAATCAAACATGAGTCGAATCATGAGTTCATATTACGCAACATTTCTATAGGCTGTGCAATTGCGTGAAACAACAGCATTTTGATGGCCTCTATTAAAAGAGGAGGATCCCATCAGCTTTCTATAGGCTAGACCTAGTATATTTATTTCTCAACTTTCCTAATATTAAGTACATTGCTTATATTTACAACATGAGTATAGCCTACCTGGCTGGAATGAATTAAACCACAGGGAAAAGCCTCCTCCATTCGCTATTTAAGTGCATAGATGACATGTATTTTTTTCCCGTTGCCCCTGTTTCTATACAGGTGCATGATAATGGTCATTTCTAAATCAAAACTCATTTTACACATATATTATTTAGCATATGTAAAGACAAGATTAAATTAAGAATAGACTGATGGGTGACAATATTAGCCTATCACTTGTGAATGATGCCCAGCATGTGCCGTATAAGGCAAGAAACAGCTCATGCCTTTTTTTGCAACTTTTTCAAATCATAGTCGCACACCTCATGTAGCCTAGCATATAGGCCTCTATGTTTTCATAAGGTATGTATCACAACTAAGGTGGCCAAATAACTTCTTAAATTTAAGCACATTCATTAGCTTTACAACATGTGTAGTGCTTAACTGGCATACATAGGCGGCGTGTGAGTTTCATGTTTGGGGAAGATAATTTTCACCATACAAATGCACCTTCATAATAAAGCATTACATGCATAATCACATTTGTGGTCACTTTTGAGAGTGGTGTTTCCCCCTATGATTGCATTTTGGAACATTTGTGTGTATAGCCTACTGCTGTGTGCGCATTCCTGCGCTTATAATGTGAAGAAATAGCCTAATAGTTTATCAACATTTTAAGCTAAACATTCTGATTTGTTGCATAAGCCTCATTGCTTTTAAAAGTTTTTTTGATGTGAGTGGTTGTATTAATTTGGGATCTATTGCATCCCACAACTGTCCCAGACTATGTTTGGAATATTTATTTATTGCACAGGACAAGTTTTGTACTATGGGGGATAGGATATTGACATACTGTAGGCTAGTGCTTTAGCTGTTTGTTAGGCCTACTCATCTTGTTGGCTGACGAAAAGACAACGTGGACAGTTCTTCTAACACGTTCAATATGTGCCTCGGAATTCAATAAGGACTTACACAGTTACATCCCTGGTGTGTCTGTCTTCATTTGCAGCCCACTTCGGAGCTGTGATGCCCGTGAGAAGGACCAGATCAGGTGATGGGCATTAGTTAATAAGAATTGAGATATGTGAGTGAGAGGTGCTTTGGAGCATGGTGATTGGCAGCCTGGAGAAGGGAGTTATAATTATTATATTCAGCCCAAGGGCACAATGGCCACTTCGGCTGCAAAAGGCATATATTTTTTTAGGGCGCTTAACGGCCACTCAAGAGGGATGCCGTCAGGAAATTCTAGGCCTGGTGAGAATATTATCAAGTGCTTGTCAAATTGTGAATGACAGACTGATGAAGTGTGTGCAGCCTGCACAAGAAACAAAGCAGAGCTCATGCCTTTCATGCAACTTTTTTCAAATCATCATTAGAGTCGCATCATGCAGCCTTAGAATGTATTAAAAATCTAAACATATAGCGTTTGTAGCACAACTAAAGTTGCATAAATAAAACTCTAAATTAAGCATATCAGAGGACCTGTTTCTTTGTTAACCACTCAACACAGAATAGCCGCATGTGCACACTCCCTCAGAAATTTTTGGGAGAAAATATCCTTTATATTTTATTCAACTATGTTCAATTGTATTCTTTAGACTATACAATTATATAAAATAATGCCACGGAATTCTAAGAAAATCTTGTCTGCTAAATGACCTAGAGTAGCACACAGCCATTTGGCATAGATCAAGACCTAGCATAAGGATAACTCAAGAGTATGCTATTCTGTTCTGAAATAGACTCAATTTTCTTCATATCGTGTTTCTTTAAATCTGTCTAAAATAAATAATGGATTTATTGTGAAGGTGTAGGCTATATTACATGGATTTATTAGACTTTTTAAAATGTAGATGTTCCAAAGGTCTGCATCAGTGGCTTGTAGGCTGTGCGTGGACGCCAGGGGATGCTAAACGTGTTTATGTTCATTAAAAGGTCAATTAACATGAGACCAGCAGTTATTTGCTTGACAGTCATGGCTGACAAAATGTAATGACCGCCACAGCACTAGTTATGTTGTTTCGTGCATTCTTACTTACCTCCCTTGCTTAGTTTCACGGTGTTGTTTATCTTATTAGCAGTTTGTCAAATGCCGGAAGGTTTCAAGTGCTAGAAGGTGTCAGGTGCCAGAGGACAGTGTAATAGATAGAAAGTGTCAGGTGCCAGAGGACAGTGTAATAGATAGAAAGTGTCAGGTGCCAGAGGACAGTGTAATAGATAGAAGGTGTCAGGTGCTAGAGGACAGTGTAATAGATAGAAGGTGTCAGGTGCCAGAGGACAGTGTAATAGATAGAAGGTGTCAGGTGCCAGAGGACAGTGTAATAGATAGAAGGTGTCAGGTGCCAGAGGACAGTGTAATAGATAGAAGGTGTCAGGTGCCAGAGGACAGTGTAATAGATAGAAGGTGTCAGGTGCCAGAGGACAGTGTAATAGATAGGTGTCAGGTGCCAGAGGACAGTGTAATAGATGGAAGGTTAATTATGAGTGACAATAAGAATCAGAAGGCCCCAAGTTGTAGTCATGAAAACTGTGGCTTTTAATGTAAACACTACATTCGATTGGTATTCCAGCACGAACATCCCACATGAAAGAACAACCATTCACTAAAGAGGAGGGAGAAAAAGCAGCACGGAAAAGCATTTACTGGGATAAAAAATGTAGGAAAAAGGAGGGGATCAAAGGAAAAAGAATGCCAAACTGGTATATGTATCAATACACAGTATTCTTTAAAAACATTTAAATAAAGAAGGCAGATAGGGAGGAGAGATACATCTTTCCAAATCTATGTGTGAAGTGAGAGCTGTGCTTTTCTATGCAGACCTGGAAGGTGTTTGAGTACAATTCCCCCAAAATAAAAGAAAGCGCATGAATCTGTACAGCCGTGTACACACCCCACCCTTAACAGCAATGGGGCAGGACGTGCTCCAAAGTGGTTCTTCCAAAATAAAAAAAATAGATATTATATATATATATAAGTCAGGCTAAGTAAAGACACTGTAATGCAGGGAGAACAGGCAGAAATAATCAGTACAGTTCAAAAACATCAGTAAGTCAGTAAAAACGGTTCAAGTGTGGATCACGGGAACCCTTGCCAAACATTTTTTTTAAAAGGGGGAGAGAGAAAAAAAATTCTGTAGCTACAAAGCACAAGAAATATACTTTAATAATATTACAGAATCATCATTATCATTGATATTGTAATTATAATCATCATCATTTTCTGCATTGTTATTATTGTCATAATCATACTTTTTTGTAAATGTTTTCTTCAATAGTTCCACATTGTAAAGATTTTAGAACCCAAGGATCTACATCTTTCTACCAAGACACACAGTCCAATGACCCTTGACCTCAAATCTCCACATTACTGGTAAGGACTGGCCACACCCAGTCCATACACCCAGTCCATACACCCAGTCCATATGATGGTTGTCTCTTTATGTCATGGTTGTCTTTTTCTTTTGTTTTTTTCTCCTTTCGTTTTTCCATTTCTTTTACCTTTTTTGTGAATTTTGTAGGATTTTTTCTCAACATTTTCTATGTGATGCGTTTAACTCTCTCTTTTTTTCCCTTTTTTTTTTACAAAGGCTGAAGGGTTGCTCATGCTATTTGTGTCAGGAGGCGTGACGGGAGACACCACTACCCAGCTAATGGCCAACCCAAAACAATTAAACGAGAGGTGAGAGAGGTGGGTGCTAGAAAAAGATGAGTGGAGGAATAAAGTACAAGGTGTGTGGTGAGTGCAGAGGTGGTGTGTGGGACAGACGATAAATAAATAAATTAATAAATGATCATAAAAAAGTAGAAGTTCCTTACATGATCATGTTAATAGGTATTCATTACAGTAACAAAGTGTTCCTAGGACTATCTCCAAACCTGTCATTCTCCTGGGGTTGGCACTGATATGACACTTTTCAGATATCCGGTTCAGAGGCTTTGGGCCACACGCTGTGACTCCCCGCTCCAAAATCCACACAGCCAATGGCAAAGGCCCACCGGAGTGACAGGAAGGGTTGGGTGGAAAAAGGGCGCATCAATCCTGGGTGTTTCCTTTTAACTAAATGATCAAATAGCTGAACAGAACTTCTAGGATTACCATGAAAACCCAGTCTGGTACAAAAGAAAGAAACTGATATTGACTGTCGTACTCATGACCATCATACCTATCATAGCCATTGTTAGAGCTAGAACAGTTTTCAGCATAATTACAACAGTAATATACTCAGGCAAATGTGTACAGGTCACCCATGGACTGATATTCATGTAATAAATATAGACATGATAAACAAAAACATAGAAAATTACAAAAACATTATGAAAAACAGGGTTGTTTTGTTAAAAACAAAAAGACACAGTCGGGAAGGGGAAAAAACAAACATTAAACGAGTTCTCAACTTTGTTCTAGAATTTTAAAGGCTGGGTTTCTATAAGAAATCAGTTCTGTTGGCAGCTCTTCGAAGACAAACTAAAACCAATGGGGCCATACTTGCAAACATTAGAACATTTACATTTAAATCCACACCAGTCAATTAAAATCGTTGATGTAGTTGCATGTGATAGAACGCTACTTGTTAGCTTTTCCCATTAGATAACCTGGCATATTTAGCCCTATGCTAACACCACCAGCTGGACATGATTATTTCCTGTAACAAATTCTGTATCAGCCAATTACCAATGTTGACATAGTTGGACGTGACCAAACACTTTTTCATGAGAGCATCCTTAACAGAAGTCACACGTTGATCTGCTAATCAAAGCTACTAAAACACACACAAAAGTTAAATTGGACAGATAGCTGTTGTGATCTTGGCTTCTGGTAATTTTCGTTGTTTGCATCAAGTTTGAATTCCAGGTGAGGTATAGTTTTTTCCCTTTGAAATGTAGAATTACATGTATTGTGATAGTGTGTTGCGAAGGGTGCAGCCAAAACCTTGTAAATTACAAATATATTTAATGAGAAGCTTCTTGGCTTCGCCACTTCTTAGAATGGTGCATGTTTAATAACGTTTAGGTCAAAGCTGAATCAATGTCTCGCAATTCGTCGCCAGACCCACTGGCTCCAGGTCATCTATAAATCTTTGCTAGGTAAAGCTCTGCCTTATTTCAGCTCACTGGTCACCATGACAACACCCACCCGTAGCACGTGCTCCAGCAGGTATATCTCACTGGTCATGTCCAAAGCCACACCTCCTTTAGCCGCCTTTCCATCCAGTTCTCTGCTGCCAATGACTGGAACGAATTGCAAAAATCGCTGAAGTTGGAGACTTATATCTCCCCCTCTAACTTTAAGCATCAGCTATATGAGCAGCTTACAGATCGCTCATCCCCATATTGTTTTTATTGACTTTTTTTGCTCTTTTGCACACCAGTATTTCTACTTGCACATCATCATCTGCACATCTATCACTCCAGTGTTAATTTGCTAAATTGTAATTACTTTGCTACTATTGGCCTATTTATTGCCTTACCTCCGTACTCCATTTGCACACACTGTATATAGATTTTTCTATTGTTATTGACTGTACGTTTGTTTATGTGTAACTCTGTGTTGTTGTTTTTGTCGCACTGCTTTGCTTTATCTTGGCCAGGTCGCAGTTATAAATGAGAACTTGTTCTCAACTGGCCTACCTGGTTAAATAAAGGTGCTTTTTTTTTTTTTTTTTTTTTTTTTTTTTAAATGATGAATTAGTGTTCTACATAGGCCTAACATACCATACCAAATAGGTTTAAAATATCCCTCTGGTGGCCAGGGTTAACCTATTTCAAGAAATGCCATTGGTTGGTGGATAAAAAGTGTAATATCTTTGTGGAATTTGTTATACAGAATAATCAGTCAGCTGGTGAGGTTAGGATGGGGCTAAAATGTGCCAGGTTATTTGATGAGACGATACTAATCAACGATATTAATTGGCTGATGCACATTTTGAGACGGGAGAAACAGTTTAAAGGTAAACTGTTTCTAATGTTTGCAAGTATGGCCCTTATATACAGTACCAGTCAAAAGTTTGGACACACCTACTCATTCAAGGGTTTTTCTTTATTTGTACTAGTTGAGAGAAGGCCAAGAGTGTGCAAAGCTGTCATCAAGGCAAAGGGTGGCTACTTTGAAGAATCTAAAACATATTTTGATTTGTTTAACACTTTTTTGGTTTATACATGATTCCATATGTGTTATTTCATAGTTTGATGTCTTCACTATTATTCTACAATGTAGAAAATAGTAAAAATAAAGAAAAACCCTTGAATGAGTAGGTGTGTCCAAACTTTTGACTGGTACTGTATATATATTTATATATACGTATGCCTATTTCAAAATTTCATTATTTACCAAGTTGCATTTTCAATTAGAATAATTTCCAGAGGTGAGGCGAGGGGGCGGTCAGGGCTCAGTACAAACCACAGCCTCGCAGGTTGTTGGCGATGATGATGTCAGTGACAGCGTCAAACACCACCTGGATGTTCCCTGTATCCGTGGCACACGTCAGGTGACAGTAGATCTCCTTATTAGGCGAGCGGTTCTTGCTCTCAAATTGTGCTTGAATGTAGGCAGCTGCATCATCATAGGTGTTAGAACCTGTAATGGAGGTAATGGATAGAGTAAAAGAGAGGAAAGGAAGAGGGAGAAAGGAGGAAAGACAGAACAGAGAGAAAGGTAACAGTGAAAGAGTAAGAACTAAGCTGAAGAGAGCCTAGGGCCTGAATTCATTCCATTCAATATGTTTTTACATTCTGCTACATAAATATATTAACATAACAAACATAACTATGCAGATGTTGGATATTAGTTTGAGCCAGTTTGCTACAGAAGGATCCTGCAGCAACAGGAAATGTGAATTATGTGGATTATAATTAATGGACATAATTAATGGACGTCCAAGTCTGAAATTTCAAACTTCAGAAGCCTTTTTAAACCTCAACTACACTACAAGTATTTTTATTTCCTGCAACAGGGCGATCAAATTAAGATCTTACATCTGTAGTTAGCTCTATTGCAAAAATCACAATACTCTATTGAGAGAACCCATGTGACTTTAGTTACCATGAGAATACAACAGTCCCATTGGCTTAGCTTTGTGTCAGATGTAGAGGCTGCAGAATAACGTTCACTTCTACAGTGTTTATTTATTTATTATTTATTGCACTGCATTTCCCAGTCGTCACTGGCCGTCATTGTAAATAAGAATCTGTTCCTTAAATTGAGTCGTCTGGATAAATAAAGGCCAAATAAAATATATAAAAGTGTCCCCTGCAGCTCTCTAAGCAGGGAAAGGAAAGGGTATGGTGTCTGTCTGTCTGTGCCTGAGCAGACAGGGACGGAGACAGCCCTCACTGACCATCCCTTCTCCATGACTGCTCAAGTGTGGCTCTACTTTTATTCTCTCTTAGGCTATGGTTGACCATCTCACCTTGTCAGACAGGGGAGAGAGGGGGGGCACGGGGGGGTTAGAGAAACTATATATTTGTATTCCCCTCTGTTGAATATACCACAATGTCAACTCCTTTTAAGATCACATAGTCAAGACCTAGGTGGATTTTTGCAGACTCAACTGCAGGGTTTCATCTAGCAGATACGATTTGGCAATTCTTACATTTACAAAAGGTACAAAAGTGTCCATTAAGTTACAAATCTTACCGGTATACTCAGGGAAACAGATACTCAAGGCAGATTTCTTGATCTTTTCGGCAAACAGATCTTTCTTGTTGAGGAAGAGAATGATGGAAGTGTCAATGAAGAATTTGTTGTTACAGATGGAATCGAACAGCATAAGAGACTCGTGCATGCGATTCTGCAGTGGAGAGAAAAGGAGGAAGAGAGAAAGAAGGACAGAAGCAGAGGGAGGAAGAGAGGTAGGGAGGGAGAGAGAAACAGATCATGAGGAAAGGTTAGCATCAGAGCAATAAAAACCAAGCTGGAATAGTTGAACCAAGCTTCATGACTTGAAGACAGTAGAGAGAGAGCCTCCCAAAACACTCGGACAGGACAGACTGCTAAGTAGGAGAAGAAAGGGTTTCTAATGAAACTTTGTTGAACCAATCCGAACAATTGAGCTCTGCGATAAAGAACATTGAATGGCTAGAATCAGACATAATGAGATGCTTCTAGGAGACAGCTAGCAGCTGCTGTGCTCAGTGTCTGTGTGTCTGACAATGACTCAGGTGATAAACAGGGGGCAGGGGAGAGAGAGAGACAGGACCAGACCAATCATCCCTTCACAGTTCTCATCAACATGCATACAGAGAGAGATAGAGAAAGAGGATGGAGAGACATAGTGAAATATTGTGTGTCTGTAAGAGTGTGTGTTGTGGTACTGAGAGAGGTGTTGTGTGTTAGTGTAAAGTGTGTGTGAGTGTGCTGTGCAACGGGCAGTAGTTTGTCTCTCATAGTCCCCTGGGCTCTGTACTGCAGGCGGTGACACGCTCATAATTAGTTCAGTAGCATCCCATTGGGCAAGGGAGGACAGAGAGAGAGAGAGAGAGAGAGAGAGAGAGAGAGAGAGAGAGAGAGAGAGAGAGAGAGAGAGAGAGAGAGAGAGAGAGAGAGAGAGAGAGAGAGAGAGAGAGAGAGAGAGAGAGAGAGAGAGAGAGAGAGAGAGAGAGAGAGAGAGAGAGAGAGAGAGAGAGAGAGAGAGAGAGAGAGAGAGAGAGAGAGAGAGAGAGAGAGAGAGAGAGAGAGAGAGAGAGAGAGAGAGAGAGAGAGAGAGAGAGAGAGAGAGAGAGAGAGAGAGAGAGAGAGAGCGGGAGGGAGGGAGGGAGGGAGGGAGAGAGAGAGAGAGAGAGAGAGAGAGAGAGAGAGAGAGAGAGAGAGAGAGAGAGAGAGAGAGAGAGAGAGAGAGAGAGAGCAAAACACTCACTGCACAGCGCATACACAAACTTGATCATCATCCAACTTGAATCAAGCCCATGACCTCTATTTAAATAATTCCCTTTTCCAGGGTAAACATGACGCCGAGAGAGTGCCATGAGTCATAAAGAAGCAGGCACTTGGCCTGGGAGAGAGCGACAGAGGGAGAGAGAAAAAAAAGAGAGCGAGGGAGGGTCAGACAGAGTTTCATGAGGTGCTTTATTATTTCCTTGATATAAATACACCCTTCAATAAATAATCATAACAGTGAAAGAGACGAATGAGCAAACAATAATTACATCAGTGAGACACAAACAACACCTACTAGAGAACAGGCACTAAATCATACCATGACGTACTGTACTGTCAGCATCCTAGTGCTGCTTGTGGGTTGGTGGCTTGGTACGGTTTGGACGGACACTGCATTTTCAAATGAACAACAATTTAATTTCCTCATAGGGGTTGTGGTAAGCTCCAGAGAATAGTCTCCAATGTATTCCTCCCATGCTGATGCAGAGGCAGTCTTTGTGTAACACAGGGTGAAATGCATTCAGGGAAAGAATTCTCCTTTTCAAAAGTTATATTGTTGTGCCGATTGTTTTATTATTTATGGCTGCAGTTGAAATATTGGTATGTTTTGCCTGCTGTGATTGGAAGTACCTTGGTGAGTGTGTATGTGTTTTGTATGTGTGTGCGCTTGCCTGGGACTGACACACTGGGTACTGGGAGAGCCTGACAGCTAATCAACTGTATTACAGCTCCTGTACATCACGTGAACCATCTCCACCAAGGCAAAGTGCAGACGTGGTAAACTAATCTCTATTACATCAGAGGACCACACTACTGTGTATTCTCTCTCTCTCTCTCTCTCTCTCTCTGGGCCACATATTGTACCTCCCATCCGTTTCTCTCCAGCAGACACACTTACCAATCTGTCTCTTTACCTTGGCCCTAAAACTCCATCAGCCTCACTGCTGTGCACATAAACTCTATTACCCAGCGTTCTCTCTGCCTGCCATTCCCTGATCTTATTACCCTTCATTCCCTGGACCAAGGACACAGGCTTTATAGGCCATCAGTCAGGTATAAGGCCAAGCTATACGATGAGCAGAGACCATCTGGGTGGGTGCTCTGGGACACACACACATGCCCTGCTAGACTTCTGATGGCTTCCATCTTAGTTTAGCCTCTGGTATAGAAAACTCCAGCTGTGACTCTGCCTGCCGACACTGCAGCAAGGACAAGCTTTTTATTCATCATAAAATGTGGCACACCAACACTGTCTCAACAGATTTGGCACAGAATGAGATTTCTTCTGCCCATGAGAACTCAGAGACCATGTCCTGTTGGGGAGCCGGCACAGCCTTTGCTTCCTGCTGCGCACCTTCCGAAGCAACACAGTAACTTACTGCAATGGTGTTGTAGTGTACTGCAGTACAGTCAACAAATCTTTCACAGAGCCCAGAGAATCAACGCAGTGGCTGTCAGAGTCACCTGACACACAAGAGGCTGCACCTGCCAGCTAAGGCAGGCGTGGTGCTGAGAATGATCGTCATGGAAACATCTGCCCTACCCCCACTCACCCAGCACCTGCATGGGTGTGACAAATTAGTGATTTCGAAGAGAGCTTCTACAGCCATGACAAGAGCACAGCTAAAAGAGGAGGACGGAATCAAACCTCAGGGAGCAGGGTTTTATTTGGCAAGAAACCAACAGGTTTTCCCCCTTCTTGGAGTGGTTTGGCATTATCTGGCAAACGACAGGGAGGGTGTTGTGACATTTGGTGTCCTCCCTGAGGTTCTGTGTAATGAGGAATGGAACAGCTGTTTCCTGGATAACCTCATCCTACACACGCTCTCTCTTACAGTATACTACAAACAGATACTAACTTATTTGACCTCACACACACACATTAAATACCTACTGCTTATCCTATTGACGCTCCCATTAAGAATATAGCATTGGCACCGGTAAGGCAAATTAGGCCAGGCCAATCACCATCAATGTAAGTCAAACAACTCCCAGTGCTTGATTGAGACTGCTGAGGCACCTAAACCTCAACAAGAAAATCTGAACTAAATATGACGGGTGAATATTTCTACAGCTCTAACTCAACAGGCAGTGACTTTTATGAAGATTACCACTGCTACCAATTTCCATTATAAATGGGCTACAATTAGTTACGCAAATACACTGTACGGTTTGGGTAAATGTACCCTTCAGTGAGACCACTGCAGTGTAAAGAGCTCAAAACATCTTTGGCTGTACTTTCAAATCTTACACATTTCACACCGAATCATTGAATCGTACAAATATTAGACAATAGCCAAAAAAAGCCATCCAATACAAAAATCTTAGAACCCACATGACATATAAGCGGAACAACAAATAATATTTAAACCCCAAAAAATCCTGAAATTCACATTATTTACACGGTAACATCTTCCACTAGCCACAAACACATCTCCAACTCTTCAACTCCAATTCCCACTTCAAAGTGTTTCACAAAACTGTCCAGGCACAAATTCCTCTCATATCAGATGACTACTACTCAATAAGCAAAAGAGATACTTTGTTGGTAAAGATGAGCAGTTATCCGTGTAAACTGTATATTATTGTTTATGGTGGTGACCCAATTCCAGTTAGGCAATCATTACTGTTGTGTAACATTGTGTAAGTGTTTTAGTAAAACAATGCAGCATATTGCCAAACATACAGAAATAATCTACCACTAAAATGACTTTTGTATCAAATTGTCAAAATGTATATTCTTTATCAAACTAAACTAATTGTTCCATTCAAGAGTCCTCTCTTTTTCCTGTCTTCACCTCTCCTTGTGATGTGCAACGCCGGAGGCCTAAAATACAGCTATCTCTCTTTCTACAACTGAATTAAAATGTTTTATTATATAAATAAATCTAAAACCATAAAAGACTGAGGGAAAAGTGGAGGAAAAGGGTCTATCCAGGGACACACTGGGCCTATCCTCTGGGTTAATACAGGCCACAACCACGCAGGTTGTTGGCGATGATGACATCGGTGACAGCGTCAAACACAAACTGGATGTTGTTGGTGTCGGTGGCACAGGTGATGTGGGCATACACTTCCTTTTGGAGGGACTTGTTCCTGCTCTCGTACTGAGACTGTATGTGGCCCACCGCCTCCATGAAGGTGTCCGTGCCTGCAGAAAGGTGTGAAAAAGCAGGAGAAAAAGGAAATGGAGAAAATATATGGCCCAAGACAGGATGTGGAAAGGAAGTCGGTTAATAAAAGAAAGAAGAAGTAGAAAGATGAAAATAAAAGGGGAAGATAAGCAGACAAAAAAAGAAAAAGATATAAGGACAAGAACAGACACAAAACAATGTTTTTTTCAAATATTACACACCCAATGTAAAACCTAGTGCTTGTCTAAGTGACTTGATTATCCTGTAACTGCGTAGGGAGGCCTTGGTTTACACAGCGAGTACAGCAGGCTAGCCAGACTCCTTGGCTGCTCTGCACTATAAGCCCTAAGATGATAACATGGAGTCATGCCAGGTAAGGGATGAGTAAATGAGAAGAGAATAATAAGACAGAATCCTCTTCTCCAGTTCTGATTCCGAAAGCTGATCATCCCTCTTCAAGCCTTTCTACACATTATCCCTCATTACCACACTATCCCTTCTTCTAGTTGTCCTTCCTGCTGCTACTCCATCCCTCTGTTCTCCTAGCCCAATAGCCTCCACTCTTCATCAATTACCTGTGTACTCCGGGAAGCAGATACTAAGGGGAGATTTCTTAATTTTCTGCTCGAATATGTCCTTCTTGTTGAGAAATAGAATGATGGAGGTGTCTGTGAACCATTTGTTGTTACAGATGCTGTCGAACAGCTTCATAGACTCATGCATGCGGTTCTGTGGGTAGAGAAAACAACGTCAGTCAGTCTGCTGTGTGGCTCTCTTTCTAACTACGTCACACGCACACAAAATAAGAGAAACAAGTGAAGAAAGGAAACTACAAAGCAGAACAGAAACTAAACTTTAAATGCCCCTTACAGGAGTTAAAGCGTTAACTGTATATGAGCCACTTCCCCCGAGATCCAAGAACATTCTAAAATAAAGTGTCTACAGTATTTCATTATCATGGTCCTATTTGCCACAGTGTCATGGTAATATGTTAAGTATGACAAGTATGCAGCATCCTGGGAGGGTAGCCTTGTTCATGCACAATGTTATTAGGTACGTAGCCTTGGTCTAGGACAAACCCCGTGTGCTTCTCTCTAGAACAGGGATGAGAGGGCATGCAAATACATTTCTAGACAATTGATACGTAATTTCACCAGGGTGTTTGTAGAGTTGGAAGCAGACACTCTCTCTGGTGTGAGTGAATTGTTGCCTTGTTCTCAATAACAGTGGAAAAGACAAAGAACAAAGTCACGACTGCTCCTTTACAGCCAATCACATTCCACTTAGAGCAGCAGAGAGGGCTCGCACAACCCAATCAGATTAAATAGAGCAGAGGAAAAAGCCAATCATAATCTGTTGATAGAACAAGATGAGTCACAGAGACTGTTCTTGTAGTGTTAGTAATTCTTAGAAAATGTAAGAGGGAGAAAGAGAAGAGATAGGAAAACTAATGACCATAGTTTAGCATTTATCTCATCAGTTGATTGAGCCTCTGACAAGTAACTCTGAGAACAAGGCAACACATACTACAGTACAGACAGTGTCATATCATCCTCACAGTGCAAGTCACAGGCACTCACAGGTAAATACACACAGATACATAGAGTACATACATACTATATACACACAGAATCACATCACAGCCAGAAGGAGTGCTGCTTTTAACTCTTTCCAGATGATTTTGGACTCTTTGTCCTTGTTTAAGGTTTCATACCTGTACACATGTTTGGTGGGAGGGCCCTCTGTGGAACCAGGTGGGTTTTTAGCATTTGGCGATTGGTTAGAGAGGACAGCCGGTGGCGAGAGATGACAGGAGAGGAGCTGAGACGAGAAGACGTTGAAGGAGAGACGAGAGCTGCTGGGGGGGCTCAGTGGAGCAGAAATGGACATGCACAAGGGCCCAACTCATCTCCCCCCTCTTAAACACACACACGTGCACGCTCGCACAAGCAGAAACGCACCCACAGTCATGTGCCAGCACGCACACACACACTCCCCCCAACGATGAAAGGAGAAAACTGTAGAGCAGGCAGGAAGGACCGAAACCAAACCTTGCAGTTACATTTATTGAACAGGATTGCTGTAGAAACATATTTTTGATGCCCTGCTGTGCACGTCTTTGAGTGGGTGCCAGTACTTGCATGAAGGGGAAAAACAGGGAAAGGAAGCCAGATAGAGGGAGCAAGAAATTAATGCAAATGTGTGTGTGTGTGTGTGTGTGTGTGTGTGTGTGTGTGTGTGTGTGTGTGTGTGTGTGTGTGTGTGTGTACGTGCTGATACACACATGCGGGCATGTGTATAGGAGTCCAGGAGTAAACAAACATGACTTTGATTTAGGAGCCCGTCAACCTGTTAGAAGCATAGTTCAACAGAGCCATTGTTCCTTCCTTGTTTGGTTTATCATGTCTGTTAAATCAGTCTGTACTGAATTAAGGGAATTGCCTTCTATTCTAAAACATTTTGTTGTATTTTCAAATAGGATTATCCTGAAATATTACATAGAAATTATATAGAAATATTTCTAAAATAAACCCACCTGCTTTTGGAAATGGCAGTAGAATAAATGTGATGAGGCTTTTAAACAGGCCTGGGAGAGATTATACTGGATGTTAGAGTTGTATATCGCACATATAGGCCCCCGAAAACACTGTTCACGCACTGCCATTGGCCATGGGGGTGCTCAGGGATGCTCACTAACTAAGCAACTGTATGGAAATCAACTCATTTGCCTGGGCATTAACACCAGCTGATACAACCAGAGGTTATGGTAGAGAACTGGTTGGAACCAGATGGAAAGCGTGACTGCTGTGTATGCATAGAGAGAAATACAGTAACTATGTGGTCTAATCTAATGCTGTGTTATGTAAAGCTCCTCACATATTTTTGCTTAACAAAAAACGAATCCAAAATGAATCTACACTTGCATGTAAACGGTCATATCAATGTAAGTCACTGTACATCAGCAATGTGTTTCAGAGCAGAGATAAACCTGAGGATCCATAGATAAAAGGCCTGGTAATGGTAATTGTGAACCCTTAATTTCAACATGAGTAGCAGGAAACTGGTACACTGGCGTACCACACCTCCCCGCAGCCCTAGCTATGCCCTTTTAGTGTAAGAGCTGTTTGAAAAGATTGACTGAAATTTCAGCCTGTGTTAGTGGGATGGAGTTATGACCTGCCTGTTGACATCACCAGGCAGTAAATTAGTAGACCAATAAGAAAGAGAGTTCCAAACCTCTCTGCCAATAATAGCTAGTTTTCAGTTTCCCCCTTCCCACTCAGACCAGTCCCAGACAGTTCTAGCTAAATGTGTAGAATAGCAAGAAGTTAGCCGTTTTCATTGCTCAGACCTCGCTAAACGGCGTTACACCCCTGGATGTGTACTGTACATACAGCGCCTTGCAAAAGTATTCATCCCCCTTGGCGTTTTCCTATGTTGTTGCATTACAACCTGTAATTTAAATGGATTTTTATTTGGATTTCATGAAATGGACATGCAGAAAGTAGTCCAAATTGGTGAAGTGAAATTTAAAAAAGTTACTTAAAAAAAATAATAATATGAAAAGTGGTGAGTGCATATGTATTCACCCCCTTTGCCATGAAGCCCCTAAATAAGATCTGGTGCAACCAATTACCTTCAGAAGTCACATAATTAGCTAAATAAAGTCCACCTGTGTGCAATCTAAGTGTCAGATGATCTGTCACATGATCTCAGTATATATACACCTGTTCTGAAAGGCCCCAGAGTCTGTAACACCACTAAGCAAGCGACACTATGAAGACCAAGGAGCTCTCCAAACAGGTCAGGGACAAAGTTGTGGAGAAGTACAGATCAAGGTTGGGTTATAAAAAAAGAAAGAAACTTTGAACATCCCACGGAGCAACATTAAATCTATTATTAAAAAATTGAAAGAATGTGGCACCACAACAAACCTGCCAAGAGAGGGCCGCCCACCAAAACTCACGGACTAGGCAAGGAGGGCATTAATCAGAGAGGCAACAAAGAGACCAAAGATAACCCTGAAGGAGCTGCAAAGCTCCACAGCGGAGATTGAAGTATCTGTCCATAGGACCACTTTAAGCTGCACACTCCACAGAGCTGGGCTTTACGGAAGAGTGGCCAGAAAAAAAGCCATTGCTTGAAGAAAAAAATAAGCAAACAAGTTTGGTGTTCGCCAGGAGGCGTGTGGGTGACTCCCCAAACATATGGAAGAAGGAACTCTGGTCAGATGAGACTAAAATGGAGTTTTATGGCAATCAAGGAAAATGCTATGTCTGGTGCAAACCCAACACCTCATCACCCAGAGAACACCATCCCACAGTGAAGCATGGTGGTGGCAGCAACATGCTGTGGGGATGTTTTTCATCGGCAGGGACTGGGAAACTGGTCAAAATTGAAGGAATGATGGATGGCGCTAAATACAGGGAAATTCTTGAGGGAAACCTGTTTCAGTCTTTCAGAGATTTGAGACTGGAACGGAGGTTCACCTTCCAGCAGGACAATGACCCTAAGCATACTGCTAAAGCAACACTTGAGTGGTTTAAGGGAAAACATTTAAATGTCTTGGAATGGCCTAGTCAAAGCCCAGACCTCAATCCAATTGAGAATCTGTGGTATGACTTAAAGATTGCTGTACACCAGCGGAACCCATCCTACTTGAAGGAGCTGGAGCAGTTTTGCCTTGAAGAATGGGCAAAAATCCCAGTGGCTAGATGTGCCGAGCTTATAGAGACATGCCCCAAGAGACTTGCAGGTGTAATTGCTGCAAAAGGTGTATCTACAAAGTATTGACTTTGGAGTGAATAGTTATCCATAAATGTAATGTTTTGTTGTCTTATTTGTTGTTTGTTTCACTAGAAAAAATATTTTGCATCTTCAAAGTGGTAGGCATGTTGTGTAAATCAAATGATACAAACCTATAAAAAGACATTTTAATTCCAGGTTGTAAGAAAACAAAATAGGAAAAATGCCAAGGGGGTGAATACTTTCGCAAGGCACTGTAGCCCCGGTGTAGGAAACTGTTGTTCATTAATGTTGATGTATTCAACAAAGGAAACATACATGACTCAAATTAAAAGGAATTTACTGTGTTGCATTGTAGAGTGTTTTATGGAGATATAGACACAATTAATTAAGTGTGTGTGTGTGACTCACCGTGGTTTCGTCTTCATGCAGCACCTGGTCGTACCCACTCAGTGCCACACAGAAGATAATGGCTGTCACGTCCTCAAAGCAGTGGATCCATTTCTTCCTCTCCGACCTCTGACCTCCCACATCAAACAGCCTATGGAACACACACCATCCATTACAGGTGCACAGAAAAACCAAAAGCAACCACTCAGAGGATCACATACTGTAGTATAAAGTATACAGTGTCAGTACAATATCTACCACATAAAGTCAGTCTGACATAGCAAAAACACATTGGTATGGCATATCTCTACGGTATTCATTTTGAAATTGCTTATAGTTTTTGAGTAACATAGCTACTGTAATTTTCCCATTGAGGTAACTCATGCACAGATTTCCAACCCCTCCCTACATCTGAAGAACAATGGATTTCAAAGGGTTTGCTGCCACAGGCCAGCAAACAGAAGGCTGTAGAGGTCTCTGTGCTGTAGATACAGCATTTCAGGTCAGGGGCAGGGCACACCCACAACTGCTGGGGTTACTGGAACAGGTCTGGGAAAGGACAACAGTCCAGTACCACTAGACTAGAACATTCTTCAGTACCGGAACACTACATTAGCTCTCGCAAAAAGCCTGTCAGAGAGCAAGTTTTAGGATCAGAAATGAATGGAACATCACAGCCTGACAGTCCTGCAGCTTCTCTATGCACACCACTGTTTATTACATATTATATTAAAGGCCCAGTGCAGTCAAAAACGTGATTTTCCTGTGTTTTCTATATATTTCCACACTGAGGTTGGAATAATACTGTGAAATTGTGAAAAGTATGATAATGCCTTTTTAGTGTAAGAGCTGTTTGAAAAGACGGCCTGAAATTTCAGCCTGTTTTGGCATGATAGATATTTTGTCCTGCCTGTTGACATCACCACGCAGTAAATTCAATTAAGTTAATAGACCAATAAGAGAGCTCCAAACCTCTCTGCCAATAACAGCTAGTTTTCAGTTTTCAGTTTAGACCACTCCTAGAAATCCAAGCAAGATTATTGCTTGAGAAATTGAAAACAATCATAGTAAGGTACTTAATTGTTACCCAGAAATGATTTAATATTGAGATAAAAATGGCTGAATTGGACCTTTAACACATTATTTTCATAATGTATTTTTTGTTCTCAATCAGCTGACTGAGTCAGAGAAGGAGATGAACAAAGAGCTGCTTTGTGCTAGCAGGCCTTCAGGCAGACAAGCAGGAAGGCCGCTGTGTGAGTAGCAGAGGAAAAATACAAGCTCTCTGTTTTGTGATAGAAAAACAACTGATAACATGACCATGTTGAACGAAGCTAAATGGAAAGGAAAGTGGGATACCTAGTCAGTTGTACAACTGATTTCATTCAACTGAAATGTGTCTTCCGCATTTAACCCAACCCCTCTGAATCAGAGAGGTGCGGGGGGCTGCCTTAATAGACAATCACGTCTTCGGCGCCCGGGAAACAGTGGGTTAACTGCCTTGCTCAGAGGCAGAACAACAGATTTTTACCTTGTCAAAAAACAAGCAGAATTGGGGATTTTTATTGCACTTCCGCTTTTTCAATGTACATCCCACTTTAAAAAAGAATGAGTAATATAATGAATTGGTAGCACTAGATTTTACAGTGCATTAAATACCACAAAATATCCAGGTAATACTTAATGATTTAAACTTAAAATAGTATGTCTTCAGGTTTGGCAGTTCTAGAATAATTAACTAGAGCTTATAATTTAAATGTAGATTCAGTCACAGCTCCTTTTCTCCCAGCGCTCTGTGCTGATCCCAGCGCTCATTCATAAAAAAAAAGAAAAAGTTAATTGCCATGGTACAATAAAGAAAAAAAAACATGAATCTAGGGTACAATCCATGTATGACACATCATAATCACCATTTAACCACACATACTGTAGCTACAGAAGAATACAATACCCTTTACACAACCAGGTCTCAGAGGATTTCGTATCATTCTGTATGTAAATCCAGGACACTCCATTTAGTATGATATGTTATGTTTCGTATGGTATGTATTAATTTGGGGATGTCCATCACCCATTTCGTATATGATATTGCGAATTACAATTCATATTATTTGTTCCGAATTTGCAAAATATGTTCCGAATTTGCTAAATGTACAATATGTTATGAATTTGCAAAACGTATGATATGTTATGAATTCTAGCTAGGTGGCTAATGTTTGCAAGCTGGCTAACATTAGCTAGGCTAGGGGTTAGGAGTTAGGTTTAAGGTTAAGTTTAGGAGTTATGTTAAAGAGGTAAGGTTAGGGTTAAGGGAAGGGTTAGCTAACATGCTAAGTAGTTGCAAAGTAGCTAAAAAGTAGTAAGTAGTTGAAAAGTTGCTGGGTTGGCGCCCCCCCCTTGGGTTGTGCCGTGGCGGAGATCTTTGTGGGCTATACTCGGCCTTGTCTCAGGATGGTAAGTTGGTGGTTGAAGATATCCCTCTAGTGGTGTGGGGGCTGTGCTTTGGGGTTATATCCTGCCTGTTTGGCCCTGTCCGGGGGTATCATCGGATGGGGCCACAGTGTCTCCTGACCCCTCCTGTCTCAGCTTCCAGTATTTATGCTGCAGTAGTTTATGTGTCGGGGGGCTAGGGTCAGTCTGTTATATCTGGAGTATTACTCCTGTCTTATCCGGTGTCCTGTGTGAATTTAAGTATGCTCTCTCTAATTCTCTCTTTCTCTCTTTCTTTCTCTCTCTCGGAGAACCTGAGCCCTAGGACCATGCCTCAGGACTACCTGGCATGATGACTCCTTGCTGTCCCCAGTCCACCTGGCCATGCTGCTGCTCCAGTATCAACTGTTCTGCCTGCGGCTATGGAACCCTGACCTGTTCACCGGATGTGCTACCTGTCCCAGACCTGCTGTTTTCAACTCTCTAGAGACAGCAGGAGCGGTTGAGATACTCTTAATGATCGGCTATGAAAAGCCAACTGACATTTACTCCTGAGGTGCTGACCTGTTGCACCCTCGACAACTCCTGTGATTATTATTATTTGACCATGCTGGTCATTTATGAACATTTGAACATCTTGGCCATGTTCTGTTATTATCTCCACCCGGCACAGCCAGAAGAGGACTGGCCACCCCTCATAGCCTGGTTCCTCTCTAGGTTTCTTCCTAGATTTGGGACCTTTCTAGGGAGTTTTGCCTAGCCACCGTGCTTCTACACCTGCATTGCTTGCTGTTTGGGGTTTTAGGCTGGGTTTCTGTACAGCACTTTGAGATATCAGCTGATGTAAGAAGGGTTATATACTTTTTTTTGATTTGATTTGAAATTTGATTTAATTAGCTTACAAAAGTTTCCCGTGATGAGATTCAAGCTTGCAACTTTTGGGTTGGTAGACATTCTCGTTATACGCCCACCCAACCACCCTACTTTTGTTTTTGACTAAATTTTTGACTTAGTCTATGAGACTAGACGTCTAGTCATGGTTCCATGAAAAGGTCAATGTAAATGCAGGATAACCAGTTGGAATATATATTAAAAAATAATCATTAAGTAGTTAGAGTAGAGAGATATTTGAGGAGGTAGAGGAGCACTGAGCCAGTGTCTTACCTGAAGTGCAGGTTCTTGAAGACGAAGTGAGTTTCTACAATGCCAGTGGTCTTGACTCGGGTTCTGAGGATGTCCTGCTCTGTGGGCTGGTAGTCAGGTGCACCGATCCGGTCTAAACTGTCTAGGTAGCTGAGGAGAGACAGAGGCCAGTTAGGATCAATCCATTGGACTAAACTGTAAGGACTGTAAGGACTCTGTGTAATTCTGGGTCTGTAATTACACACTGGTTTTCATTGCACCACAGAACTAAATTAAATGATTCAAATCATTGATTGGAGAGACAGTAGTCTGGCCTATTACACCGAGGACTAGATAAGGGACTGACAAAAAAGATTATAATGACAACCTAACATTGGAATCTGAAGGGCTGGAACAGTGCACTCCAGTTACGAGGCCAATAATGGACATTTTGGACAGGAAATATCAAAGATGGGTCTATTGCTCAAAATATAGCACAACATCAGCTAGAGCAGCTGGGATTGCTTAGGGCTGGGTGCAAATCTACTGCTCCACATGCAAGAGTGGTGACAATCAATATAAGGGGAAATAGACAAGGATGACAAACCAGGAAAAACAAGCTGTAACTCCCTCCGTGTGGAGAGAGGATCATAAATCACACCCAAGACTAACCAACAGTCAGCACCCAGTAATGTGGTAGAGGATCATCACACCCAAGACTAACCAACAGTCAGCACCCAGTAATGTGGTAGAGGTTCATCACACACAAGACTAACCAACAGTCAGCACCCAGTAATGTGGTAGAGGATCATCACACCCAAGACTAACCAACAGTCAGCACCCAGTAATGTGGTAGAGGTTCATCACACACAAGACTAACCAACAGTCAGCACCCAGTAATGTGGTAGAGGTTCATCACACCCAAGACTAACCAACAGTCAGCACCCAGTAATGTGGTAGAGGTTCATCACACACAAGACTAACCAACAGTCAGCACCCAGTAATGTGGTAGAGGATCATCACACACAAGACTAACCAACAGTCAGCACCCAGTAATGTGGTAGAGGATCATCACACCCAAGACTAACCAACAGTCAGCACCCAGTAATGTGGTAGAGGTTCATCACACACAAGACTAACCAACAGTCAGCACCCAGTAATGTGGTAGAGGATCATCACACACAAGACTAACCAACAGTCAGCACCCAGTAATGTGGTAGAGGTTCATCACACACAAGACTAACCAACAGTCAGCACCCAGTAATGTGGTAGAGGTTCATCACACACAAGACTAACCAACAGTCAGCACCCAGTAATGTGGTAGAGGATCATCACACACAAGACTAACCAACAGTCAGCACCCAGTAATGTGGTAGAGGTTCATCACACACAAGACTAACCAACAGTCAGCACCCAGTAATGTGGTAGAGGTTCATCACACCCAAGACTAACCAACAGTCAGCACCCAGTAATGTGGTAGAGGATCATCACACACAAGACTAACCAACAGTCAGCACCCAGTAATGTGGTAGAGGTTCATCACACCCAAGATTAACCAACAGTCAGCACCCAGTAATGTGGTAGAGGTTCATCACACCCAAGACTAACCAACAGTCAGCACCCAGTAATGTGGTAGAGGTTCATCACACACAAGACTAACCAACAGTCAGCACCCAGTAATGTGGTAGAGGATCATCACACCCAAGACTAACCAACAGTCAGCACCCAGTAATGTGGTAGAGGTTCATCACACCCAAGACTAACCAACAGTCAGCACCCAGTAATGTGGTAGAGGTTCATCACACACAAGACTAACCAACAGTCAGCACCCAGTAATGTGGTAGAGGATCATCACACCCAAGACTAACCAACAGTCAGCACCCAGTAATGTGGTAGAGGTTCATCACACACAAGACTAACCAACAGTCAGCACCCAGTAATGTGGTAGAGGATCATCACACCCAAGACTAACCAACAGTCAGCACCCAGTAATGTGGTAGAGGTTCATCACACCCAAGACTAACCAACAGTCAGCACCCAGTAATGTGGTAGAGGTTCATCACACACAAGACTAACCAACAGTCAGCACCCAGTAATGTGGTAGAGGATCATCACACCCAAGACTAACCAACAGTCAGCACCCAGTAATGTGGTAGAGGTTCATCACACCCAAGACTAACCAACAGTCAGCACCCAGTAATGTGGTAGAGGTTCATCACACACAAGACTAACCAACAGTCAGCACCCAGTAATGTGGTAGAGGTTCATCACACCCAAGACTAACCAACAGTCAGCACCCAGTAATGTGGTAGAGGCTCATCACACACAAGACTAACCAACAGTCAGCACCCAGTAATGTGGTAGAGGTTCATCACACACAAGACTAACCAACAGTCAGCACCCAGTAATGTGGTAGAGGATCATCACACCCAAGACTAACCAACAGTCAGCACCCAGTAATGTGGTAGAGGTTCATCACACCCAAGACTAACCAACAGTCAGCACCCAGTAATGTGGTAGAGGTTCATCACACCCAAGACTAACCAACAGTCAGCACCCAGTAATGTGGTAGAGGTTCATCACACCCAAGACTAACCAACAGTCAGCACCCAGTAATGTGGTAGAGGATCATCACACCCAAGACTAACCAACAGTCAGCACCCAGTAATGTGGTAGAGGTTCATCACACACAAGACTAACCAACAGTCAGCACCCAGTAATGTGGTAGAGGATCATCACACCCAAGACTAACCAACAGTCAGCACCCAGTAATGTGGTAGAGGATCATCACACCCAAGACTAACCAACAGTCAGCACCCAGTAATGTGGTAGAGGTTCATCACACACAAGACTAACCAACAGTCAGCACCCAGTAATGTGGTAGAGGTTCATCACACCCAAGATTAACCAACAGTCAGCACCCAGTAATGTGGTAGAGGATCATCACACCCAAGACTAACCAACAGTCAGCACCCAGTAATGTGGTAGAGGATCATCACACCCAAGACTAACCAACAGTCAGCACCCAGTAATGTGGTAGAGGATCATCACACCCAAGACTAACCAACAGTCAGCACCCAGTAATGTGGTAGAGGTTCATCACACCCAAGACTAACCAACAGTCAGCACCCAGTAATGTGGTAGAGGTTCATCACACACAAGACTAACCAACAGTCAGCACCCAGTAATGTGGTAGAGGATCATCACACCCAAGACTAACCAACAGTCAGCACCCAGTAATGTGGTAGAGGATCATCACACCCAAGACTAACCAACAGTCAGCACCCAGTAATGTGGTAGAGGTTCATCACACCCAAGACTAACCAACAGTCAGCACCCAGTAATGTGGTAGAGGTTCATCACACCCAAGACTAACCAACAGTCAGCACCCAGTAATGTGGTAGAGGATCATCACACCCAAGACTAACCAACAGTCAGCACCCAGTAATGTGGTAGAGGATCATCACACCCAAGACTAACCAACAGTCAGCACCCAGTAATGTGGTAGAGGTTCATCACACACAAGACTAACCAACAGTCAGCACCCAGTAATGTGGTAGAGGATCATCACACCCAAGACTAACCAACAGTCAGCACCCAGTAATGTGGTAGAGGTTCATCACACCCAAGACTAACCAACAGTCAGCACCCAGTAATGTGGTAGAGGTTCATCACACCCAAGACTAACCAACAGTCAGCACCCAGTAATGTGGTAGAGGTTCATCACACACAAGACTAACCAACAGTCAGCACCCAGTAATGTGGTAGAGGTTCATCACACACAAGACTAACCAACAGTCAGCACCCAGTAATGTGGTAGAGGTTCATCACACACAAGACTAACCAACAGTCAGCACCCAGTAATGTGGTAGAGGTTCATCACACACAAGACTAACCAACAGTCAGCACCCAGTAATGTGGTAGAGGTTCATCACACCCAAGACTAACCAACAGTCAGCACCCAGTAATGTGGTAAAGGTTCATCACACCCAAGACTAACCAACAGTCAGCACCCAGTAATGTGGTAGAGGTTCATCACACCCAAGACTAACCAACAGTCAGCACCCAGTAATGTGGTAGAGGTTCATCACACCCAAGACTAACCAACAGTCAGCACCCAGTAATGTGGTAGAGGTTCATCACACACACGACTAACCAACAGTCAGCACCCAGTAATGTGGTAGAGGACACTTGAAGAAAACTACACTTAAACTGGCACACACACACACACACACACACACACACACACACACACACACACACACACACACACACACACACACACACACACACACACACACACACACACACACAAACATCTTCTCTCCCTTCATCTGTGTTTTATGTGTAATGGTGAGTGCTGTGAGACTTCGCTGGGAAGCTGCAATATTTGGCAGCAGTGTGTGAACATTCCACCCTGGCCACTGGCCTGGTGACACGACTCAATGAGGGGGGCACTTCCACTGCACAACACAGCCCTACACCGCATGGTGCCGCAGTACAGTATGTTGCTGAATGCTTTTAAATGTGTGTACACGTGAAATGATTGATACATGACTAACACAAGCCAATGTTCAGTGGTAAATGTGCTGCATCCGTTGCCAAGCTCTCTGTTTGGGTGGCAGGCTGCCCAGCACTAATGCAGCTCATTAACAGTAGTGCCTATGGCTGTGTCCATAGTACTGCTTCCCTGTTCATAATATAAGGAGGGGGGCAGAGAAAAGGACACAGGGAGAAACAAACAAACAAACAAAGAAAGAAAAATAAAGGATGGAGGCAGGCCAGGGAGATAGAGGAAGAACAGTGGGGGAGACCTATGATGCAACTGCTGGAAGTGGAATGAGATGTCACATCTCTACAGAGTGTGTCTAACACTGACATGGCCATTTCAATTCAGATGAAAATACTCCATAGAGCGGATTCACCCTGCCCTGCCATAACAGGCCAGCCCACCTGCACAGAGAGATGAAGTAAACCTCACTGCATCCAGGCGGCGACATCAACACAACAGGGAACACAGTCATTACTGTCAATTAATGTTTGATTCATGCACATCTTATTCATACCACAATATCAGTTTTTACAACATATCAACCAGCCCTAACAAAAAGCACATTTCCCCTCTATAAGTTATTCTTCTAAACCAAAAGAGCATAAACAAGATATAATGAGAATATAGGTTACAGCTTCTCCTTACATTTACTGTTTCAATATTACAAGGTAGCACACTCTCCTCTGCCACCCTCTCGGTCTCTCCCCTCTTTGTCCATCACTGATTTGTTCTCTCTCTCTCCTTTCTACCTTCCATTCCTCCTATCTGTGTTTGCCTCTCTCCCCATTATGATGTATTGTTTATCCTCAAATAAAAACTGCCAATGCAAATTTCAGCTGTCTATATAAGAGGGATTTCCATGAAGGACTGTGAGTGGTAACTTGTCTCATACAATAGTGTCATAGTTTCATAGCCGTCTACTTTGGAACAGAAAGAGCACAGTCCAATGAGGAGTAAGCAGCAGAACGTGTCTAAGTGTGTTTACTCCTCTGCCATGACACAATTAACATTTCTATCTAACTGGATATCAGCGTGGTCTTGAATGAAATACTATTTCTGCCTTATCTTTCAGCCAAACCTCCCTTGAAATATTTACTGGAGTTCATTAAACTAACATCCATATTGTCCACCAATGACTAATACGAGGAATACAATCCCAAGGGATTTGAGGTCTGGTATCTGATGTAATATGTCATGAAAATATAGCAGTTCTGTGGCTCTGAGACCCAGTGGTGCTGTGAGCGTCATACTCTCCCTAGCAATATGAATAGTGATGAGGTTCTATCTATGCTGGGAGGATAAGACTGGGTCATCTGGGGTCTGTTGAAATGGTGTAGAGGTGGGGTGCGTAGGAGAGGGCTCTCTTTTGTATGGGGGACTCATATCTGTCCCTTACTACTGGCTCCATGCCAGTAACTCCCTCCCAAACACACCATCCACCCTTCTCTCTCTCCCCCTTTCCCCTCCTCCTCATTGTCCAGCTTGAGTGCTCTGCATGGCAAAACCTCTCAGCACCATGCCTGCTGTCGACTGCTTCCAATCACTCCACAGGCTGGTGTTGGAGAGGGAGGAGAGAGGGAGGAAAGGAGAGAGGGAGGGGAGCAGGGATGGTTGATTTGGCGGGAAAGAAAGGAGTTGGTGAGATCAAGGGGAGGGAAATAGCAAGGAAAGAGGTGGCGCTAAAGAGAACGATTCACAGAAAAAAGAGAGATCAGAAAGTAGAGGACTGAAAGAAAAGAACAGAGAAAACAGAGTGTCCTGTGGTATACCTAGGGTTGCAAAATTCTGGAAGCTTTCAATAAATTCTCTGGTTTCCCCAAAATTCCAGTTGGAAGATTCTTGGCATAGGCGAAATTGCCACGAGGGATGGGGGGGACATGTCAGAACAGGTTGATTCGTCCCCCCCAAATCATTTCTTTAAAATAAATATGAGTAACTCTTCATATTAGAATTAATGACAATATGAGTGAAATATTATTAATAAATGTTTTGGTTTGAGGCCCCCCAGATAGTATATGAACACGTGATAAGGAATGGTAAAATGTGTAGAATTGCAGGAAATGTGTTTTTACGCTCGACTTTGGGCACAAAAAAAAAGGTCCAACTCCTCCTCTTTCTCAATTTTAAAACAGAAATGGGGTGTGCCTATGGTGGTTAATCGATGTGTCAGCTAGTTCGTTAGCTAAGCTAGCCACTTGTAGCTAGCCAGTAACTCCTCCAGTATGTGTTGATGTCATTTCACCGGATATGTATTTGCTGTGGAGATCAGTAAGAAATGACACTACTGTAGCCAAATATCTTATTCATAAAACATTTTAAAGCATGAAATGACCTGGTATGGTGATGCATTGATCAGTTATACATTTTTAAAGCCTTTATTTTGCGTTTTTGCCCAAAGTCGACCTTTAAAGTAACTGTCCAGTTTTTCCAGATTCCTATGAAATATGACCTATAATGAATTACAATATGAGTGAAATTGTTTTCCTTCTAAAAAATAATGAAGTATGTTATAAAGCAGCTTTTCTGTGTTGGAATGGTGTGGGCATACACCAACAACAGAATGGTGTGGGCATATAACGATCATTAAAAAGATTAATACGAGTAGACCGATCATTAAAAAGATTAATACGAGTAGACCGATCATTAAAAAGATTAATACGAGTAGACCGATCATTAAAAAGATTAATACGAGTAGACCGATCATTAAAAAGATTAATACGAGTAGACCGATCATTAAAAAGATTAATACGAGTAGACCGATCATTAAAAAGATTAATACGAGTAGACCGATCATTAAAAAGATTAATACGAGTAGACCGATCATTAAAAATATTAATGCGAGTAGACCGATCATTAAAAATATTAATACGAGTAGACCGATCATTAAAAATATTAATGCGAGTAGACCGATCATTAAAAATATTAATACGAGTAGACCGACCATTAAAAATATTAATACGAGTAGACCGATCATTAAAAAGATTAATGCGAGTAGACCGATCATTAAAAATATGAATACGAGTAGACGATCATTAAAAAGATTAATACGAGTAGACCGATCATTAAAAAGATTAATACGAGTAGACCGATCATTAAAAAGATTAATGCGAGTAGACCGATCATTAAAAATATTAATACGAGTAGACCGATCATTAAAAAGATTAATACGAGTAGACCGATCATTAAAAAGATTAATGCGAGTAGACGATCATTAAAAAGATTAATGCGAGTAGACCGATCATTAAAAAGATTAATGCGAGTAGACCGATCAATAAAAAGATGAATGCGAGTAGACCGATCAATAAAAAGATGAATGCGAGTAGACCGATCATTAAAAAGATTAATGCGAGTAGACCGATCATTAAAAATATTAATGCGAGTAGACCGATCATTAAAAAGATTAATGCGAGTAGACCGATCATTAAAAAGATTAATGCGAGTAGACCGATCATTAAAAATATTAATGCGAGTAGACCGATCATTAAAAAGATTAATGCGAGTAGACCGATCATTAAAAATATTAATGCGAGTAGACCGATCATTAAAAAGATTAATGCGAGTAGACCGATCATTAAAAATATTAATGCGAGTAGACCGCTGATTGCCCAGCTCATCCTCCTCAGCATTTTTTAAACGCTCTGTTTGAGATTCAAGTTTGAGGTGGGGTTTTTGAAGTGTTTTCCCATTTATATTTTGGCCACAAATACGAGTGTAAGATGAGTCAACATTATTTAGGTATGTGTTAACAAAATTAACTTTTAAAAGTACGATTTTCACTGGACAGTTACTTTAAAACGAACAGTTTCTCTTAGCCTCAAAGCAAAATGTTTAGAGTAGCAGGAAATTCTCAAGGCAAAATTGTCATGGCAAAAAAAAAGAAAAAAGCATAACATAATCTATAAAAACAACACGTTTCTCTCTGCCACATGGAACATTTTGTATAATTGCAGGAAGTCTGTTTCCCCCTCCCCCCAAAAATATTTTCATGTTTTTTGGGGTTGGGGGGCCTTCCACTTGGGGGGCCTTCCACTTATATTGTGCTTTCAAAATAAAAATTGCGCACGCACACACACAATTTCACTCTTGATTCCCGGAACCACACCACAGTTCAGAGTGGCATGGTAGGGCTGTGGCCTAAGCACAGCCAGGGAATGGGGATGAGCCACACATGGTAACAACTTATCTGATGGGCCTCTGGCAAAGTTTGTGGTAAATCACAGCATTGCTTCTGCGATGCTGATGGGTGGTGAGCTCTGTAGCACAAAATGGCTGCCATGTATGATCTAGTTGGGAGCTATGATATATGCTTGTTATCTTTTTTTATTATTCTTTAAATAGCAACATATTATTTCAATTGATGAGAAGAACAATGTGTATTTTGACTACAAATCTTAAAATGGTGCTTTTGGTAAACATACTCCTCACAAGAGCACTGTCTGAGAAGACACTTTACCAGTGTAATAAATGTGCACATTGAAACTAAATGGGTCACAAATGAAGAGCATCCACACACTGATAATATATCACTGAGGTCATATCCAGGGCCATTGAGAGAGAGAGAGAGGGGAGAGAGAGAGACTGCTCTGAGTACCATGACTCTTAACTCTACATATCATGTGGGCTGCTTTCATATGTCAAAAGACATTGATAGTCATATCCATCCATATCACCTCAAAGTGTTATGCAACGTTTCTAAAATGCAGATCCGGACAAAACTGAATTTGTCAAGTTCTGCATGGTGTGTCAAGTTCGTGAATGAAATACTGGACTACCAGTAATCAAACATCATTCCTAAATACTATGACATTTACAACACAATTAATTGAGTTCCATGTAAATGTGAAATAAATGTGTTTCGTGACCTTTCGCAGGACACACTAATATAAATGAATTCTCAGGAATGCAATACTATGGGCTTAAGCCACCTCAGAGAAGCTGAGCCACTTGCTACTGGCTATGTCCTATAATCATTCCCTCTCTATCCTGCTCCAGTCTACAGTGTCACGGTGTATCACTGCTGCTCTACACGCTGTTGTTCTCCACACTAGTCCTCAGGGTTGGGTAGGTTACTTTCTAAAAGTAATCGTTTACAGTTATCTGTCCAAAATTGTAATCAGTAACATAACTTTTGGATTACCCAAACTCAGTAATGTAATCTGATTACTTTCAGTTACTTTTAAATTAGTTTCCAGCAACTCAGATTTTTTAACCAGACCAATTTTTGGGGGGTTGTTGCTAAAATTACACCAACAAAACACAAAATAACAGATGAGCATGCTTTGTAATGTTTCTAAAAACAATACATCTATTACTAGTAAGAAGTAATGTGGTATATTGTTTAATTTAATATTTTATGACCCGAGTCTTTTAACCAAAATATCACAGATGAGACAAAAATGTTCACCTGCCCTTTTAATGGTTACCGTGGTAATGTGACTCAAGTCATGTTTGTGCCTGTGAGATTGAGAGCGTGGCTGCATTCCAAACATGTTATTTTTACCCCCTCAGCCCTCGCAATAGTCACTTTCCCTCTGGGGAATCCCCATCGAAACCGGATGCAGTTTGTTTGCCATCTTAAGTGGAGGTCCAATTAACAAAGAACTTTGATCACTTGTATGGTTGATATGACCAACAATTCATGATGCTAGCTTGCTAAAAAAATATATATATAAAAATTACATTGATTTTAGCATTGGCAAATTGGTTTAGTCTCGTAGTGAGGAGCCTATAAAACGTAGTTAGCTTCATAAACATATTTTTGGGAATTCTGAAATGTATTGGAATAAATGACCAAACTATAAAACTAGCTTGCCAGCTATGGGTAGCTAACTACCCGACAGAATTGTTAGCTAGCTAGGTACATTAATAGCTATAGGTTGATTGTTTTTAAGCACAACTTCAAGATTTCCACCAAGGACGTTGCCTCTCCAAACATCTCTCCCTCTCCAAACACTCGGATGTAAAACGTCATTCAAAGGATGAGGGTTTAGGGCTGAGGGCTGTCTACTTTGAGTTTGGACTGCAGCCCTGACTAGTAGCCGCCTTGTCTTCTCTTCCCTAGCAGTTGAAACTCAAACATTGAAAAACAACCAAGAAACACAAGGACAAAGTCTCACTTCAGTAAACTTTTGTTTCAAGCAAAATAGACTGAGTTTTATGCCTGTGCGCAGCACTCTTAAAAATTAATCCTTCACTTAGTTGTTCATGTGCGCACAGTTCCCAGCCAGGCAGTGTTGAAGCTTGAGGTGGGATAGGCTATAGGAACAAAACGGCAGAAATACTTTGAAAACAGCTACTGCAGCATTTATTTAGCTATAAATGTAATCATACTTGACGATTTTTATTCACAAATGCGAGGGAAATGCTCGCACTGTAGAGCCCTGTCCACCAGCAAACATGGCTGGTGAAATAGACATCTTACCCACCGATGCCAAAATCTACCTGCATTGTCATTTGGTGAGGGCTGGTTGTTAATTTTAGGCCCTGATCATACATACACTACAGGTCAAAAGTTTTAGAACAGCTACTCATTGAAGGGTTTATCTTTATTTTTTACTATTTTCTACATTCTAGAATGATAGTGAAAACATCACAACTATGAAATAACACATATGGAATCATGTAGTAACCAAACATGTGTTAAACAAATCAAAATATACTTTATATTTGAGACTAGAGGTCGACCGATTATGATTTTTCAATGCCGATACCGATTATTGGAGGACAAAAAAAGCCGATACCGATTAATCGGACGATTTATTTAAAATATATATATATATTTTTAAATATATATATATATATATATCATACACACACACACATTTTTGTAATAATGACAATTGCAACAATACTGAATGAACAATGAACACTTTTATTTTAACTTAATATAATACATAAATACACACAACCGCACACAGCTCTGAAGTGACAATGATACTGAAGAGTCTGCTTAGGAGACAAATACTCTCAACTGTTTGAATAAAAATAGAGTTTAAGTTACCTGTGATGAATGTTGAAAACAAAAACTTTAATTTCTATATGCAGGAAATCCTATTTTAATAATGGGCATGGTAAGAATTGACAACCAAAGTGCGAGTCATAATTCCCATGACACCTTCTAGCAAAATCTGAAAAGCGGTTCCTTCATTTATTCCATAGGATATTTTTAGATTCACTTAAAATAAGGTCTGTGTTTCGTGTAGGCTTACATCACCGTGCCAATTTTATAACTGTGTAGATATCCATAGGACAAGGTAACTCTGATCAATATTGGCTAAATATAAGCGAAGATACTTTTTTTTGTAGAGTGGATTTATGAAAATATGTTGACAAACGTTACCTTATCCTAGTGAGATTTACACGGGTATCAAAACGTCGAGGCGGTTTTGTAACGGCATTCCTCCTCCTCTTCATACGAAGAGGAGGAGTAGTGATTCGACCAACATGCAGCGGGTTGTGAATACATAATGAATTTATTAAGGCAAACGACGAAACACGAAAACAAACACTGGGAAGGATTACAAAATAACAAAAACGAATGTAGACTGACCTAAACCATGAGAACTTACATAAAACACGAAGCACGTAGGAACAGGTACAGACTATAACAAACGAACGAACAAACGCTACAGTCCCGTGTGGTGCGCAGACACAGACACGGACGACAATCACCCACAAACAAACAGTGAGAACAACCTACCTTAATATGACTCTCAATCAGAGGAAACGTCAAACACCTGCCTCTAATTGAGAGCCATACCAGGCAACCCAAAACCAACATAGAAACAGAAAACATAGACTGCCCACCCAAAACTCACGCCCTGACCAATAAACACATACCAAACAGAAAACAGGTCAGGAACGTGACAGGTTTAAGCCTGCACGAAACACAGACCTTATTTGAAGTAGATCAAGACATTCTCTATGGAAGAGATGAACGGTAAAATAACGAAGGAACCCCTTTCAAATTCAGGCGCAAGTTATTACAGGAATTATAACGCGTCGACTATTTCTCTCTAAACCATATATCTTTGACTAATCCGGAAACTATCACCTCGAAAACAAAACGTTTATTCCGTTCCGTATTTTATCTAACGGGTGGCATCCATGAGTCTAAATATTCCTGTTACATTGCACAACCTTCAATGTTGTCATAATTACGTAAAATTCTGGCAAATTAGTTCGCAAAGAGCCAGGCGGCCCAAACTGTTGCATATACCCTGACTCTGCGTGCAATGAACGCAAGAGAAATGACACAATTTCACCTGGTTAATATTGCCTGCTAACCTGGATTTCTTTTAGCTAAATATGCAGGTTTAAAAATATATATTTGTGTATTGATTTTAAGAAAGGCATTGGTGTTTATGGTTAAGTACACATTGGAGCAATGACAGTCATTGATTGATTGTTTTTTATAAGATAAGTTTAATGCTAGCTAGCAACTTACCTTAGCTTACTGCATTCGCTAATAGGTGGGCTCCTCGTGGAGTGCAATGTAATCAGGTGTTAGAGCATTGGACTAGTTAACTGTAAGGTTGCAAGATTGGATCCCCCGAGCTGACAATGTTAAAAATCTGTCCTAGGCCGTCATTGAAAATAAGAATGTGTTCTTAACTGACTTGCCTAGTTAAATAAAGATTAAATAAAGGTGTAAAAAAATATAATAATAATAATAATAATATATATATATTTTTTTAAATCGGCGCCCAAAAATACTGATTTCCGATTGTTATGAACACTTGAAATCGGCCCCGATTAATCGGCCATTCCGATTAATCGGTCGACCTCTATTTGAGACTCTTAACCTGATGAGGACAGAGGGCGCTGTTGTCACTTTGGGGGAAAAACGTGCCCAATTTAAACGGCCTCGTACTCAATTCTTGCTCGTACAATATGCATATTATTATTACTATTGGATAGAAAACACTCTCTAGTTTCTAAAACCGTTTGAATTATATCTGTGAGTGAAACAGAACTCATTTGGCACAAACTTCCTGACCAGGAAGTGGAAAGTCTGAAATCGAGGCTCTCTTCTAAGTCCTGCCTATAAATGGGCATGATAGCTATTAGTATACATGCACGTCATACACCTTCCCCTGGATGTCAAGATGCAGTGAGAGAAGAAATGAGGTGATTATCTTGGTCTGAGATGGAATACGTCCTTGGAATGACGTGTCACCGATTTCATGTTTTCAGGAAGGCGCGAAGAGGACAGTGGGATTGCCTTCTGAACAGCTTTCGTTATAGGCGACTACTATCTCCGGCTTTGATTTTATTTGATACATGTGACAATATCATCGTAAAGTATGTTTTTTCAATATAGTTTTATTAGATTTTTGAAATTTATTCGGGACGTTAGGCGTGTTGCGTTGTGTGCCCTTTGTTCAGAATGGAGAGCTTCGCGCCACTTGGCCAGTGTGCTTGCTAGTTCAAGAGGGAAAAACGATGTTCTAAATCCAAACAACGACTGTTCTGGACAAAGGACCCCTTGTCCAACATTCTGATGGAAGATCACCAAAAGTAAGAAACATTTTATGATGCTATTTCATATATCTGTCGAACTGTGTACTAGTAGTTTTGCGCCCAGGTTTTGGCCACTCTCTCGCTATAACATAAGCCTTATGTCGTAATGAAGATATTTTTTGAATTCTAACACTGCGATTGCATTAAGAACTAGTGGATCTATCATTTCCTATACAACATGTATTTTTTTGTAATGTTTATGAATAGCTATTTGGTCAGAATAGGTGAGAGTCTAATAGAAATATCCGCACATTCTGGGAAAAATAAGCTACGTTAGCATAATGGATAACCACTGATTTCAGCTCTAAATATGCACATTTTCGAACAAAACATAAGTGTATGTATAACCTGATGTTATAGGACTGTCATCTGAGGAAGGTTTATGAAGGTTAGTGAAAATTAATATATTTTGCTGGTTTATTCGCTAACGTGCCTATTGCTATCGCTAACGTGCCTTGATGAATGAATGCGGTAGTGTGGTAGTCTATTGTAGTAAGCTAATATAATGCTATATTGTGTTTTCGCTGTAAAACACTTAAAAAATCTGAAATATTGGCTGGATTCACAAGATGCTTGTCTTTCATTTGCTGTACACGATGCATTTTTCAGAAATGTTTTATGATGAGTATTTAGGTATTCCACGTTGGTCTCTATAATTACTCTGGCTGCTTCGGTGCTATTTTTGACGGTAGCTGTGATGGTAGCTGCAATGTAAAACTGATTTATACCTCAAATATGCACATTTTTCGAACAAAACATAGATTTATTGTGTAACATGTTATAAGACTGTCATCTGATGAAGTTGTTTGTTGGTTAGTTTGGTTGGTTCTTGGTTAGTTAGGTTGGCTTTGTGCATGCTACCTGTGCTGTGAAAAATGTCTGTCCTTTTTTGTATCTGGTGGTGAGCTAACATAAATATATGTGCTGTTTTCGCTGTAAAACATTTTAAAAATCGGACATGTTGGCTGGATTCACAAGATGTGTACCTTTCATTTGCTGTATTGGACTTGTTAATGTGTGAAAGTTAAATATTTCAAAAAAATATATTTTGAATTTCGCGCTCTGCCTTTTCAGTGGAATGTGGGAGGAGTTCCGCTGGCGGAACGCTAGAGTCAGACAGGTTAAAATAGCCATCCTTTGCATTGATGACAGCTTTGTACACTCTTGGCATTCTCTCAACCAGCTTCACCTGGAATGCTTTTCCAACAGTCTTGAATGAGTTCCCACATATGCTGAGCACTTGTTGGCTGCTTTTCCTTCACTCTGCGGTCCGACTCATCGCAAACCCTCTCAATTTGGTGGAGGCCAGGTCATCTGATGCAGCACTCCATCACTTTCCTTCTTGGTAAAATAGCCCTTACACAGCCTGGAGGTATGTTGGGTCATTATCCTGTTGAAAAATAAATGATAGTGGGACTAAGTCCAAACCAGATGGGATGGTGTATCGCTGCAGAATGCTGTGGTAGCCATGCTGGTTAAGTGTGCAGATGAATTCTAAATATTTCAGTGTCACCAGCAAAGCACCCCCACACCATAACACCTCCTCCTCCATGCTTCATGGTGGGAAATACACATGCAGAGATCATCCGTTCACCCACACCGTGTCTCACAAAGACACAGTGGTTGGAATCAAAAAATCTCAAATTTGGACTCCAAATTTCCACCGGTCTAATGTCCATTGCTCACAAGTCTCTTCTTATTATTGGTGTCCTTTAGTAGTGGTTTCTTTGCAGCAATTCAAAATTCAAAAGGCACTCGCACATCAGAGCAATCTTTTTTGCAGGTGCAGCAATTCGACCATGAAGGCCCGATTCACATAATCTCCTCTGAACAGGTGATGTTAAGATGTGTCTGTTACTTGAACTCTGTGAAGCATTTATTTGGGATGCAATTTCGGAGGCTGGTAACTCTAAAGAACTTATCCTCTGCAGCAGAGGTAACTCTGGATCTTCTATTCCTGTGTCTGTCCTCATGAGAGCCAGTTTCATCATAGCGCTTGATGGTTTTTGCTTATTTGAGCTGTTCTTGCCATAATATGGATTCTGTCTTTTACCAAATAGGGCTATCTTCTGTATACCCACCCTACCTTGTCACAACACAACTGATTGGCTCAAATGCATTAAGGAGGAAATAAATTCCACAAATTAACTTTTAAGAAGGCACACCTGTTAATCGAAATGCATTCCAGGTGACTACCTCATGAAGCTGGTTGAGATAATGCCAAGAGTGTGCAAAGCTGTCATCAAGGCAAAGGGTGGCTATTTGAAGAATCTCAAATATAAAATATATTTTGATTTGTTGAACACTTTTTTGGTAACTACATGATTCCATGTGGTATTTCATTGTTTTGATATATTCACTATTATTCTACAATGTAGAAAATAGTAAAAAATAAAGGAAAACCCTAAAATGAGTAGGTGTGTCCAAACTTTTGATCGGTAGTGTGTGTGTTTGATACCAATTGATTTACAACCTAGCACAGGAATTTACCAAATCACTTTGGGCCTCAAACTACTTTGTCTATAAAACACAAAATAGTTACTTCATATTTGTTGTATATGACTAATGTCACATGGACATCAATTAATGTAGTAAGTGGATGACATTTATGTATGTGTGATCCATAAACACTTTCATCGATTGGAGCAGAGTAATGAGAGTTGTATTGATCCTGCAGCACTAGGTCCTCCTGTGGGGGGCAGTAGAGGTAAAGTAGTACTCACTATTGGGCAGAGTCATTGAGCTGGTATTCTCGGGCACGGCTGAAGCACTCCTGGATGCCGGAGTCAGACCACAGGCGGATCATAGCCCCCAGGAGCTCAGGAGAGTAGGGCTCAGTGTCCTCCATACGACTCACCACGTCACACACCAGCTTAGCATCAGCCTGAGGAGGGAGAGGAACAACAGGTACATTATACATTGCACCTTTAATACAGTACATTTACATCATTTAGTAACCATTCTTATCCAGAGAGACTTACAGGAGCAATTATGGTTAAGTGCCTTGCTCAAGGGCACATTGACAGATTTCTCACATAGGGATTTGAACCAGTATCTTTTCAGTTACTTTCCCAACACTCTTAACCACTAGGCTACCTGCCGCCCAATACACACAAGCCTGTAGACAGGTAAACATCAGCCTGTAGATAGGAACAGATATAGCACTCACATTAAGTATCCATATCACAATACAATCAGAGAGGTATTTCCTGTGCAAAGATAATACTTCTAAAATTACAGTGTAATTAGAAAATACCCTTACGAAAAACAATTGCTGTGCAGTGTGCCTTCTTTTGTGCAGTATAACTGTAGTACGCTGCAAATACTGCGTCCAAAATAAGTTTTTTTTTTACTGCAGTAATTTTGCAGAGTAACTGCAGTTACACTGCAGTATAATTGCAGTTTCACTGCAGTACACTGCAGTTATTCTGCAATTACTGCGTCCAAAACACCACAGTCGACTGCAGTTACTGCAGTTTCAAAACTGCATTCCTTTTTTGTAAGGATAGAGATATCTAAATCTAGGAGCTGAAATGAAACAACTGTTTTTCATTCCACTAGTGTCTACAAATGCGACGGTCACAGGAGAGGAGCATCCTGGAAGGAGTGATCCTGCCTTCCCCGCATAACCTCAAACACTAGTCACGAATCACAATGTCTCGACCTGAGCACTGGGTCTGGGAAAGTGTTTCAGCCCTTATTACCGACCCCCCACTGCCTGGCTAGAGAGTTATGCAACAGTGACTCAATTACAGGCTGGGCGTCCTGTGTGTGTGTGTGTTTATGGACCACTACTCTGCCTCTCCTCTCTGCAGCTGCTAATCCCACCCACTTCCTGTGGGTTCCGCTCCTAGTCCATATTGAAACGGAACAACCACCCACCAACCCACCCTGAGTATTGGAGCATGATAACATAGTGTAGGGAGTCATTGACATGTGTGCCCTCTCTGAATGACCATGTGCAGTTGACACCCACCACAGAGTTTGATTGACAGGCTCTCTGTGCTGGGACATGCTACAGCTTTGACACAGCAGCTTCAGCCTGTTTGTCACTCACAGCACCAATCAGGTCCCTAGTTACCAACAGAGTAAAGGTCATGGGCGTCACTAAGAAGGGGAAAAAAAACTCCTCAGCCTCTATGTTTCACCGGCTGCTGCTGCTGCTCTGAAGCTGATCAATACCCAGAATCATTGATAATGATCTACACACCGGATACACATTGGTCTGCACACACACACACCTACCTGCAATCTCCTCTATAATGGTGGACAGGATGAGGCATGCAAAAAAATAAAACAGTGCTTTCTCCCTTCCTCTAATCTCCTCACTTGCTCAACACTTCCCTTTCTTACATAACTGCCCTGATGTCATTCTCACTTCTTTATGTAGCATTGGTCCAAAGTTACACTAACACAAAGCCATGCAGTGTCTGCAGCCAAGAGCGTTTTGTTCCTTTTAGCAGGAGAGCTGGGCAGCTTAGCTGTGACAAAGCCCAGCATTTTAGGTCAGACTCACTGCAGACTCACAGCCAACTGAGCAAGGAGAGGGAGGAACACTTCAACCCAAATCAGCACAAAAACAAGCGTGAGAAATAGAGAATAGTTTTGATAAGGGGAGAGAGAGAAAATGAGAATCAGGTTGGAATTGCCAATTTGGTATCTCAGGAGATTCTCTCTATGCCATACAGTATTTTCCCTGGTGGGAGAGAGAGACTGCTGTGTTCACATCAACACGAAACGCCTGGAGACATCTGGAACCCAGCACAGGAGAAGTGACAGGAACTGCTATCACCATTAAGGGCTGACACACTAAAATACATCTCACTGGGAGATAAACTGAGATTAGGAAACCAAGAAGTTCCAGCTGTAATATTACCATACCACCTGTATTTCCATACTAGGGGAGAGTGTGGTAAGTTGAGTCAAATGGTTAGTTGAGCCACCCCTTTTTTCTAGGAAACCATACACAAAAGTAACCATGTGACCAAATATTTACTGTGAAGAAACCACATGGAAAAAGTGGTAAGCAAGTTAGGTCCAAAACACAGATTTTTACCAAGTCAAATGAATGTATTGTGTTATAGGTTTCATGATGCTTGTATCTAAACGAAAGTAGATACATAATTTGGGGTCTCTATAAGCGTCAATAAGAGGTCCTAAATCTACACTCTTAGAAATAAGGGTTCCAAAAGGGTTCTTCCGCGGTGCCCATAGGAGAACCCTTTCTGGTTCCAGGTAGAACTCTTTTATGTTTCATGTAGAACTCTTTGTGTAAAGGGTTCCACATGGAACTCAAAAGGGTTCTACCTGGAACCAAAAGGGTTCTACCTGGAACCAAACAAGGTTCTTCAAAGGGTTCTACCTGGAACCAAAAAGGGCTCTTCAAAGGGTTATCCTATAGGAAAGACGAAAAACCCTTTTAAATTCTAGATAGTACCTTTTTTTCTAAGAGTGTAGCATGAAAGTGCATCCTTGTAGCTGTGTGGACAAAAGTAGTCAACATGTTTGCCATGGGGTAAGTTGAGCCAATGGCTACCATGCCTCATACAAATTACTACATTTAGTCAGTTTTATGCATAATACGCATCGTAGTGCATTTTGTATTGTTACAGGCAGACATCATCATGTCCAGTGTACACAGACGTAAAACAGGTTCCTTCAGGTTCTTGCGAGAACAGCCAAGGAAGTAAGAAAAGGGAAGATGTCCATTTGAGCAGCAGCAAGGGCTAAATAAAATAGACTGAATGACACTGAAGAGGTACATTGACAAAAAAGAACACAAACACGTACCTGTGCGAAAGAGAGGCTATGACAGAGCAGGAACATAAGGTCTTATCTGATGACATGGAGTCTGAGCTTGCTAAACATATCAAGAATCACAGGACCAGTTTCATGGGCTTAGTTGCCTCAAATGCAGAGAACTTGCCTACGAATTGGCACATGGAAATAACATCCCTTACCCATACAACTGGTCAAGAAATGGAAGGGTAAGTCATATTGAACAGCGAGATCTATATTTGAATGTAGGCATACATTTAAGATATACAATATACCACACCCCCATTCCATGAATTAAAATTTGACCTACCAGCACCATCACCCACTGTCACAGGACACTATCACCCACTTATCCCATGGCAGCTCAACTGACCTTGTCCCGATGATCAAATTACCCCATACCCGGGTTTAGTTGTGCAAAGAGACAACTTTTTTCGACAAGCTATGTTTTCAAAACGGTTATGTTTACAAGAATTCTGATTATTTCCAGGGATACACAACATCTTGAAACATATAAATATGTCTTTGTTAGAAAGAATACTATATTTCCCTTGACGTAGTGATGCTGAATGTAAAAAAGGCTCTGTCTCCTCCCTCCTAGTAAGCCTAACCTTTAAGTACAGGCTCTGTGAACTCAGTTGGATGGAGCCCTGTAGGCCACACCTCCTCCACTATAGACGGTTTCAACAGTCAAAACAGAAACAAATCCACGCACGGCCTGATAGGAACGATCTCCACTGACCCCTGACTGATATAAACTCAAAAGGGCATTTATCTCCAACTGACTATGATCAATCAACTATGATTGCCTCCACACTCCACATCCATTCAACTGTTCAAAAGGCAGCTTAGGGCCACATCCCTGTGTCATCTCCCACTACTGGCCCTTAGAGAAGGCCACGCATTTTATCAGGCCTTTACTGTCCAGCAGTCAAGCATAATATGGCGGTTGAACACTAGAAAAAACTGTTTTGTGCGACTCAAATGTTCTCATGATATTGGACGGCTAACCATCTTACAATAAAAATGGGCACATACTGTTTATGTGTTGTAGGCCTACAGGCAGTGACTTGTCCAGAACATTTTGAATGGGATGGCCAATGCAAGGTGGAAGTTTTCAATATAGTGAAGACATCAACACTATGAAATAACACATATGGAATCATGTAGTAACCAAAAAAAGTGTTAAAGAAATCAAAATATACTTTATATTTTAGATTCTTCGAAGTAGCCACCCTTTGACTTGATGACAGCTTTGCAAACTCTTGGCATTCTCTCAACCAGCTTCATGAGGAATGCTTTTCAAACAGTCTTGAAGGAGTTCCCACATATGCTGAGCACTTGTTGGCTGCTTTTCCTTCACTCTGCGGTCCGACTCATCCCAAACCCTCTCAATTTGGTGGAGGCCAGGTCATCTGATGCAGCACTCCATCACTTTCCTTCTTGGTCAAATAGCCCTTACACAGCTTGGAGATGTGTTTTGGGTCATTGTCCTGTTGAAAAACAAATGATAGTGGGACTAAGCGCAAACCAGATGGGATGGCGTATCACTGCAGAATGATGTGGTAGCCATGCTGGTCAAGTGTGACTTGAATTCTAAATGAATCCATGACAGTGTCACCAGCAAAGCACCCCCCTAGCATCATACCTCCTCCTCCATGCTTCACGGTGGGAACCACACATGCGGAGATAATTTGTTTCACCTACTCCTTTTCTCACAAAGACACGGCGGTTGGAACCAAAAATCTCAAATTTGGACTCATCAGACCAAAGAACAGATTTCCACCGGTCTAATGTCCATTGCTCGTGTTTCTTGGCCCAAGCAAGTCTCTTCTTCTTATTGGTGTCCTTTAGTAGTCGTTTCTTTGCAGCAATTCGACCATGAAGGCTTGATTCACGGCATCTCCTCTGAACAGGGGGGGGGGGTGCTCCCGAGTGGCGCAGCAGTGTAAGGCACTGCATCTCAGTGCTAGAGGCATCACTACAGACCCTGGCTCGATTCCAGGCTGTATCACAACGGCCGAGATTGGGAGTCCCATAGGGCAGTGCACAATTGGCCCAGTGTCATCCGGGTTAGGGTTTGGCCGGGGTAGGCTGTCATTGTAAATATGAATTTGTTCTTAACTGGCTTGCCAAGTTAAATAATAAAAATACAAATAAAAACAGTTGAACTCTGTGCAGCATTTATTTGGGCTGCAATTTCTGAGGCTGGTAACTCTAATGAACGTATCCTCTGCAACAGAGATACAGTTGAAGTCGGAAGTTTACATACACAAAGGTTGGAGTCATTAAAACTTGTTTTACAACCACTCCACAAATTTCTTGTTAACAAACTATAGTTTTGGCAAGTCGGTTAGGACATCTGCTTTGTGCATGACACAAGTCATTTTTCCAACAATTGTTTACAGATTATTTCACTTATAATTCACAATTCCAGTGGGTCAGAAGTTTACATACACTAAGTTGACTGTGCCTTTAAACAGCTTAGACAATTTCAGAAAATGATGTCATGGCTTTAGAAGTTTCTGACAGGCTAATTGACATCCTTTGAGTCAATTGGACTTGTACCTGTGGATGTATTTCAAGGCATACCTTCAAACTCAGTGCCTCTTTGCTTGACATCATGGGAAAATCAAAAGAAATCAGCCAAGACCTCAGAAAAAAAATTGTAGACCACAAGTCTGGTTCATCCTTGGGAGCAATTTCCAAATGCCTGAAGGTACCACGTTCATCTGTACAAACAATAGTACGCAAGTATAAACATCATGGGACCACGCAGCCGTCATACCGCTCAGGAAGGAGATGCATTCTGTCTCCTAGAGATGAACGTACTTTGGTGCGAAAAGTGCAAATCAATCCCAGAACAACAGCAAAGGACCTTGTGAAGATGCTGGAGGAAACAGGTACAAAAGTATCTATATCCACAGTAAAAAGAGTCCAATATCGACATAACCTGAAAGGCCACTCAGCAAGGAAGAAGCCACTGCTCAAAAACCGCCATAAAAAAGCCAGACTACGGTTTGCAACTGCACATAGGAACAAAGATCGTACTTTTTGGAGAAATGTCCTCTGGTCTGATGAAATAGAACTGTTTGGCCATAATGACCATCGTTATGTTTGGAGGAAAAAGGGGGAGGCTTGCAAGCTGAAGAACACCATCCCAACAGTGAAGCACAGAGGTGGCAGCATCATGTTGTGGGGGTGCTTTGCTGCAGGAGGGACTGGGGGACTTCATGTGGAAAATTATGTGGATTTATTGAAGCAACATCTCAAGACATCAGTCAGGAAGTTAAAACTTGGTCGCAAATGGGTTTTCCAAATGGACAATGACCCCAAGTATACTTCAAAAGTTGTGCCAAAATGGCTTGAGGACAACAAAGTCAAGGTATTGGAGTGGCCATCACAAAGCCCTGACCTCAATCCTATCGAAGATTTGTAGGAAGAACTGATAAAGCGTGTGTGAGCAAGGAGGCCTACAAACCCGACTCAGTTACACGAGCTCTGTCAGGAGGAATGGGCCAAAATTCACCCAACTTATTGTGGGAAGCTTGTGGAAGGCTACCCAAAACGTTTAACCCAAGTTAAACAATTTTAAGGCAACGCTACCAAATACTAATTGAGTGTATGTAAACTTCTGACCCACTGGGAATGTGATGAAAGAAATAAAAGCTGAAATAAATCATTCTCTCTACTATTATTCTGACATTTCACATTCTTAAAATAAAGTGGTGATCCTAACTGACCTAAGACAGGGAATTTTTACTCGGATGAAATGTCAGGAATTGTGAAAAACTGAGTTGGAATGTAATTGGCTAAGGTGTATGTAAACTTCTGACTTCAACTGTAACTCTGGGTCATCCTTTCCTGTGGCTGTCCTCATAGCGCTTGATGGTTTTTGCGACTGCACTTGAAGAAACTTTCAAATCTCTTGAAATGTTCCAGATTGACTGACCTTCATGTCTTAAAGTAATGATGGACTGTCATTTCTCTTTGCTTATTTGAGCTGTTCTTGCCATAATATGGATTCGGTCTTTTACCAAATAGGGCTATCTTCTGTATACCACCCCCTACCTTGTCACAACACAACTGATTGGCTTAAACACATTAAGAAGGAAAGAAATTCCACAAATGAACTTTTAACAAGGCACACTTGTTAATTGAAATGCATTCCAGGTGATTACCTCATGAAGCTGAAAAATAGTAAAAATAAAGAAAAACCCTGGAATGAGTAGGTGTGTCCAAACTTTTGACTGGTACTGTATACACCACCGTTCAAAAGTTTGGGGTCACTTAGAAATGTCCTTGTTTTTTAAATAAAAGCACATTTTTGTCCATTAAAATAATATCAAATTGATCAGAAATACAGTGTAGACATTGACCAGAAATATAGTGTAGACAATGTTAATGTTGTAAATTACATTTTTAGCTAGAAACGGCAGATTTTTATGGAATATCTACATAGGCGAAGGCCATTACCAGCAACCATCACTCCTGTGTCCAATGGCACGTTGTGTTAGCTAATCCAATTTTATCATTTTAAAAGGCTAATTGATCATTAGAAAACCCTTTTTAATTATGCTAGCACAGCTGAAAACTGTTGTCCTGATTAAAGAAGCAATATAACTGGCCTTCTTTAGACTACTTAAGTATCAAAATGGCCAGAAACAAAGAACTTTCTTCTGAAACTCGTCAGTCTATTCTTGTTCTGAGAAATGACGTCTATTCCATGCAAGAAATTGCCAAGAAACTGAAGATCTCGTACAACGCTGTGTACTACTCCCTTCACAGAACAACGCAAACTGTCTCTAACCAGAATAGAAAGAGGAGTGGGAGGCCCCGGTGCACAACTGAGCAAGAGGACAAGTACATTAGATTGTTAGTTTGAGAAACAGATGCCTCACAAGTCCTCAACTGGCAGCTTCATTAAATAGTACCCACAAAACACCAGTCTTAACGTCAACAGTGAAGAAGGGACTCCGGGATGCTGGCCTTCTAGGCAGAGTTGCAAAGAAAAAGCCATATCTCAGACTGGCCAATAAAAAGAAAAGATTAAGATGGGCAAAAGAACACAGACACTGGACAGAGGAGCTCTGCCATCATCCCGGAGTCGCCTCTTCACTGATGATGTTGAGACTGGTGTGTTGCGGGTACTATTTAATGAAGCTGCCAGTTGAGGACTTGTGAGGCGTCTGTTTCTCAAACTAGACACTATAAAGTGCTTATCCTCTTGCTCAGTTGTGCACCGGGGCCTCCCACTGCTCTTTCTATTCTGGTTAGAGCCAGTTTGAGCTGTACTGTGAAGGGAGTACTTTGAGTCAAAGTATCAATATAATATCGTCCAAAATAATATTGCGACATATAACTGTACTAATTTTTTCCCCCATCACTCTCTCGTTTTTATTTTGCTACATAAAATGACGCACACATGGATAATGGGGACTGTGATTGCCTATTGAATTTAAATCAGTTTCAAACAAACACATAGTGATTCATTATGACCCTTGTGCCAGGCTGGGGAGAATAGAGCAATCTTCATCAGCATTCATTCATTAGAGTAAGCAGGCTCCCTTTAAAGGGATGCTGAGGGATTTGAATAATGTATATCTCCCTCTCTCGCTCCATGAAAAAGAGACGGTACACATTCCTTACTCCCCCTGAATCCCAAATTGACATTTTCCAAAGTGAAAAGAAGAAAAGCCATTAGGCCAATACAGGGAAAGCCTGATAGCACCTTAATGCATAAACCTCATCCCACCTTTGTAGTGAGCAAACCTACGAACCGTGAAATGTAAAATTATTAGTGTGAACTATGGTGCATTTTAAACTCCATGGGCCAGTCTAGTCAAGGTGGCTTCCATTTATTTAGTGCCAACGCAGCGACAGAGGTGACCTTTCCTTCCTAATTAGGGCAGGGCCATCAGAGGCGATCTACTTCCTGCCGAGATATACGGTCCCTGGTCCCTCCCTGAGCCTGTCTGCTCCCTGCTCCTGTGTGGGTCCACATCAAACAGGTGACTTCCTGCCTGCCCTTCTCACCCAGCCCTGTGAGATCCAGCACCAGCACAGATTAGGATTAAAACAAGGCCACAAAGTGCCTGTTTATTGGTATTATAATATACCCTTCTCAGACTGTATCACCACAACACCCCATGTTCTAATGTACTCCCATTCTTAGCTACTGTTATCTTATCTTCAAAAATACATATTTTGATCACAGCTCAAAATTGAGGATTAGGATAGTGATGGGGATAAAGGGGTGCAGGTTAAATGTAATGTAGGACATTTTTAGGTTTCATACAGTACTATACTAGTCTGGTCCCAGATCTGTTATGTTTGGCATAACAATGACCATACAGCAGGACTTGGCTATATAGCACAAACAGATCTGGGACTAGGCTAATAGGCTTGTACTTTTCCCCTGGGTTACACAACTTCCTGTTCCACTGTAACAGTCTGTGTGGTGGGTGAGCTGAACAGCACTCCACTCCACTGATGATCCTGAGAGACTGCACAATAATTATGAACAGTCAGGTGCTGGACATTATGCACAGATGGCTATCCATCATTGAGGGTTAATTATCCCAATGTGTGTGTGTGTGTGGTCATGATCACTTGGCTGGCTCTGTCAGCAGCTGCTGCTCAGGCCTCATGGTCCACTACTCAAGGTACTGTACAGGGAGCCTCTGTGGCAGACGCCTGCTCTGAGTTCTTCACATGGAGAGATGCTACTCTGATTACCGCAGAACCACAGCAGAGGCTGTTTAACCACCCCTGGAGCCTCCACTACGGGTCTAGAACAGATAAGGATACAGAAAATATTGATCACTTCAGTTTATGGCTCTCCCTTTACTGCATGTTGTGTACTGTACTGTACAGTAACTATACAGAGGGATGAGGGCTCTGTGGACAAACCGTCATGTCACATTACAATTAAACAGTGAGCTGTGGTCAAATGGCTGCTTCCTCTTCCTCTCCCAGGAGAGACCAGTGGTCTGATCCAATTTCCTGAGACCAAGCTCTGATATTACATGAACAGTTATTTTCATAAACAATTACTGTATATACTTAGGGCCCTATAAAATACGTTTTTCTCTCCCAACATCTGTTTTCTCCATTTAGTTTCTCCAGGTTTCAGTTTTTTTCAGGGTTTCGCTCTATAAATCACACTTTTTTAACAAAATGGGATGTTCTAAGTTTACAACAATCCTTAAGCGACATCAGGAGACCACAAAATCTGAATCAACGAAATGTCGATTTTTGGGTCTAGTTACTCTGTAATTCAGTGTGCACCAGCCAGACACCGTTGTTTGGTTAGCAATGCTTCTGTAGTGCTAATGTGAGTGCAAAGTTTGCAAAACAAATGGCAACTGGATTGATGCAAACAATCATGATATCATTCTGCCAGGTAGGCACTAGCTACTTTGTAGTTAACATTTAATTGAGAAGGTTTTTGGGAAAGTTTTTCCACCTACCAGAAGGCGGTTGTCATGACATTAGCAACATCGCTAAGTGGTAGACAAACGTGCACACACATACAGGGGCATTCTTGTGCCGTTGAACCTCTCAGAAAGTTGAAGGAAAATACGAATCACCGATGCATTTTGTTCATGTCCTATGATAATCTTGGGCAAATGAATTACTTTTCTAATAAATTCAATACATTTAGTTGATTCCCTACAAAGTTAAACTCATTGTTTAATGTATGGTTTCTGTGATACCGTCCGCGTTCTCTGCAATGCCGATTTTACAGAGCCCTATATACTGCCTTTGTCTCTTTCCTCTCTTCTATTCTCTGTTTGTGAATAGACCAGTGAGTGGTTGTCTTTCTGTGAGCAGCACCCCCAGTTGAATTAGCAATGAAGGAAAAGGTCAAAGATCAATGCTCAGCAGCATTAGCTGTCCTGGGGCACAACATGGACGTTCTTCAGGAAGGTCACTGCAGCCGTCACCGCGGAGCTCCATGTGAAAACCAAATGGCCTCCGGTATCGACATCTATGATAATCACCTGGCCACACCTGTAGAGCAGAATCCAGCAGAGAAGAACGTAGCTGAAGGTAAACCCAGAACGCAGCTAGAAAAAGTCCACTGTGATCAATAGCTCTGCGTGGGAATTCTATAGCCATAATCATGACAGCATTGCCTCTTATTTAATATATTCAATAGAAAATAACATAGTACATTAGAATACAGTATCTACAGTTATACTCAAAGCACAAGTTATGCCATCCATGTCAAAGGGGAGGTGTGTCCTTCTCTGTATGTATGCATGTATGGTGACACTGTCATCATAGTAGACTGTGTCCACAAACATGGTTTCCTTCACCTTTCTCCCTCTATCTCAACCCCTCATGTCCTTCGCTACCTCTTCCTTCTCCTTTCTTCACCCCTCCCTTTCCCTGTGTGTTCACCCCTCCCTTTCCACCCTCCCTCCCCCTTCACTACTCTGCATCATGACATTCAGCTCCAGTTACCATGGTTATCAGGCCCTTCCTGGGGAATGTGATCTTGGGTCTGATGCTCACTCTACCTCTCTCCCTCGCTCCCGCTACCTCTCTCCCTCCCTCTCTCTCCCTCACTACTCCGCTCTCATCTTTCTCCTTTCTCTGTGCCTCCCACGGCAACTGATGAAATATTGACCTGATAAAATATTTAACTGTTATTCTGCTTTCCTGCAGTTGTGGCCTAATGGTTGTCAGCCTTAAAGGCAATACAGTAGGCTACTACGCGTTGTGGCTGTGTCTCTATTGCCACGCTGAGTGGAGAGGAGAGACCACCATGGCTGCCACTCTCTTCAAACACACAGAGCTGAGCCCCAGAGCTCCTGCCTGCCCCGAGCCACACCATTAACCTCCTGCCTGCCCCGAGCCACACCATTAACCTCCTGCCCGCCCCGAGCCACACCATTAACCTCCTGCCCGCCCCGAGCCACACCATTAACCTCCTGCCCGCCCCGAGCCACACCATTAACCTCCTGCCCGCCCCGAGCCACACCATTAACCTCCTGTCCGCCCCGAGCCACACCATTAACCTCCTGTCCGCCCGAGCCACACCATTAACCTCCTGCCTGCGCCGAGCCACACCATTAACCTCCTGTCCGCCCGAGCCACACCATTAACCTCCTGTCCGCCCGAGCCACACCATTAACCTCCTGCCCGCCCCGAGCCACACCATTAACCTCCTGTCCGCCCCGAGCCACACCATTAACCTCCTGTCCGCCCCGAGCCACACCATTAACCTCCTGCCCGCCCCGAGCCACACCATTAACCTCCTGTCCGCCCCGAGCCACACCATTAACCTCCTGTCCGCCCCGAGCCACACCATTAACCTCCTGTCCGCCCCGAGCCACACCATTAACCTCCTGTCCGCCCGAGCCACACCATTAACCTCCTGCCTGCCCCGAGCCACACCATTAACCTCCTGTCCGCCCCGAGCCACACCATTAACCTCCTGTCCGCCCGAGCCACACCATTAACCTCCTGTCCGCCCGAGCCACACCATTAACCTCCTGCCCGCCCCGAGCCACACCATTAACCTCCTGCCCGCCCCGAGCCACACCATTAACCTCCTGCCCGCCCCGAGCCACACCATTAACCTCCTGCCCGCCCCGAGCCACACCATTAACCTCCTGCCCGCCCCGAGCCACACCATTAACCTCCTGCCCGCCCGAGCCACACCATTAACCTCCTGCCTGCCCTTTTGGTTAAAAGAGCCCCTCCTGCAGCAAAGCACCCCCACAACATGATGCTGCCACCCCCGTGCTTCACGGTTGGGATGGTGTTCTTCGGCTTGCAAGCCTCGCTCTTTTTCCTCCAAACGTAACGATGGTCATTTTGGCCAAACAGTCCTATATTTGTTTCATCAGACCAGAGGACATTTCTCCAAAAAGTAATATCTTTGTCCCCATATGCAGTTGCAAACCGTAGTCTGGCTTTTTTATGGCGGTTTTGGCTTCTTCCTTGCTGAGCGGCCTTTCTAATTATGTCGATATAGGACTTGTTTTACTGTGGATATAGATACTTTTGTACCTGGTTCCTCCAGCATCTTCACAAGGTCCTTTGCTGTTGTTCTGGGATTGATTTACACTTTTCGCACCAAAGTACGTTCATCTCTAGGAGACAGAGCGCGTATCCTTCCTGAGCGGTATGATGGCTGCGTGGTCCCATTGTGTTTATACTTGCGTACTATTGTTTGTACAGATGAACGTGGTACCTTCAGGCGTTTGGAAATTGCTCCCAAGGATGAACCAGACTTGTGGAGGTCTACAATTATTTTTCTGAGGTCTTGGCTGATTTCTTATGATTTTCCCATGATGTCAAGCAAAGACGCACTGAGTTTGAAGGTAGGCCTTGAAATACATCCACAGGTACACCTCCAATTGACTTAAATAATGTAAATTAGCCTATCAGAAGCTTCTAAAGCCATGACATTTTCTGGAATTTTCCAAGCTTTTTAAAGGCACAGTCAACTTAGTGTATGTAAACTTCTGACCCACTGGAATTGTGATACAGTGAATTATAAGTGACATAATCTGTCTGTAAACAATTGTTGGAAAAATTCCTTGTGTCATGCACAAAGTAAAAGTCCTAACCAACTTGCTAAAACTATAGTTTGTTAACAAGAAATTTGTGGAGTGGTTGAAATATGAATTTTAATGACTCTAATTTAAGTGTATGTAAACTTCCGACTTCAACTGTATCTAGTACGTAGCTATCTCTATATCTAGTAGCTATCTCTCTCTCTATCTAGTAGCTATCTCTCTCTCTATCTCGTAGCTATCTCTCTCTATCTCGTAGCTATCTCTCTCTCTATCTAGTAGCTATCTCTCTCTATCTCGTAGCTATCTCTCTCTATCTCGTAGCTATCTCTCTCTATCTCGTAGCTATCTCTCTCTCTATCTAGTAGCTATCTCTATCTCGTAGCTATCTCTCTCTCTATCTAGTAGCTATCTCCCTCTATATCTAGTAGCTATCTCTCTCTATATCTAGTAGCTATCTCGCTCTCTATCTAGTAGCTATCTCTCTATCAATCTAGTGTCTCGTAGCTATCTATCTATCGCGTAGCTATCTATCTATTTAGCATCTATCTAGTCTCTCTCCCCTCTCATAGCTATTAGCTACAGCAAGGGTGTGAGTTTGTGTGAGTGTAGTGTACAGACTGACGATGGATTTGGCAGTGGGTGTGGTGCTGTCTGTCTGTAGGCCTGTGGGTTGCTGCTGTGTCAGCTGAGGCCTGGCATTTATTAAAGAGCAATCTCTCTCCACTGTTGGATCCAATAGCAGCAGAATTAACCTTGGCCTGCTCCTCTCCTCTCTGCTCCTCTCTGCCTCAACAGACTTAACACAGACACTTATTTTTCAGAAGCAGCACAAAGCTGCCACCCCCACCCCTCTGAAACACACCTCAGTGAGATTCCTCATTTGTCTAGGTGTCAGTCTTTCTTACCATTTTGTAGACAGTAGGCTATGTGGTTAACACCATACCTACCTACCAGTAGGTAGGTAGCTACATGGCTTCAGTAGGGTTGCTGGATGCACTATGAATGTTACCAGAGAATCTCAGCTATCTCACTCCTCAGCCTCTGTCTGGGCGCAGGTCCACAGAAGTTACAGCATGCAGTAAAAACACTCCATCATTTCTGTCAACACATTATTGTTTAGGAGTGCACCCCCATATGGGACTATCCCCAACCCTTAACCCCACCCCTCTCAGGCGTCCCAGAGCAGTTCGCAGGACACTCAGGGGAGCCAGCGAGAGGAGGAAATCAAATTAAGTGGCAGCCTGCGAATAACAAACAACATGGGCGTCAGGGCGTTGTCTCTGTGCTGTGGCAGGCTGGCAGGCCAGTAATTACGCTGGCCTGTGTGCCCAGCCAGGTGGAAATGACATGCCCACAGGTGGAGGTTGCACAAAGTGGCGCCCGTCTGGCAAGACCCCTGGGACACCACACAGGGAGGAGGAGTAATTAGACAGAGTGCAAAAGGATCCATATCTTCTTCTGTCTTAATGTTACTGCTTTGTCATCATCCTGACCTATACCTTTTAATTTCATACTTAGGTTGTAGTAGTAGTGGTACATTAATGCAGTAGTGGGTGAGAGGTGAGTGCAACGATGGAAAATGGATCTGGTACCATATTCTCTGTATCTAGAGTATGGAACTATTGACAACTCATAAAAATTCAATTCCACCCCTTAAACCACTCATAATAACATTAATAGGAAGTCATAGTATCATCCCACCAAAGACAGAGATAAAGTGTTATATAGGGAGGGCGGGAAAATGTAAAAGAAAAAAAGCTTGGGCCCTATTCAGAGCCATCCCAACCAATGAAACGCTGAGATCACTGAGATGCAGTGTTCCTATTCTTCTTTAAGTCTCCGATGAGCTATGTCTCTGTGGCAACCACCTGTTTCCTAGCAGCACAGCTCCGATTATGGAAAAATGAATGAAAATCCACCCCGAGAGAGCGGGAAGGGAAGAGAGCAGACAGGACGGAAAACCAGATGTCCACAGAGTTACCGACAACCCAGGGAAAACAAGCTGTCGCTCCCTCCGTGTGGAGAGAGGATCATAAATCACACCCAAGACTAACCAAATGTCAGCACCCAGTAATGTGGTAGAGGATCATCACACCCAAGACTAACCAACAGTCAGCACCCAGTAATGTGGTAGAGGTTCATCACACACAAGACTAACCAACAGTCAGCACCCAGTAATGTGGTAGAGGATCATCATACACAAGACTAACCAACAGTCAGCACCCAGTAATGTGGTAGAGGATCATCACACCCAAGACTAACCAACAGTCAGCACCCAGTAATGTGGTAGAGGTTCATCACACCCAAGACTAACCAACAGTCAGCACCCAGTAATGTGGTAGAGGTTCATCACACACAAGACTAACCAACAGTCAGCACCCAGTAATGTGGTAGAGGTTCATCACACACAAGACTAACCAACAGTCAGCACCCAGTAATGTGGTAGAGGATCATCATACACAAGACTAACCAACAGTCAGCACCCAGTAATGTGGTAGAGGTTCATCACACCCAAGACTAACCAACAGTCAGCACCCAGTAATGTGGTAGAGGATCATCACACCCAAGACTAACCAACAGTCAGCACCCAGTAATGTGGTAGAGGTTCATCACACACAAGACTAACCAACAGTCAGCACCCAGTAATGTGGTAGAGGTTCATCACACACAAGACTAACCAACAGTCAGCACCCAGTAATGTGGTAGAGGTTCATCACACACAAGACTAACCAACAGTCAGCACCCAGTAATGTGGTAGAGGTTCATCACACACAAGACTAACCAACAGTCAGCACCCAGTAATGTGGTAGAGGATCATCACACCCAAGACTAACCAACAGTCAGCACCCAGTAATGTGGTAGAGGTTCATCACACACAAGACTAACCAACAGTCAGCACCCAGTAATGTGGTAGAGGATCATCACACCCAAGACTAACCAACAGTCAGCACCCAGTAATGTGGTAGAGGATCATCACACCCAAGACTAACCAACAGTCAGCACCCAGTAATGTGGTAGAGGTTCATCACACACAAGACTAACCAACAGTCAGCACCCAGTAATGTGGTAGAGGTTCATCACACACAAGACTAACCAACAGTCAGTACCCAGTAATGTGGTAGAGGATCATCACACCCAAGACTAACCAACAGTCAGCACCCAGTAATGTGGTAGAGGTTCATCACACCCAAGACTAACCAACAGTCAGCACCCAGTAATGTGGTAGAGGATCATCACACCCAAGACTAACCAACAGTCAGCACCCAGTAATGTGGTAGAGGTTCATCACACCCAAGACTAACCAACAGTCAGCACCCAGTAATGTGGTAGAGGTTCATCACACCCAAGACTAACCAACAGTCAGCACCCAGTAATGTGGTAGAGGATCATCACACACAAGACTAACCAACAGTCAGTACCCAGTAATGTGGTAGAGGTTCATCACACCCAAGACTAACCAACAGTCAGCACCCAGTAATGTGGTAGAGGTTCATCACACACAAGACTAACCAACAGTCAGCACCCAGTAATGTGGTAGAGGATCATCACACACAAGACTAACCAACAGTCAGCACCCAGTAATGGGGTAGAGGTTCATCACACACAAGACTAACCAACAGTCAGCACCCAGTAATGGGGTAGAGGTTCATCACACACAAGACTAACCAACAGTCAGCACCCAGTAATGTGGTAGAGGTTCATCACACCCAAGACTAACCAACAGTCAGCACCCAGTAATGTGGTAGAGGTTCATCACACCCAAGACTAACCAACAGTCAGCACCCAGTAATGTGGTAGAGGTTCATCACACACAAGACTAACCAACAGTCAGCACCCAGTAATGTGGTAGAGGTTCATCACACCCAAGACTAACCAACAGTCAGCACCCAGTAATGTGGTAGAGGATCATCACACCCAAGACTAACCAACAGTCAGCACCCAGTAATGTGGTAGAGGTTCATCACACACAAGACTAACCAACAGTCAGCACCCAGTAATGTGGTAAAGGATCATCACACCCAAGACTAACCAACAGTCAGCACCCAGTAATGTGGTAGAGGTTCATCACACCCAAGACTAACCAACAGTCAGCACCCAGTAATGTGGTAGAGGTTCATCACACCCAAGACTAACCAACAGTCAGCACCCAGTAATGTGGTAGAGGATCATCACACACAAGACTAACCAACAGTCAGCACCCAGTAATGTGGTAGAGGTTCATCACACACAAGACTAACCAACAGTCAGCACCCAGTAATGTGGTAGAGGTTCATCACACACAAGACTAACCAACAGTCAGCACCCAGTAATGTGGTAGAGGTTCATCACACACAAGACTAACCAACAGTCAGCACCCAGTAATGTGGTAGAGGTTCATCACACACAAGACTAACCAACAGTCAGCACCCAGTAATGTGGTAGAGGTTCATCACACACAAGACTAACCAACAGTCAGCACCCAGTAATGTGGTAGAGGATCATCACACCCAAGACTAACCAACAGTCAGCACCCAGTAATGTGGTAGAGGTTCATCACACACAAGACTAACCAACAGTCAGCACCCAGTAATGTGGTAGAGGTTCATCACACACAAGACTAACCAACAGTCAGCACCCAGTAATGTGGTAGAGGATCATCACACCCAAGACTAACCAACAGTCAGCACCCAGTAATGTGGTAGAGGTTCATCACACACAAGACTAACCAACAGTCAGCACCCAGTAATGTGGTAGAGGTTCATCACACACAAGACTAACCAACAGTCAGCACCCAGTAATGTGGTAGAGGTTCATCACACACAAGACTAACCAACAGTCAGCACCCAGTAATGTGGTAGAGGATCATCACACCCAAGACTAACCAACAGTCAGCACCCAGTAATGTGGTAGAGGTTCATCACACCCAAGACTAACCAACAGTCAGCACCCAGTAATGTGGTAGAGGATCATCACACCCAAGACTAACCAACAGTCAGCACCCAGTAATGTGGTAGAGGATCATCACACCCAAGACTAACCAACAGTCAGCACCCAGTAATGTGGTAGAGGTTCATCACACACAAGACTAACCAACAGTCAGCACCCAGTAATGTGGTAGAGGTTCATCACACACAAGACTAACCAACAGTCAGCACCCAGTAATGTGGTAGAGGTTCATCACACCCAAGACTAACCAACAGTCAGCACCCAGTAATGTGGTAGAGGTTCATCACACCCAAGACTAACCAACAGTCAGCACCCAGTAATGTGGTAGAGGTTCATCACACACAAGACTAACCAACAGTCAGCACCCAGTAATGTGGTAGAGGTTCATCACACCCAAGACTAACCAACAGTCAGCACCCAGTAATGTGGTAGAGGTTCATCACACACAAGACTAACCAACAGTCAGCACCCAGTAATGTGGTAGAGGTTCATCACACCCAAGACTAGCCAACAGTCAGCACCCAGTAATGTGGTAGAGGTTCATCACACACAAGACTAACCAACAGTCAGCACCCAGTAATGTGGTAGAGGTTCATCACACCCAAGACTAACCAACAGTCAGCACCCAGTAATGTGGTAGAGGATCATCACACACAAGACTAACCAACAGTCAGCACCCAGTAATGTGGTAGAGGTTCATCACACACAAGACTAACCAACAGTCAGCACCTAGTAATGTGGTAGAGGTTCATCACACACAAGACTAACCAACAGTCAGCACCCAGTAATGTGGTAGAGGTTCATCACACACACGACTAACCAACAGTCAGCACCCAGTAATGTGGTAGAGGTTCATCACACACAAGACTAACCAACAGTCAGCACCCAGTAATGTGGTAGAGGTTCATCACACACAAGACTAACCAACAGTCAGCACCCAGTAATGTGGTAGAGGTTCATCACACACAAGACTAACCAACAGTCAGCACCCAGTAATGTGGTAGAGGATCATCACACCCAAGACTAACCAACAGTCAGCACCCAGTAATGTGGTAGAGGTTCATCACACACAAGACTAACCAACAGTCAGCACCCAGTAATGTGGTAGAGGTTCATCACACACAAGACTAACCAACAGTCAGCACCCAGTAATGTGGTAGAGGATCATCACACCCAAGACTAACCAACAGTCAGCACCCAGTAATGTGGTAGAGGTTCATCACACACAAGACTAACCAACAGTCAGCACCCAGTAATGTGGTAGAGGTTCATCACACCCAAGACTAACCAACAGTCAGCACCCAGTAATGTGGTAGAGGTTCATCACACCCAAGACTAACCAACAGTCAGCACCCAGTAATGTGGTAGAGGTTCATCACACACAAGACTAACCAACAGTCAGCACCCAGTAATGTGGTAGAGGTTCATCACACCCAAGACTAACCAACAGTCAGCACCCAGTAATGTGGTAGAGGTTCATCACACACAAGACTAACCAACAGTCAGCACCCAGTAATGTGGTAGAGGTTCATCACACCCAAGACTAACCAACAGTCAGCACCCAGTAATGTGGTAGAGGTTCATCACACACAAGACTAACCAACAGTCAGCACCCAGTAATGTGGTAGAGGATCATCACACCCAAGACTAACCAACAGTCAGCACCCAGTAATGTGGTAGAGGTTCATCACACACAAGACTAACCAACAGTCAGCACCCAGTAATGTGGTAGAGGTTCATCACACCCAAGACTAACCAACAGTCAGCACCCAGTAATGTGGTAGAGGTTCATCACACACAAGACTAACCAACAGTCAGCACCCAGTAATGTGGTAGAGGATCATCACACCCAAGACTAACCAACAGTCAGCACCCAGTAATGTGGTAGAGGTTCATCACACACAAGACTAACCAACAGTCAGCACCCAGTAATGTGGTAGAGGATCATCACACCCAAGACTAACCAACAGTCAGCACCCAGTAATGTGGTAGAGGTTCATCACACACAAGACTAACCAACAGTCAGCACCCAGTAATGTGGTAGAGGATCATCACACCCAAGACTAACCAACAGTCAGCACCCAGTAATGTGGTAGAGGTTCATCACACACAAGACTAACCAACAGTCAGCACCCAGTAATGTGGTAGAGGTTCATCACACACAAGACTAACCAACAGTCAGCACCCAGTAATGTGGTAGAGGATCATCACACCCAAGACTAACCAACAGTCAGCACCCAGTAATGTGGTAGAGGTTCATCACACACAAGACTAACCAACAGTCAGCACCCAGTAATGTGGTAGAGGTTCATCACACACAAGACTAACCAACAGTCAGCACCCAGTAATGTGGTAGAGGTTCATCACACACAAGACTAACCAACAGTCAGCACCCAGTAATGTGGTAGAGGATCATCACACCCAAGACTAACCAACAGTCAGCACCCAGTAATGTGGTAGAGGTTCATCACACCCAAGACTAACCAACAGTCAGCACCCAGTAATGTGGTAGAGGATCATCACACCCAAGACTAACCAACAGTCAGCACCCAGTAATGTGGTAGAGGATCATCACACCCAAGACTAACCAACAGTCAGCACCCAGTAATGTGGTAGAGGTTCATCACACACAAGACTAACCAACAGTCAGCACCCAGTAATGTGGTAGAGGTTCATCACACACAAGACTAACCAACAGTCAGCACCCAGTAATGTGGTAGAGGTTCATCACACCCAAGACTAACCAACAGTCAGCACCCAGTAATGTGGTAGAGGTTCATCACACCCAAGACTAACCAACAGTCAGCACCCAGTAATGTGGTAGAGGTTCATCACACACAAGACTAACCAACAGTCAGCACCCAGTAATGTGGTAGAGGTTCATCACACCCAAGACTAACCAACAGTCAGCACCCAGTAATGTGGTAGAGGTTCATCACACACAAGACTAACCAACAGTCAGCACCCAGTAATGTGGTAGAGGTTCATCACACCCAAGACTAACCAACAGTCAGCACCCAGTAATGTGGTAGAGGTTCATCACACACAAGACTAACCAACAGTCAGCACCCAGTAATGTGGTAGAGGTTCATCACACCCAAGACTAACCAACAGTCAGCACCCAGTAATGTGGTAGAGGATCATCACACACAAGACTAACCAACAGTCAGCACCCAGTAATGTGGTAGAGGTTCATCACACACAAGACTAACCAACAGTCAGCACCTAGTAATGTGGTAGAGGTTCATCACACACAAGACTAACCAACAGTCAGCACCCAGTAATGTGGTAGAGGTTCATCACACACACGACTAACCAACAGTCAGCACCCAGTAATGTGGTAGAGGTTCATCACACACAAGACTAACCAACAGTCAGCACCCAGTAATGTGGTAGAGGTTCATCACACACAAGACTAACCAACAGTCAGCACCCAGTAATGTGGTAGAGGTTCATCACACACAAGACTAACCAACAGTCAGCACCCAGTAATGTGGTAGAGGATCATCACACCCAAGACTAACCAACAGTCAGCACCCAGTAATGTGGTAGAGGTTCATCACACACAAGACTAACCAACAGTCAGCACCCAGTAATGTGGTAGAGGTTCATCACACACAAGACTAACCAACAGTCAGCACCCAGTAATGTGGTAGAGGATCATCACACCCAAGACTAACCAACAGTCAGCACCCAGTAATGTGGTAGAGGTTCATCACACACAAGACTAACCAACAGTCAGCACTCAGTAATGTGGTAGAGGTTCATCACACACAAGACTAACCAACAGTCAGCACCCAGTAATGTGGTAGAGGTTCATCACACACAAGACTAACCAACAGTCAGCACCCAGTAATGTGGTAGAGGATCATCACACCCAAGACTAACCAACAGTCAGCACCCAGTAATGTGGTAGAGGTTCATCACACCCAAGACTAACCAACAGTCAGCACCCAGTAATGTGGTAGAGGATCATCACACCCAAGACTAACCAACAGTCAGCACCCAGTAATGTGGTAGAGGATCATCACACCCAAGACTAACCAACAGTCAGCACCCAGTAATGTGGTAGAGGTTCATCACACACAAGACTAACCAACAGTCAGCACCCAGTAATGTGGTAGAGGTTCATCACACACAAGACTAACCAACAGTCAGCACCCAGTAATGTGGTAGAGGTTCATCACACCCAAGACTAACCAACAGTCAGCACCCAGTAATGTGGTAGAGGTTCATCACACCCAAGACTAACCAACAGTCAGCACCCAGTAATGTGGTAGAGGTTCATCACACACAAGACTAACCAACAGTCAGCACCCAGTAATGTGGTAGAGGTTCATCACACCCAAGACTAACCAACAGTCAGCACCCAGTAATGTGGTAGAGGTTCATCACACACAAGACTAACCAACAGTCAGCACCCAGTAATGTGGTAGAGGTTCATCACACCCAAGACTAACCAACAGTCAGCACCCAGTAATGTGGTAGAGGTTCATCACACACAAGACTAACCAACAGTCAGCACCCAGTAATGTGGTAGAGGATCATCACACCCAAGACTAACCAACAGTCAGCACCCAGTAATGTGGTAGAGGTTCATCACACACAAGACTAACCAACAGTCAGCACCCAGTAATGTGGTAGAGGTTCATCACACCCAAGACTAACCAACAGTCAGCACCCAGTAATGTGGTAGAGGTTCATCACACACAAGACTAACCAACAGTCAGCACCCAGTAATGTGGTAGAGGATCATCACACCCAAGACTAACCAACAGTCAGCACCCAGTAATGTGGTAGAGGATCATCACACCCAAGACTAACCAACAGTCAGCACCCAGTAATGTGGTAGAGGTTCATCACACACAAGACTAACCAACAGTCAGCACCCAGTAATGTGGTAGAGGTTCATCACACACAAGACTAACCAACAGTCAGCACCCAGTAATGTGGTAGAGGTTCATCACACACAAGACTAACCAACAGTCAGCACCCAGTAATGTGGTAGAGGATCATCACACCCAAGACTAACCAACAGTCAGCACCCAGTAATGTGGTAGAGGTTCATCACACCCAAGACTAACCAACAGTCAGCACCCAGTAATGTGGTAGAGGTTCATCACACCCAAGACTAACCAACAGTCAGCACCCAGTAATGTGGTAGAGGATCATCACACCCAAGACTAACCAACAGTCAGCACCCAGTAATGTGGTAGAGGTTCATCACACACAAGACTAACCAACAGTCAGCACCCAGTAATGTGGTAGAGGTTCATCACACACAAGACTAACCAACAGTCAGCACCCAGTAATGTGGTAGAGGTTCATCACACCCAAGACTAACCAACAGTCAGCACCCAGTAATGTGGTAGAGGTTCATCACACCCAAGACTAACCAACAGTCAGCACCCAGTAATGTGGTAGAGGTTCATCACACACAAGACTAACCAACAGTCAGCACCCAGTAATGTGGTAGAGGTTCATCACACCCAAGACTAACCAACAGTCAGCACCCAGTAATGTGGTAGAGGTTCATCACACACAAGACTAACCAACAGTCAGCACCCAGTAATGTGGTAGAGGTTCATCACACCCAAGACTAACCAACAGTCAGCACCCAGTAATGTGGTAGAGGTTCATCACACACAAGACTAACCAACAGTCAGCACCCAGTAATGTGGTAGAGGTTCATCACACCCAAGACTAACCAACAGTCAGCACCCAGTAATGTGGTAGAGGATCATCACACACAAGACTAACCAACAGTCAGCACCCAGTAATGTGGTAGAGGTTCATCACACACAAGACTAACCAACAGTCAGCACCTAGTAATGTGGTAGAGGTTCATCACACACAAGACTAACCAACAGTCAGCACCCAGTAATGTGGTAGAGGTTCATCACACACACGACTAACCAACAGTCAGCACCCAGTAATGTGGTAGAGGTTCATCACACACAAGACTAACCAACAGTCAGCACCCAGTAATGTGGTAGAGGTTCATCACACACAAGACTAACCAACAGTCAGCACCCAGTAATGTGGTAGAGGTTCATCACACACAAGACTAACCAACAGTCAGCACCCAGTAATGTGGTAGAGGATCATCACACCCAAGACTAACCAACAGTCAGCACCCAGTAATGTGGTAGAGGTTCATCACACACAAGACTAACCAACAGTCAGCACCCAGTAATGTGGTAGAGGTTCATCACACACAAGACTAACCAACAGTCAGCACCCAGTAATGTGGTAGAGGATCATCACACCCAAGACTAACCAACAGTCAGCACCCAGTAATGTGGTAGAGGTTCATCACACACAAGACTAACCAACAGTCAGCACCCAGTAATGTGGTAGAGGTTCATCACACACAAGACTAACCAACAGTCAGCACCCAGTAATGTGGTAGAGGTTCATCACACACAAGACTAACCAACAGTCAGCACCCAGTAATGTGGTAGAGGATCATCACACCCAAGACTAACCAACAGTCAGCACCCAGTAATGTGGTAGAGGTTCATCACACCCAAGACTAACCAACAGTCAGCACCCAGTAATGTGGTAGAGGATCATCACACCCAAGACTAACCAACAGTCAGCACCCAGTAATGTGGTAGAGGATCATCACACCCAAGACTAACCAACAGTCAGCACCCAGTAATGTGGTAGAGGTTCATCACACACAAGACTAACCAACAGTCAGCACCCAGTAATGTGGTAGAGGTTCATCACACACAAGACTAACCAACAGTCAGCACCCAGTAATGTGGTAGAGGTTCATCACACCCAAGACTAACCAACAGTCAGCACCCAGTAATGTGGTAGAGGTTCATCACACCCAAGACTAACCAACAGTCAGCACCCAGTAATGTGGTAGAGGTTCATCACACACAAGACTAACCAACAGTCAGCACCCAGTAATGTGGTAGAGGTTCATCACACCCAAGACTAACCAACAGTCAGCACCCAGTAATGTGGTAGAGGTTCATCACACACAAGACTAACCAACAGTCAGCACCCAGTAATGTGGTAGAGGTTCATCACACCCAAGACTAACCAACAGTCAGCACCCAGTAATGTGGTAGAGGTTCATCACACACAAGACTAACCAACAGTCAGCACCCAGTAATGTGGTAGAGGATCATCACACCCAAGACTAACCAACAGTCAGCACCCAGTAATGTGGTAGAGGTTCATCACACACAAGACTAACCAACAGTCAGCACCCAGTAATGTGGTAGAGGTTCATCACACCCAAGACTAACCAACAGTCAGCACCCAGTAATGTGGTAGAGGTTCATCACACACAAGACTAACCAACAGTCAGCACCCAGTAATGTGGTAGAGGATCATCACACCCAAGACTAACCAACAGTCAGCACCCAGTAATGTGGTAGAGGTTCATCACACACAAGACTAACCAACAGTCAGCACCCAGTAATGTGGTAGAGGATCATCACACCCAAGACTAACCAACAGTCAGCACCCAGTAATGTGGTAGAGGTTCATCACACACAAGACTAACCAACAGTCAGCACCCAGTAATGTGGTAGAGGATCATCACACCCAAGACTAACCAACAGTCAGCACCCAGTAATGTGGTAGAGGATCATCACACCCAAGACTAACCAACAGTCAGCACCCAGTAATGTGGTAGAGGTTCATCACACACAAGATTAACCAACAGTCAGCACCCAGTAATGTGGTAGAGGTTCATCACACACAAGACTAACCAACAGTCAGCACCCAGTAATGTGGTAGAGGATCATCACACACAAGACTAACCAACAGTCAGCACCCAGTAATGTGTTAGAGGATCATCACACCCAAGACTAACCAACAGTCAGCACCCAGTAATGTGGTAGAGGTTCATCACACACAAGACTAACCAACAGTCAGCACCCAGTAATGTGGTAGAGGTTCATCACACACAAGACTAACCAACAGTCAGCACCCAGTAATGTGGTAGAGGATCATCACACCCAAGACTAACCAACAGTCAGCACCCAGTAATGTGGTAGAGGTTCATCACACCCAAGACTAACCAACAGTTAGCACCCAGTAATGTGGTAGAGGTTCATCACACACAAGACTAACCAACAGTCAGCACCCAGTAATGTGGTAGAGGTTCATCACACACAAGACTAACCAACAGTCAGCACCCAGTAATGTGGTAGAGGTTCATCACACCCAAGACTAACCAACAGTCAGCACCCAGTAATGTGGTAGAGGTTCATCACACCCAAGACTAACCAACAGTCAGCACCCAGTAATGTGGTAGAGGTTCATCACACACAAGACTAACCAACAGTCAGCACCCAGTAATGTGGTAGAGGTTCATCACACCCAAGACTAACCAACAGTCAGCACCCAGTAATGTGGTAGAGGTTCATCACACACAAGACTAACCAACAGTCAGCACCCAGTAATGTGGTAGAGGTTCATCACACCCAAGACTAACCAACAGTCAGCACCCAGTAATGTGGTAGAGGTTCATCACACACAAGACTAACCAACAGTCAGCACCCAGTAATGTGGTAGAGGATCATCACACCCAAGACTAACCAACAGTCAGCACCCAGTAATGTGGTAGAGGATCATCACACCCAAGACTAACCAACAGTCAGCACCCAGTAATGTGGTAGAGGTTCATCACACACAAGACTAACCAACAGTCAGCACCCAGTAATGTGGTAGAGGACACTTAAAGAAAACTACACTTAAACTGGCACACACACACACACACACACACACACACACACACACACACACACACACACACACACACACACACACACACACACACACACACACACACACACACACACACACACACACACACACACACACACACACACACACACAAGTGCTGCTTATCAGCTGAAGAGGAGCACCTTGTTTCATGGACCTAAATCTATATCTAGCCCCTGAATGCATTAGTTTGATAGTGATAACTGTAATGAAGAGCTATTGAATTAGATTATCTTATTTTCTCAGTTTGTCAGATGAAAAAGTACACACAGTACCCTTCTAAATCAGCTATAAATAAAATAGAAAAGTAGCCTCTCAAACCATTGTCCCTAGCCCCCTCTATGTAACCCACAGACAAATACACATGTGTGTGTGTGTGAGTATGTGTGTGTGTGTGTGTGTGTGTGTATGTGTGAGTATGCCTGGCCTGGTTGTCTCTATGCTAACTAGCATTAGTGGTGGCAGGTAGCCTAGTGGTTAGAGCGTTGGACTAGTTAACCGTAAGGTTGCAAGATTGAATCCCCGAGCCGACAAGGTAAAAATCTGTCGTTCTGCCCCTGAACAAGGCAGTTAACCCACTGTTCCTAGGCCGTCATTGAAAATACGAATTTGTTCTTAACTGACTTACCTAGTTAAATAAAGGTAAAATAAAAAAATGTATTAGCCACACTGTGGCAGTCAATCACCAACTCAACTGGAACATACTGTGTTAACCAAGGGAGACAGAATAAGACCTCATTCTCTCTGACTACTACTAACAGCACCACTTAGAGCACTGAAACTTTGGTACTTTTTCGATACTAGAAAATGAAAAACGATTCGGTACAAGAATTTTTGTTACTTTCGGTACTTCTGTCAAATGTGTCTAACGTCATATACGGATTGAGAGGATCGAGTCTGTCTAGTATTTTGTCTGAATCTTCTCAAGGGGCAGTAGCTAGCCAGGCAACTTGTGCTTGGGCATGCAGCTGACACAGGTGACACAGGTGCTTAGTCCCAGGGTCCTTAGCTTAGTGATGAGCTTTGAGGGCACTATGGTGTTGAACGCTGGGCTGTAGTCAATGAATAGCATTCTCACATAGGTGTTGCTTTTGTCCAGGTGTGAAAGGGCAGTGTGGAGTACATCTGTGGATCTGTTGGGGCGGTATGCAAATTGGAGTTGGTCTATGGTTTCTGGGATAATGGTGTTGATGTGAGCCATGACCAGCCTTTCAAAGCATTTCATGGCTACAGACGTGAGTGCTACGGGTCGGTAGTCATTTAGGCAGGTTACCTTAGTGTTCTTGGGCACCACGACTATGGTGGTCTGCTTGAAACATGGTGGTATTACAGACTCAGACAGAGAGAGGTTGAAAATGTCAGTGAAGACATTTGCCAGTTGGTTAGCGCAATGCTCGGAGTACATGTCCTTGTAATCCGTCTGGCCCATCGGCTTGTGAATGTTGACCTGTTTAAAGGTCTTACTCACATCGGCTGCTGAGAGTGTGATCACACAGTCATCTGGAACAGCTGATGCTCTCATCCATATTTCAGTGTTACTTTCCTCGAAGCGAGCATAGAAGTTATTTTGCTCGTCTGGTTAGGCACGTGTCACTGAGCAGCTCTCGGCTGTGCTTCCCTTTGTAGTCTGTAATAGTTTGCAAGCCCTGACACATCCGACGAACGTCGGAGCCGATGTAGTACGATTCAATCTTAGTCCTGTATTGATGCTTTGCCTGTTTGATGGTTTGTCGGAGGGCATAGCGGGTTTTCTAATAAGCTTCCGGGTTAGAGTTCCGCTCTTTGAAAGCGGCAGCTCTAACCTTTAACTCAGTGTGAATGTTGCCTGTAATCCACGGCTTCTGGTTGGGGTATGTACGTACAGTCACTGTGGGGACGACGTCATCGATGCACTTATTGATAAATCCAGAGATTGATGTGGTGTACTACTCAATGCCATCGGAAGAATCCCGGAACATATTCCAGTCTGTGCTAGCAAAACAGTCCTGTAGTTTAGCATCTGCTTCATCTGACCACTTTTTTTATAGACCTGGAAGCACCACTGGTGCTTCCTGCTTTCATTTTTGCTTGTAAGCAGGAATCAGGAGGATAGAATTATGGTCAGATTGGCCAAATGGAGGGTGAGGGAGAGCTTTGTATGCCTCTCTGTGTGTGGAGTAAAGGTGTTCTCAAGTTTTTGTCCCTCTTGTTGCACATTTAACATGCTGATAGAAATGAGGTAAAACTGATTTAAGTTTCCCTGCAATAAAGTCCCCGGCCACTAGGAGTGCCACCTCTGGATGAGCGTTTTCCTGTTTGCTTATGGCGGTACACAGCTCATTGAGTGTGGTTTGAGTGCCAGCATTGGTCTGTGGTGGTATGTAGACAGCTACGAAAAATACAGATGAAAACTCACTAGGTAGATAGTGTGGTCTACAGCTTATCATGAGATACTCTACCTCAGGCGAGCAAAACCTTGAGACTTCCTTAGATATCGTGCACCAGCTGTTGTTAACAAATATGCATAGGCCCCCGCCCCGTGTCTTACCAGACGCTGCTGTTCTATCCTGCCGATAAGAGTGTATAACCCTCCAGCTGTATGTTATTAATGTCGTCGTTCAGCCACGACTCGGTGAAACATAAGATATTACAGTTTTTAATGTCCCGTTGGTAGGATATACGTGCTTTCAGTTTGTCCCATTTATTTTCCATTGAACGTTAGCTAACAGTACTGATGGCAAAGGCAGATTAGCCACTCGTCGCCTGATCCTCACAAGTCACCCCGATCTCTTTCCGCGAAATCTCAGCTTCTTTCTCCAGCGAATGATGGAGATGAGGGCCTGTTTGGATGTTTGGAGTCCCGTCCGACTCATTAAAGAATTATTATTTTTCCAATTTGAGGTGAATAATCGCTGTTCTGATGTCCAGAAGCTCTTTTTGGTCATAAGAGACAGTAGCAGCGACATTATGTACAAAATAAGTTCCAAACAATGTGAAAAAACAAACAAAATAGCACGGTTGGTTAAGAGCCAATAAAACAGCAGCCATCCCTTCTGGTGCCATCTTGCATTACACATGAACCCTGATATTTATGAAATTACATTTTAAAACAGTTTAGATATAGTTCTCCGAGTCTCAGATATGGTTTGCATGAGGAAACTTAAGATATTCTTCTGATATTTAAAATAGTTTTTTGCAAGAAATTATATATAGAATATAATATATTCTATTTGTTATTTTCGTTCCGGTTTCGAGTATCATTTCGGTATTGAGTAACTTCCAGGAGTTCAACACACACACACACACACGCTACACACGGCAGAGGCATAAAAACGTATCCATGGCAAACAGGAGCACACCTGTTGTGATGTGAGCACAAACAAAGGCCAAAGATAATATTAAAATATCAGTTGAATAATAGAAAGAGATGATACTGTACAGTTCCTGAGTTTTTCACCAGGGCCTGTGGTTGAAGAGTAATTGGTATTTTTTTAAATGTATTTAACTTTTATTTAACTAGGCAAGTCAGTTAAGAACAAATTCTTATTTACAATGACGGCCAAACCCTAACCCGGATGATGCTGGGACAATTTGGACACTGTGTTAACTACCCTCCAGACGAGCTTCAATGCAATACAACTTCTCCTTCCGTAGCCTCCAACTGCTCTTAGATACAAGTAAAACTAAATGCATGCTCTTCAACCGATCGCTGCCTACACCTGCCCGCCCGCCCAACATCACTACTCTGGACGGTTCTGACTTAGAATATGTGGACAACTACAAATACCTAGGTGTCTGTAAACTCTCATTCCAGACTCACATCAAACATCTCCAATCCAAAGTTAAATCTAGAATTGGCTTCCTATTTCACAACAAAGCATTCTTCACTCATGCTGCCAAACATACCCTCGTAAAACTGACCATCCTACCGATCCTCGACTTCGGCGATGTCATTTACAAAATAGCCTCCAACACTCTACTCAACAAATTGGATGCAGTCTATCACAGTGCCATCTGTTTTGTCACCAAAGCCCCATATACTACCCACCACTGCGACCTGTACGCTCTCGTTGGCTGGCCCTCGCTTCATACTCGTCGCCAAACCCACTGGTTCCAGGTCATCTACAAGACCCTGCTAGGTAAAGTCCCGCCTTATCTCAGCTTACTGGTCACCATAGCAGCACCCACCCGTAGCACGTGCTCCAGCAGGTGTATTTCACTGGTCAGGGCCAGGGCCAATTCCTCCTTTGGCCGCCTCTCCTTCCAGTTCTCTGCTGCCAATGACTGGAACGAACTACAAAAATCTCTGAAACTGGAAACACTTATCTCCCTCACCAGCTTTAAGCACCAGCTGTCAGAGCAGCTCACAGATCACTGCACCTGTGCATAGCGCATCTACAGTGGGGCAAAAAAGTATTTAGTCAGCCACCAATTGTGCAAGTTCTCCCACTTAAAAAGATGAGGCCTGTAATTTTCATCATAGGTACACTTCAACTATGACAGACAAAATGAGGGGGAAAAATCCAGAAAATCACATTGTAGGATTTTTAATGAATTTATTTGCAAATTATGGTGGAGTATTAAGTATTTGGTCACCTACAAACAATCAAGATTTCTGGCTCTCACAGACCTGTAACTTCTTCTTTAAGAGGCTCCTCTGTCCTCCACTCGTTATCTGTATTAATGGCACCTGTTTGAACTTGTTATCAGTATAAAAGACACCTGTCCACAACCTCAAACAGTCACACTCCAAACTCCACTATGGCCAAGACCAAAGAGCTGTCAAAGGACACCAGAAACAAAATTGTAGACCTGCACCAGGCTGGGAAGACTGAATCTGCAATAGGTAAGCAGCTTGGTTTGAAGAAATCAACTGTGGGAGCAATTATTAGGAAATGGAAGACATACAAGACCACTGATAATCTCCCTCGATCTGGGGCTCCACGCAAGATCTCACCCCGTGGGGTCAAAATGATCACAAGAACGGTGAGCAAAAATCCCAGAACCACACGGGGGGACCTAGTGAATGACCTGCAGAGAGCTGGGACCAAAGTAACAAAGCCTACCATCAGTAACAGACTACGCCGCCAGGGACTCAAATCCTGCAGTGCCAGACGTGTCCCCCTGCTTAAGCCACTACATGTCAAGGACCGTCTGAAGTTTGCTAGAGAGCATTTGGATGATCCAGAAGAAGATTGGGAGAATGTCATATGGTCAGATGAAACCAAAATAGAACTTTTTGGTAAAAACTCAACTCGTCGTGTTTGGAGGACAAAGAATGCTGAGTTGCATCCAAAGAACACCATACCTACTGTGAAGCATGGGGGTGGAAACATCATGCTTTGGGGCTGTTTTTCTGCAAAGGGACCAGGACGACTGATCCGTGTAAAGGAAAGAATGAATGGGGCCATGTATCGTGAGATTTTGAGTGAAAACCTCCTTCCATCAGCAAGGGCATTGAAGATGAAACGTGGCTGGGTCTTTCAGCATGACAATGATCCCAAACACACCGCCCGGGCAACGAAGGAGTGGCTTCGTAAGAAGCATTTCAAGGTCCTGGAGTGGCCTAGCCAGTCTCCAGATCTCAACCCCATAGAAAATCTTTGGAGGGAGTTGAAAGTCCGTGTTGCCCAGCAACAGCCCCAAAACATCACTGCTCTAGAGGAGATCTGCATGGAGGAATGGGCCAAAATACCAGCAGCAGTGTGTGAAAACCTTGTGAAGACTTACAGAAAACGTTTGACCTCTGTCATTGCCAACAAAGGGTATATAACAAAGTATTGAGATAAACTTTTGTTATTGACCAAATACTTATTTTCCACCATCATTTGCAAATAAATTCATAAAAAATCCTACAATGTGATTTTCTGGATTTCTTTTCTCATTTTGTCTGTCATAGTTGAAGTGTACCTATGATGAAAATTACAGGCCTCTCTCATCTTTTTAAGTGGGAGAACTTGCACAATTGGTGGCTGACTAAATACTTTTTTGCCCTACTGTATAAATAGCCCAAACAATTACCCCATCCCCTACTGTATTTATTTATTTATTTTGCTCCCTTGCACCGCAGTATTTCTACTTTGCACATTCACCTACTGTAAATCTACAATTCCAGTGTTTTTTAATTATTATATTGTATTTACTTCGCCACCGTGGCCTTTTTATTGCCTTTACCTCCCTTATCTCACCTCATTGGCTCACATTGTATATAGACTTGTTTTTCTATTGTATTATTGACTGTATGTTTGTTTTACTCCATGTGTAACTCTGTGTTGTTGTATGTGTCGAACTGCTTTGCTTTACCTTGACCAGGTCGCAGTTGTAAATGAGAACTTGTTCTCAACTTGCCTACCTGGTTAAACAAAGGTAAAATTGTGCGCCACCCTATAGGACTCCCAATCACGGCCAGTTGTGATACAGCCTGGAATCGAACCAGGGTCTGTAGTGATGCCTCTACCACTTAGATGCAGTACCTTTGGCCGCTGCGCCACTCTGGATGTGATGGCTGAGGTGATGTGATGTTAAGTCAGCTCTGCTCTTAAAGCAGTTTTAAGTACAGCTTGTACAATGCACTTATCCTGATGTCTAGTCAAAGTGATGGCAGAACAGATACATACTTACATAAATATTGTTGCTCTTTGGCTTGCAGTGAAACATTAAACCAAGGCCGACAGTATTGATGGCCCACTGAACGACGACTAGATATGTTCAGTGCATTCGCAAAGTATTCAGACCCCTTGACTTTTTCCACATTTTGATATGTTACAGCCTTATTCTAAAATGTATATTTTTTTCTCCTCATCAATCTACACACAATACCTCATAACAACAAAGCAAAAACATGTTTAAAAAATAAATAAATGAAAAATCACATTTACATAATTATTCAGACCCTTTACTCAGTACTTTGTTGAAGCACCTTTTGACAGCGATTACAGCCTTGAGTCTCTTGGGTATGACGCTACAAGCTTGGCACACCTGTATTTGGGGAGTTTCACCCATTCTTCTCTGCAGATCCTCTCAAGCTATGTCAGGTTGGATGGGAAACGTCGCTGCACAGATATTTTCAGGTCTCTCCTGAAATATTTGATCGCGCTCTGGCTGGGCCACTCAAGGACATTCAGAGACTTGTCCCAAAGTCAGTCCTGCATTGTCTTGGCTTTGTGCTTCGGGTCGTTGAACCTTCGCCCCAGTCTGAGGTCCTGAGCGCTCTGGAGCAGGTTTTCATCAAGGATCTCTGTACTTTGCTCCATTCCTCTTTCCCTCGATCCTGACTAGTTTCCCAGTCCCTGCCGCTGAAAAACATCCCCACAGCATGATGCTGCCACCACAATGCTTCTCCGTAGGGATGGTACCAGGTTTCCTCCAGACATGACACTTGGCATTCACGCCAAAGAGTTCAATCTTGTTTTCATCAGACCAGAGAATCTTGTTTCTCATGGTCTGAGAGTCCTTTAGGTGCCTTTTGGCAAACTCCAAACGGGCTGTCATGTACCTTTTTACTGAGGAGTGACTTTCGACTGGCCACTCTACCATAAAGGCATGATTGGTGGAGTGCTGCAGAGATGGTTGTCCTTCTGGAAGGTTCTCCCATCTTCACAGAGGAACTCTCTGGAACTCACTGGTGGAACTCTCTGGTCACCTCCCTGACCAAGGCCTTTCTCCTCCGATTACTCTGTTTGTCATGGAAGCTAGCTCTAGGAAGTCTTGGTGGTTCCAAACTTCTTCCATTTAGGAATGTTGGAGGCCACTGTGTTCTTAAGACCTTCAATGCTGCAGACATTTTTTGGTACCCTTCTCCAGATCTGTGCCTCGACACAATCCTGTCTCGGAGCTCTACGGACAATTCCTTCAATCTTATGGCTTGGTTTTTGCTCTGACGTGCACTGTCAACTGTGGGGCCTAATATAGACAAGTGTGTGCCTTTTCAATTGATTGGACATGATTTGGATTTACCACATCCTCTAATCAAGGATGATCAATGGAAACAGGATGCACCTGAGCTTAATTTAGAGTATCATAGCAAAGGGTCTGAATACTTATATAAATAAGGTATTTGTTTTTTATTTTTAATACATTTGAAAACATTTCTAAAAGCCTGTATTTGCTTTGTCATTATGGGGTAATTCTATGTTGCTTGATAAAAGGTTTATTTAATACATTTTAGAATAAGGCTGTAGCGTATCAAAATGTGGAAGGGGTCTGAATACTTTTCGAATGCACTGTCACTGTACTGATGGAAGGCTCGTAGGGTTTACCAAGATCTTTCCACGAGTTTCAAATGGTGCACATGGGTGGCAACAACGCTATAGAGTCGGATTATTTTCAGATGCATATTTTTCTCGATCCATTTCAGATTGGGCAGACGTTGTAAACCGTTTCAGGGAGACTGCTATTTGACTGTTTGATTTCAATAATTCAAACAGCATCTAGAATAAGTAAACAAGTGGGGTTGTCGAGCATCAGAAATACGTGAAAGGCATTTCCACTAGGAGGGTAAACAGGTCAATGCAGGCCTGGGGGCTAGGAGCAGGTCACTGCTTGGTCCAGCTGCCTGGCATCAAGTGTCCAGAAGGCTCTGTCTAACACCAGGGTGAGAGAAACACAGAGAGAGAAACAGAGAGAGAGAAACAGAGAGAGAAAACAAGAGTGAGAAACAAAAAGAGCAACAGAAGAGAGAGAGAAACCGAGAGACCAACAGAGAAAGAAACAGAGAAAGACAGAGGGAGAGGAGAAGAGCGAGAGCAAGGACAGGCGGAGCGAGGAAGAGGGGGAGAATGGGAACGAGAAGCAAGAGTGAAAGAAAGAAACTTGTGGAAGAGCACACCATTACGAGTCCAGACACATTGGGTCCTTCTTCTCATGTCATCTCACACTCCCCTTCACCCCCTCTTCAGCCTCTTCTCTTCCCCATACAGCCCCTTCCCTTCCTCCAGCAGCCCAACACAACACTCCCATTTAATCAATTGTGGAGCACTTTAAACTGCAACACAAAGAGCATTAAAGCCAGGGAGAGATATAGTTGCTCATTGCACTCATAATGGAGGGGTTTGGTAGGGAGGGATAGCTGTAGAGATGGAGTATAGTCCACACTGAATACTGAATGACGCTATTAACGCTTATCACTAACTGAAAGGTCCATGATGATCCGGAGAGATACCAACATTGCCTATGATAGTGTAAGGGCTGCAGATGCATCATGGTCATACTGGATCCTGTTTGTTATTGTGTTCTGTCGGTTACTGTCTAGACTGTGAAATTATACTGACTACATACAGAGGTAGTGTGTGAATCAGCAGCCATTTACCTGCAGGTTTCCAATGATGAACCGCTCCACAGTTACACAGCAATGATATGATCTCAAACCACAACATTCGATAGCCTACTATTTATCATTCTGCTCAATGGCAATGCCGGTTAATAGGTCATCTACTTAGTTCACTGGTTTAGATAAGGTCATTTATCTCAAACAGTAGGGTTCCTTATTTTAGCTTCAACATCATTTATGTTTGTCAGTCAGTTGGCTGATCACACGGTAATGGGAATTATCTGCCTTTGAATTATTCTTGAAAATGAGTCAGACATTGAGCACAGATCTCTCTTGGTGTGGAGCTGTGGACTGGTGGTGAGAGCAGAGCACCTCTTTGAGAAGAACATTACCAGGACGCTCTAGCAATCCCAATGGGCCCAGGTATTGAGCGTGGAAGGCTGTAACCTCCAGCCCTGTCTGCTCTGATCGTACCACTACCACTAGATCTCCCTGCCTGGCTGGTAGGATGGATGGGGATCCAGTATATGGGCTGGCTGATACCTGCTAGTCCCTGCTCTCCTCTCCCTGACCCTCCCTACCTCCTCTCCAGTGGAACACCCATTTCAACAGTTAATAATTCATCCACAGACAGATGCAGCTTTTTATTGAGTTCATAATTTAAAGCCATTTCCCCCAATGTAGATCTGTGCAGCCCTCTATCTTAACCTCTTCCTGGTGGGCCCTGCTCAGTGCAGCATCCCTCTATCTTATCCTCTTCCTGGTGGGCCCTGCTCAGTGCAGCATCCCTCTATCTTATCCTCTTCCTGGTGGGCCCTGCTCAGTGCAGCATCCCTCTATCCTATCCTCTTCCTGGTGGGCCCTGCTCAGTGCAGCATCCCTCTATCCTAGCCTCTTCCTGGTGGGCCCTGCTCAGTGCAGCATCCCTCTATCTTATCCTCTTCCTGGTGGGCCCTGCTCAGTGCAGCGTCCCTCTATCCTATCCTCTTCCTGGTGGGCCCTGCTCAGTGCAGCATCCCTCTATCTTATCCTCTTCCTGGTGGGCCCTGCTCAGTGCAGCATCCCTCTATCTTATCCTCTTCCTGGTGGGCCCTGCTCAGTGCAGCGTCCCTCTATCCTATCCTCTTCCTGGTGGGCCCTGCTCAGTGCAGCATCCCTCTATCCTAGCCTCTTCCTGGTGGGCCCTGCTCAGTGCAGCATCCCTCTATCCTATCCTCTTCCTGGTGGGCCCTGCTCAGTGCAGCATCCCTCTATCCTAGCCTCTTCCTGGTGGGCCCTGCTCAGTGCAGCGTCCCTCTATCCTAGCCTCTTCCTGGTGGGCCCTGCTCAGTGCAGCGTCCCTCTATCTTATCCTCTTCCTGGTGGGCCCTGCTCAGTGCAGCGTCCCTCTATCCTATCCTCTTCCTGGTGGGCCCTGCTCAGTGCAGCATCCCTCTATCTTATCCTCTTCCTGGTGGGCCCTGCTCAGTGCAGCGTCCCTCTATCCTATCCTCTTCCTGGTGGGCCCTGCTCAGTGCAGCATCCCTCTATCCTAGCCTCTTCCTGGTGGGCCCTGCTCAGTGCAGCATCCCTCTATCCTATCCTCTTCCTGGTGGGCCCTGCTCAGTGCAGCATCCCTCTATCCTATCCTCTTCCTGGTGGGCCCTGCTCAGTGCAGCATCCCTCTATCCTATCCTCTTCCTGGTGGGCCCTGCTCAGTGCAGCATCCCTCTATCCTATCCTCTTCCTGGTGGGCCCTGCTCAGTGCAGCATCCCTCTATCCTAGCCTCTTCCTGGTGGGCCCTGCTCAGTGCAGCATCCCTCTATCCTAGCCTCTTCCTGGTGGGCCCTGCTCAGTGCAGCATCCCTCTATCCTAGCCTCTTCCTGGTGGGCCCTGCTCAGTGCAGCATCCCTCTATCCTAGCCTCTTCCTGGTGGGCCCTGCTCAGTGCAGCATCCCCCTATCATAGCCTCTTCCTGGTGGGCCCTGCTCAGTGCAGCATCCCTCTATCATAGCCTCTTCCTGGTGGGCCCTGCTCAGTGCAGCATCCCTCTATCCTAGCCTCTTCCTGGTGGGCCCTGCTCAGTGCAGCATCCCTCTATCCTAGCCTCTTCCTGGTGGGCCCTGCTCAGTGCAGCATCCCTCTATTCTAGCCTCTTCCTGGTGGGCCCTGCTCAGTGCAGCATCCCTCTATCATAGCCTCTTCCTGGTGGGCCCTGCTCAGTGCAGCATCCCTCTATCCTAGCCTCTTCCTGGTGGGCCCTGCTCGGTGCAGCATCCCTCTATCCTAGCCTCTTCCTGGTGGGCCCTGCTCGGTGCAGCATCCCTCTATCCTATCCTCTTCCTGGTGGGCCCTGCTCGGTGCAGCGTCCCTCTATCCTAGCCTCTTCCTGGTGGGCCCTGCTCAGTGCAGCAGCCCTCTATCCTAGCCTCTTCCTGGTGGGCCCTGCTCGGTGCAGCATCCCTCTATCCTAGCCTCTTCCTGGTGGGCCCTGCTCGGTGCAGCATCCTCTATCCTATCCTCTTCCTGGTGGGCCCTGCTCGGTGCAGCATCCCTCTATCCTATCCTCTTCCTGGTGGGCCCTGCTCAGTGCAGCAGCCCTCTATCCTAGCCTCTTCCTGGTGGGCCCTGCTCAGTGCAGCATCCCTCTATCCTATCCTCTTCCTGGTGGGCCCTGCTCAGTGCAGCATCCCTCTATCCTATCCTCTTCCTGGTGGGCCCTGCTCAGTGCAGCATCCCTCTATCCTATCTTCTTCCTGGTGGGCCCTGCTCAGTGCAGCATCCCTCTATCCTATCCCTGGTGGGCCCTGCTCAGTGCAGCATCCCTCTATCCTATCCTCTTCCTGGTGGGCCCTGCTCGGTGCAGCATCCCTCTATCCTAGCCTCTTCCTGGTGGGCCCTGCTCAGTGCAGCATCCCTCTATCCTATCCTCTTCCTGGTGGGCCCTGCTCAGTGCAGCATCCCTCTATCCTATCCTCTTCCTGGTGGGCCCTGCTCAGTGCAGCATCCCTCTATCCTAGCCTCTTCCTGGTGGGCCCTGCTCAGTGCAGCAGCCCTCTATCATAGCCTCTTCCTGGTGGGCCCTGCTCAGTGCAGCATCCCTCTATCCTCTTCCTGGTGGGCCCTGCTCAGTGCAGCATCCCTCTATCCAGCCTCTTCCTGGTGGGCCCTGCTCGGTGCAGCATCCCTCTATCCTAGCCTCTTCCTGGTGGGCCCTGCTCAGTGCAGCATCCCTCTATCATAGCCTCTTCCTGGTGGGCCCTGCTCAGTGCAGCATCCCTCTATCCTAGCCTCTTCCTGGTGGGCCCTGCTCAGTGCAGCATCCCTCTATCCTAGCCTCTTCCTGGTGGGCCCTGCTCAGTGCAGCATCCCTCTATCCTATCCTCTTCCTGGTGGGCCCTGCTCAGTGCAGCATCCCTCTATCCTATCCTCTTCCTGGTGGGCCCTGCTCAGTGCAGCATCCCTCTATCCTAGCCTCTTCCTGGTGGGCCCTGCTCAGTGCAGCGTCCCTCTATCCTATCCTCTTCCTGGTGGGCCCTGCTCAGTGCAGCATCCCTCTATCCTAGCCTCTTCCTGGTGGGCCCTGCTCAGTGCAGCATCCCTCTATCCTAGCCTCTTCCTGGTGGGCCCTGCTCAGTGCAGCATCCCTCTATCCAGCCTCTTCCTGGTGGGCCCTGCTCGGTGCGAGAGGGAATGGAGGCCTATTGTACCTCACAACTCATAACTCAAAATGGTGCCCCTCCCTGGCTCCCGTTTCTATTCTCCTTTTCATTTCACTGGCTGCACATAATGAACTAGAGGCTCCTCCACGTCTTTATTGCACTGTGTTTCCCCTCATTTACTAGCTTATGCAAATACGTCTAACTGTGGCTCGTTATCAGACCAGAAAACACACACACACACACCCACTCACGCAAACACACAAATACAGAAACAAGTATAACACACAACACAGCTACGATTCTGGGGTGTGTCTGTTGTGTTGACCAGCTAGTCAGATGGATGGGGGTGTCACACACTGAAAGCTATGCATGAACCCAAATCTCAAGAGCAACCGCAGTCATTAACCAAACCCAATAACAGAACACTTTAAAGGTGTTATTTACAATGGCCATTTCCATTCCATGATAATGCACTCTTGTTCAATGAGTGGGAGAGTGAGAGAGTGTTGACTCTGATAGTGAGTGAGGAGGGAGAGAAGCGTGTGGGAGGGAAAGGAATGGATGGTAAAGACAACACAAATAAACAACAAATGATGATCACCAACAACAACACCCTCAGTGTAGTTGGTTGGATAAAAGAAACACACGATTTATCCCTGGACATACATATACCGTAAAACTTCAATTAAACGCAGTCTCTCAAATAGCCGCCTGTCCCTTTTAATAGCCGTTACGAGGTTGTGTACGAGGTTACAATGGGCACAGCTCTGATATTCCCATGGTCATGTGCATTAAAAACATTGTATTTGTATTCTGTCATCGTTGCTAGCCATGTCATCGTTGCTAGCCATGTCATTGTTGCTAGCCATGGCACCACCAAAAAGAAAACACAACATCAAATTCAAGCTAGCAGCGGTACCGCTCCCCGCGATGCTGGAGTGCCAAATGGTGGGTGTATGATAGGCAGCCTATTCTTTGCGAGTCTGATCTGCGATGGATGTGTTATTATAATGTTTATAGTGGTCACAATAAACAGTGTGGTAGTTGCGCAAAAGCTGTGTGCATTAAGGAAATGGACGCCTGACTTAAAAAGACGCCTGTCTCTAATAAGCACCGGTTGTGTTCAGTGATTGAAGCAAATAAGCGGGCGGTTCATTAATTGAAGTTCTACGGTACTGTGCTCTGTGTGTTCAAAGAGGAACCAATCTTGATCCGCTTCAACACCAGTTATTTATTCTGCCTTAAGCACCACATACCTGGAATCTACATTTTAACAGTAGGTTGCCAGATTAGCCTCACATTGTTCTAAGTATTGTGCCCTAACTCTTAGTCACACAAAGGCAAGGCCAGTCAGGTCCTTTCAACTGCACTCTCTCTTTTCCTCTATTTGTGTGTGTTAACATTTCACCCTCTGTCTCCACTGTCTATTTCTCTTCCTGTCCCCTCCCATTCCTCTAATCTGAGTCCCCCTCCAGAGGTGGAGGGCGAGAGAATACCACTAGACAACAGAATGAATCACCAATCACCTGCAGCAGGGTTTTTCCCCGCTCCTCTGCTGCTGACACCGTGCAGCATCACGGTCCTATCACAGCCAGCAATCATCATTCTCGGTGTTCTGCCCATTCAGCAGAGAATTGACAGCTCAAATTCATTTGTAAACCCCTGGCTCATGTGACCAGAGGTGCTGAAGATCCCCAGAAATAAATTGCTAGGTAGCCTTTGTATTGATTTCAAACAGGACGTAAAAGGGCAGAGAGATGAGTAAGAGAGTGAGGTAGGGAGAGGCTGTGGCTGGTGATGTTCTGCTCTATTCCACAGTGAGCACCGGCTCATGCTGCTGTTCTCTCTTAACCTTCAATTAGCAGCACCAGGCAGCGCAGGGGATTGATTAGGCGCTAAATGCCAGCACGTGCCCGCACACCAGCTCTATACTCAGCCACACAGTTAGGGTATTCCTTAGGCCCTGCATTATTGAAGACCAGCCACTAATTGCAGCGCCAGCGTGGACAGAGATACGCGTGCACAAGCACACACACACACCCGCGCGCACACACACACACAAATACAAACACACCCTCACACAATAGCAAACAATACCAATACTAACATGCTCAAACATGCTCCTCAGCACATCATATTGACCCCATTGAAAAGAACACATAAAATCACTTCCAATCACAATACATCAACAAGCTGTCTACTAGACTAGTAGATTCTGGTTTCTTTCGTGTTTACTTTATGAGCAGTTCAATCAGGAGAAAGGACAGGGATTATCCAGTCGCTGTACATTTTAATGAGCTGAAACATGACATCTCTACCTTTTTTAGATTTTGTGGCATAGAGAAAGTCAAGATATCAGACTGGGGAGGTGATATAAATAATACTCTGAGCAAGAGAGAATGTTTTGGGATGTTCACCCTCAAGACATTATTTCCTAGAGGTCTAAATGATGAAATGCCTATGTATGTTATGTTGTGAATGTGAACTTGAATTAATGCCTCCACTTCAGATTACTCTGACGTTTTTCATGCGCTGTACCCAATGATTTATGAAAACTTACTTGATGGGTCGATGTCTTCATTGTGGTTTTACAGACGTGTTTAATACACACTTTATTCTAATATTTATGAAATGCACATTGTTATGTTTGGTAGCACTTATTTGTTTACCCTCGACTCCAACCCCATTCGATGCGTGGAACGAATGTGGGTAGGGTTATGTCAACATAAGGCTGCTAATGAAAAAAAAACACAAAAGCTCTGACAAAGACCTTGAAGCCGATACGTAAAGATTACTAAACAGCCGTGTGCAGGTTTCTCCTTTCTTCTTACTTTATAACCATCAAATGTGCTATGGCCCAAATGTAGTTCTATAAAGGCTTTGTGAGGCGGATAGAGAGCCAATGCTGTATCTCTGACGAAGGCCGTGGACATGAGCAGAGAATGGGCTTTGAAAGCACTGAGTCAGTTTGTTCATTACCTGCAGTAGCACAAGGCCAAGGATCATTAAGCTTGGGCTCATTAAGCTAAGGCACACAGCTTGGAGATGATCTTCATTGATGTAGAGTATCTGACACCAAAAGAGCTGGGAACTATCGGTGCACCCCTGCTGAGGTGGTATAGTCCACTGAGCTAGATAGCAAGCTGATTGACAAGATGAGACAGGGGACTACACCAACTCCATGTAACAGGGTAGTTCTCAGGAGACTGGGAATGGCTTTGAATCCAAATAAAATACTAAAGAAAGAGCTATGAGCAAAGAAATCAGTAATGTCAGAACAGTTGAGTGATATGTTGTGGAAAGGGGTGCAAAGTGACGTATCACTTGTACTGAGGTTCAATAACACTGTCTGGGGCTGAAAGTGATCCTGCAAGATGGATCGGTTTGTCTTTGTCAAGGACACAGATCTGTCAATCAATCTGGGAGTGGGGACAACATGGAAGTTGTCTTTGATATACTTAACACAGAGGAACATACACATACTCACTGGTGAAAGTGTCTACATCCTGTACTGTTGAGGGCATTTCTTGGAAAATGTAGGGTACGGTAACTCATCTCCCTTCTGTGTGGTGCATATTGCGCCCATAACAAAACAATCTTAGCCGACATAAGCACTCAGTCTGTCACCGGGACAGGGTGCCAACCTCTGGGACAGGGAGCCAACCTCTGGGACAGGGAGCCAACCTCTGGGACAGGGAGCCAACCTCTGGGACAGGGAGCCAACCTCTGGGACAGGGAGCCAACCTCTGGGACAGGGAGCCAACCTCTGGGACAGGGAGCCAACCTCTGGGACAGGGTGCCAACCTCTGGGACAGGGTGCCAACCTCTGGGACAGGGTGCCAACCTCTGGGACAGGGTGCCAACCTCTGGGACAGGGTGCCAACCTCTGGGACAGGGAGCCAACCTCTGGGACAGGGAGCCAACCTCTGGGACAGGGTGCCAACCTCTGGGACAGGGTGCCAACCTCTGGGACAGGGTGCCAACCTCTGGGACAGGGTGCCAACCTCCGGGACAGAAACTGACTGGGCACAGACCCACATGGCTTTAACATTTTTACCTCTCAGCCTCCTATTCTGATCCAAACAACGCCTCTAATCCTGCCTCCAAGCTGCCAAATGTATCAGCCAGTTATAAATAAGATTAAATAATTAAATAGAAATTCACAGACTGTATTATTTAGTGCTACAAGCAAAATCATTGTTCATAAGCAGCTCAGTCGGGACATGAACTGAAGACAGGGAGAAAGGAGGGATGGAGGTGGGATGGGGGGGATAGAAAAGTCACAAAGTAGGAAACTAGGGAAACGGCGCAAGCATGGCAAAAAAGGACCTCCGCTCAGCGTGCTCTCCCCCGGTCCCAGTTTCCACCAGCTCCGACTTGGGGTTTACTAGGCCCAGTCAGTGGGCCAGGGGAGGGAGGAGAGAGAGATTACCCCCCCTCTCTAAACCCCTCCATCCCCCAGTCCTAGCCCCAGTCTGTGACGGAGAGCGGCTCTCTCCACTCCTCTTTTACATGACGGGCCCAGCTGCCCTTCTCATTCCTCCCCACCTGCTGGGAGACGCCTTAATTTCCTCTCTGTGATGTGTCAGCCTTCTCAGACTCCTCAGAGCTCCGGCCAACACCCCCTTCCTGCCTCGCCCCGCTACCCCTCTCCTCCACTTCCACAACACCATGCTGTTTACAATCCTAACATTTAGCAGGAATCCAGTTAGAGAGGATTTATATCTTAATTATATTCCTTAATTAACGGCAGGCATTAGATTCATTACCGACACACTGGCCTTACATTCAGGCCGTGCTGCTGGCTGAGGGCTGATGCATTATTAAAGACATGTGTTTCTGTTGCTGAATTGAGCTCACGAAAATACAGAAATATGCTATTCTCATATGAGCAATGAGAACATACAACTCACATACTGTATAAAGTAAACAGCAGCACACATCACAGAACACACACGCAAAACAAACAATCAACAGACAACCAAAAACGCACGGAAGCACGTAGTAAGAGAACACTGGGTTCTCTACTTGATCACAATGTTCCATCTCTTTTTCACTCCTGCATTGTATTTATAGACTGCCTTTTCCTCTGTCCTCTCCCTTTCTCTCCCATCCCCCATCTTTCCCTCTCTTTCGCTTCACTGTCTTACTCTTCTCTCTCTCATTTCAATATATTGGCATGGCAAACATATGTTAACATTGCCAAAGCAAGTCAAGTAGATAATAAACAAAAGTGAAATAAACAATACAAATGAACAGTAAACATTACACTCACAAAAGTTCCAAAAGAGTAAAGACACAAAAGGGAAAATAAATAAACATATATATGGGTTGTATTTACAATTGTGTTTGTTCTTCACTGGTTGCCCTTTTCTTGTGGCAACAGGTCACAAATCTTGCTGCTGTGATGGCACATTGTGGTATTTAACCCAAAAGATATGGGAGTTAATCAAAATTGATTGAGAGCTAGGTCTGCCTACGGCGGCCTTTCTCAATACAAGTTTCGGTCAATCACAGTGGTCAGGTATTCTGACACTGTGTACTCTCTGTTTAGGGCCAAATAGCAAATTTTGCTCTGTTTTTTTTTGTTAATTCTTTCCAATGTGTCAAGTAATTATCTTTTTGTTTTCTAATGATATGATTGGGTCTAATTGTGTTGCTGTCCTGGGGCTCTGTGGGGTCTGTTTGTGTTTTGTGAACAGAGCCCCAGGACCAGCTTGCTTAGGGGACTCTTCTCCAGGTTAATTTCTCTGTAGGTGATGGCTTGGTTATGGAAGGTTTGGGAATCACTTCCTTTTAGGTGGTTGTAGAATTTAACGGCTCTTTTCTGGATTTTGATAATTAGCGGGTATCGGCTTAATTCTGTTTTGCTTGCATTATTTGGGGATATTTTTGCAGAATTCTGCATGCAGAGTCTCAATTTGGTGTTTGTCACATTTTGTGAATTCTGGGTTGGTGAGTAGACCCCAGACCTCACAACCATAAAGGGCAAAGGGTTCTATAACTAATTCAAGTATTTTTAGCCAGATCCTAATTGGTATGTTGAATGTTATGCTCCTTTTGATGGCATAGAATGCCCTTCTTGCCTTGTCTCTCAGCTCGTTCACAGCTTTGTGGAAGTTACCTGTGGCGCTGATGTTTAGGCCGAGGTATGTATCGTTTTTTGTGTGCTCTAGGGCAACAGTGTCTAGATGGAATTTGTATTTGTGGTCCTGGCAACTGGACCTTTTTTGGAACACCATTATTTTTGTCTTACTGACATTTACTGTCAGGTCTGACAAAATCTGTGCAGAAGATCTAGGTGCTGCTGTAGGCCCTCCTTGGTTGGGGATAGAAGCACCAGATCATCAGCAAACAGTAGGCATTTGACTTCAGATTCTAGTAGGGTGAGGCCGGGTGCTGCAGACTCTTCTAGTGCCCTCCCCAATTTGTTGATAAATATGTTGAAGAGGGTGGGGATTAAGCTGCCTCCCTGTCTCACCCCACGGCCCTGTGGAAAGAAATTAGTTTTTTGCCAATTTTAACCGCACACTTGTTGTTTGTGTACATGGATTTTATAATGTTTATCCCCCATTTCTCTCACCCCCCCTCTGTCCCTCTCTTTAATAACTCTCCTCTCTGTGTGCCTCATGACTTCTTATGGCTGAGGGAAACAGAAGCAGGGCCTTGTGGTCCCCAGTGTGTGGAGCCGAGCATGTAGATCCATTGAGAGAACACTGTGGCCCTCTTGTCCTTTCAGCTAACAGAGCCATGGAGGATGTTTTCTAGAGGGATTAATCCAGTTCAGCAGACAGCTCTGTTTCCCCCTGACCTCCTTGATATGACAGAGCCAGTCGGCAGCGTGGAGCGGAGCGGAGCCGAGTTGTGGGATGAGGAACTGTTCCTTGAAGCACACTTAACGCTGGGATGCATGCCGCAGCCCGCCTAAGCCCCTTGCTCTGCAGAGGAATGAACAACTGGGTTCTGTGCTTGAGGTCTCATGGGAGAGAGCGATGTTCATTTCTCTGACTGTCAGCATCTGTGACCATCCCCGATGGCATGTTATTCCCCATAGGTATCTGACCTGACATACACTAGCGTCAAGCCCCCATCACACATCTGAAACACACATGGATACACACCAGATACACTGTGTGTATAAGCCTTCTATGAATGACCACAATACTAGACCTGACCACATCGGATTTGCTACGTTGACTGTTCAGAGCCCGAGACAATAAATAAATAGTAAGGGTATCATGTTCTGTATAGATCTGGACAAATCTCAGTGAGGCCACAATAAAACTCCTTACTACCTAGTGGGTGGACACCAGCAGTACTTTCATAACTCATGACAATGTGGATAATTTGGAAAATCCTTCGAGTTTCCAGTCTAATGACTGAGGGGTGATGGAATGAGTGCCAGGCAGTGTCTCGTCCTCCTCATCACCCAGGACCAGAGATGTGGTGATGTGCTGACAGAAAGACCCCACCACGCTGAGGGCAGAGCAGAAGACATCTCAGCTATCTGCCTGGCTGCAGAGGAGCTGAAGTGTACAGCCTCAGAGCCAATCCTCTCTGACTGGGTCCTCTAATGGTGATGATAAATCTTGCCTAATGGTTTGACTGAGCTGTGAGCCCGCCGAGCCATAGGAAAGCTCCCCAGACAGAGTCACAGCACTGCCTCAAACAAACCCACAGCTACTGAGTAAACAAGGAAATAAAAAACAGCTAACACTGGGACAACAGACGGTGTCTGACAGTCAGCCCACTCCCCCGCTCTGCTCTGCCAACCCTGTCCGCAGTCTCTCTCCTCACCTCCCCTCTCTCATCCCCTTGGCTTGCAGTGCATTAGAATGCAGCGCTCCAGCTCACTGAGGGCCTGTCAACATGACTGATAGATGGCACGCAATAAATACAAAGGGGCTCAGACACCATGAACACAGGGAACCGATCACAGAGGCAGGAAGGCCAAGGTGACCAATGAATAGAACCCATCACCTAGGGGAGGGGCATGTCATCCTCGGGAGTGTCACAAAAAGATATGGAAAAATCTGAGATAAGGGAAAAGGGCCCAGATTAATTGAATACTAACACAGTCACAACAAACATCTGTGAGATGCTAAACAAGATTAAGCCTGATTCAGCAGTGGCATTTCTCTAGCTGCTTCTCTTCGGTGATTGGACCTCTAAATCACAAATGGCACATTTCCAAACTCTCTGCTGAGACACATTGAGAATACACACTCGCCAAAATGAGGAGCTTTCTTGGTAGACAATTTCAGATGTGAATTTTTGTATGACATTTCCAGCACCATGCAACTGTAGCGGATATGAGTCGGTCATGGTCATGTGATGAGTAGCCCGGCCTGCGAACTTCAAAACCCTTGTCTGCCCTGAGGCCCACTCTTGGTACGATGGTCTAAGATGTTAGTTTCTCACGTGGGAGACCCCGGTTCATATTCCCACGAGCATCATAGTACCACCCAAATAGAGCATCTACTGCAAGTACAATACTGATCCTCACCTTGCTGAAAGCAGTGGTGGAAAAAGTATTGATTTACAGTGGGCTCATAGTTACTGTACTGAGGGGGTTTGGAGCTTTGCATACCCCTCCTTATAAGGAGAACTTTATGGACCACCACTTCCTCTGTGGAGAGTGGCTTTGGCTCACATAAACATGAAGAGTGATGCAGAGCGGAGCAGAGCATCCACCATCTGCTGAGCTAACCCACCTCCAGAGCCTCATCTCCCTAACGGCGCCACACTCCAACAGAGAGAGCAACAAAGACCAGCCTGATATCTGGCTATATAACTATAGACCTACTGAGGTTGGGCATTGTTATGACAGAGAAAAACAATGACAAATATAAGCACCCACCAATTTTGTATTATTATTTTTTAAAGACATACCACACAATAAGGTACATGGCCGAATGTTAACGTGAACGTAAAAAGGCCATAGAGAAACTGAAAACCATATAATTACATATAGGACAATTGAAGGATCTCTATGCTCTCTAAGCACAAGCACAATTGTGGATAGACAAAAAAAATGAAAAGGCAATGATGTTGAATTATTACAATAACTGGCTTAAATGTGAAGTTCAACCTAGCAGTGGCTAGGAGTAAACAGTAATTGCGGGGAGGGAGAGCAGCGTTAAGTAAGTGACCTTTATCAAAATGGACTGATGATGTGTTTTTGGGGCTATTTTCAATCTTCCACAGAATCGTCAATTTCATCTCTACACAGAGGAAATCAAGTCCAATCTCAACCTGGCCATTATTACAACAGAGAGTAAAAAATCCTCTTGTGACGATGTGGATTTATACCCACTCGTCATGAACACGCACGCACACTGTCTAATCTGCCATTAGGCCCTATATTAAAATAGCTTGTTTTATGTCTCTTGTGAATTTTGCCATTTATTTCTAGAAGCATTATACTCCACATTGCTAGATTATTCTTTAGCTCCTTTGTTAGCAGTAAGTTAGTGTTTATAGTTCATGCTCCGTTCGGTTGGAAAATGTTTATAGAAAGGTATTTCCGTCTAATCGGTTCCACACATAAACGCTGTTATTTTCCTGTCTCTAACCTACCAGAGTGAAGGGATGTTTCGGTGCACAGAATCCTCGTAACACTCACGAGCTAGAAACTCTTTCATTCTGTTAATGCTTTACTTTGTTCATACTTCCCATGTTGTGTCGGACCTCTGTGTGTCCTGCCTTGTCTGTGTCTTTGCGTACCGCTATATTTTGCTGGGTTGCCGTTATTCGGCCGTTTCATTCATGTAAGAATTCCTGATTAAATGTAAAGTGTACATGGAAGTGGTCACGTCTGTTTAAGACGGAATGTGTGTAACGGGGTAATTATGAGAGAGACAGATACATTTGTATACCAGTTATGTGGTTATTTGTCACTGGACATGGGCATGTCCCAGGGAGGGGCTTAGAGGATATAAGCGCCTGTTTTGGGGTTTCTAAGTAGATTGGGTTTGGTGATAGAGTGGGGAGGCTGCTTGAGCCAGGTACACCACTAACCTGTAATAGTGATGGAAGCTTCAAGGTAAGCCTCTTATAGGCTTATAATGAGGTTTGTTATTTTGTTTGAGAAGTCTATAGTCTACCTGTTTGTCTTGTAAATATTCATTGCCGGCTATCACTATCACTGAAAATAAATATGGCCACCTTTGCACCAGAAGCTTCTGTCTCCTCCTGAACATCTGCTCTCAAGACCGCATCTCTACATGACCTATTTCACACTTCTTCCCTCCAGATGAGTCACTGAGAATGTTTAAAGGCACACGAATAATTCGATATTAAACTGATTATGGCAGTAGGCAGATTTTGCGATAGTCATGTAAACACCATACTCTGCTAATCTTAATTGGTGTCAGGTCAAAATCGAAGTAAGCATAAGCCGATTAAAACACATGGTTTTCTGAGCAATCTTTCAAATTATTAGGACATTTAAACACCTTAGTCGGCGTTCCAGCGGTGTATTTGATATGCCCACGTGCTAGCACCAGCCGAGCCAGCCTCCCTCTTTAGCGCAGGTGAAGTGAGTTCGGAACAACTGAATGTATACATCTTAGAAGTAGTTTTCACATACAAACTTTATATGTCCGTACTTTATATGTCGAAGGTTTATTTTGATTGGTGATTTTCTGCATTTATCAGTGGCATCAGGTAGCCTGATTTCAGACGTGTCCATGTAAACAGGATTATTAGGGAAATCGTTCTTCTTGCAAAGCATGTAAACGGTTTAATCAAACTATTATATTCATTGCATTATTGTGTGCATGTAACGGCACTCACTGTGACAGCTCTGTTTTAAATGCCAGCGCCGAGCCATGGAAGTGCAGTCTGCTTAGTGTGATACCCAAATAGAACAATACTCACTTCCTTCCTTACCCCACTTATCATCACTAGCTACAGTACTATTCACAACAAACTACCAAGATCAAGCACACCTCCCCCATCTCCTCTGTGAACTCCAGCCAATTTTACCACCTTGTGATGGTGTCTGACAAACAAGGGGAGACAAGCAAAGCATCATGGGTCCATTATTAGCAGGAATGTCCACCTTGAATGGGCTGTGCTTTTTGAGTAGATCATATGATGTGAGGGATCGGTCCTGGCAACAAAGACAAAGATGTCTCTCAGGCGGCTTCAAATAATAATCCTAAATAACAAGTCAGAGTAAATTCAACTCAAGCTGGTGTCCAGTAGGAGGAGCTGTACTTACAGGATGAGTGCCCAGCAATTGTGGTGGCTGAACCCACCACAACCCAACACTTCAAACCAGTCATGACGCAGACACACAGCAGCAGCATTATGCCTCAGACTATCCACGGACCTCATCTACACCCGAGTTAATAACACCACAACCATTGCCAAGGTGCTGCTGACTGATAAAGGTAACAAATCACTGTTCGTTTCTGCCTTGCATGGTATCTGTGGATACAAGGTGCTGAATCCTGCGATCCGTGAAGAGTTAGGCAGTATATAAACTACCCTCTCTTGTCCAAGGAGCTTCCACCCTATTCTCTCTGCCTTCCCACTCCCTCATCAGTGCATGACAGAACAGTGGGTGTTCACACGACCAGTGAAGAAGGTCTTGGTAAAGAGAAATTCTCTCCTGTCATTAAAGCACTAAAAGGGTAATACGTTCACGCCTACAACTATCGACTTCCTATTACGAGCAATTTTTTCTAATTTGTGTCATTCTGCTTTTGAAGCTGGGCCAGCTCTTGTCCACGCTAAAGGGCCCTTTAAATGAATGCAGATAGTTTGTTAGCCTGGGGGAGTAGTGAAGAGAGACCCTGTAGGGCTGGGAATTGCCAGGGACCTTACGATATGACATTATCACGATACTTAGGTGCCGAAACTATATGTATTGCAATTCTCACTATTCTATATGTATTTAGATTCGATCCTGTGATTTTTATTGCGATTTGATGTTCCAAACATATTTCTCACTATATGTCTCCTGCAGAGAGACAAAGAGCATGATAATTGTTTTTTTGATCAGTCATGGAAATAAAAGTGAAAAGAAGCCTGAGAACAAGCTATAGGATGGCGCAGGTACAGCCGACTACCGCTAACTAATGCTACTTAGTAAAAAAATATATAAAATATTATATACACTACCGTTCAAAAGTTTGGGGTCACTTGAAAGAAAAGCACATTTTTTTGTCCATTAAAATAACATCAAATTGATCAGAAATACAGTGTAGACATTGTTAATGTTGTAAATGACTATTGTAACTGGAAACAGCTGATTTTTAATGGAATATCTACATAGGCGTACAGAAGCCCATTATCAGCAACCATCACTCCTGTGTTCCAATGGCACGTTGTGTTAGATGATCCAAGTTTATCATTTTAAAAGGCTAATTGATCATTCGAAAACCTTTTTGCAATTATGTTAGCACAGCTGAAAACTGTTGTTCTGATTAAAGAAGCAATAAAACTGGCCTTCTTTAGACTAGTTGAGTATCTGGAGCATCAGCATTTGTGGGTTCGATTACAGGCTCAAAATGGCCAGAAACAAATAACTTTCTTCTGAAACTTGTCAGTCTATTATTGTTCTGAGAAATGAAGGCTATTCCATGCAAGAAATTGCCAAGAAACTGAAGATCTCGTACAACGCTGTGTACTACTCCCTTCACAGAACAACGCAAACTGTCTCTAACCAGAATAGAAAGAGCAGTGGGAGGCCCCGGTGCACAACTGAGCAAGAGGTCAAGTACATTAGAGTGTCTAGTTTGAGAAACAGACGCCTCACAAGTCCTCAACTGGAAGCTTCATTAAATAGTACCCGCAAAACACCAGTCTCAATATCAACAGTGAAGAGGCGACTCCGGGATGCTGGCCTTCTAGGCAGAGTTCCTCTGTCCAGTGCCTGTGTTCTTTTGCCCATCTTAATATTTTATTTTTATTGGCCATTCTGAGATATGGCTTTTTCTTTGCAATTCTGCCTAGAAGGCCAGAGGCCACTCCATCCCGGAGTCGTTGTTACAGACTTATTCTAAAATGGATTAAATTGATTTCCCCCCCCCCTATTCAATCTACACACAATACCCATAATGACAAATCAAAAACTGCCCTGTAACAGCACTATAAATAGCCGTATTAGACTAAAATATATAAGGTCATTTGGTTAAACTTGTGAGTCTCTCCATGCTCATTAGTTGCTCATTCAACATATTTTCTGCTTCTTCACTCAATCCCGTTAAACAAATCTCCCTACCTAACTGTTTTACATTCCCTGAGACAAACTAGAAATGTTAACTTGGTCAAATATTTCCAGATTTTCATAAAACAGTCACAAGTGGTCTCTCATTTCTGCGTCATCAAATTTTGAGGGAACAAAAGAGTAGGCTGGGTGCACTTTAATTGCTAGTTTGGGCCAGCGGACTGCAGGGGTGTAGTGCTGCCTGCTGGAGCGCACCAGAGCACTGCTCCGCCACTTCTCACAATGGTGTTGATTTAGTAAGGTTAGATCAAAGCTGAATCTTGGAAGATCATATAATAATTCATTACTATTCTACATAACAGAACCAAATATAATAGCGTAGTATAACTTTACTGTTACACCAAAAACACCACCTCATTTCATTTTAGGATGGTTAACTGAATAGTAAATATGCGGCCACTAAGCAGAATGTTCTTTGATTGAAACAACAGACAGCAAGGCTATATAGTTTAACACCGTCTGCTCTAATTCGCTCACCAAACAGTCATTGTAGAAGATCTAAATGCATGTTCCCATGAACATGGGAAGCAGTTTGGACATTTCACCGGTAAAATGTGAAGAATGATCATTCACGATTGACAGTGATGATGGCCTATTTTGAAATTAGGTATGCCTAACTTGGTGTTTGAGGGTATTAAAAAGATAAAATACTATTGAGACAAATTGCGGGGGGGGGGGGGGGGGGGGTATTCATGTGGTCACGCTAGAAGCTAGCCTGGGATGGTGGTTGCCTGATGAAGCTATAGTCTTTGTGAAGATGAGGGGAGGCCAACAGGGAATATTTTAACATCTGCAGAAGTTAGTTATGTAGGTTCTTTCTTTAAAGCCGCCTGTGTGCTGCTCTCTTTCTCTATCAGTCTTTCTCTCTATCTCTCGCTCTGTTGGGTTAAGAAATCTGAGAGAACTCTTCCTAAACAAAGCAAAACCAAACCCGCCATTTCATAGACTGGTTACTACAGTGGTACCATGACAAATGCACACATGCACTCACACATACACACACAGTATTTGTGCTCTAATGAGAGGTGTCTGGTGGGTGTGAGTGGTGGCTAGCTCGTCACCACTACAAAAATCGTCTGGATGAGGTACCGCTTGTTGTTCAAACCGCATAATGTGTTCAATTCCATGGCATGGGCATCATCACTGGCAGAGAAGCCATGAAAAGGAGCTTGATACCATGGCATAAAGCTTAGGCTACTGGAATGTGTGAAGTCTATGATTGGTAGGTACCAAGCAAATCATTGTGATTGGTTAAGCCCCAGCTAAAATGAGTGCAGGGTCAATATATTGATTGAGTGACAGAACATTTATCGTGAAGGCTATTGACAGGGAGGAACCAGACAAGCCAACACCAGTCATCCTCCAGAGGAATATCACCAGTCTCAGTCAGAAGGTCTGTGCAGCACTGGCTTAGCTAGCTCAGCTCCATTCATTTACAGACTGAAATGAATTAGTCTTATCCAAATTGGATGAGATCATTCTGAATATTCGAGGATCTGTGGATTTCCCTCCCAACCCTCAGCCCTGTAATGAGGTTCAATGATTTGTATCAATTAAATTGTATAAATGAACACAGACATAATCTTCTCAGGGAGACATTCTCTGCCCTACTCTTGATCTGCCAGGGGAAGAAGTCTGCTAATACTTCTCGGGGGCATTCATTCTCAGAATCAATAAATTACCACATTACTTCTTGTATGAAGCCCATGGAACTGACCATATCGCCATCAGAGCTGCTCATTACTGAAGATTACTGAAGTTCAGTAAAGTAATAGCTGATATCAGTGGAAATCTTAGAGGTTTGCATTTATACGGAGTATGGGTTTAGATTGTTTCCTGTGATAATGATGCTACTGCATTGGAAATGTCATCCCTTTCTGACATAGGAAAATACACAAGTGTTTTATCAATAACCTAAAGTAATTGATTTATGTCTAAATACCAACCAAGCCAAAAGCAGCTCATAGATAATGTGAAAGTAGCCACTCATGCTCAGCACATCTGAAATGGTGTCCTATAAATGGGAGTTGCATGTGTAGTGTAATCATCACTAATAAGCTATGTCTACAGTGTGTTAGGGGTTATTCAGCAAACACATTTAGAATATTAAACATATACAACTCCCACATATTTTCCTGGGCTATCAATATGAATCACATCGACCAAACAGTATGATACTATTGTTTACTTGGGGTAACAAAATTGGACAAAAATGCAACAATGATGCAGGAATATATTTTTCACGTATTCCTCAAAGTTATCATAGTTGCTAAGATACTGTTAATTTTTCTGCTAAGATACATTTAGTTTCTCGGCTAATAAGCCAACAGCCAGGTAACCAAGAGTTTTAATGACATCTTCTGGGATGTGCAGCATTAATGATATGACTTCATTAAGCTGGCTGTCTAGCAATGTCACCAACATGGAGATCACCAGTGGGAGGCAGGAACCTGCACCTAAACATCAGAGGTGATTGATTGATTATCAACTGATTGTTTAAAAGTCTAATGGATCAATCCTTTGGGACTGTTTGTGTGCTACTGTGGATATTTGGAACCTTCTCTGGCAGAGAGCTGGGGGATCAGAGGAGGGAACAGGGGATCAGAGGAGGGTAGGGTGGAGGGGAAGGAGAGGACAGATGAAAGGTGCCCACCTCTGCTGGACTACAGCCAGCTGCACAGATGAGAGAAGAGAGAGACCATACACTTCAAAAAAAAATTATCTGTTCTCCCCAGCTCTGAGTCGATGAGCTCCCTCTAAATGTGGAAGGCTTTTTCTTAAAAAAATGACCTTCATAACCTGGTTAGAGTTCCTACTGCTTTCACCCCCACAGGGGGACCTTCAAAGCACCACACACATTCATCAAACGCCTCTCATGTCTGTCACTTGCACAGGCACACCAGAAGTGCATTTTACAGAGAACATTTGACTGATAATTCAACGCATACAGAGAAAATGGCATGAAGCATGGGTTTCCAGTAGGAGGCAGGATGTCAACAGAACAGTGAAGTATTAACCCATAAACACAAATTGGCTGTGTTGCCAGGGGAGGGACAAATATCTGGCTATGCCAGGGACTGATATTTAGACCGGTATTATAGTACATTCACAAAGCATTGGTGATACTGAGAAAAAAACTATAATTACAGATCATAGCACAGGAAACAAATATGTTGGCAAAACAGAAGGATATGGAGGCTATTCTTCAGGTTGAGAAGCCAGTTGCTCAATATGATGACTGGGTTGCGTCACTCTGACAGAGGGGTGAATTGTGTGTGTGTTTTTACCTGACCCTTTGTCTCTTTGTCTCTGTGGTTGTTTCCTCTAATGAGGAGTGGGAGTTTAATCAGCACCACGGCGTCGCTGTGACATTGAGGAATAGACAGGCGCCAGCCCTCCTCTCAGCCTCAAAACACAGCTTGGGGGACAAGAGGGCAAAGCGGGAGCCAGGTGGAATATACCATTACACTCACAACACTTCCCCTTACAGACCTCCACCCCAGTGCTTAAGAGCCGCACCACCAGTCTCCCTCAACAGCAACAGACACCCAGACTTCCAGGCTGGCTGAGGCACTGTGGACATCTGCCACCTCCTCTCCTCACTGTAGGCCCTCCCTCCTCCCTCTGTTCACCTGTCCACAGGGAGCCTTTGCCCCTCCTTTCCTCTGCCTGTTGTTCTGTTGTGTTCTCTCACTAACCCAGCACTGACAGCACTACCTCTTTAAAGGGGCAATCAGCAGTTGCTAAATCCAATTTTGGACTTACATTAATTATATGTACCCATTGATTCTTGAAGAATATAACTTAGAAATTACTTTTGAGCTTAGTTCAACTGTCATACCCCATCACAACCAAGAATATAAACATGTTTTACTCCAATGTTTGTCAACAAAGTTAATGTAAACAAACGCTATATCTCCTCAAAACATGTTTAAAACTACAATTTTGATATCATAGATGGTCAGTCCTTGCATCCATAGCTCTGTCTATGAATTTGAGAGTTGATTACATTTCTCCAGACCCATCCCGTAGCTTTTTACCGAAACAGGGGTGAGAAGTATGCTTTGTTATTGTTTCTACTGCTGATTGCAGCTTTAATAAACTATACTGTGTATGTATTATGTCAGCGGTAAACATCACTGATGTCACACCCTGATCTGTTTCACCTGTCTTTGTGATTGTCTCCACCCACCTCCAGGTGTCACCCTTTTTCCCCATTAGTCCCAGGGTATTTATTCCGGTGTTCCCTGTTTGTCCGTTGTCAGTTCGTCTTGACAAGTCAACCAGCGTGTTTTTCCACACTCCTGCTTCTTATTATCTCTCTTTTTGCTAGTCCTCCCGGTTTTGACCCTTGCCTGCCTTGACTCTGAACCCGCCTGCCTGACCATACTGCCTGCCCTGACCTCAAGCCTGCCTGACACTCTGTACCTCCTGGACTCTGACCTTGTTATGATCTTTTGCCTGTCCACGGCCATTCTCTTGCCTGCCCCTTGGATACTAATAAATATCAGAGAGTCGAACCATCTGCCTCCCGTGTCTGCATCTGGGTCTCACCCTGTGCCCTTATAGTACGAACTGGCCATGACAGACCCAGCAGACTTGAACCAGCTCCGCCACGCTTCTCCCTGCAGGGAGCCACCATTGGGAGGCATGAGGAGCTACGGCTGGACCTTTTGGAAGGGCTTTGTTCCCTGACGGAATGCCACGACCAGGGGTTTAAGGCTATTATGGAACACATCAGTGAGTTAGCTCATAGGCAGCCTGCCACCCCCAACCACCCAGTAACCTTTCTACTATTAGTGGTGGGTTTGTACAGCCTAACCCGGCTCCCCGAGAACCCCGCTTACCTCCTCCTCCGGAGCAATATTCTGGGGATCCTGGAACCTGTCAGGGTTTTCTTTTTCAAATCTCCCTCATTTTTGAGATGCAGCCATCTTCGTTCCCTTCGGATCGGTCGAAGATAGTGTATATTATTACGCTAATGTCGGGAAGAGCGCTCTCCTGGGCTACAGCAGTTTGGGAGCAACAATCCGCTATTCGTTGTGATCTGGAAGACTTCATGGCAGAGGTGAGGAAGGTTTTCGATTCTCCGGTACCCAGGAGAGATGCAGCCCGAAAACTACTGGAATTACATCAAGACTCCCGCAGTGTGGCAGACTATGCTGTAGACTTTTGCACTTTGGCCTGCCGAGAGTCCCTGGAATCCGGAGTCCCTATTTGATGCCTTCCTTCACGGATTATCAGAGGGGATAAAAGATGAGCTAGCTGCTCAGGAGTTACCGGTGGACCTCGATTCCCTCATCGCCCTCACCATTAGGATTGATGGACGTCTACGGGAATGCAGTAGTAAGAGGAGGTTTGGCTTTGGTCACACTCGTCCATCCGCTGCGGCTCGCTCACCTCCGAAGGAATCTGGAAGTCCCCGAAGGCTGTTTTTCCGAGAGGATCCGAGGTCACCCGAGCTCCCTCGAGAATCATCGACGACGGGTGAGTCGGATACACCGGAACCTATGCAACTGGGAAGAGCTAGATGATCACCTAGGGAACGTTCACGCAGGCTAAGCTCCAATAGTTGTCTGTATTGTGGTGTTGTAGGGCATTACATAGCCACCTGCCCAGTGAAGAGACCTGAAGCCTTAGCAGGTACAAGTACACTGGTGAGCCGGACTGGGAACCCTCTAATTCCCATTACCCAAACTCCTTTTTATGAGATCTTGCTGTGGGGAGACCAGTCTGTCTCTCCGGGTGCTCATTGACTCTGGGGCAGATGAAAGTTTCATGTAAGCTACCCTGGTATCGGAACTAAGTATCCCTACTCAACTCCTCTCCGTTCCCATAGATGCCAGGGCACTGGATGGCTGCTCCATTGGAAGAGTCACGCACAGCACAGTTTCCATTAATATGCGGGTATCTGGAAACCACAGTGCGTCAATACAGCTTCTCCTCATTGAGTCTCCCAACATCCCTATTGTTTTGGGATTTTCTTGGCTCCAGAAGCACAACCCCGATATTGACTGGACCACGGGCTCAATCCTGGGTTGGAGCCCGTTCTGCCATTCACATTGCCTGAAGGTGGAGCAGCCTTCCCCGGAACGTCTGCCTCTAGGATTGAGTACGGCCTCGGATCTCTCTGCCTTTCCCGCAGAGTACCATGATCTCCTGGAGGTTTTCAGCAAGGCTCATGCTACCTTCCTTCTTCCACATCGTCCTTACGATTGTGCTATTGACCTCCTCCGGGCACCACACCGCCTCGAGACTAGCTATATTCTCTGTCTAGTCCTGAGACCAAGGCCATGGAGGAGTACATCGAGGACTCTGTTAGGAGCGTTCGTGCTTCTGCCTCTCCTGCTAGCGCAGGATTTTTCTTTTTGGGGAAGAAGGACAAGACCCTGCGTCCATGTATTGATTACTGGGGCCTCAATGACATTACGATCAAAAATCCGTACCCTCTACCACTCCTCTCCTCGGCTTTCGAACCTCTCCAGGGGGCTACCATCTTTTCCAAACTGGACCTTCGGAATGCCTACCACCTTGTGCGGATACGCGAAGGAGACGAGTGGAAGACTGCTTTCAACACTGACAGTGGACACTATGAGTACCTGGTCATGCCGTTTGGACTCACCAACGTGCCCGCTAGTCTTTCAAGCCCTGGTCAACGATGTGCTCCGGGACATGTTGAATTGTTTTGTTTTTGTCTACCTCGACGACATCCTGGTTTTCTCTCGTTCTGCCCAGGAACCCATTCTCCATGTTCGACAGGTCCTTCAGCGCCTCCTGGAAAATCAGTTGTTTGTAAAAGCTGAGAAGTGTGAGTTCCACCGCTCCACTATCTCCTTTCTGAGATACATCATCGGTGAAGGGAATGTTCAGATGGATCCAGAAAAGGTGAGAGTGGTGGTGGATTGGCCCCAGCCTACATTCAGGGTGCAGCAAACCCCAACGGTTTCTGGGGTTTGCTCATTTCTACCGCCGTTTAAATCCGGGCTACAGCAACCTGGCGGCTCCCCTCTCTGCACTCACCTCTCCCAAGGTACCGTTCACATGGTCTCCAGCAGCGGACAAGGCTTTTGGAGATCTAAAGCAGCGATTCATTACTGCCCCCATCCTCATCCATCCGGACCAGACTCGTCAGTTTGTGGTTGACGCTTCCGACGTGAGAGTAGGGCCCCTACTCCTTTCCCAGCGATCTGTCCAGGACCAAAAGCGTCATCCCTGTGCCTTCATGTTCCATCGTCTCAACCCTGCAGAGAGGAACTATGACGTTGGGAACCGGGAACTCCTAGTGGTTTAGATGGCTCTGGAGGAGTCGAGCCACTGGCTGGAATGGGCGGAACATCCATTTCTGGTGTGGACGGACCATAACAATTTAGAATACCTCCGCACTGCCAAGCGCCTCAACTCAAGGCAAGCTTGTTGGGCCCTGTTATTTACTAGGTTCAATTTCACCATCTCCTACCGCCCAGTGTCCAAAAACGTGAAGCCGGACGCTCTCTCCCATCTGTACAGTTCCACTGCCACTCCCTCTGAATCTGAGACCCTCCTCCCTGCCTTATGTTTGGCGGCTTCGGTTGTTTGGGGTATTGAGGCTCTGGTCCGCAAGGTACAATGTTCCCAGCCGGACCCTGGGAGGGCGGGGGCGGCTAACCGGATGTTCGTTCCTGATTCGGCCCGGCCTCAGGTCCTGGAATGGGCTCACTCCTCCAGGCTTACCTGTCATCCCGGTGCTTGTCGTACCCTGGCTTTCCTCCGACAACGCTTCTGGTGGCCCCCCATGGCTCCTGATGTCTCGGCATTCATCGCCGCATGCATGGTGTGCGCTCAAAGCAAGACTCCGTGGCAAGCTCTGTCTGGCCTCCTTCAGCCACTCCCTGTCCCTCATCACCCCTGGTCCCATATTTCCCGGGATTTTGTCACTGGGCTTCCCCCGTCATCAAGGCAAAGGGTGGCTACTTTGAAGAATCTCAAATATAAAATATATTTTGATTTGTTTAACACTTTTTTGGTTACTACATGATTCCATGTGTGTTATTTCAAAGTTTTGATGTCTTCACTAATATTCTACAACGTAGAAAATAGTAAAAATAAAGAAAAACCTTGGAATGAGTAGGTGTGTCCAAACTTTTGACTGGTACTGTATATAAAATAAATTAAATAGCCTAGTACATACCATTTTTTTTTCAAATGATCAAATCAAAAGGCTATTTGCACAGAAAAACGTGGACAGTCGGGAACATCACATATTCAGAACCGTTGAAAAGCAACATAATAAACTAAAGCACTGATCATTGGGAACGAGATCAGAATGACTGCTAAGGCTTGATCCATTAATTAAATAATTAAATAGGTAGCCTAGCCTACAAAACTAAAACAATCCATGTGTTCAAATCAAAAGGCCTGATTAACATGACATCATTACCGCAGCCACATCCCGATGCCCCGGTGCCAACACATTCAGATATCAAAAGATGGTTTAGTATTTAGTTTATACGCTCTGACGAAGGCCAAGCGAATAAACACTTTTCAATGAGAAATCAGCAATACCCCCCCCCCCCCAAAAAAGATAAGATGTCTGTTTTCAAAGACGTAGCCTAGGATGCAATACTCGTTATCAATTTAAGAAAAACAAAAACTACTCAGCCTACATTTGAACACCACCGCAGAAGCTTCGCTATTCGGCATCTTCCCAATTCAGTAGGCTAGTTTTGTTGTTTGGCTACTTGAACTAGGGCCTATCCCTCACAGCCCATCTCTTCCAATGCATTGTGTGCATCATATTCTACTAAATGAAGAGCCGAAATTAGTATAACATCCTAGGATTCAAACCATACCTAATTTTGGAAAATTCACATACTATAAGACATAATTTTGCATACTGAGAATGCCTCATGTGCGATTGTGTTGTTTCCCGCTATTTGTTGATTTCGATAGCACATCCCCATTTCTAATTGATCAGCTGTTGTCAAAGCCGAAATGAGTATGGCATCCGGGCATTTAGCGTATACTTGAATTTCAAAATGTTGTCTACTATTAAACAGCCTACTATTTAGGACACTAGTATGGGTATCCGGACATGGCCATGGTCTCTGCTCTGATGTGCCCTTCAGCCACTTCTTACATAATCCGCTTTGCTGATAAAGTGCAGCTGACCTATAAATAAGATGCTGTGTAAGAAATGTGGCCTATGTAATTTGTTCTGGGCATCTAAATAAACAAGATAATAAATGGTGCCATGAGCAATTGTATGCGTCAATCAGTCAGTGACTAGGTGAATTACTTAGATAGTGACTCTAAAAAATGTTGCTATTATGATATCAGTGCTGCCATGGTCTATTTCAGATCCCTTCTGCATATATTTACATGTGTAGCACACAGTCTGGTCGTTCCCAGATTGGGGTGTTGGTCAAGATAACCATGTTGGCAGTGAAATGTAAGAGGACCAGGGGAGACCACATGGGTGCCTTCAGATGGCCAGCAGTCGTGTTCGGTGCCAGGCCAGAGACTGGCTTTTTGAGTGGGTTATCATGGCACGACACGAGGCCTCTACCACCAACCATGCAAACCATACCCATATGATCCAGGAACACAGAGATCACAGTGAAAGTAGTGGTTTTCCTTACCTTAACTAAACCTTGGCGTATTGGATCAGTTGAATGCTCCACTTTTGCTGCTTTAGTAAGCATAGCCGTAGCAGAGATGAAATGAATGTCAGAGAGTCACTGGGCTGGACAGAGGGAGGGAGCCAGGGAGGAAATGGATGCTGGCTCATTGGGGTTTTATCATGTGTGGTGAGCACAGGGAAATGGATCATAAAGAGTGAAAAGCTTCGGAAGCTGGAACAATGGAAATAGTTCTGCCAGCTATGGGACTGGAGTCATTCACACTCTCCAATGAGCAGGGAGATGATAACACTGGCAGGGCTCAGAGTCAGAACATCATTAAACCATATTGATAGAAACACATCAAGTAGGCCTATATATGGCTGCATACAGAGGAGTGGGTGTTGCATAAATGCTAGAGTAGATTGATGCTTGGTCACAGAGCAGCGAGTGACTGCATGGACTGCCTCCACAGTTCTAGGGCTGATGTATAGGAGTGTTTTCTCCCTTCATGTAAGTGACATTGCCCTTGGACAAAGACTTGTGGAATGTGTTGAGAGGAAGGAAAAACACAGGGTAGCCATGGCAACAGGATTGGACTGAGAGAAAGAAGAGGTTGAGAGATACTGAGAGAAGGAAGTAGAGGGAGACAATCAGATGACTAGTGAGAGGAAGGGAGCGAGAGAAAGGCTAAGGACGAGGACACATTTGAAAGATGGCAGGAGCGAGAAGAAGGAGAGGAGAGAGAGGAAAAGGGAGAGAGTTAGAGAGAAAGACAGAAGGAGCGAGAGCGGTTGCTTGACTGTTGAGAGAGCAGCTCCAATAAAAACTTCACACTTCAGATTAAAGAGGTGTGAGCCAGCTGGCCAGCCCAGCCGAGGGGGGGGGGAGAACTCCGTTCCATGCTGCCACACCCCTGTCTGCACATTAGAGGTTGATACAGGAAAAGGTATGGGAGTAAGGTTCTAGAGTAAAGTTCGGGACAGGACAGGATCGACAGTCCACAAGAATGGGCAGTACAGGAATACTTAGAAACAGAGTTTTTGGGGGGGAGGGGATTAGAAATATGTGATCGACCGGCTCGATTCGGTCTTATGTAGCATCATTTTAAATGGTGTTTTTTACATTGGATACAAGTAGAGACTCAGTGCTAGAAAATTGTGTATCATACACTACAGTTGAGGAACCATGGGAAAGTAATTCTGCTTTGAAAGTTGATAAACTTGTAACCTTACTTTTGGCCCTTGAATGTTTTGGTACACCTACTGGGGGGCTCTTTGTCTACACCTATTCAGTATCGTTCACACCCTCTAAAGCCTTAGCCCCACCCATCTCTTTAAGGATTCACATATGAGGCCGTGTACTAAACAACCAAAGATTTCAAAACTAAAGGCTGGTTTATACTACAGGTGTGTTTGTAAATTTGATCTGGAGTGCCAGAGTGTGCTCTGGGTGTTCATAAACTCAGAGCGTTGCCAAATTGTTCGTATGTAAACTCAGTGTTTCGCTCTATGAGCATTCAGAGTGCACACTGGACGCGCTGGCCGAGGAGTAGGGTTGATCCGATCGTTCTGACACAACAACAGCAGTCAAGCACGCAAGCTAACTGGTTAATGTTGCCTAGCTTGCTAGCTACTTCCAGACACAAATGAGATAACAGCTCACTGACCATTTTACTCGCCCTAGCAGAGCTGGTTAGGCTGTTTTTATGTTATCCAGAGCGTTGATGACAGCAAATGTGCTGCTGGCAACAATTTTGTTCAAATATGTTTTATTGAACACACACAAGAATGGTGTATATGTATAAAAGACAGGTATACAATTCTTATCTAAACATAAAAGAGCAGACAGAAACAACAAGACCCAGAGTTCTGGGTACAAAACAAATATTACAAAACAAGACATACAGAACAAGGACAGGTAGAAAGAAAGAGGGTAGATGTCACCCCCCCACTTAATCCCTCCACCTTATTCCCCTCCCGACTGCTCGGGTGGCGGAGCCAGCACATGCTGTCCAAAGGTAGATTAAAATATTACAATTGAGAGTGCGTTAAAAAGTACAAATTCACAGCGCCAAATGGTCCAAGTAAGAGAGGAAAGGCTGCCAGATTTGATCAAATGTTGATAATTTATTGTTCAGAATATATCTAATTCTTTCTAAGTGTACAGTGTTTGCCAATTCGCTGAGCCATAATTTGATAGAGGGCGCTTCCCTCCTTTTCCAAAACAACAAGATTAGTTTTTTTGCCGAAATGAGACTGTAAGAGATGAGTTGCTTTTGGGGGTTGGTTAATCCGTTTAAGGAATCAGACACTCCCAGGATTATCAGAAGCGGGTCTGGGTCAATTGAAGTCTCCAGAACTTCAGAAAGGATCCTAAAAATTCCACACCAATAACCATACAAGCTAGAGCATAGGGCAGTGTACCCTGCGCAGCCTGACATGTATCACACATAGGGGATGTATCAGGAAATATCCTATGCAGTTTGGTTTTGGAATAGTGTAATCTGTGTAATACCTTGAATTGTATGAGACGATGTCTGGAGTTAACGGAGCAGGTGTGGATATACTCCAAGCTATCTTCCCAGTCTGCCACCGAAATGTCAGTCCCTAGTTCTTCCTCCCATTTTGCCTTAATGGCATCTGTAGAAGGTGTGCTAACAGATTGAAAAGCATCATATAGACGAGATATCAGTTTGTCTGAGGTGGGGGATGTTTTTATGCATCCGTCAAACATGGAAGGTTTAGCGTCCCCAAATGTTGGGAGGTGTTTTCTAACATAATCTCTGATTTGTAGGTATCTGAAAAAGTTACTTCTGGGAAGATTATAAGTTTCCCTCAGCAACTCAAAGGAAACAAAGGTCCCTTCTATATATAAATCCCCTATGGTACTTATCCCCAACTCTCCCCATCGCTCAAAGGTGTTATCAAGGTTAGAGGGGGCAAAGGAGGGATTCCTGGCAACAGGGAATGACAGAATGACATTGGTCTAAGCTCAAAGTGGACTTTAATTTGCTTCCAGATTCGGACTGTGCTATGTATAATAGGATTGTTACGATAAAGTGAAATCTCCAGATTGACAGGCGACAAAATCACAGCACCAATAGAGAAGGGGTGACACTCCTCACGCTCCATACTAAGCCAGCTGGATGATGGACGTGCGTCATCCAGCAAAAACATAACAGCGCGGAGGTTAGCGGACCAGTAATAAAATATACAATTTGGGAGAGACAATCCTCCTTCCATCTTGGATTTGCAGAGGTGTTTTTTACCTATCCTGTGTGTTTTATAATCCCAGATGAAAGGATTGATAATTGAGTCCAGTTGTTTATGAAAGGATTTAGGTATGAATACTGGGATGTTCTGGTATAGGTAGAGCAGTTGTGGGAGGAAGACCATTTTAATGGCATTAATTCTTCCGAGCAGAGAAATTGGGAGAGTTCTCCAAAATTGTATGTTTGTCTTGAGTTTTTGCATCAGAGAGGGGAAATTCTCTTTAAATAGTAAGGAGTATTGTTTGGTAACTACAATTCCTAGATAAGTTATCTTCAGAAAAATTCACCTAACTGGAAGATGTTCTAGCCAGGAGGTGTTTTGCAACCGTATGGGCATTAATTCACTCTTGTTCCATTTTATTCTGTATCCCGAGAAGGTACCAAACAAATTAATCACATCCAGAATAGCTGGAATACTAGCTTGGGGTTCTGTTACATAGAGGAGAATGTCATCTGCGTATAGGGAAATCTTATTTAGAATATCTTTAGTATTATAGCCGTGTATTGCTGCATGAGATCTAATCGCCTGAGCGAGAGGTTCAATGATTAGGGCGAAGAGCATAGGCGACAGCGCACAACCCTGCCTTGTCCCTCTGTAAAGGTTAAATCGGGGTGACAATGATTGGTTAGTGAGTATTCTCGCACAGGGGTTCCTATATAAAAGCTGGATCCAATTTATGAACCCATCTCCAATATAACATTTCTGTAGGACCTTGAATAGATAGGACCACTCAACTTGGTCAAAGGCCTTTTCGGCGTCAAGAGATATAACGGCAAGGTCCACGTTGGGTAACCTCTGAGAATACATCATGTCGAAGAGGCGCCTGAGATTGAAGAATGAGTTTCTGTTAGGGATAAAGCCGGTCTGGTCCGAATGGACCAATTTGCCAATTAAAGTGCTAAGCCTGTTAATTAATATAGGTTGAAGTCTGTTTGATTGAGTGTGTGGACAGGTGTCTTTTATACAGGTAACGAGTTCAAACAGGTGCAGTTAATACAGGTAATGAGTGGAGAACAGGAGGGCTTCTTAAAGAAAAACTAACAGGTCTGTGAGACCCGGAATTCTTACTGGTTGGTAGATGATCAAATACTTATGTCATGCAATAAAATGCAAATTAATTACTTAAAAATCATACAATGTGATTTTCTGGATTTTTCTTTTTAGATTCCGTCTCTCACAGTTGAAGTGTACCTATGATAAAAAAATTACAGACCTCTACATGCTTTGTAAGTAGGAAAACCTGCAAAATCGGCAGTGTATCCAATACTTGTTCTCCCCACTGTATATATATATATATATATATATATATATATATATATATATATATATATATATATATAAATATACACATACATATATATATATATAAATATACACATACATACATACATACATATACACATACATACATACACATATACACACATACACAAAAAATATATATTTAAAAAAATATATACATATACATACATACACACACACACATACACACACACACAAAAATATATATTTTTAAAAATATATACACACACACACACACACACACACACACACACACACACACACACACACACACATACATACATATGCATATATACACATACAGCTAACAAGCTAGCTAGCTAACAGTACACTTTAACTTTAACAAAATGAGAAACGTATAATATCTGAAAATGTAGCTAGCTAGACTCTTACCTGTATATAGCTAGCTAGACTCTTACCTGTATACCTGTATATATGGACGCTTCTCCCTCTCTGTCACGGATTCCATGGTTGCCTTAGTTTGAAGATGTAATCCGGAGACAGGTGTTTTATACAACAGCCTTCTGTGTGTTCTCTTTTCAAGTCCATCTGCATATTTGCAATCAAACGCCTGCATTTTCTCCATCTCCTTGGCTATCATACTCCAATTGTACCGGGCATTTCACTGATTTCAAAACTCGGTCCTCCAGAAAGTGGAGAGCAACACCTTTGTAGTTCTACTATGTGATATTTTTTTTAAAGCAGCGTTAGAAAGGGTTACCTACACACACTGACCAGCTCATGTTATAGACAGAAGCGTGGCTAAACCAACTAGGCTTGTAATTTAACACTTTTATTTGTATTTACAGATGGCATACAAGTTTTTTATTAAGGCACATGAAAGTTCACATGTTCCAGAAGGCATTTCTGACAAAAAACGCATTTTAATTAAAAAAAATAAGTTTACATTCAAATGGCTCTCCTGTGAAGTAGTGACATGCAACATACTCCTAGTTTCCTGAAATGAGTCACATATTTGTTTTCCTCCATTCAGGGTTCATACACATTTTGACATTTATTCCTGATTATTATTTGACCATGCTTGTCATTTATGAACATTTTGACCATCTTGGCCATGTTCTGTTATAATCTCCACCCGGCACAGCCAGAAGAGGACTGGCCACCCCTCATAGCCTGGTTCCTCTCTAGGTTTCTTCCTAGGTTTTGGCCTTTCTAGGGAGTTTTTCCTAGCCACCGTGCTTCTACACCTGCATTGCTTGCTGTTTGGGGTTTTAGGCTGGGTTTCTGTACAGCACTTCGAGATATTAGCTGATGTACGAAGGGCTATATAAAATAAACTTGATTTGATTTGATTTGATAAATGGAATTTCATGACTTTTCCATGACTTTTAACCAAATTTCAATGACCAACAATTGGTGGCCTCTCTATGTACAATACGTATAAAAAAGCAAGTGTAATGTGGTATCGACACTGGTAGGCTGCTCTCTGATTCCATGTACCACCTCCTGTCTTTGAGCAAGGCACTTAACCCCCCACAAAGTAGAATACCTGTTAGGCAACTGTCTAAAACACATGTGGTCAACCCTCAGTCTGGAAAGATACTGGGTGTGCAGGCTTTTGATCAAACCCTGCTCAAACACGTCAGAGACAGTTTATCAAGGTCAGTTGAGCAACTCATTTCTAAAGTGTGTTTTTTTTCGAGGGGGACAGGAATAAAAGCCTGCGCACCCAGTAGTTCTCCTGGGGGATGGTTGACCACCCGTGATGTAAAACGTTGCAACATTACAACCAAATACGTTTTATGCCTTTTCGAAATAATTTGCTCATTCAATATATTAAAGATTAAATGGCTATGATAGGCTACAAATCTTTCTATTCACCTGTAGTCATATTTAGCTACCTGAGAAGTGTTTACTTTGCAGGCTGACTAGCATCATTGAGTTACAATGCTCCATACATTGGATCCCCAAATCAACTGGAAGTATCCACAAAACAAGTTTTGTATAATCATATTCCAAAAGAAAGGCTACATATCATGTTTAACTAAAATGAATATTCACGATTCACAAATGATTAATTTGATTCACATGATTCGATTCAATGCGATTGAACCGATTCAAATAATAAAATGATGAAGTGAATCATTAGTTTCATCAAAAATATTCGTTTTAATGAATCATATGAATCGCTCAAAAAAGTAAATCAACTTTGTATGGCCTTATTCGCGAGTGTCAGTGGATGTTTTTTGGGACATTGATGACATGACAAAAACATTTATAGCTTAACAGTTAACTAGAGGGTACAAGATATGTTTTGAATTGTCTACCTACCTAGTTAGTCTCTTCTCTATCATATTTTATAGGCCTACCTGATGCTGCATTGTCCGACTGCCTCACTCTCCTTGACCAACGGCCCACACTTCTCGCACACAAGCAGGTGATGCGTGCAAACAGAGGCGCTAAAGTGTCGTTCCGAGCCTGGCTGATTTTTATTTGATTGTTAAAATATTTAAAAACTGTGCCTGAATAAATTACATTAAAACAAATTAAATACATTTCCATGACTTTTTCAAAACTTTTCAGATTTGAATATTTTCCAAAACTTTTCCAGGCCTGGAAAACACACGCTTAAAATGTCATGACTTTTCCAGGATTTTCATGACCGTACAAACCCTGTCCATTCGAGTACTAGAAAAAAATATCATGCGAGCACTCGAACAATCAAAAAGGTTAAATGACCATCCCGGTGAGCAGCTATGGAAGGAAGTTATGTCTGATTTCTGCCGTGTATAAATTAACATGGGATGGGACAGAAGTGATTTTTATTGGGGCCGGACCACTGGCAAGGACAGGAAAGTTCCGGGGTTATATAGGGATCAGGACAGTACGGGGGAAAAAATTTACGAGACAAGACAGGACAGGAATTAATTTTCACTCCCGTGTCAACCTCTACTGCACATATAGGCTATATGGAGAAACACTCACACATTCACACTAACATACAAATCTAAACAGGGGTCCTCAACAGGACACACCTGCCCTTCATTCCCTATTCTCCCTCTCACATTCATTCTCTCCTCTAATTCTCCCCGCCCGTCTCTCTGAGGCAGCTAATCATCTCTCTTTCTGTGACGGTACCTCGTTCTCTTTCTCCATTAGGGAGAGTAAGAGAGATTCTCTACCTGGGGACAGTGACCTCTGACCGATATCACAAATTTATTTTGGGGAGTTTACTTTTGGGTCATAGACACACACACACACACAGGCATGCATGCAGGGACGAACACAAACACGCGCAAAGACGCACACTCACACACACACACACACACACACGCATGGACGCACACACACACAAACACACACTCACACTCGCGCGCACACACACTCTAAATTACTTGACTGAGAATGGCAAAAGTAGTATTTCTAAGGACACAACCCCTGTGGCCTGTCATCTCCTGGCTCAGGTTCTAGCAGCAGAAAGAGATAATATCACAATCAATAGCAGCTGGGTATTTCAGAGGCCTTGTCCCAAGGTATTGATAGCATTGGTTTGATTAAAATATAAAGGACTTCTTGGAAAGCTCAGAGTCAGTTGTGTCCCTCCTGTTTTAGAGAGGGAACAGAGCATGACAGGGGAATGGATACAACACAACACATGAGAGGAGGCATTAGGAGGGCAGCTCAGATATCCTACTGTACACCTTCCTTCACCCTGTCTTGTCCTCTTAATAAGGCCACTCTGAGGTCATGTACTGACACAGCTATGGACCCTTGACCCCATTACCCTCCAGCTCGCACTGCAATCCTGCTATCGGCAGTTTAACATTGTGGATAGAACCAATACCCAATCCCAAACCATTCCCACCATCTTCATCATTCATCATCGTCATTGTTGGCACCACCGTAATTTAACAATGCTGCTATAAACGAATCATGGCACAGTACAAGTGACATGTCTACTAAACACATTTATCTCATGTTCTTCCTGACCGTATATTCATCATGGTCTGAATGCAGTATTACAATTTGAAATGTCTGCTTACCTCCTTGGTGCTGGGTATTAATAGTAGTAATATTAAAGACAGATAGTGTGTTGTGTGAATCTACATATGCTCCTGCACTCCTCCTCTCAGTAAGAGATTTATAGAAGCCAGTCAACAAGCAGAGACGAATGTGCTCTGTTCCATATCCTGTCAGAGCCTTGTGGCCAATTATCTGCTACAACATTGAGGTTATGGATTTTCACAGATGGATAAGGATGGATGGGTGTTTTGACTGGTTTCACTTGTTAAAATCCTGTGGGTGAATATATCGGTGTCCATCAGTGTTTGACAGTTTGTGTATTTGTTGATATACATGTGTTTGAGAGGCCTTCACTACAGTATATAGTGGTAACAGCACACAATGCTCTGCTTACTAATGTGCGTGACAGTGTGTGTGTGTGTGTGTGTCTGCGTGTCTGTCTGTCTAGTTGTAGTCCATTCCCTCAGTGCTACAGTGTACAGATAGAGCAGTAGAGAAACTCACTTTTCTCTCCTTGTCTCCGTACTCCAGGCCCAGGGTGTCCATGGCACGGACGATGGCAGCCAGAGACTGGATTGTGTTGCTGTAGACCACAGGCTTGTACTGCTTCACATCATCTCCAGAGAAGCCATCCTCATGGATAATCCTGCAAACATGAATGTGATTCATACAGGTCAGGTGGGCATTTACTTAAACAGGGAAGTAATTTCCACGGCACACATACTGGTGGCAGACACGCAGAGGCACACATACTGGTGGCAGCCACGCAGAGGCACACATACTGGTGTCAGCCACGCAGAGGCACACATACTGGTGTCAGCCACGCAGAGGCACACATACTGGTGTCAGTCACGCAGAGGCACACATACTGGTGTCAGCCACGCAGAGGCACACATACTGTATCACACACACAGCCACGCGCGCACAGCCAAGCAGGCACAGCCACACGCACACAGTCACGCGCACACAGAAACACAGAGGCTTGGGTAGCCCTGAGCTCCTCTCTCTTCCTCAGCCTGGCTCCATCTTAATTCTATTTTCCTTTCATTTGTTCCGTTGCCGCTGTAGATGGCCGTTGAAGAAAGGGGGAGAGGGGGGAGATCTGAGAGTTTCTCCCCCACCCAGCAGCCAGAGCTAGTCAAGGACCAGATGTGGAGAGTGCGCTCCATTAGGCAGATACACAGGAAGACTAGAGGTCGACCGATTAATCGGAATGGCCGATTAATTAGGGCCGATTTCAAGTTTTCATAACAATCGGAAATCTGTATTTTTGGACACCGATTTGGCCGATTAAAAAAATAATAATCGTTTTTCCCCCCCTTTATTTAACTAGGCAAGTCAGTTAAGAACACATTCTTATTTTCAATGACGGCCTAGGAAAGGTGGGTTAACTGCCTTGTTCAGGGGCAGAACGACAGATTTTTACCTTGTCAGCTCGGGGATTCAATCTTGCAACCTTACGGTTAACTAGTCCAACGCTCTAACCACCTGCTTTACATTGCACTCCACGAGGAGTTTGCCTGTTATGCGAATGCAGTAAGAAGCCAAGGTAAGTTGCTAGCTAGCATTAAACTTATCTTATAAAAAACAATCAATCAATCAATCATAATCACTAGTTAATGGTTGATGATATTACTAGTTTATCTAGCGTGTCCTGCGTTGCATATAATCGATGCAGTGCGCATTCGCGAAAAAGGACTGTCGTTGCTCCAACGTGTACCTAACCATAAACATCAATGCCTTTCTTAAAATCAATACACAAGTATATATTTTTAAACCTGCATATTTAGTTAATATTGCCTGCTAACATGACTTTCATTTAACAAGGGAAAATGTGTCACTTCTCTTGCAACAGAGTCAGGGATAGTCCTATAATTCCTATAATAACTACAACCTAAAACTTCTTACCTGGAAATATTGAAGACTCATGTTAAAAGGAACCACCGGCTTTCATATGTTCTCATGTTCTGAGCAAGGAACTTAAACGTTAGCTTTCTTACATGGCACATATTGCACTTTTACTTTCTTCTCCAACACTTTGTTTTTGCATTATTTAAACCAAATTGAACATGTTTCATTATTTATTTGAGCCTAAATTGATTTTATTGATGTATTATATTAAGTTAAAATAAGTGTTCATTCAGTATTGTTGTAATTGTCATTATTACAAATTAAAAAATGTAATTGTCTGATTAATCGGTATCGGCTCTTTTTGGTCCTCCAATAATCGGTATCGGTATCGGCGTTGAAAAATCATAATCGTTCGACCTCTAATGGAAACACATTGACCCCAGGCCTGAGATCTCCTCTTCACGACACAAACACCACAGCAGAGAGAGGCTCAGCCTATTTACCCCCGACAGGCACCATTAACACCTCACCGCCCAGCCCCACACCCTCACTGGTCATGATATCCAGTCCCCAGTCCTTTTAATGGACCAGACAGAGCATGAGCTCCTACCAACAAAGAGTACAGGCTGAGCTTTGTGTTTGTGAAAGTGAGTGTGTGTGTGCCCTTTGAAGTAGGCCAAGCATATAAAAAGGCAGAGAAATGTCAGTGCCCTAAGCCCTGACTTACTGCGCAAGAGAGAGGCAGAGTGTCCCAGCCCAAGAAGCCTGCGGCTGTAACACACAGATACAGTTTGTGATCCTCCAACAGCAATATGCCTCCTCTCCAGTAACATGCCTTTCATAAGACTCTTTGCAATGACTCTGTCTGTCTCGACTCATATCACTACTCTCTCAATACACTGACAAGCCTGAACTTGCCCTGCTGTGTGTGTGTGTGTGTGTGTGTGTGTGTGTGTGTGTGTGTGTGTGTGTGTGTGTGTGTGTGTGTGTGTGTGTGTGTGTGTGTGTGTGTGTGTGTGTGTGTGTGTGTGTGTGTGTGTGTGTGTGTGTGTGTGTTTGCACTTGCTTTCCTACATTATCAGCAGTGGTGTAAAGTACTTAAGTAAAAATACTTTAAAGGTACTACTTATTAAGTAGTTTTTTGGGGTATCTGTACTTTACTATTTATACTTTGACTATTTTTACTTCACTACATTCCTTAAGAAAATATTATACTTTTTACTCCATACATTTTCCTTGACATTCAAAAGTACTCTTTACATTTTGAATGCTTAGAAAGACAGGAAATTAGTAAAATTAACACACACTTATCAAGAGAACATCCCTGGTCATTCCTACTGCCTCTGATCTGGCGGACTCACTAAACACACATGCTTCGTTTGTAAATTATGTCTGAGTGTTGGAGTGTGACCCTGGCTTTCAGTAAATAAAGAAAACAAGAAAATTGAGCCGTCTGGTTGGCTTAATATAAGGAATTAGAAATTCATACTTTGACTTTTGATACTTAAGTATATTTTAAACCAAATACTTTTATACTTTTACTCAAGTAGAATTTTACTGGGTGACTTTTACTTCAGTCATTTTCTTTTAAGGTATCTTTACTTTTACCCAAGTATGATAGTTGGGTACTTTTTCCACCACTGATTATCAGGAGCCCAATGTCCTAACATTTCACTGAAAAGGTAGGAAAATAACTTTTTAGAGGTCCTGAATTTGTTAAAATGCTATTTTAAGCTTAAGGGTTAGGATTAGGTTTTGGGGTGAAGGTTAGGGTTAGGTTTTGGGGTTAAGGTTAGGGTTAGGAATAGGTTTAGGGTTCTGGGTGCATCTGTGGGTGTAATAAACAGCACGGGGGACACACTGGTTCTGCACTACTGATACCTGGGCTGGTGGGCGGGGGGTTCCAGAAGGTTCCTACTCTACCCAGCACAGAGCATATGTGGAAGGGTTGAGGAAAGTACAGAAGGGAGGGGAGCTTTGCATTATATAGCATACTGTAAACTGTGTGTAGTTGTGTGAGTCACCTTACTTTGAGGAGTCCCATAATCCTGTGGTCAATGACTCTGGTATCGATTGTCAGAGCTTAGCTCCTCTCCAGGGGAAATGAAAGCTCTCTCAAACACTGTTTTCCTTCCTCTTTAACAGACATGTTTTACTTGCTGGCATTGTGACTGGCAGACCAGGTGTGCCTTGGCAGAGATAGGCATGTGCCAGCCAGGACCCCCCCCCCATTGGGGGAACTAAGAGGCAGGTTAACACCTGGGTCATTCCATGTCATTTCAGCAAGCCATGATCTCAGACTGTTCTGAAATCCTTTGTGTAGTTAGAAAGATAAGATTAGCATTCTGGCAACATTATTTTGTTGAAATATAACTTGATCTCTGAGGAATTAGGTTAATTGATTGCACCCAACTTGGCCAATTTGTAAATTCCAGGATTCATATAACATCCAATAAATATAGTACCTAACATCTGATTTGGACCTAACTTTTTTCTACCAATGAGTTAGACCTGAGGAATCCAAAGGAATGGTCAAAAGACACCCATGGACCCCCTACACCAATCCCACCCTAACAAAAAATATTATACAGTATCAGTTCTCTATGTCTGGCAAGTAGTATGGTGCTGAGGCTTGGAGTGTTGTCGTGATTGTCATGATTGTCATGATGGTGATGTCTCCCCCCACCCCGATCAGATAAATGAGTCCATGCCGTCCCTAGGAGGGGTGCGTCACTTGAGTGGGTTGAGTCACTGACGTGGTCTTCCTGTCAACCCCCTTGGGTTGTGCCGTGGGGGAGATCTTTGTGGGCTATACTCGGCCTTGTCTCAGGATGGTAAGTTGGTGGTTGAAGATATCCCTCTAGTGGTGTGGGGGCTGTGCTTTGGCAAAGTGGGTGGGGTTATATCCTGCCTGTTGGCCCTGTCCGGGGGTATCATCGGATGGGGCCACAGTGTCTCCTGACCCCTCCTGTCTCAGCCTCCAGTATTTATGCTGCAGTAGTTTATGTGTCGGGGGGCTAGGGTCAGTCTGTTATATCTGTAGTATTTCTCCTGTCTTATCCGGTGTCCTGTGAGAATTTAAGTATGCTCTCTCTAATTCTATCTTTCTTTCTTTCTCTTTCTCGGAGGACCTGAGCCCTAGGACCATGCCTCAGGACTACCTGGCATGATGACTCCTTGCTGTCCCCAGTCCACCCGGTCGTGCTGCTGCTCCAGTTTCAACTGTTCTGCCTGCGGCTATAGAACCCTGACCTGTTCACCGGACGTGCTACCTGTCCCAGACCTGCTGTTTTCAACTCTCTAGAGACAGCAGGAGCTGTAGAGATACTCTCAATGATCGGCTATGAAAAGCCAACTGACATTTACTCCTGAGGTGCTGACCTGTTGCACCCTCGACAACTACTGTGATTATTATTGTTTGACCATGCTGGTCATTTATGAACATTTGAACATCTTGGCCATGTTCTGTTATAATCTCCACCCGGCACAGCCAGAAGAGGACTGGCCACCCCTCGTAGCCTGGTTCCTCTCTAGGTTTCTTCCTAGGATTTGGCCTTTCTAGGGAGTTTTTCCTAGCCACCGTGCTTCTACACCTGCATTGCTTGCTGTTTGGGGTTTTAGGCTGGGTTTCTGTATAGCACTTTGAGATATCAGCTGATGTAAGAAGGGCTTTATAAATACATTTGATTTGATTTGATTGAAGTTGTTAGGTTTATGTCCTATCCTACAGTCTGGTTTTACCAGGTTCTGACCACTAGCTGGTGCTGTTCCTGCTAGTAGGTGATTTCTTTTAAAGGCATTGTTCACCCAAATGATAAAATGACATATAGGTTTCCGTGTAGGCAGTGTATGGACAAGGGATGAAAGCAACCCATGCTTCATTTTGTTTACCTGGCCACTGTTTCAAATGCTAACTTTTTAGCATTAGTGGCACAAATCCAATACAAGTCAGCGATACCTATATTAGCATTTCCACGCTTCATACCCAAATCATCTATAAGTAACATCATTGAGTTACACAATACATGTTTTGATACTTTAGGATGATTTGGACATGAAGTGTGAAAATACTAATATACATACCAGTGACTTACATTGGATTTGTAACACAAATGCTAAAAGGTTAGCATTTGAAACAGTGGACAACAAAACCAAAGCATGGATCTCTATCATACCTTGTCCATAGACTGCTTACATGGTAGGGAAGGACCTCATCCACCTGAGCCATGGTCTGTTCACCCCGCTACCATCTAAAAGAAGGAGACAGTAGAAAGCTGAGACTGATAAACAACTTCTATCTCCAGGCCATCAGACTGTTAAACAGTCACCACTAGCTGGCCTCCGCCCAGTACCCTTCCCTGAAACTTAGTCACTGTTACTAGCCGGCTACCACCCGGTACTCTACCCTGCACCTTAAGAGACTTCTTTGGCCTATGTACATAGAGTCGTTGAACACTGGTCACCTTAATAATTTTTTACATATTCCTTTACCAACTTTATATGTATATACTGTATTCTAGTCATGGCACATCCTATATAACTACTGCTGTACACATATTTTTTATTGATATACTGTCCATATTATCTTTACACACCATTATATACAGTTCCTTCAGAAAGTATTCACACCACTTGACTTTTTCCACATTTTGTTGTTTTACAGCCTGAATTTAAAATTGATAAAATTTTGATTTTGTGTCACTGGCCTACACACAATACCCCATAATGTCAAAGGGGAATTATGTTTGACATTTTCTTTTTTTTTTTTTCTTCTTTTTTTTTTTTTTTTACAAATTAATTATAAATGAAAAGCTGAACTGTCTTGAGTCAATACGTTTTAAACCCCTTTGTTATGGCAAGTCTAAATAAGTTCAGGAGCAAACATTTGCTTAACATGTCACATTTTTGAATGAGTACTTCATCTCTGTACCCAAAACATACAATTATCTATAAGGTCCCTAAGTCAAGCAGTGAATTTCAAAAACTGATTCAACCACAAAAACCAGGGAGGTTTTCCAATGCCTCGCAAAGAAGGGAACCTATTGGTAAATAAAAAAGCAGAAGTTGAATATCCTTTTGAGCATGGTGAAGTAATTAATTACACTCGGGATGGTGTATCAATACACCCATTCACTACAAAGATACAGGCGTCCTTAGTAACTCAGTTGCCAGAGAGGATGGAAAAAGCTAAAGGAGTTCACCACGAGGCCAATGGTGACTTTAAAACAGTTAGAGTTGAATAGCTGTGACAGGAGAAAACTGAGGATGGATCAACAACATTGTAGTTACTCCACAATACTAACCTAAATGACAGAGTGAAAAAAAGGAATCATGTACAGAATGAAAATATTCCAAAACATGCATCCTGTTTGCAATAAGGCACTAAATTAATACAAGAAAAAAAGTGGAAAAGTAATTCACTTTATGTCCTGAATACAATGCATTAAGTTTGGGGCAAATCCAACACATCACTGAGTACCACTCTTCATATTTTCAAGCATCTGAGGCAGGATTGTGTCGAGGCACAGATCTGGGAAAGGGTACCAAAACATTTCTGAAAATGGCCTGCATACTCACCAGTCATGTCACCCATTGAGCATGTTTGGGATGCTCTGCATCGACATGTATAACAGAGTGTTCCAGTTCCCGCCAATATCCATCAACTTGGCACAGCCATTGAAGAGGAGTGGGACAACATTCCACAGGCCACAGTCAACAGCCTGATCAACTTTATGTGAAGGAGATGTGTCACACTGCATAAGGCAAATGGTGGTCACACCAGATACTGACTGATTTTCTGATCAACGCTCCTACTGTTTTTTCAAGGTATCTGTGACCAACAGATGCATATCTGTATTCCCAGTCATGTGAAATCCATAGATTAGAGCCTAATGAATTTATTTCAATTGACTGATTGACTGATTTCCTTATATTTACTGTAAAACTGTCAAATGAACTCAGTAAAATCTTGGAAATTGTTGCATGTTGCATTTATATTTTTGTTAAGTGTATATATATATTTATATATTTCCAAATTCCATTATTTTACATTTAGATGTGCGTGTATTGTTGTGAATTGTTTTTAGATACTACTGCACTGTTAGATACTACTGCACTGTTGGAGCTAGGAACACAAGCATTTTGATACACCCGCAATAACATCTGCTAAATATGTATATGTGACCAATAAAATTTGATTTGATTTGATATACGGAACAAAAATTTAAATGCAACATGCAACCAGTCAGTATCCATTTGCCTCATGCAGCACGACACATCTCCTTCGCATACAGGCAACGGAAGAACTGGGACATTTGCAGCTTCCAGGAATTGTGTACAGATCCTTGCGACATGGGGCAGTGCATGATCATGCTGAAACATGAGGTTATGGTGGCGGATGAATGGCACGACAATGGGCCTCAGGGAAATACTCTGAGCCGCAGCTCCATATTACTTGCCAGACATAGAGAACTGATACTGTATACTCATTGTTGGGGTGGGATTGGAGTGGGACCTGGGGTGTCTGTGGGTGGCTTTTGACCAGTTCTTTGGATTTCTCATGTCTAACTCATTGTTTGGTCCAAATCAGATGTTGGGTACCATAGTTATTGAATATTATATGAATCCTATAAATTAAAAAATTGCCAATTTGGGTGCAATCAATTCTCTTAATTTCTCAGAGATAAAAATATATTTCAACAAAATAATGATGCAGGAATGAAAATCCTATCTGTTTCTAACAAGATAAACAATTTTGGAACAATCTGAGATGGAGGGTGTCGAAATCCTTTTTTTTGTGCTTTTTGAGGTGGAACGACCCACCTGGCAAAGACCTGCCAACATACCCTGCACTGCTCTGTACATGTTCCATGGGACCAACACCACACAAGACATTACATTTACTAAACAAACACTGCTGCTCAATGTCTTAACCACAGACCCAACAGAAAGCAGAACATCTGTCTCCACATCTCTCCACACTGACCACTGCCCCATTGGGATGACCCATAGTGACCACAGCTCTACTCTGACCCTACACAACCACAGATCTCTAAATCACCATTAAAACAACACTCTACATCTGCAACCTTGCAAACGTTTAGTAAATATCATGTGGAGCCAATATCACCCAGCACCGCTGCCAGCAGTGCCTCTGTTTTCCTCTGTGCTGAAACTCCAGTGAGCGCACCATCTCTGGTGACTGATTAATAATCCAGGGGTTAAAAACAACACGTCTAATGCCTCCCGGGTGGCGCAGTGGTCTAGGGCACTGCATCGCAGCGCTAGCTGCGCCACCAGAGTCTCTGGGTTCGCGCCCAGGCTCTGTCGCAGCCGGCCGCAACCGGGAGGTCCGTGGGGCGACGCACAATTGGCCTAGCGTCGCCAGGATTAGGGAGGGTTTGGCCGGTAGGGATATCCTTGTCTCATCGCGCTCCAGCGACTCCTGTGGCGGACCGGGCGCAGTGCGCGCTAACCAAGGGGGCCAGGTGCACGGTGTTTCCTCCGACACATTGGTGCGGCTGGCTTCCGGGTTGGAGGCGCGCTGTGTTAAGAAGCAGTGCGGCTTGGTTGGGTTGTGCTTCGGAGGACGCATGGCTTTCGACCTTCGTCTCTCCCGAGCCGTACGGGAGTTGTAGCGATGAGACAAGATAGTAATTACTAGCGATTGGATACCACGAAAATTGGGGAGAAAAAGGGGGTAAAATAAAAAAATATATATAAAAAAAACAACACGTCTATAGGCAATCTCTAAGTCTCAATAAAGCTAAGGGCATGTTCCAGGGGTTTCTGATGTCCCAGGGGTTTCTGATTCTCACAGGGGTCGAATGATTCATTGTTCTGTTTCTGATAGGAGACACTGAAAGGACAGCAAGTCCTTATACCAGGCCACCTGTCCGAATGAGCAGATCCAGGCCCACACCACTGGTCAGCTAGCTACAACATACAGTACAGTCTGCAGAGTGCATGTCAGGAGCTGATACAAGAGTGATTACAAGTCACTCTACAAGGGTGATTAAAGTCTTGTCTTTCCCCCTGTGTCCCATTGCAGAGCAGTGGAGGGAGAGAGCTCTGAAATGAGACTGCAGGATTTACCATACCACACTGTGCAGTGTAACCTGCTGTCTGCTACAGTATATGGTAAAACCAGCCTTCCCAGTAAGAAGGGTCAAAAGGCTTCTGCTATTCCCTTGAGTGTGAGGACATGAAAAGTACAGATTTTTTAAAATCGTTATGGCTTTCATTAGTGTGTTACATTATCCAAGTCATCTTCCCTTGGTTTCCATTCCTCTCTGCAAAGCCTCATCAGGCAGTGTGTGTGGGTGAAACACCACAGGAGAGCTCAGATCATTATTACTGCCTTCCCTTCCCACCAAGTTTATAAAGGGACCCTCATTAAGTAACAGAGAGGGTGAGAGGGAGAGAGGGGGAGAGGGGGAGAGAAAGAAAGAGAAAATAGGTACAGAGTAACGGAGCAGCACAATTGGAGGATCATTTTAATGTTTTAAGGGTCTGTGCTTTTCACGCTTGAGGACTTTTCTCATTTGGGTCTCTCCAGGCCGTCTGTCAGCTGGGAGGGGAGGGCGGCAGGTAGCCGCTGGGGAGGGCAGAACAGAGAGCACATTAGGCCCTCCTTGGTGTCTGACACGTGGAGATCTGTGAACTGGAACCTCTACCACCACATCACTGCCTCTCACACAGAGGGAGGGGCTTCTAAGAAGTGATGGTAATTTTGCATTCTAGCCGTGTACTGTACTGACTGACTAAATGCAACGTACTTGTTTTCCCCACAGAAAAACTGTTTACATAATGCTTTTGGTCTTACAATAAATGGAGCGCCTTGTATTGTGTACAGGTTTATTACACCTATTTCACTGTTGAGAGAAGTACGAGGGGGATGAATGGGATTTTTAAGCCAGTAATTTTGAGTTTGCAAATCGTCACGCCACACAAATGATCCTTTGTGCTCCCGGCACACTCCAGTGCTGTTGCTGTCATCGGCCCCGGGACAGAGCTACTTTGATTCCCTACCAGCGTTGGGGGCGCTATTTATAACCTCTGCAATCAGAGGAGCGCTACCTCCCAAGCATCAGATGCTCCAGCCTTTGCACCAATCTGTCCCCCACACCCCGAGGTCGACCCACAGACACACACATGGACTGCTACCTAAATGGCACCCCCTTTCCTTTTTAGTGCCCATAGACCCCATTGGACTCTGATAAAAAATAGTGCACTATATTGGGAATAGGATGTAATTTGTGATGCACGGACACAGCCAGGGTTACGGCAGCACCACACCTCGGCTAGTCCTAGATTGGAACAGCCACACAACATCACTCCCTCACCACTCCCTCACTGCATTCAACTTCCATCTCACATTAGCTTTATGATATCAAACCGCAATGTCTATATAAAACACAATCACACAACAGTAATTATAGGGCGTATCTAAGGACCCACTGTATTTTCCTCTCCCCCTCTCTTTCCACCTCTCTCTTGCTAAAACACTGCATCTTCCTGACTATATCTGCTGATCTCTCCTCTCGCCCTCCCAGACCCCGCTCAGAGCTAAATTCTGCCACTGAGATTATGAAGTGTCCTCTATCAGTTGGGGCTTGCCAGCTGGTTGCTGGGAGAGGGTGACAGTAATTTTGGGGTTGCTTCACACCCAGCCTTGATCAGTCACAAATGCTGAATAATTACAGCGACAGATCTGCATATCTACAGCTGTCATTAAATCCCAGCTTGATCCCTCCCTAAACAGCAGCCATTGTCCCCTAATTCATACAGTCCTCTGCTTCCACCCCTCTTCCTCCCCTCCCCCTCTCCTCTCCCTCCTGGTCGTTTGTCATCCTGTAATTATATCTGCCATTGTCATCTCCCCTGGAACCCAAGGAGGAGAAGGAGCAGGGGATGAATATAAGAGGTGTGTTGCTGAGGCAGCAGAATATCACCTTTGAGGCCTGCAGGGTTTTGGGCTCTAACCCACCAGCCTGTTCTGATCACAGCTATATTTAACCAGTTTGGAGGATACAGGGTGGCATCTCAGCCCTGCATAAACTAGTGTTGCATGGTATACCGAAACAGCTGTACTTAGTACTAAAACATGAAAAACGGTTCCGTACTTTTTGTTAGTAGCTCTAGCCTGTCCCGGGAGTCTGGGCTACATCATGTTAGCTCCCCACTCATGCTGCACAGAAGTTAACGTCTTGACGCACGGATCCCTTTAGCGGGATCATTTTCGCAAACAACCGCTGAATTGCAGAGCGCCAAATTCACAAAAAAATGCTAAAAATATTTATATTCATGAAATCACAAGTGCAATATAGCAAAACACAGCTTAGCTTGTTGTTAACTTTTTAGGGATAGAGGGCAGCATTTTCCCTTTTGGATGAATTGGTGCCCATAGTGAACTGCCTCCTACTCTGTCCCAGATGCTAATATATGCATAGTATTATTACTATTGGATAGAAAACACTCTGAAGTTTTTAAAACTGTTTGAATTATGTCTGTGAGTATAACAGAACTCATATGGCAGGCAAACTTCCAAACAGGAAGTGGAAATTCTGGGGCTGGTTGATGTTAAACTCATCGTCTATTCACATCCCAGTAAGATATAGATCTGTTCGCACTTCCTACGCCTTCCACTAGATGTCAACAGTCAGTAGAACGTGGAATGAAGCCTCTAGTGTGATGTGGGGCCGGATGGCTATTTGAGTCAGTGGTCTGGCAGAATGCTAGTTCCTGGTTACGCGCATTACTCATGATATGGCCATGCGTTCCATTACTCTGTAGACAAAAACGTATGCTCCGGTTGGAACGTTATTGGATATATATGATAACAACATCCTGAAGATTGATTCTCTACTTAATTTGACCAGTTTATTCGACCTGGAATATAACTTTTGAAGTTTTCGTCCGAGTTCACCTGGACCGGCGCCAGCGTTTGGACATGTGAACTAAACGTGCTAGTAAAAGTAGCTAATTGGACACTAGTAATGGACATTATCGAACAAAACAACGATTTATTGTGGAACTAGGATTCCTGGCACTGCATTCTGATGAAAGATCATCAAAGGTAAGGGAATATTTATGATGTAATTTCGTATTTCTGTTGACTCCAACATGGCGGAGAAATGTTGTGTATTTCTGAGCGCCATCTCAGATTATTGCATGGTATGCTTTTCCTAAAGTTTTTTTAAAATGTGACACAGCGGTTGCATTAAGAACAAGTGTACCTTTAATTCTATGTAAAACATGTATCTTTCATCAAAGTTTATGATGAGTATTTCTGTTATTTGACGTGGCTCTCTGTAATTACTCCGGATATTTTGGAGGCATTTCTGAACATGGCGCCAATGTAAACCGAGATGTGTGGATATAAATATGCACATTATCGAACAAAACATAAATGTATTGTGTAACATGATGTCCTATGAGTGTCATCTGATTATCAAAGGTTAGTGATTAATTTTATCTCTATTTCTGCTTTTGTGACTCTATCTTTGGCTGGGAAAAATGGCTGTGTGTTTTTTTGGATTTGGTGGTGATCTAACATAAATATATGTTGTGTTTTCGCTGTAAAACATTTTAAAAATCGGACACGATGGGTAGATTAACAAGATGTTTATCTTTCATTTGCTGTATTGGACTTGTTAATGTGTGAAAGTTCCCGCGCTGCCTTTTCAGCGGAATGTTGGGGGGGGGGGGTGGTTCCGCTAGCGGAACGTGTGTCCTAGAAAGGTTAACCTCTTGAAGCTAGGGGGCAGAATTTTTATGTTTGGAAAAATAACGTTCCCAATGTAAGCTGCCTTTCTCAGGTCCAGATACTACAATATGCATATAATTGACAGAGTAGGATAGAAAACACTCTAAAGTTTCCAAAACTGTCAAAATATTGTCTGTGAGTATAACAGAACTGATTTTGCAGGCTAAAACCTGAGGAAATCCAACCCGGAAGTGCCTTTTATTTTGAAAAATCACTGTTCCATTGCCTGCCTTTCGTCCATTTAAAGGGATATCAACCAGATTCATTTTCTAATGGCTTCCACAGGTTGTGAACAGGCTTCAGACATAGTTTCAAGCTTTTATTCTGAAAAATGAGCGAGATTTATCAAAACGCGTCAGTGGATAGACGGAGGTCCTTACATTAGTTCATGCGCTCGACACTGGTTGCCCGACATTTTCTTTCTCTCCAGTATTGAATAGTTTACAGTCCGGTTGAAATATTATCGATAGGTGTTCTTAATGCTAGGTGTTCTTAATGTTTTGTCTAGTGATCAATAAACTTACACAAACGCTTGGATTGCTTTCGCTGTAAAGCATATTTTCAAAATCTGACACGACAGGTGCATTAACACACTTAAATAATGGAACACGGCATGTAGAAATGTTTCAACTTAATTACTGTTCGCAAAACAATGTCCATACAGGCTAGCCTAGAACACACTAGCTACAATGCAAGAAGATACCATCAGCTTCCAGCTTTGTAGGCGTACAGTACTTTCCATGCTAGTTTACAGCTACAGATAACATCAATTCACTACCCTAGTACTTTGTTTGTGATAATATGCAAACCATAATGCAAAATATGCTGATTTCAAAGCTGATTTCACTTAATCGTCTCTCCCTCACGTCTCCCTCTTGAACTGACTGTGGTCTCTATTTAACAAACCTAACGTAATGGTACATCTTAGTGCTAGCGGTAGCGACATAGGTCCAGGGGTGTGTCAGAAATATGTTTGCTATTTTCACTGCGGGAATTATGAGCAGAAGAGCTGGAGGTAGCCAGTCGTAAATAAATTTGTTTTAGGTGTGTCGAGGCTCGACTCCTCACTGGCTTATCAGAATGTGCTCCATAGATAGATATGTGGTTGCTTCAAGTTGTGTATTTACGTTTATGCATTGCGTTGTCTCTCACCAATTCGAATGTAAGTTCATTATAGCCTAGTTTGTTAAATAGCCTACAGAAACAAAATAACTAAATGTAGGCCTATCCCATCCTTGCTAAATATGTTGAATGTTTGCAGTCCACATTGTTCTAAGTAATTGCATGGCTTCAATATGGAAATGTAACATGGCATTCGCACTGATATAGGGGCAAGATCTGCTGTAAATTGCATTATGCATATGTCTCAGCCATGGGCATGCCAAACTTTGTCAATTTACTATTGATAAGGCTTAAAAAGATTGTGAATAATTGTAATGAAATTCTAATAAAAACTCAACTTGTTTGAAATAAACAGGCACCGCAATTACTCCCAATGGGCATATAATATTAAGACGTTTTTTTCAAACAACAATATTTCTAAATAGGTTGGGGTCAGAAGCACGATATCATAAAATCGCCAGGATGAAAAAGAACCGGCCTTTGTTATAGAAGCCCAGCGGTAATTGTAGCCTATGGAGGGCTTGTTTTTTAATCATATGAAACGGAAAACAGGCAATTGTTAAAGGAAAATAACTTCTCAATACGTGGGTCACCAGCATCATGCCATCTCTCATTTCATTATGGGAATATGCGCATATGTAGCCTACATGGAGGGGGTTTTACGCATGTCCAAAATGGGAGTTAGCTCAAATAATGTAGACCTACAGATACAAAGGGGATGTCCAAAACATGATCTTTTAATAACGTTTTGGTGATTAAGATTTATTTCAAAGCAGTCTCATGAGCCAAACCCTTTATTGATAGGCTTGGCTACTTGGTGAACGCATTGGGCACGACAAAAAAATACAGCCTTCATTGAGGGGAGGCTTTTAATCAAATCAACGGCTTTTTTGGTTTTTAATCAAATGAAACGAAATGGCAAAAAACTTTTGTTTTTATGTTTATTAATACGAGGGTTACCAGCACAAAAAGCACATATCCTCTCTTGTTCAATGAGCATAAGGGCACTGTGCTTCATGGCTGGATAGGTTGAACATCCACTGACATATTTTTTATAATAGAAAAATAATAGCATGAGAAATAAATACACAATGATTAACGATAACTTGTTTATTACACAGGGTACCAGTACCGAGGCGATGTGCAGGAGTACGAGGTAACTCAGGTAGATATGTACAGTATGTAGGGTAAAGTGACTAATCGATGTGCAGGGGTACGAGGTAACTCAGGTAGATATGTATAGTATGTAGGGTAAAGTGACTAGTCGATGTGCAGGGGTACGAGGTAACTCAGGTAGATATGTATAGTATGTAGGCGTAAAGTGACTAGGAAACAGGATAGATAATAAGCAGTAGCAGCAGCGTATATGATGAGTCAAAAGAGTTGGTGCAAATGGGGGGGGTCAATGCTATTTGGTTAACTATTTAGCAGTCTTTTGGCTTGGGGGTAGAAGCTGTTCAGGGTCCTGTTGGTTCCACACTTGCTGCATCGGTACCATTTTCCGTGCAGTAGCAGAGAGAACAGTGTATGACTTGGGTGGCTGGAGTCTTTGACAATTTTTAGGGCATTCCTCTGACATAGGTCCTGGATGGCAGGGAGTTTGACCCCAGTGATGTACTGGGCCTCACTACCCTGTGTAGCACCTTGCAGTCAGATTCCAAGCGGTTGCCATACCAAGCGGCGATGCAGCCAGTCAAGATGCTCTCAATGGTGCAGCTGTAGAACTTTTTGAGGATCTAAGGACCCATGCTAAATCTTTTCAGCCTCCTGAGGGGGAAGAGGCGTTGTCATGCCTTCTTCACAACTGTGTTGGTGTGTAGACCATGCTAATTTCTTAGAGATGTGAACACAGAGGAACTTAACGCTCTCGACCCTCTCCACTACAGCCCTGTCAATGTGGATGGGGATGTGCTCGGCACTTCCAAATGGAAGGGTAATTGTTTGTCACCTGTAGCTCCATGAAATCAGCCAAAACCAGCTCAATAACTGAATGCAAGGACACACTTCTATCAAATATGCATTTACCTGTATTGTGGATAGACCTAAGCTGCATCTTGAGATCAATAGATTTACTATTCATATAAATTATTACCATTATGTTGTTATGTAGTTAGATTGGTAAAAACAAAGTCAAATTGATTGTATGATTCTATAATGATTCTATATGATTCATTAATGCATACGTGGCTGTCTGAAAAATGGACATACAAATGTTCTAATGTAATGATATTGAATTCAGAAGATGCCCAATGATTGAACAGAGCAGTAGCAGAGTTTATCTGTCTGGATCAAGTGCCATTTTGGGACTGGCTAATACACCTTCTTTTTTGCTGTGGAGAGCTGTTCCTACTAGTCTGATGACAATGAACAGTGACACACCAGGCCTGAGGTGTAGAGGTGCTGGTAGAGGGCAAAGCACTGTGACTCCACGTAGAATTGACTGCCTCTGCATTTACTGCTTCTGCCCCTCAACCCGCCCCGCACTGTCCTCCTCTCCACGCTGTTCCACCTGCATCTGTAATTAACATTAAAAGCAGCTAGAGCTAATTTACAGCCTCCTCCTCCTCGTCGTCCCCCTGGAGGCTATCCGCCGGTGGGAGGGCGTTGCTTGCCACACATGCCAATTTAGCTACCCCACACCTATCTGGCAAAGGTTATTCTGACAACCCAGTAAACACTGTCACAACCTCCTCCAATTAACACTGCTCACAGCAACACCAACTCAAACCAGAACAACTACGTCACTGACTATTACTCAGAGTAGCTAAAGAAGCCGGTCAACACATGGTTACACCATTCTGATTAGACCACACCTGGACTGTCATTTTATCCATGGGAAAGTATGCAATTAGATGTTTCAATTCACACAATGATATAAGAGCTCCGTGTTGTAATGTACGTCAACGTGCGTACCATATAATTAGACTGTGCATGGTTACAGTAGTTAGGTATTGGTTAAATTCAGACATATCACAGATGTGCTCCGGATCACCTGACCTCAGATCAGCTGAGGGGCCCAACACAAACAGCCGTTCCAACAAGGCCCCTTTGTCTGGTCTGTACAGGACCTGACCGGGGATCTGCTGCCTGACACAAACACCTCCCAGACCACAGACAAAGACCCTTTGTTCCCCTGCATGGACCTGACCAGCACATGTACTCACTGACTGGCTGGTTGGTCAGCTCTGGCTCTGCAATCGACGAGTGCATCTGGACCACAGTGAGAAAGGGAGGGAGGGTGGTAGAGAGGGAGAGAGAGTCATAAAGAGAGCAAGGGAGGGTCCAGATGTGAGAGCGAAAGAATCTGAGAAATAGAGAAAGGTTAGAGGCAGAAAGAGCATAAGTGAAGTAGCAGGCTGTCCCAGTGCACTAGCAGTACTGCCATCATTCCCCTCAGTGCACAGACAGAGAGGAGGAGATTTGGGGAATATGCCACATTCCTCTTTTCCAGATACTAATCATGTCCTCCAGGCAGCCCTCCCGGCAGTAGCAACAACAGCAGAGCCAACCAGAGCTTAGTCCCTCTGCCCAGCCCAGCCTTCAACAACCTGTCCTACTCCATCCTGGTACAAGGGCCTTGATTCACACACTGACACATTAACTGTGATACACTAGTGTAGTTGAGTACAGTGGAGAGAGAGAGGACCTCACATTAGCGAAACCCTCACAAGTAGTGCATCTCCTAACTCCATTTATTCTGTAGATGAGTGAGAGCTTATAAAGAAATTGCGTAGGTATACAGTGCATTCGGAAAGTATTCAGACCCCTTAACTTTTCCCACATTTTGTTACGTTACAGCCTTATTCTAAAATAGATTTTCTTTTTCATTCTCCTTATCAATCAACACACAATACCATAATGACCAAGCAAAAACAGGTTCTTTGACATTTTTGCAAATTTAAAAAACTGAAATATCACATTTACATAAGTATTCAGACCCTTTACTCAGTACTTTGTTGAAGCACATTTGGAAGAGATTACAGCCTCGAGTCTTCTTGGGTATGACGCTTTCTCCCATTCTTCTCTGCAGATCCTCTCAGGTTTTGTCAGGTTGGATGGGGAACGTCGCTGCACAGCTATTTTCAGGTCTCTCCAGAGATGTTCGATCAGGTTCAAGTCCGGGCTCTGGCTGGGCCACTCATGGACATTCAGAGACTTATTCCAAAGCCACTCCTGTGTTGTCTTGGCTGTGTGCTTGGGATTGTTGTCCTGTTGGAAGGTGAAACTTCGCCCCAATCTGAGGTCCTGAGCGCTCTAGAGCATATTTTCAACAAGGATCTCTCTGTACTTCTCTCCGTTCATCTGTGCCTCAATCCTGACTAGTATCCCAGTCCCTTCCGGCAAAAAAATCCCCACAGCATAATGCTGCCACCACCATGCTTCACCGTAGGGATGGTGCCAGGTTTCCTCCAGACGTGATGCTTGGCATTCAGGCCAGAGTTCAATCTTGGTTTCATCTTGGTTTCATCAGACCAGAGAATCTTGCTTCTCAGTCTGAGAGTCTTTAGGTGTCTTTTGGCAAACTCCAAGTGGGCTGTCATGAGTCTTTTACTGAGGAGTCACCTCCCTTACCAAGGCCCTTCTCCCCCGATTACTCAGTTTGGCTGGGCGGCCAGCTCTAGGAAGAGTCTTGGTGGTTCCAAACTTCTTCCATTTAAGAATGATGGAGGCCCTTCCCCAGATCTGTGCCTCGACACAATCCTGTCTTGGAGCTCTACGGACAGTTCCTTCAACCTCATGGCTTGGTTTTTGCTCTGACAGGCACTGTCAACTGTGGGACCTTATATAGACAGGTGTGTGCCTTTCCAAATCAAGTCCAATCAATTGAATTTACCACAGGTGGACTCCAATCAAGTTGTAGAAACATGTCAAGGATGATCAATGGAAACAGGATGCACCAGAGCTCAATTTCGAGTCTCGTAGTAAAGGGTCTGAATACTTATGTAAATAAGCATTACTGTTTTTTTTGTGTTTTTTTTTAAATAAATGTGCAAAACGTTCTAAAAAGTTGTTTTCACTTTGTCATTATGGGGTGTTGTGTAGATTAATTTAATCCATTTTAGAATAAGGCTGTAATGTAACCAAATGTGGATAAGGTGAAGGGGTCTGAATACTTTCCGAATGCACTGAATGCCTAAGTTGTACTAGAGCTCTTGGCTACACATCTCACGTGACCTGCAGTTACTCAGGCAGGCACAAGAAAAACATTTGTCCACATAATGAATGCTGATGATTATCATGCGTTATAATGCAGTGCAGATAGACGCAAGGGAACACTCTTCAAGTGAACACAGATTAATATCTCGCTGAAATCCAGTGAGACCATGAATGGCTCAACAGCTTAAGATTCCTTTGAAACAGGGCTTCTCCACCTTCTTCCATCTCAGACCTAATGACATTCCACCAAAAGCCAGGGACCCCACGACAGACCAAATTTTAACAGCAGCGCTAATTTGAAAAATGCTGTAAACTGCTAGAGTTAGCTGAATTCATTGTTGGCCTGAAATGTGAACAAAGATGGCCCCACCGAGGCCCCTTAGGGAAAAGGTTAAGAGGACTCAAGTGGCTGGAAAAATCCCATCCTGAACTCTCCCTAGGTCTGGACGTCTGATGTGATGTGATGATGTGCGGTCCGATGTGATGTCAAATGTGTGTCTACACTGTGCTTAAGCAGTTCAAGCATGGCTATAATTAGACCACACGGTCTTTGCCCTGTGTTTTGCATGTCTCTCTCTCTCTCTATGACGGTAGCTAATGCAAAGTGGATGCAAACCGGGCATGATATGGCAACACAAGGACAGCTATCTAGAGATACTGTATGTTACCATGAGCTTCAGTGTTCTGCAGCGCTGGGTGTCTGTCACTGAACCAGTAAACAAACAACAAACCCATAAGAGAGCTCAGCCAATGTATGGCAGAGCATGGGACTGTTAGATGGTGACTGCGGGTGTGAGACAAACACGTAGGCTACATTCAATTTGTGACTTCCGGTTATGTAACACTTGAGTTACCCCCCCCCCCCCTTCTCTGCCGTCTGAGCCCTAAATGAAACCTGTTCTGGAGGGAAGACAAACCTACGTGCCAGAGGGGATCAGCATCCTCCAACCCCCTACCCCCATCACTCCGGGCCTCACGGTGGGAAAATTACAGTAAGGGTCTGGGAATGGTGCAGCCGGGCCGACTGGCCCTTGTTTGTTCTTGCTCCGGTCAGTCACCTCCAATCACGTCATCAGAGGTGGCTAGACTGGCCCTCTTAACGTGATTAGCATCCCCACGCTAAGTGTGGAAGCAGCACCGAATGAGGAAAAGAGAGACTACAGAGATACAGGGCCCAGAGAGCGAGAGAGCAGCCATAGAGACAGAGAGAAACAGGAGAAAACAGAGAGAGAGGAAACAGAGAGTGAACGAGAGCAGGGCGAGTGTATAATGAGTGTCTAGGAGAAAAGAGAGACTTTCAAGAGATGAGAGCGGACATAGCGCCTGAAACAGATAGAGTAGGCATGGGGGAGTTTCCAGAGCTTAGTGACAAGGATAAGCAGAAGCGGGGTAAGTTCAGTATAGACCAGACTGAGCGTACAGAACAGTGCTTCCCAACCCAGCAGTGTGCCACGCTGCACCTTTTCTTTTCTATGTCAGCTCAGCTTAGCCAGAGATACTATATATAATGACAAGATGGTCTCGTCTCTGCTCTAACAAGGGGAGTCGTTGTCCCAAAGGAGGGAAGGCAGGCGGTCTGCTTATTAAGCAGAATCGGTGTGTTCACGCGTGGACAGATTTTGACGGGAGTGGACCCTCTCGTTTCGCCTCTTCCTCTCTAGCTCAGTTTCCTCTGAAGGCAGATAAAGGGAGTGTCCCTTTCCTAGGCCATCAGGATGAGAACACACACAATACAATTGTATGGTCTTCATTTGTATTGTTCCTCACACATTTCCCTATAGAAATTAGTCATTGAAGTAAATCAGCTCCTACTAAAGCATGCTGGTTGCACACTCCCATGTCTTCACACACAGTCTGCTCTCGACACTGTTCCAAAGCTTGTCATTTTGGCACTACATTGTAGCTCGATTTCAATTCACATTTGGGACTGTCCTGGGGACATTCTATAGAACATTCCACAGTTACATTTGCTATACCCAAGAAAAGGGAACCATCTCCATTGTGTTCAATAAACTGATTCTTTAGCTAGACTTTCTATTAGGAAATAGGCAAACTAAGGTTCATATTATTATGTGACCAAAGTACAGATATGAATGTAGCTGTTATTCAGGCTCATAAATAGATGTAAAACACAACGACGGCTGTAGAACAAAACCTTCAAGTCTGCATATTCAATGAGATCCACAGTGAGTGTTTGTGTCAATACAGCCCAGTTCTATTGATTCTTCTGACAGCAGTAATTCAGTGGAGGGTGCTCTGTGTCTTTGTTGCTCTCCTTTTATCACTGCCTCTGCATCAGAAAGAGCTGACAACAAAACACTGGCCTCTTCAGGTTACCCCGGGAGGGAAGCTAGGGGTTGTTTAACCTACAACATGAACATAATCGCTTTTTCTGATATGAAGAGGAGACAGCTGGTTTAGAAGAAGAAGGTTTAAGTTATGACGTGTGTTCTATACTAAGATGATGGGCACTATGGTATACCACTGTTCATTTTGGCACTCTGTTTTAGATTTAGTCTAGTCTTAGTCATTTTGACTAAAATGTTATTGTCTTAGTACCATTTTTGTCATTTTAGTAGTTACTTAGTCTAGTTATTGTCAAAATGATGAAAACAGTGGGCCATTTTAGTCAACTAAATACATTTTTATTTTTAGTCATATTTTTGTCACATCACATTTTTATTGCCTCATTAACCTATAGTAAACATAAATCACTGACTTCCATGTGCACCAACATACACACAATAGAAAAACTGCTTTCTCATTCACCTTTTAAAGTATTTCACAGTGATTTCTGTACAGCACTTTGAGATATCAGCTGATGTAAGAAGGGCTATATAAATACATTTGATTTGATTTAGACTGTGTAATAGACTGCTGAGATATTTTGTGGAGCAACCTAATCCAGTGATTGTCATGAATTGTGAGTTAACAATAGGGTATTGTTGTTATATTTTACTGTTAAAATAGGACTCCCTGTAATGTCCGATTTCTTTTGTTCAAAAGAGATGAATTTCCCTACATCTTTAAATACATCAATATCATAGGCTAATTTTGGGGCTTATTCAACATGAGGAAGTGAAAACTCAAAACACATTAGCTAGCTCACTAACACAAAATATAATACCCACTGCTAGTAGCCATGTATTAATCCAACAGTAAATATAATGTCCCTTTTTTTTTTGCAGTTGTAGCCCTGCTACCCTATGCACACACAATGGCCGATGTGCAATTGCGCATTTCACGCGCTTCATATCTGAAAGCCATATAAAATATCTCGGTTGTAAAAATAGTTGCTCTTGAGCTCAAATGAAAAGTATACCCACAGAAAGCTGAGAACAACAGGAGTTGTTTCCAAAGCTAGGTACAGTGCCTTCGGAAAGTATGTAGAACCCTTGACTTTCTCCACATGTCTTTACTTTACAGCATTATTCTAAAATGTATTCAATATAATTTTTTCCTCAGCAATCTACACACAATACCCCATAAGGAAAGTCAAAACAGGTTTTTGGACATTTTTGCAAATCTATTAAAAATCGAAAACTGAAATACCTTATTCACATAAGTATTCAGACCCTTTGCTATGAGACTCGAAATTGAGCGCAAGTGGATCATGTTTCCATTCATCATCCTTGAGATGTTTCTACAACTGGATTATAGCCCACCTGTGGTAAATTCAATTGATTGGACATGATTTGGAAAGGCACAGACTTGTCTATATGAGGTCTAAGAAATTGTCCGTAGAGCTCCGATTGTGTCGAGGCACAGATCTGGGGAAGGGTACCAAAAAATATCTGCAGCATTGAAGATCCCCAAGAACACAGTGCCCTCCATCACTCTTAAATGGAAGAAGTTTGGAACCACCAAGAGTCTTCCTAGAGCTGGCCGCCCAGCCAAACTGAGCAATCGGGGGAGAAGGGCCTTGGTCTGGGAGGTGACCAAGATCCCGATGGTCACGCTGACAGAGCTCTAGAGTTCTTCTGTGGAGAGGGGAGAACCTTCCAGAAGGACAACCATCTCTGCAGCACTCCACCAATCAGGCCTTTATGGTAGAGTGGCCGGATGGAAGCCACTCTTCAGTAAAAAACACATGACAGCTCGTTTGGAGTTTGCCAAAAGACACCTAAAGACTCTCAGACCTGAATGCCAAGCATCACGTCTGGAGAAAACCTGGCACCATCCCTACAGTGAAGCATGGTGGTGGCAGCATCAAGCTGTGGGAATTCTTTCAGCGGCAGGGACTGGGAGACTAGCCAGGATCGAGGAAAAGATGAATGGAGCAAAGTACAGAGAGATCCTTGATGAAAACCTGCTCCAGATTCCTCAGGCAGTAATTGCTGCCAAAGGTGTTTCAACAAAGTACTAAGAAAAGGGTCTGAATAGTTATGTAAATGTCATATTTAAGTTTTTTTATTTTTCAAAATGTGCAAACATTTATGAGGCAAATGGTGGTCACACCAGATATTGACTGGGTTTCTAATCCATGCCCCTACTTTTTTTTTAAAGGTATCTGTGACAAACAGATGCATATCTGTATTCCCAGTCGTGAAATCTATAGATTAGGGCCTAATTTATTTATTTAAATTGACTGATTTCTTTACATGAACTGTAACTCAGTAAAATCTTTGAAATTATTGCATGTTTCGTTTATGTTTTTGTTCAGTGTAGTCATAGTTTTTTCTGGGTCTATTTAGTCAGTTATCGTCTCCTTAATTGCCACTGAAAAATATTTTTCACTATTTTAACACTGTGGTATACTGTGGATGTTCTAGGATGACAACACATTGTCAGTGTCGAGATTATTTCACAGAAAACAATAATGTTTTATGAGTTTTGTCAGAGTTTAGAGTGATGAAAAGTAGCTAGCTAACAGCTATGTCACATCTCGTCATTAAGCAAGTTAACAAAAGTGGAGCCGTTGCTATGGATACTCACACACACGGAACGGAGGGGACTGTGCGGGGGACAGATAGAGACTAGCAATTAATGGGTATACTAACTATGCAGGCCTTAAATTTGGCAGAAGCAATTTGGGCCCCGGTACGGTAGGGCCTGAACGTCACAGGCATGGGTAGGGCTCGGCCTAAATGTCATGCCCGTGCAGGGCTTTAGTGTATGTGTGTGTGAGAGCCTGGACCACAGACGGAGGTAAAGAGAACAATTGGGACTGCCTCACACAACAGAGACTGCTAATGAGCAGAACAGAGACCAGAGAACCATGGAGACTAATGCAGACAGATAGGCTGAGGAAATGCTAGACAAACATCTAAAACCTCTCCTACTGTTTTCACTATCAAACTCAGTCATATTTTGAAAGGAGAATAGCGGGGACTGCTGTGATGAACATCACAGTCCAATCAAAGAGGAGGACACATAGTTCATGTGACCAATATAAGCAGAGTCATCAGACTGCTGTACCCTTAGAACTTCAACGATCATGTCAGTTATCCAGGTCTAATACCAACTTAGATATAGGCTATAGCTCCACTTTATGCTGTTAAACTCTAAATGTCAGCAATTCCTTTCCTTTATCCAATCATTTAATAAACTGCTAATACATCCAAACTTGATTTACAAAGCCCCTTACAGCGCCTTGCAAAAGTATTCACCCCCTTGGTATTTTTCCTATTTTGCTGCATTACAACCTGTAATTTAAATTGGTTTTTATTTGGATTTCATGTAATGGACATACACAAAATAATCCAAATTGGTGAAGGGAAATGAAAAAAATTACTTGTTTCAAAAAATTCTAAAAAATAAAAAAACTGAAAAGTGGCGTGTACATATGTATTCACCCTTTTGCTATGTATCCCCTAAATAAGATCTGGTGCAACCAATTACCTTCAGAAGTCACATAACTAGTTAAATAAAGTCCACCTGTGTGCAATCTAAGTGTCACATGATCTGTCACATGATCTCAGTATATATACACCTGTTCTGAAAGGCCCCAGAGTCTGCAACACCACTAAGCAAGGGGCACCACCAAGCAAGCGGTACCATGAAGACCAAGGAGCTCTCCAAACAGGTCAGGGACAAAGTTGTGGAGAAGTACAGATCAAGGTTGTTATAAAAAAATATCAGAAACTTTGAACATCATTAAATCCATTATTAAAAAATGGAAAGAATAGGGCACCACAACAAACCTGCTAAGAGGGGGCCGCCCACCAAAACTCACGGACCTGGCAAGGAGGGCATTAATCAGAGAGGCAACAAAGAGACCAAAGATAACCCTGAAGGAGCTGCAAAGCTCCACAGCATAGATTGGAAACCCTGAAGGAGCTGCAAAGCTCCACAGCGGAGATTGGAGTATCTGTCCATAGGACCACTTTAAGCTATACACTCCACAGAGTTGGGCTTTACGGAAGAGTGGCCAGAAAAAAATAAACAAACATGTTTGGTGTTCGCCAAAAGGCATGTAAGAGACTCCCCAAACATATGGAAGAAGGCACTCTGGTCAGATGAGACTAAAATGTAGCTTTTTGGCCATCAAGGAAAATGCTATGTCTGGCGCAAACCTAACACCTCTCATCCCCCCGAGAACATCATCCCCACAGTGAAGCATGGTGGTGGCAGCATCATGCTGTGGGGATGTTTTTCCTCGGGAGGGACTGGGAAACTGGTCAGAATTTAAGGAATGATGGATGGCGCTAAATACAGGGAAATTCTTGAGGGAAACCTGTTTCAGTCTTCCACAGCTTTGAGACTGGGATGGAGGTTCACCTTCCAGCAGGACAATGGCCCTAAGCATACTGCTGAAGCAACACTTGAGTGGTTTAAGGGAAACATTTAAATGTCTTGGAATGGCCTAGTCAAAGCACAGACCTCAATCCAATTGAGAATCTGTGGTATGACTTAAAGATTGCTGTACACCAGCGGAACCCATCCAACTTGAAAGAGCTGGAGCAGTTTTGCCTTGAAGAATGGGCAAAAATCCCAGTGGCTAGATGTGCCAAGTTTATATAGACATACCCCAAGAGACTTGCAGCTGTAATTGCTGCAAAAGGTGGCTCTACAAAGTATTGACTTTGGGAGGGTGAATAGTTTTGCACACTCAAGTTTCCAGTTTTTTTGTCTTATTTCTTGTTTGTTTCACAATAAAAAATATTTTGCATCTTCAAAGTGGTAGGCATGTTGTGTAAATCAAATGATACAAACTCCCAAAAAATCTATTTTAATTCCAGGTTGTAAGGCAACAAAATAGGAAAAATGCCAAGGAGGTCAATACTTTCGCAAGCCACTGTATGTGCAAGTGATGAATCACGAATATATAAAACTACACACATGCACGCAGTGTCGCACACACATCATCATGGCATGCTTACAAATACAAAACGCCACAGAGAGCCCTCAACAGGGTTGGGGAGTAGCTCATTACACCAGGTTTCCATTCAACCATTTCATGCAGATTAATTACCTGACGCATGAAAAATGTCACGAGGGCTGATGGAAACAGGAAAACAGTTTCTTTGTTTGATATGGTGGGATTTTTTTTTGGTGTCTTTAAAAGTATTATGGAAGGAATGGTGGTGGAAACATCTTCAAAAGCAAACACTGATATAATAACAATTTTTTACTTGGAGTCACACAATATTATGTTGTGTGTTCCTCCCACTACAACTCGGGAAAGCATGCAGTTTATTAGGCTACAAATGAAATGTAAAGTTATGCTGAACTTCACAGGGTGGTGAAGGTTCAAGGTGAGGAGCTTGATGCTCCTTTTCAATAAATATCCACGGTCTTATTCTGGTGACATGATCATCGATGCTTGGCTGCCATTTGACAAGCAAAAACTATCTTGTGTTTATCCATAATAATCTCATCATGTAGGCTACCCTACCCGCTCTGTATCTGAGAGCTGTTGTCTAGAGCACATGTGACAAGACCAGAGTGGGCACATCTGCTAAATGACACAACACTTTTTCTGACAAAACCATCAGTAGAGTTGAAAATGCGATGCCAACCAATTTAGCTAGTTTTTTTTTTCGGGACATGGGAATTTAACTACAAAAGTTGTTTTTATGTGCACTACGTCATCACGCACTTTTATCCGCAATAAGTCAGTTTGATGGAAACGCGTCTCTGGTGGGAAAATACACTTTTTGTTTCATGACAATTTTAAATTCAGAAAGGATGTTTGCGAAAAAATACATAATTACACATTTTTGTTTCCTCAATGACATTCAATTCAGCATTGAAAAAAGGAGCAAGTTTAAGTCTGACTACTGTTATGACACACAAAATGCGTTTGATGGATTATTTTTATCTTCTTCTATTGCTGCTTAAGAGGAAAGTAATCCAAAATAAATCATCCGATTACATTACTGAGTTTGGGTAATCCAAAAGTTATGTTACTGATTACAATTTTGGACAGGTAACTAGTAACTGTAATGGATTACATTTAGAAAGTAACCTACCCAACCCTGGCCCTAGTGGTCAGTTTACCACCTGGACCAACTCTGGACCCATTCTTCCCATACACATGAAATACACAGTCTTTATAAACAGATGGTCCAAACGTTCCTCTCAGAGAGAACGAGGAGAAAGAGATGGAAGAGATAGAGATGCCTGTTCACACATGGCCTACATCTCGACAGACACACACACACACACACACACACACACACACACACACACACACACACACACACACACACACACACACACACACACACACACACACACACACACACACACACACACACACATTCACCTCGGTCTAATACACAGTGCACAATGTATTCCTCTGACCGTTTTCCTTGATAGTAAAGTGTGGCCTAAGCATTAGGTAAAAGAGTCCAGTCCAGTTGGAGTTAGTGTGACATGAGTTTAGTCACTTCCTTCTCACACTGCTAATGATGAGGCAGATGGGTATTGCTGCCTGGACAAAGGTCCAGTTAAGTAGCATAATCACATATCCTTTACTGCATGCACTCTGCTTGGCAAATATTAGCACCCACGCCCACCCACCCACCCTCGCTCGCTCTCTCTCTCTCTGACCCTCTCGATCTCTGTTCACATCTCTCTCTGACACACAGAAAACAAACAAACACAAAGAGAGACATGGTTTCACACCTTTTCGTGAATAGCGTGGTGTGAAAATCAAGCCCATGAACACTTAACACACTAGACGTTGTTCCTCTCAGGTCAGACAAACACACCAATTTATTCTCACACACACGCCAACATTCCAGACATGCTTCCATTGCACCTGCAGCAACATATTATTCTGTATTGTAATCACTGCTGGCTAGAGATTTCACAGTCTTGCATTCTCATCCAATTAAATCCCTCATTAGCTGGGCTTTAAAACTAATGCTCCCCATTCCCCATTCATCTACGCTTCACTAACAAAAAAAAGCTCAGGGTAGCTGTTCTGAAGGTTCATGCCATCTCACCAATTTCCTAATTACCCTCTGGACACACCCCCTCTGCTGCCAACTCACCAAACCTGAACTCACTCTGATAATCATCATTCCTCTCCCTTCCTCAGCTATAAATGCAGTTTATCTCCATTTCCATGTGTCAGTGTTTTTGGTGGCCTACGTGCATGAGTTTAAGTAAGGAGCTGTCCATGTGTTAATAAGATTGCATAATGCTGACTTCCTTGCCTGTATATAGTGAAGTACTGGGACAGTGACACATTTGTTGTTGTTTTGGCTCTGTAATCCAGCATTTTGGACTTGAAATAATACTATGAGGATAACATGGAGACTGTAAGCTTTAATTTGAGGATATTTCCATCCATATTGGGTGAACCATTTAGAAATTACAGCACTTTTTGTACAAAAGTATTAGGACATTCACTTTTGTATTCAAGTAGTAAAAAGTATTTGGTCCCATATTCCTGGCACACAATGACTACATCATGCTTGTGTGACTACAAATTTGTTGGATGCATTTGCTGTCTGTTTTGGTGGTTTCAGATTATTTTGTGCCCAATAGAAATGAATAGTAAATAATGTAGTCTCTGTTTTCTTGTAAATAAGAATAGAACATGTTTCTAAACACTTCTACATTAATGTGGATGCTACCATGATTACGGATAATCCTGAAAGAATCCCTAATGACTGAGAAAGTTAGACGCACATATCATACACCCCCCCCCCCCCCCCCCCCACCCCCCCGACAAAAAAAGATGAATCCCTGTTATTGTGAGAGGTTAGGTTATCATGTCTTGGGGGTATGATATTTGTGCGTCTGTCTTTCTCACTCATCATTATTCACGATTCATTCAGGATAATCCGTAATCATGGTAGCATCCACATTCATGTTGACGTATTTAGAAACATTCTATTCTTACCCTCAAACTAAAGCAGACAGTAAACTTTAACCTCGGTCATTGTATCATTTCAAATCCAAATTGCTGGAGTACAGAGCCAAAACAACAAATGTCACTGTTCCAATACTTTGTGCTCACTGTAAATGTACATTGCCAATTAGACCACTTATATGCCTTAGAATACTTCCTTTGTCTGAATGTATGTGTACAAAACACCTCCCTAATGTCGAGTTGTACCCTCTTTGCCCTCAGAACAGCCTCAATTAATCGGGGCATGGACACTACCATACCACGTTCAAAGCCACTTAAATATTTTGCCTTGCCCATTCACCCTCAATGGCACACATGCACAATCCATGTCTCAAGGCTTACAAATCCTTCTTAAACCTGTCTCCTCCGCTTCATCAACACTGAAGTGGATTTAACAAGTGACATCAATAAGGGATCATAGCTTTCACCTGGTAAGTCTGTCATGGAAAGAGCAGGTGTTCCTAATGTTTTGTACACTCTGTGTGTGGAGATATAGCTCTCTCGGTGATGTCCTTTGTTCCTGTTATACACTTTAACATTATCCTATTAATTATGGCACTTTGCTTTGAATAGCCTAATATGTTGTATCCCCCAGAACCACTACCTCATATCATAACTTGTATCACAAACTTACCTACTGCCTTACAAGCCATAAAATCTTCCTCCTTGCGCCTCTGTGTCCTTGTACTGTGCCTTGTTAATAAATACCCTGAAGGTAAGGAACTTGTCTGTCGGCCCTGCATTAAAGACCAAAATTGGCTAAAGAAAATTGTGATAAATAAAGTATACCAGTTTCATTTAAGGACCAAAACATTGACAGTTGTGCCATACAGGTTGCAAAATAGTGGGGAGGAACATTTCTATGTACTGATTCCATGGCATATGCATTATGAACTGATACACAAAACAATGCCGAATTCAAAACTTGAGTTTTATTTATTGTTATACAAAATTGTTGAAATCTATAGAATCTTTTTTTTTGTGTGTATATATCACACACAAGTATGTGGACACCCCTTCAAATCAGTGGATATTTTATCCACACCCGTTGCTGACAGGTGTATGAAATCGACCACACAGCCATGCAATCTCCATAGACAAACATTGGCAGTATAATGGCTTTAGTGAAGAGCTCAGTTACTTTCAACGTGGCACCGTTATAGGATACCACCTTTCCAACAAGTCAGTTTGTTAAATTTCTGCCCTGCTGGAGCTGTCCGGGTCAACTGTAAGTGCTGTTATTGTGAAGTCAATGTATAGAAGCAACAACCGGCTCAGCCGTGAAGTGGTAGGCCACACAAGCTCACACAACGGGACTGCCAAGTACTGAAGCGTGTAGCGTGTAAAAATTCTGTCCTCTGTTGCAACACTCACTACCGCTTTCAAAACTGCCTCTGGAAGCAACGTCAGCACAAGATTCTTCGTCAGGAGCTTCATGAAATGGGTTTGCATGGTCAAGCAGCCGCACACAAGCCTAAGATGACCATGTGGAAGGCCAAGCGTTGGATGGAGTGGTGTGAATCTCACCGCCATTGTACTCTGGAGCAGTGGAAACGTGTTCTCTGGAGTGATGAACCACGCTTTACCATCTGGCAGTCCGACGGACGAATCTTGCACTGAGAACACTAGCTGCCCCAATGCATAGTGCCAACTGTAAAGTTTGGTGAAGGAAGAATAATGGTCTGGGGCTGTTTTTCCATGGTTCGGGCTAGGCCCCTTAGTTCCAGTGAAGGGAAATCTTAACACTACAGCATACAATGACATTCTAGACGATTCTGTGCTTCCAACTTTATGGCAAAGGTTTGGGGAAGGCCCTTCCCTGTTTCACCATGACAATTCCCCCGTGCACAAAGTGAGGTCCATACAGAAATGGTTTGTCACGAACAGAGCTGTTGCCAGAGAATTGAATGTTCATTTCTCTACCATAAGCCGCCTCAGACATCGTTTTAGAGAACTTGGTAGTATGGCCAACCGGCGTCACAACCGTAGACCACGTGGAGCCCAGGACCTCCACATCCGGCTTCTTCGCCTGCAGGATCTTCTGAGACAAGCCAACTGGACAGCTGATGAAATTGAGGAGTATTTATTTCTGTAATAAAGCACTTTTTGTGCGAAATAAGTTATTCTGATTGGCTGCGCCCCTGCATAGTCATGTGAAATCCATAGATTAGGGCCTAATGAATTTATTTAAATTGACCTATTTCCTTAACTCAGAAATTGTTGAAATTGGTGTGTGTGTGGATATCTATCATCTATAGCTCTATCTCATGACAAAAGTATGTGAACACCTGCTTGTATAACATCTCATTCCAAAATCATGGGCATTAATATGGAGTGGGTCCCCCCCTTTGCTGCTATAACAGCCTCGACTCTTAAACCCCCTCTACGCTCCATTCTATTGATGAACAACATACAATCACTGGAGAACAAACTGAACAAGCTCCGTTCAAGACTATCCTATCAACGGGACCTGGAGAACTGTAATATCCTACATTTCTAGGAGTCGTGGCCAAACAAGGACATGGATTTTTTTATGTATCGGCAGGATCGAACGGCAGCCTCGGGTAAGCTCAAGGGGGTGGTGTCTTTTGTTAACAGCTGGTGCACAAGCTCTAATATTAAGACAGTCTTGAGGTTCTGCTCGCCTAACTTAGAATTAGCTGTAGACTATATTATTTACAAAGAGTTTTCATCTAGATTTTTTGTAGCTTTCTAGTTACCACCACAAACCGATGCACTAAGACCACACTCAATGAGCTGTATAGCAGAGGAGGTTGGTGACTCTAAGACCACACTCAATGAGCTGTATAGCAGAGGAGGTTGGTGGCTCTAAGACCACACTCAATGAGCTGTATAGCAGAGGAGGTTGGTGGCTCTAAGACCACACTCAATGAGCTGTATAGCAGAGGAGGTTGGTTGCACTAAGACCACACTCAATGAGCTGTATAGCAGAGGAGGTTGGTGGCACTAAGACCACACTCAATGAGCTGTATAGCAGAGGAGGTTGGTGGCACTAAGACCACACTCAATGAGCTGTATAGCAGAGGAGGTTGGTGGCTCTAAGACCACACTCAATGAGCTGTATAGCAGAGGAGGTTGGTGGCACTAAGACCACACTCAATGAGCTGTATAGCAGAGGAGGTTGGTTGCACTAAGACCACACTCAATGAGCTGTATAGCAGAGGAGGTTGGTGGCACCTTAATTGGGGAGGACAGACTCGTGGTAATGGCAGTAGCGGAACAGTGGAATGGTATCAAATACATTAATCACATGGTTTCCATGTGTTTGATGCCATTCCATTAGCACCGTTCCAGGCATTATTATGAGCCGTCCTGCCCTCAGAAGCCTCCACTGCTGTATAGGGCCATAAGCAAAAAAGAAAATGATCATCGAGAGCCGGTGCTTCTAGTGACCGGGGATTTTAATGCAGGAAAAATGAAATTGGTCTTACATCAATTCTACCAGCATGTCACCTGTACAATTAGAGGAGACAAAACTGTAGATCACCTTTACGCCACACAAAAACGCATACAAAGCTCTCCCTCACCCTCCATTTGACCATATCCTCCTGATTCCTGCTTACAAGCAAAAACTCAAACAGGAAGTACCAGTGATGGGCTCAATACAGAAGTGGTCCGATGAAGGGGATGCTAAGCAACAGGACTGTTTCGCTAGCACAGACTGGAATATGTTCCCGGGATTCATCCGATGGTATTGAGGAGTTTACCACATCAGTCACCGGTATCATTAATAAGTGCATCAACGATGTCTAACCAGAAGACATGGATTACAGGCAACCTCCGCACTGAGTTTAAGGCTAGAGCTGCCGCTTTCAAGGAGCGGGACACTAATCCGGACGCTTATAAGAAATCCTGCTAAGACATCTGACGAGCCATCAAACAGGCAAGGTGTCAATACAGGACTAAGATCGAATCCTACTACGCCGGTTTTGCCACTCGTCAGATGTGGCAGGACTTGCAAACTATCACGGATTACAAAGGGAAACCCAGTCGCGAGCCTACCAGACAAGCTAAATGTCTTCTATGCTCGCTTCGAGACAAACAACACAACCATGGATGAGAACCAGCTGTTCTGGACGACTGTATGATCACTCTCTCCGTAGCCAATGTGAGTAAGATCTTTAAACAGGTTAACATTCAGACGTGTACTCGGAGCATGAGCCAACCCGCTGGCAAGTGTCTTCACTGACATTTTCAACCTCTCCCTGACCCAGTCTGTAATCCCTACATGTTTCAAGTAGACCACCCTAATCCCTGTGCCCATGAACACCAAGGTTACCTGTCTAAATGACTATTTCCCCTTAGCATCTGTTGCCATGAAATGCTTTGGAAGGCTAGTCATGGCTCACATCTACACTACACAATTATCCCAGACACCCTGGACACACTCCAATTCGCATACCGCTCTAATTTATTTTTACCCATCTACCAATAGGTACTCACTTATGTCATCATGAAGTGCTTTGAGAGACTAGTCAAGGATCATATCACCTCTACCTTACCTGACACCCTAGACCCACTATAATTTGCATACCGCCGCAATAGATCCACAGATGATGCAATCTCTATTGCCCTACACACTGTCCTCTCCCCCCTGGACAAGAGGAACACCTATGTGAGAATGCTGTTCATTGACTACAGCTCAGTGTTCAACACCATAGTAACCTCCAAGCTATGGACCTTGGGACTGATCCTGGGACTGAACACCTCCCTCTACAACTGGATCCTGGGCTTCCTGACAGGCCGCCCCCAGGTGGTGAGAGTAGGCAACAACTTAGCCGCCACACTGACCCTCAACACAGGGGGCCCCTCCTGTACTCCCTGTTCACCCACGACTGCGTGGCCACGCACAATTTCCTTACCCATCATTAAGTTGGCTGACGAGACGACGTTGGTAGGCCTGATCATCGACCACAATGAGACAGCCGATAGAGAGAAGGTCAGAGACCTGGCAGTGAGACCAGCTGATCGTGGACCAAGGAAAACATCAACATGGCTGTACACTCTTAGAAAAAAATGGTTTTAAAAGGGTTATTTGGCTGTCCCCATAGGAGCACCCTTTTGGGTCCCCTCTGTTGAAAGGGTTCTACATGGAACCCAAAGGTTCTACATGGAACCCAAAGGTTCTACATGGAACCAAAAGGGTTCTTCAAAGGGTTATCCTATGGGGACAGCTGAAGAACCCTTTTAGGTTCTATATAGCACCTTTTTTGTAAGAGTAGTGGAGCGGGGCGAGAGCGTCAAGTTCCTCTGTATCCACATCACTAAGGATCTATCATGGTCCACACTCAACAACACAGTCGTGAAGAGGGCACGACAACGCCTCTTCCCCCTTAGTAGGCTAGAAAAGATTTGGCATGGACCCTCAGATCCTCAAAGTTCTACAACTGCACCATTTGAGAGCATCTTGACTGGCTGCATCACCGCTTGGAATGGCAACTGCTCGGCATCTGACTGCAAGGCGCTACAGAGGGTAGTGCGCACGGATCAGTACATCACTGGGGCTGTGCTCCCTGCCATCCAGGACCTAGATACCAGATGGTGTCAGAAGGTCCTAAAAATTGAGACTACAGCCACCCAAAGCATAAACTGTTCTCTCTGCTACTGCATGGCAAGTGGTACCGATGCACCAAGTCTGGAACCAACAGGACCCTGAACAGCTTCTACTCCCAAGTCATAAGAGTGATAAATAGTTAGTTAAATAGTTAACCAAATAGCAACCCGGACTATCTGCATTGACCCTTTTTGCACAAATCTTTTTGACTCCTCACATATGCTGCTGCTACTGTTTTATCTATCCTGTTGCCTAGTCACTTTATTCCTAGTTATATGTATATATCTACCTCAACCTCGTACCCCTGCACATGTTATCGTTACTCAATGTTGGAAAGGGCCCGTAAGTAACCATTTCACTGTTAGTCTACACCTGTTGTTTTACGAAGCATGTGACTAATATAATTGTATTTGGTTAGAGTAGTTACAAAATTGCTTTTAAAACCTTCCCTTATCATTTTTCACTCACTTTTGCATCAAATGCAATTTTGTTTCTTCTTCATAATGAAATTATGTTGCACATGCCACCAATGTACCTATTTACAAAAAACACAATCTCAATCGAATCTGCCGAGGCGACAGCTCTCTTAGCAACACAATGGTGATGCGTGGGTCAGCTGTTTGTTCACCCGCACCCGCCTGTAATTGCTAATAACCCATCGGCAACCGCCCGACTATGTAATGAAGTGAAAATCTGAGGCCCGCACCCGACCCTAACCTGCAAATATAGAAAATACATTGTACGGTCAGATGGTGGAACAATGTTTTGACAGGCCTTTTTAGATGGGCCTAGATGGGTTTCTTCTTATTTCTGACAGTTTGTTAGTCAACTTGACTAGAATTAGATACATGCAGCTTTTCTTCTCTCAATACTTGTTGCTCTAGAAGACTAAATAAACCCTTGCTCACCAGAATGTCATAGATCGATAGAATGAATGCTTCATCTAGTTGACATCGGTAAAGTTTTTATCTTTCATCTCTGCTTCTCTGTAGTCGCAAAGACGTTTAGGGACCAGAGAGAAAATTAAATAACTCAACAAAAAGAAATGGGAAAAAATGTTCGGGTAAAATTTCCAATTTGACTGGTTTTAAGGAAATTATGAGCTGTTAAAATGATCCAACATGTTTTTGATAAGATTTCAGTTCGGCTTGGATTAATATTTTGTGTGATTTTCATTCTCTCAAGATGCTGAAAGAAAGAAATAATATTTCTCCACTCCTGTTCCCGAGTCAATTTAAATTTGGTCTATAATTTTACTGCAAGATATGCTTAGATCTGTTAATATTATATTAAGCTATTTTAGAGGTTATAGACCTACAGTCAGTGTCCAGACTTCAGTTGGGCTGCTATTCCATTTAACCCATCTGAACAGTACAGTTCCCATGATGTGCCATTTTGAAGTCCCAGTCTTGTGACTGTCGAATTTGTATAGCGCCTCACAAGCATTACACATAACATAGCCGGCACCGCCATCATCCTCTTTTACCACTTAAATCTTTCCCAAAAATTAGACTACTGTTCTGGCCCTCCCTTCTATTTATTTTCATCTCTCCATATTACAGCTTTTCTCTAATACTTTTTCTGCCAACATTCACAAAAGCATTTGGCAATTGGTGTGTATTTGCATGCAACAGTTAGGCCCTAAAGCTTAGGCTTAGGCTACGCACTAACAGCAGATACAAATACTGAAAGAAAAACCTAAATGTAGGTTTGAAAGAAAAACCTAAAACCTACAGATATGAATTCAACAAGAATTATAAATGTTATGGATTTTTAATGCAATGTTTTCTCTTTATTCAACCCGCCCACCACCCACCCACCCTTCATCCACACGATATTTCATTACCCTAAACCTCCAGACCCGCTGAAATCACTACAACACAATACGTCATTGAACATCCAGAGATGACCAAAGGTGTGAAATGCCACTCCGGGTTTTCCACCCTTGTTCAGAGAACTTGATCCCAATAACGGAAAGAGTCGAGAATGTCAAAAAAGGGAAACGATTGAGCACAGGCTGAGGGGCGCTGTCCACCACCGAAACCGGCTGAAATTATTCTGCAATAGGTACTTCGATTCATGTGGTAAAAAAGTTTAAACTGAAAAAGTTGTGGTAGCTATTAGATGTTATTTAATCCTAAACAGCAATTACTCAGAAGGTGTCTGAAAATGGCAGTAGCCCTGCAATCACTTGGAAATGTGAGGCGTTTCTTTATCAAATATCTGACAACCAGTCTCATTCCATTCCCTTTCTTTATTATAGACCGTAAACCATAATCAAAACTACGAATGTGCCAATGCCAGTGTAGGCATACACGAACACACGAGTATATTCGAGACAAGATTAATATACAAGTCTAGATGCATATATAAGTCTAGATGCATCCCCACAGCAAACTGAGACCAAGACGCACACTATGTTGGTATACAGTTGAAATAATGACAGCCATTAAAACATTAATCTGACTTCTTAATTAGATTCATGTCTGAAATTGCGTAACGATTGATTTGATTGATTAAAGGCATGTAATTCGGCAAAGAAAGGGTGTTGGCTTAGAGGCAGGCAAATAAAAATGGCCGTGTGAAGTTCCACCCAATTATTCGACCAGATATCCTACATGTGTGTAGGCTATTTGAGAACAATTGAATATCTTCATCAACTATATCGCTTGGGTTTAGTTCACAGAATCAACTAATTTGGCATTGACACCACCCAAACGTTCAAACCAGCAGATATAGCCCACAAAAGGTGTCCAGTTTTAGGCTGTATTCTATACCCCGGTTACATATATAGCCTGGTGGCTATTACACGCTTATTTCTCTACACTTGATAAAGTAGCTCGTACACCGCGAGATCAAATAATGAAGGGCCAGGGGGCATAAATGTGCGATTAAACATGCCACTAAGATTAACTGAGAGAGGGATTCTCGAAACTGGTCAATGCACGGTTTATTGTAGAGACAGACAAGCTCTCAGTGAAAGCCAAAGTGCATTAGCTGTAGGCAAAACAGGTTCCGATTTCAGCACCATTTTTGTGAACAGCTCATCGATATTTACAGCAACGCTGTTGGTGTAAACCAATAAATTACACCAGTAGCTCTTCCCGCCAGTAAAGGTAATAATTACTTTAAAATATGGCGGACCAAATAAGCTTCTGTAGCCTATACTCTTCAATCACAAGCTATAGCCACTGTGTGTGTGTAGCCTCATGCGTAGCCTATCCATCACACACATTCAATGCAAAGAATTGCTAGACCGTGGCACTTACTTCATCTGTTTCACGATGGTACTTTTTCCTGACTCCCCAGCCCCTGGAGGGATGAAAAGAGACAAGGGGCTGTAAAGTACATAAATGCTGTAGTTTTCATTTATATTCATAGTCAGATTAGCGTCTGGCTATGGAACCAGAAAACGGGTGTGTGATTTTGACACTTCAGATTATGGACAAGAAGCCGAGGGCCACCCCTGCTCCTGAAGCATCTTACCAAGCAGGAGTAGTTTTACGTCTTTCGCGGCAGTGACTCCATCTTCTTTTAGGTTTTTCTCGATAGCCTTGCTCCTGTCCAAAGCCGCTCTCTCCTCGGCGCTCAGTGTACATCCCATGACTACACAACCTCTGATCTTCTTGATATCCAAAGTAACGGTTGGCGAGGACCAAAATATACCAGCAATTATTTTCCCTCTTTCTTCCTTATCCCTCGCTAGGCTGGCTGACTCGCTCTCGTTCCACTCTCTCGCGCTCTGTCGGCGACTAGTTAAAGCATTAAAAAAAATCCACCACGATAACGTTTGACACTTGTTTGAAAAAAGCACTGGTCTTCGTATATTTTCCTCACACTGTCTGTTTTTTTCGGTGTTGTTGTGCTTGGTCCGCGAGCTGGGAAACTCTACTGGGCGACGGCTGCGAGCGCTCGCATCGTTTAGCTTGCTCAATGTAGGGGGAGAGCGCGCTTGGCTCCGCACTCAGACAATCTCGCTGACGTCAGGACCAATCAGCGCAGGAGACATGCTTGAGCCAACATCCTGGTGGCAGAGTACCGTTTTGCACTGCCTGTTTGACGGTCTCAAGTCAATTTTTTTAAATGTATTCTACAGGGGTTAACTTTTCGGACAGGGATTTCTGTAACAGAGCAGGTAGCTTTCCAGTTGTGTCAGATTTCCTCTGATATGCAAAGGAAGCAAAACAGATTGTCTGTCTGGGCTAGGTGTGATCTTATTAAATCATAATTGGCTTGTAATTAACTTATTATGCAAATAGCACACAGTTCATCTAATTATGGGTCGGCAGGTAGCCTAATGGTTCAGAGCGTGTGGCCAGTAGCCAAAAAGTCACTGGTTCGAATCCCCTAGGTGAAAAGTCAATGTGCCCTTGCACAAGGCACTTAACTCTAATTGCTCACGTAAGTAGCTCTGGATAAGAGCATCTGTTAAATGAGTACATGTAAATGGCTGGAGTACATCATTCATCAGATGCATTAGCAGTATTTAGTTTTGAAACACCAGCACGTATTTTTCATAGATTTTGCTTTCATTCATGATTTATTTGTTGTGATAATTAAGTTATTTTAGAAGACCATTGATATGTAGGTCAAATGAAATGTCTTATTCAATACAATAGATTTAAATTCATTATTCAGCAGTGCACATGAAGCCAGTTACCCGGCTGTGCAGTGTGCCATAACCAGCCTCTGAACACACACATTTGATTTGGTGACTTGTAACTTGCTATTTGGACAGTCAGTATTCCAAAACGGATTTGAAAAACAAAACTGATTTGAAAATTGAGGCCTGCAGTGTGAACAAGGCTTAAGAGCTTTGGACACCTGGATTGTACAATATTTGCCCATTTATTCTTCAAATTCTTCAAGCTCAGTCAAGTTGATCATTTTCAAGCCTGCCATAGATTTTCACGCCGATTTAAGTCAAAACTGTAAATAGGCACTCAGGAACGTTCAATGTCATCTTGGTAAGCAACTGCAGTGAATATTTGGCCTTGTATTTAAGGTAATTGTCCTGCTGAAAGGTGAATTTGTCTCCTAGTGTTTGTTGGAAAGCAGACTGAACCAAGTTTTCCTCTAGTTTGTCACCTGTGCTTAGCTCTATTCCATGTATTTTTATCCTAAAAAAACTCTCTAGTCCTTGCCGATGACAAGCATACCCATAACATGATGCAGCCACCACTATACTTGAAAATACAGTGCCTTCAGAAAGTATTCAGACCCCTTCACTTTTTCCACATTTTGTTGCGTTACAGCCTTATTGTAAAATGGATTAAATACAAATATCCTCAGCAATCTACACACAATACCCCACAATGACAAAGCTAACAAAAACAGTTTTTAGAAACTTTAGCAAATGTATTAAAAATAAAAAACAGATACCTTATTTACATACGTATTCAGACCCTTTGCTATGAGACCTGAAATTGAGCTCAAGAGCATCCTGTTTCCATTGATCATCCTTGAGATGTTTCTACAACTTGATTGGAGTCCACCTGTGGTAAATTCAATTGATTGGACATGATTTGGAAAGGCACACAACCATATAAGGACCCAAAGTTGAATGTGCATGTCAGAGAAAAAGCCAAGCCATAAGGTCAAAGGAATTGTCCGTAGAGCTCAGAGACAGGATTGTGTCGAAAAATGTCTGCAGCATTGAAGTTACCCAAGAACACAGTGGCCTCCGTCATTCTTAAATGGAAGATGTTTGGAACCACCAAGACTCTTCCTAGAGCTGGCCACCCAGCCCAACTGAGCAACCGGGGGAGAAGGGCCTTGGTCAGGAAGGTGACCAAGAACCCGATGGTCACTCTGACAGAGCTCCAGAGTTCCTCTGTGGAGATGGGAGAACCTTCCAGATGGACAATCATCTCTGCAGCACTCCACCAATCAGGCCTTTATTGTAAAGTAGCCAGACGGAAGCCACTCCTCAGTAAAAGGGACATGACAGCCCGCTTGGAGTTTGTCAAAAGGCACAAAAAGACTCTCAAACCATGAGAACAAGATTCTCTGGTCTGATGAAACCAAGATTGAACTATTTGGCCTGAATGCCAAGCTTCACTTCTGGAGGAACCCTGGTACCATCCCTACGGTGAAGCATGGTGATGGCAGCATCATGTTGTGTGTTTTTCAGCGGCAGGGACTGGGAGACTAGTCAGGATTGAGGTAAAGATGAACGGAGCAAGGTACAGAGAGATCCTATGGAAACCTGCTCCAGAGCTCTCAGGACCTCTGACTGGGGCGGAGGTTCACCTTCCAACAGGACTTCGACCCAAAGCACACAGCCAAGGCAATGCAGGAGTGGTGTCACGCCCTGACCTTAGAGAGCCTTTTTATGTCTCTATTTTGGTTTGGTCAGGGTGTGATTTGGGTGGGCATTCTATGTTCTTTATTTCTAGGTTTTGTATTTCTTTGTTTCTGGCCGAGTGTGGTTCCCAATTAGAGGCAGCTGTCTATCGTTGTTTCTGATTGGGGATCATACTTAGGCAGCCCTTTTCCCTCCTTCTGTGTGGGATCTTGTTCTTTGTTTGTGTGCAGGTAGTTTGCACATCGAAGCTGTTCGGTCGTTGTATTCTTTATTGTTTTGTCCTTTCTAAGTTTCACTTCGTTATTAAATTATGTGGGACTCAAAGAACGCTGCGCCTTGGTCTCTTCCTTCCGACGACACCCGTTACAGAAGATCCCACCACAAAAAGACCTAGCAGCGTTTCTTGGAGGAGTGGACATGGGAGGAGATAATGGAAGGCAAGGGACCCTGGGCACAGGCGGGAGAATATCGGCGTCCTAAGGAGGAGCTGGAAGCAGCTAAGGCGGAATGGCGACGCTACGAGGAATTGGCTCAACGAGGCGTGCACGAGAGGCAGCCCCAGAATTTTTTTGGGGGGGCACACGGGAAGATTGGCGGAGTCAGGTTATAGACCTGAGCCAACTTCCCGTGCTTGCTGTGGGGAGAGAGTGACCGGGCAGGCACCGTGTTATGCGGTAAAGCGCACAGTGTCTCCAGTGCGCACTCATAGCCCGGTGCGCTATATTCCAGCTCCCCGCATCGGCCGGGCTAGAGTGGGCATCCAGCCAGGACGGATGGTGCCGGCTCAGTGCTCCTGGCCTCCAGTGCGTCTCTTCGGCCCAGGTTATCCTGCGCCAGCTCTACGCACGGTGTCCCCGGTTCATTACATTACATTTAAGTCATTTAGCAGACGCTCTTATCCAGAGCGACTTACAAATTGGATCGCCAGCACAGCCCAGTGCGGCCTGTTCCAGCTCCCCGCACTTGCCGGGCTACAGGGGGTATCCAGCCAGGATGAGTTGTGCTAGCTCTGCGCTCCAGACCTCCAGTGCGCCTCCACGGTCTAGTGTATCCTGCGCCGGCTCTGCGCAAGGTGTCTCCAGTGCGTCTGCACAGCCCAGTGCATCCTGTGTCAGCTCCTCGAACGTGCCGGGCTGAAGTGGGTATCCAGCCAGGACGGGTTGTGCCTGCTCCACGAACCAGGCTTCGTGCCATAGATCATCGCTGGACTGGAGAGGCACACAGGAGGCCCCTGTGTGTCTCTCCAGTCCAGTGATGATCCATGGCACGAAGCCTCCAGTGGTGATCCATGGCACAAAGCCTCCAGTGATGATCCATGGCACGAAGCCTCCAGTGATGATCCATGGCATGAAGCCGCCAGTGATGATCCATGGCACAAAGCCTCCAGTGGTGATCCTTGGCACGAAGCCTCCAGTGATGAGTCATGGCACGAAGCCTCCAACGACGGCCTCCAGTCCGGAGCCTCCAGCGACGGTCTCCAGTCCGGAGCCTCCAGCGACGGTCCCCAGTCCGGAGCCTCCAGCGACGGTCTCCAGTTTGGAGCCTCCAGCGACGGTCTCCAATCCGGGACCTCCAGCAAGGGTCCCCAGTCCGGGCCAGCAGCAGCGACGGACCCCAGTCCGGAGCCTCCAGCGACGGTCTCCAGTCCGGGGCCTCCAGCGAGGGTCCCCAGTCCGGGGCCAGCAGAGACATGAAAATAGCTGTGCAGCAACGCTCCCCATCCAACCTGACAGAGCTTAAGAGGATCTGCAGAGAAGAATGGGTGAAACTACGCAAATACAGGTGTGCCAAGCTTGTAGCGTCATACCTAAGAAGACTCGAGGCTGTAATCGCTGCCAAAGGTGCTTCAACAAAGTACTGAGTAAAGGGTCTGAATACTTATGTAAATGTGACATTTCCTTTTTTTTATATAATGATTTTGCAAACATTTTTAAAAACCTGTTTTTGCTTTGTCATTATGGGGTATTGTGTGTAGATTGATGGATTTTTTTGTTTCAATATTACTTTAGACCTTTATTACAAACAGGAGGCATGTTTTGGAATATTTTTATTCTGTACAGGCTTCCTTCTTTTTACTCTGTCATTTATGTTATTATTGTAAAACCATCCTTAGTTACAGTAGCTCCTATCACAGCCGTTAAACTCTGTAACTGGCCTCATGGTGAAATCCTTGATCGGTTTCCTTCCTCACCAGCAACTGTTATGAAGGGTGCCTGTATCATTGTGACTGAGTGTATTGATACACAATGTAAATAATAACTGCACCATGCTCAAAGAGATTCTTTTTTTTACCAATAGGTGCCCTTCTTTGCGTACCATTGAAAAACTTCCCTGGTCATTGTGGTTGACTGAGGGACCTTACATATAATTGTGTGTGTGTGGTTCAGAGGGTAGTCATTTAAAAATCATGTTAAACACTATTATCCATACAACTTATTATGTGACTTGTTAAGCACATTTTTACTCCTGAACTTATTTAGGCTTGCCAATACAAAAGTGTTGAATACTTATTGACTCAAGACATTTCAGCTTTTCATTTTTAATTAATTTGTAACAATTCTAAAAACATCATTCCACTTTGACATTATGTGGTATTGTGTGTAGAGCAGTGACACAATATAAATTGAATCCATTTTAAATTCACGCTGTAACATGAAATGTGGAAAAAGTCAAGGGATGTGAATAATTTCTGAAGGCACTGTATTACAATTTTGATAGTTATCATATGGTGAATTTAGCATAGATTTCTGGTCAATGTTCTCCATTTTGACAGTGAGTGTTCCTTTCAGAATAGAATAGAGAGAATTGAAACAACACATAAGTGTCTGTGTGATGATTGAACTTGGTAGTGGATGTCTGCCCACACACCATTACATAGTAGTCAGCCAGGGCTTGTCTTCTGTCAGCCTATGCAGATTACAATGCATTCAATCATATCGGTGCAGCCCCTAAATACACACGCAGAAACAGTCACACAAGGATACTTAATCATAAACATTTCAGGTTCTCTTTTATGCTCTCCCTCTCTTTCTGAAACAGAGTGACGTAACATATGCAATGATTTTCCTCATCTTTCTTTTCCCTTTCCTATTACTTTCTATTTCATTTTTATTTAACCCTTATTATACCAGGTAAGTTGACTGAGAACACAATCTCATTTACAGCAGTGATCTGGGGAATAGCTACAGGGGGGAGGAGGGGAGATGAATGTGCCAATTGGAAGCTGGGGATGATTAGATGGCCATGATGGTACGAGGGCCAGATAGGGAATTTAGCTAGGACACCGGGGTTAACACCCCTACTCTTACGATAAGTGCCATGGGATCTTTATTGACCACAGAGAGTCAGGACACCCATTTAACGCCCTGTCCAAAAGACTGCACCCTACACAGGGTAATGTCCCCAATCACTCCCCTTGTTTTCTTGTAATTTAATTGAATCCTCTATCTTGTGGGAGTCTCACCTGCTACGTCATGGTGATCTCAACAATAGGCTGACCTGGGACTTGCTCTTGGGTCCTGTAAAGAACAAATTAGCAGGTGACAGGTCCATTTTCTCATACACTATTAGTCCCCATGAAACACCTCAATATTTCTATAGAACACCATTTTATCTTTGTGTGGATATTGGAGATATGCTGCTGACAGCATCTTCCTTAAATCAATTAATAGATGCTATCAAGATTACTCTCTGAAAGTGTAAAGCTCCTTTTCATTCTCTCTCAGTGATCTGGGCCAGTTTACATCTATCTGCCTGTGGATAGAAATTGTATGTGATTTATCAATATGAAAATACATCATGTACAAAATATTCAGTATCCTTTGGATTTATTGAACACACATTATCACTTATTTAACAACACTGTGAGGCTGATATAAACAACAGGCAAGAGAACGAAGGAATAACAGTTGAAGGAAGGAGACAGGAGTATTATGCTCTCTGCATTACATTAGCCAGAAGAGCAATCTAATCTCCTGCTCAGGAATCAATTGTGTGAGAGGGTAGGCTGCCACATGATAGCTGGAATGCCCAACTTTAGTGATGATGAGTTGAAGGGGTATGATTACAAAAAATCGTCTTGACTGTGAGTGAATACCTATAATCTTCATCTATACTCATACAGAACAATTGGACAGAGTAAGAGTTCTTATGAAAAATCCCCTAATCTAAGTAACAAGCTTAGGGGGAAAATCCCCAAATCTAAGTAACAAGCTTTGGTAATATATTTGATCCTGTTGCACAATGAATACATGTGATATGATGCAAGGTTTCCAGGACCCATGCAAGAGGCAGCCACTCGCAGATAAAAGGTAGCTAAACAACACTCGTTGAAACCGATTCAATCCGTTAGATGACAATTATCCTTTATTCTGATATAATATGCCTTTTTCATAAGTAATCAAATAACAATGCTATATTTGATTTTTATTGGTGGAAAGATTATTCCCTAGGGCTGAATGTGTGTGTGTGTGTGAGTGCGTGTGTGTGTGTGTGTGTGAGTGCGTGAGTGTGTGTGTGTGCATGTGTGTGTGTGCGTGTGTGTGTGTGTGTGTGTGTGTGCGCGCGTGTGTGCGTGTGTGTGTGTGTGTGTGTGTGTGTGTGTGTGTGTGTGTGTGTGTGTGTGTGTGTGTGTGTGTGCGTGCATGCGTGCGGCATGGAAGGATATTAGTTAACAGTCAGAACTTATCAACTTAATGTATCATCGTCACCACACATTCTAGCCTTTTGGTAATACAGTGTCCTCAATACAGATTTATTCCAAATAATTCACTCTATGGAGTTCATCACATACTGTTCTCAGCAGCCCAATCCAAAATAATGACACCCTAACAGTTATTCATTTGACCTATTCACTGTGAAAGTGTCAGAGGTCAGACTTGATCACATATCTCCATCTCTATATTCAAACTGGAAGGAAGTGCTAATTTACAACAATTGACTTTTTCAACATCCTGCCTTCAATCTTTGGAAATTAAATCAGGCCAGAGGATTGTTACTTTTGCGTCAGTGTCTGAAGGAGCTCTGTAATAGATCTCTGAGAGCATAAGGAGTAACATTCAGCCTTTGCCAGATGAGCAGCAGTGTCCCTGAGAGTGGGATGGTCATGGAGTGACAATCTCCCTGCTGTAATTATCTCCAGACCGTTGAGGCTTCTCCCAGAGAAGCTTTTTAAGGAAATGTCAGAAAGCTCCAGTCTGAACATTCATAATTGTTGTCCTTTCCTAAATTCTTCAACCTCTTCTGTAAACCTTTATTTTCTCGTCCAACCTCATTCCGTAGCCTACAGGTCAATTTAAAGCAGCCTGAGTATTGTCGTGGTAATTTCCTGTATTACTCAATGATGAGAGAGCCAACCACACACAAGTCAGAGTTATATTATAAAGTCCATCTTTAATTATATATGAGCTTCACCATAGCCCTTTTTGACTCTTAGATCAATTCAGTGTCTATAAATGAATTCTCTGAGAGTCCTACAAAACAATTCTTAGTATCATTTATAGCCAAGACACACCCCTCTCAACTCACATGACGAACAACAGATCTTAGGAACATTACAAAGAACCTTTTACTTGAAAGAGGAGTATCCCATAGCTAGATAGCATTAGCTATAAATTATCGTTCAGTTTGGTCTCCCAAAACGAGGTTCCAATCTCGTGCTTAGTACCAAAACATTACCTCATCCAATGGCATATATCAATTGTCAATTCTAGATACTCCCATCTCAAATATACCCCCTCCTGGACAAGATCAGAAAAGACAGTGAGCCTCTTAGGTCATCACATGGTTTAACAGATACATTGACATATGAAGACAAGCCTGACGTCTCCCCTCTCTGGGCCCCAAGTGACTAAGCCCTAGCTGAGAAAGGAAAATGCAACTGCTGACAGTATAGTTCAAAAAGAGACATTCTAACTGACAAGTATCCCACATAAACATAATATGAAGATAAATAAAACATCTTATTTATCTATGTTATCTAACTAATTCTGATTCAGCCACAACATTACACGGCTGGGCTGGCCCCCTTCAGAATGAACATGATAAGTATTTGTCATCTAGTACAGCGATAGATTTTAAGCTCTGCAACAGATCTGTCTGAAATGAGTTAGTGGTAATACAGAATCCATTCAGTTCCTTTACATACTGTCGGAGGGACGATAATAATGACGAGAGAATGACAGAGGACAGAGAGCGAAGCAAAGATACTATACAATTTTGGTGGTTTTTAAAGAACTTAATTCACAGTCATCTGCAGCATTCTCAAGGGGGCACCGTTGCAGTGCATTTGGAAAGTATTCAGACCCCTTGAATTTTTCCACATTTTGTTATGTTACAGCCTTATTCTAAAATTGATTAAATTGTTATTTTTCTTCAATCTACACACACTCCTCATAGTGACAAAGCAAAAACATTTATTTTTTTTGCAAATGTACTAAAAATAAAAAACTGAAATCACATACATAAGTATTCATATACATAAGTATATCGTATACATAAGTATTCAGACCCTTTACTCAGTTTACTGTGTTGAAGCACCTTTGTCAGCAATTACAGCCTCGAGTCTTCTTGGGTATGACACTACAAGCATGGAAAACCTGTATTTGGGGAGTTTATCCCATTCCTCTGCAGATCCTCTCAAGCTCTGTCAGGTTGGATTGGGAGCGTTGCTGCACAGCTATTTTCAGGTCTCTCCAGAAATGTTCGATCAGGTTCAAGTCCGGGCTCTGGCTGGGCCACTCAAGGACATTCAGAGACTTGTCCCGAAGCCACTCCTGCGTTGTCTTGGCTGTGTGCTTAGGGTCGTTGTCCTGTTGGAAGCTGAACCTTCTCTCCAGTCTGAGGTCCCGAACGCTCTGGAGCAGGTTTTCATCAAGGATCTTTCTGTAATTTGCTCTGTTCATCTTTGCCTTGATCCTGACTAGTCTTCCAGTCCCTGCCGCTGAAAAACATCCCCACAGCATGATGCTGCCACCACCATGCTTTACCGTAGGGATGGAGCCAGGTTTGATCCAGACGTGATGCTTGGCATTCAGGCCAAAGAGTTCAATCATCAGACCAGAGAATTTTGTTTCTCTTGGTCTGAGAGTACTTTAGCTGCCTTTTGGCAAACTCCAAGCGGGTTGTCATGTGCCTTTTACTGAGGAGTGGCTTCCGTCTGGCCACTCTACCATAAAGGCCTGATTGGTGGAGTGCTGCAGAGACGGTTGTCCTTGTGGAAGGTTCTCCCATCTCCACAGCGGAACTCTGGAGCTCTGTCAGAGTGAGCATCAGGTTCTTGGTCACATCCCTGACCAAGGCCCTTCTCCCCCGATTGCTCAGTTTGGCTGGGCGGCCAGCTCTAGGAAGAGTCTTGGTGGTTCCAGACTTCTTCCATTTAAGAATGATTGAGGCCACTGTGTCCTTGGGGACCTTGCTGTCTCGGAGCTCTACGGACAATTCATTCGACTTCATGGCTTGGTATTTGCTCTGACATGCACAGTCAACTGTGGGACCTTATATAGATAGGTGTGTACATTTCCAAATTATGTCCAATCAATTGAATTTACCACAGGTGGACTCCAATCAAGTTGTAGAAACATATCAAGGATGATCAATGGAAACAGGATGCAGGTCAATTTCGACTCTCATAGCAAAGGGTTTGAATACTTACAGTATGTAATATAAGGTATTTCTGTTTTTGTTTTTTTAGACATTTGCAAACATTTCTAAAAACCTGTTTTCACTTTGTCATTATGGGGTATTGTGTGTAGAATGAAGCTTTTTATTTATTTAATCCATTTTAGAATAAGGCTGTAACGTAAAAAAGTGTGGAAAAAGTCAAGAGGGTCTGAATACTTTCCGAATGCACTGTATATTAACATCTTTTCTTACCTTCTCGCATCACAGCTGTGGCGAGGCAGGAGGAGAAAGAGACAAGGAAAACTGAGCAGCTACAGAGAGAATGGAGCTGTACAGAAGAGTAACTTCATTATTATATCTATAGGCAGATAGAGAGCGAGAGAGGTGTGAATAATCGAGAGACAAACAGAATGACAGTTAGCAAAGTTACTTTTCAGAGCACCTAAATAAGTTCAGGAGTAAAAATGTGCTTAACAAGTCACATTTGTATTTGTATTTGTATTTATTATGGATCCCCATTAGCTGGGGTCCCATTAGCTGGGGTCCAGCAAAATTAAGGCAGTTTATACAATTTTAAAACATTACAATACATTCACAGATTTCACAACACACTGTGTGCCCTCAGGCCCCTACTCCACCACTACCACATATCTACATTACTAAATCCATGTGTATGTATAGTGTGTATGTTATCGTATGTGTGTGTGTGTGTGTGTGTGTGTGTGTGTGTGTGTGTGTGTGTGTGTGTGTGTGTGTGTGTGTGTGTGTGTGTGTGTGTGTGTGTGTGTGTGTGTGTGTGTGTGTGTGTGTGTGTGTGTATGCATTGTCTGTGCCAATGTTTGTGTTGCTTCGCTGTTCCATAAGGTGTTTTTTAAATCTAATTTTACTGCTTGCGTCAGTTACTTGATGTGGAATAGAGTTCCATGTAGTCATGGCTCTATGTAGTACTGTGTGCCTCCCATAGTCTGTTCTGGACTTTGGGACTGTGAAGAGACCTCTTGTGGCATGTCTTGTGGGGTATGCATGGGTGTCTGAGCTGTGTGCCAGTAGTTTAGACAGAAAGCTCGGGGCATTCAACATGTCAATACCTCTCATAAATAAAAGTAGTGATGAAGTCAATCTCTCCTCCACTTTCAGCCAGGAGGGATTGACATGGATATTATTAATATTAGCTCTCTGTGTACATCCAAGGGCCAGCCGTGCTCCCCTGTTCTGAGCCAATTGCATTTTTCCTAAGTCCTTTTTTGTGGCACCTGACCACACGACTGAACAGTAGTCAAGGTGCGACAAAACTAGGGCTTGTAGGACCTGCCTTGTTGATAGTGTTGTTAAGAAGGCAGAGCATCACTTTATTATAGACAGACTTCTCCCCATCTTAGCTACTACTGCATCAATATGTTTTGACCATGACAGTTTACAATCTAGTGTTACTCCAAGCAGTTTAGTCATCTCAACTTGCTCAATTTCCACATTATTTATTACAAGATTTAGTTGAGGTTTAGGGTTTAGTGAGTGTTTTGTTCCAAATACAATGCTTTTAGTTTTAGAAATATTTAGGGCTATCTTATTCCTTGCCGCCCACTCTGAAACTAACTGCAGCTCTTTGTTGAGTATTGCAGTCATTTCAGTCGCTGTAGTAGCTGACGTGTATAGTGTTGAGTCATCCGCATACATAGAAACTCTGGCTTTACTCAAAGTCAGAGGCATGTCGTTAGTAAAAATTGAAAAAAGCAAGGGGCCTAAATAGCTACCCTGGGGAATTCCTGATTCTAACTGGATTACATTTGATAGGCTTCCATTAAAGAACACCCTCTGTGTTCTGTTAGACAAGTAACTCTTTATCCACATTATAGCAGGGGGTGTAAAGCCATAACACATACGTTTTTCCAGCAGTAGACTATGATCAATAATGTCAAAAGCTGCACTGAAGTCTATCAAGACAGCCCCCACAATCATTTTATCAGCAATTTCTCTCAGCCAATCATCAGTCATTTGTGTAATTGCTGTGCTTGTTGAGTGTCTTTTCCTTCCCTATAAGCATGCTGAAATTCTGTTGTCAATTTGTTTACTGTAAAATAGCATTGTATCTGGTCAAACACCATTTTTTCCAGAAGTTTACTAAGGGTTGATAACGGGCTGATTGGTCGGCTATTTGAGCCAGTAAAGGGGGCTTTACTATTCTTGGGTAGCGGAATGACTTCAGCTTCCCTCCAGACCTGAGGGCACACGCTCTCTAGTAGGCTTAAATTGTGGCAAATAGGAGTGGGAATATCATCTGCTATTATCCTCAGTAATTTTCCATCTTTCCAACTTTCCATCTAGACAACCATCATTTTTTCACCTCTTCCACACTGACTTTACGGAATTCAAAAGTACAATTCTTGTCTTTCATAATTTGGTCCGATATACTTGGATGTGTAGTGTCAGCGTTTGTTGCTGGCATGTCATCCCTAAGTTTGCTTATCTTGCCAATGAAAAAGTAATTAAAGTAGTTTGCAATATCAGTGGGCTTTGTGATGAATGAGCCATCTGATTCAATAAATGAAGGAGCCGAGTTGGCTTTTTTCCCAAAATTTCATTTAAGTTGCCCCAAAGCTGTTTACTATCATTCTTTATATAATTTATTCTTGTTTCATAGTGTAGTTTATTTTTATTTTTTATTTAGTTTAGTCACATGATTTCTTAATTTGCAGTTCGTTTGCCAATCAGTTGGGCTGCCAGACTTAATTGCCATACCTTTTGCCTCAACCCTCTCAACCATACAATTGTTCAACTCCTCATCAATCCAAGGGGATTAACAGTTTTTACAGTAATTTTCTTAATGGGTGCGTGCTTATTAGTAACTGGAATAAGTAGTTTTATAAATGTGTCAAGTGCAGCGTCTGGTTGCTCCTCATTACACACCACAGATCAGCAAATATTATTTACATCATCAACATTTGAATCATATAACAAGTTGCTTGGACTCACTCTGTGTGCAATGATAGTGTTTAACATGAATTTGAATGACTACCTCATCTCTGTACCCCACACATACAATTATCTGCAAGGTCCCTCAGTTGAGCAGTGAACTACAATCTCAGCTTCAACCACAAAGATCAGGGAGGTTTTCCAATGCCTTGCAAAGGATACCTAAAAGAAATGTAATCTAATTTTATTTGTCACATACACATGTTTAGCAGATGTCATTGCGGATGTAGTGAAATGCTTTTTTGTCTACCTCCGACAGTGCAGTAATACCTAGTAATATTTAACAATTTCACAACAATACACACAATACACACAAATCTAAATTAATGGAATGGAATTAAGAATATATAAAAATTTGGATGAGCAATGTCAGAGCGGCATAGACTAAGAAACAGTAGAATAGGATAGAATACAGTATATACATATGAGATGAGTTATGTAAAATATGTAAACATTATTAAGGTGACTAGTGTTCCATGATTAAAGTGGCCAGTGATTTCAAGTCTATGTATAAAGGGCAGCAGCCTAGTCTAATTTAACAGTCTGATGGCCTTGCGATAGAAGCTGTTTTTCAGTCTATCGGTCCCAGCTTTGATGCACCTGTACTGACCTCGCCTTCTAGATGATAGCGGGGTGAACAGGCAGTGGCTCAGGTGGTTGTTGTCCTTGATGATCTTTTTGGCCTTCCTGTGACATCGAGTGCTGTAGGTGTCCTGGAGGGCAGGTAGTTTGCCCCCCTTGATGCGTTGGGCATCAAGTAATACTGCAAAAAATGTGGCAAAGCATTTAACTTTTTGTCCTGAATACAAACTGTTATGTTTGGGCAAAAATCCAATATGGCACATTACTGAGTACTACTCTCCATATTTTCAAGCATAGTGGTGGCTGCGTCATGTTATGGGTATGCTTGTAATTGTTTTTTGCAAGTCAGTTAAGAACAAATTATTTTTTTCAATGATAGCCTACCCCCCAGGTAATTCTATTTTTTCTGAATACAATTTCTAAAAACCTGTTTTCGCTTTGTCATTATCGGGTATTGTGTGTAGATTGAGGGGATTTTTACTTATTTAATCCATTTTAGAATAAGGCTGCAATGTAACAAAATGTGGAAAAAGTCAAGGGGTCTGAATACTTTCCGAATGCACTGTATATTAACAGCTTTTCTTACCTTCTCGCATCACAGCTGTGGCGAGGCAGGAGGAGAAAGAGACAAGGAAAACTGAGCAGCTACAGAGAGAATGGAGCTTTACAGAAGAGTAACTTCATTACTTTATCTAGAGGCAGACCGAGCGAGAGAGGTGTGAGAAATCAAGAGACAAACAGAATGACAGTTTGCAAAGTCATTGAGTTACTTTTCAGAGCATCTGATAAAATTAAGTTATCGAATATCGAAGTCATTAGCCCTCCTTACAACTCAGCCAAAGCATCAAACCACATAATGGAACTGTAACCTAGAATTCAGTGTCTGAGGCCTTCTCCCAGACAGACATAGCTGAAGACCAAGGACCAAGGGAAGAATTACTGCACAGGGCATCTCTGCACTTCATCACAATAAAGTTAATTTAATTTACAGTAGCTTCCTATAAATGCTTGCATTCTCAGTGAGTATTTAAGCTAGAATCCGCAGTTGAAAAAGCTGAGGGATGGGCCTGGAGAAATGTAACCACTCTCAAATAAATACAGAGCTATGGATTCAAGAACTGCCCATCTACGATATCAAGTATAGTTGTAACCATGTTTTGAGGATATATAGTGTTTGCTTACATGTACGTTGTTTACCAACATTTGGAGTAAAAAAAACATATATTTTGGGTCCTGACTGGGTACGACAGTTGAACTAAGCTCATGAGGCATTTATAAGTTATAGTCTTCAGGAATTAATGGGTGTATATATAATTAATGTATAAATCAAAGTGATGTAGGTAGCAAGTAAGGATTCTAGCTTTGAAAACTAAGCCCTGTACTTGACAATATATCAAAAATAATTTAATAAAATGTCTGAAAGGAATGCAAAGCACTAACCTGATTTGACAGCACAATGTAATAAAAAGTATGTAACCATCCAGCACAGCTCTACATGGGCATGCTGCTTGGGAGTTGATGGTCGAATATGAAAAGGGGTGACTGGAAAAGGGGGGAGGAACAGAAACAAGCTACTTATATTTTTTGTTCATGTGTTACAGATCTTTTCATCATAAAATCTAACCATGGGATAATTCAAAGTCACTTTCATCATTTGCTAAGTTAAATGCAGTGATTATAGGGGAAATCAAATTAGGTTCTGTTGATGCTATTAGAGTGCCTTCAAAAACTATTCACACCCCTTGACTTTTTCCACATTTTGTTGTGTTAGTCTGAATTTGAAATATATACATTTTTAATTATGTTTTTTTCACCCTGTTACTGTAACGAACGTCGTCGGGAGAAGGAGAAGAGGACCACGGTACAGCGTGGTAAGTATTCATAATACGTTATTTTAATAAATATGAACACTCTAACAAAACAACAACACGACAAACGAACAGTTCTGTAAGGTGACGAAAAACACTAAACAGAAAATAACAAAAGAATAACCAAAACAGTTCTGTCTGGTACAGATACGAAACAAAAAACAACTACCCACAAACCCAGGTGGGAACAAGGTACCTAAGTATGGCTCCCAATCAGAGACAACGATCGACAGCTGCCTCTGATTGAGAACCATACCAGGCCAAACACACAGAAATACAAAACAAGGACAACATAGAACACCAGACATAGAATGCCCACCCAAACTCACGCCCTGACCAACCAAAATAGAGACATAAAAAGGATCTCTACGGTCAGGGCGTGACAGTTACATATAAATACAACAACAAAAATACATAAATCTTCACGTTACATAATCCTATGCTTGTTTGCATGATAGAAATGTCAAATCACATAGCTAACTATATCTTGACATTAATACAATTAGCAATGTATTTCGATTTTACGACTGAGAAGGGGCTATAATAAGAATTTGGTGGGTGCTTATATTGGTCCTATTTCACACATATACAAGTGTGTGTTAATACACGTAACTAAAATCATGCATAAGTCTGTCACTGGGGTCATTACAACAATCAACTTAAACTTCTTGATTCATAGTCATGTCTCTCACGGTGGGCTGTGAAGGCGCACTGGCGACACAGTGCCTAGAGCCGGCGCAGGATATACTGGACCGTGGAGACGCACTGGAGGTCTGGAGCGTAGAGCTGGCAAACCGCGTCCTGGCTGGATGCTCACTTTAGCCCGGCAAGTGCGGGGCGCTGGATATCCTGGACCGAGGAGGCGTACTGGAGACCAGGAGCGCTGAGCCGGCACAACGCGTCCTGGCTGGATGCTCACTTTCGCATGGCAAGTGCGAGGAGCTGGCACAGAATGTACCGGGCTGTGGATGCGCACTGGAGACACATTGCGTATCTCCGCGAAACATGGTGCCTGACTGGTCCCACGCTCCTCACGGCGACTGTCTTGCTCCAGACACCAAACCATCCACTCTACCTCATCACTCCCCTCAACCATCTCACAATACTCCTCGCTCAGTCTATCCCAATACTCCTCCTCGCTCTCAAACTTGCCCCTCGGCTTCGCCGACCAACCCGTGTGCCCCCCAAATTTTTTTGGGGGGGGCTGCCTCTCAGGCTTCCTTCGTGGTTGTGAACTTCAGAGTCACCGTTGGTCCTCCTTCACTGCCTCCGCCTGCTTCCATGGCAGGGTCTTGTCCCCTGCCATAACCTCCTCCCATGTCCATGATGTCCTCCACTCACTTTTCTCCCGGGCCCAGGATCCCTGCTCCTCCTGGCCACGCTGCTTGGTCCTTTGGTGGTGGGATCTTCTGTTACGTCCGTTGTTCGAAGGAGACCAAGGTGCAGCGTGTAAGCGTACATCTTCTTTATTGATGAACACCAAAAAACAACAAAATATAAACAAACGTAACGTTCTGCAGGCTACACAGTAACAGTACAAAAACAAGATCCCACCAACTAGGGTGGAAAACAGGCTGCCTAAGGTAGAAACCTGGAATGCATTTCAATTAACTTCTTGACGCTAGGGGTCAGATTTTTTTATTTTTTAAATAACGTTCCCAAGGTAAACGGACTATTTCTCAGGTCCAGATCGTAGAATATGCATATAATTTACAGATTAGGATAGAAAACACTCCAAAGTTTCCAAAACTGTCAAAATATTGTCTTTGAGTATAACAAAACTGATTTTGCAGGCAAAAACCTGAGGAAATCTAACCCGGAAGTGATTTAAAAAAAAATGAAATCTGTGTTTCATTTCCCGTCTTTCTTCCATTTAAAGGGGTATCAACCAGATTCCTTTTCCAATGGCTTCCTCAGGCTGTGACCAGGCTTTAGACATAGTTTCAGGATTTTATTTTGAAAAATGAGCGAGATTTTTCAAAACCAGTCAGGTGTCCTTTGATTAGTTCCTGCGCGCTCTCCATTTTCTTTCTCTCTTTTATTGAATAGGTTACGGTCCGGTTGAAATATTATCGATTATGTATGTTAAAAACAACCTGAGGATTGATTATAAAAAACATTTGACATGTTTCTACGAACATTACGGATACTTTTTGGAATTTTCGTCGAACGGAACGAGGCTGTAGTTTTCTGAACATAACGCGCAACCCAAATGCTGTTGTAATATTTATTTAAAGTAATATTTATCGATCAAAAATAACATTTATTGTGTAACTGGGAGTCTCGTGAGTGCAAACATCCGAAGATTATCAAAGGTAAGTATTTTTGAATCTGATACGTTTGGGAATTTTCTTCGGCCTTTCAGGACCGGAACGAGGCTGTGGTTTTCTGAACATAACGCGCAACCCAAATGGCGTTTTTTTGTTATAAAAGTAATATTTATCGAACAAAAAGAACATTTATTGTGTAACTGGGAGTCCCGTGAGTGCAAACTTCCGAAGATTATCAAAGGTAAGTGATTAATTTTATTGCTTTTCTGACTTTCGTGACCATGCTAATTTGGGGCTAGCTGTTCTAGCATTGATTGATACACTCACAAAAGCTTGGATTGCTTTCGCTGTAAAGCATATTTTCAAAATCTGTCACGATAGGTGGATTAACAACAAGCTAAGCTGTGTTTTGGTATATTTCACTTGTGATTGCATGATTATAAATATTTTTAGTAATATTTTGCGCCCTGCAATTCAGCGGTTGTTTAGGAAAATGATCCCGCTAAAGGGATCCGTAGCGCAGAGAGGTTAATAGGTGTGCCTTGTTAAAAGTTAATTTGTGGGATTTCTTTCCTTCTTAATGTGTTTGTGACAAGGTAGGGGTGGTATATAGAAGATAGCCCTATTTGGTAAAAGACCAAGTCCATAAGTCTATATGATTCCCAATCAGAGGCAGCTGTTTATCGTTGTCTCTGATTGGGGACCATATTTAGGTAGCCATTTTCCCTTGGGTATTTGTAGGTTCTTGTCTATGTGTAGTTGCCTGTTCAGCACTCATGTGTATAGCGTCACGGTTTGTTTTGTTATTTTGTTAGTTTTGTTCAGTGTTCATTCTTAGAATAAAGAAGAATGTACGCATACCACGCTGCGCCTTGGTCTCCTCCTTTTGACGGCCGTGACACTTGTCTATAAAAAGCAACTGTATGAAAAATGCAACATTATACGTCACAGTACAGATCACACTGTTTATGTGTATGATTGTCATCTGGTCCCACTTTACAGTATATCATGCATCGCTAAATCTATGGCTTTACATGGTACTTTTATGCCCAGGTACAGTGAAAGCCCTATGTAACAATGTGTACCTGCATTGTACCTAGCTATTTAAATAGTTTTAGTGAAACTTGGTGTTAAGTGGGAGGACCCGCAATGTGTTATGACAATGTTATGACAATGCTGCATATTTCCATTAAATCATTTTCAATTTAAACCACTTTCACAATGTCCAGTGTCTGTTGTTCTGCGTCCTCCAGTGGTATGCTCTGTAGCTCGTACAGTAGCTAAAGTGAAGTTGTCTGTTGCATTATGTGCTACTGCTTCTTAAGTGATCTCGGAGGACACCATGATGTGTTTCCAGACTCACGTATTTGGGGGAGAGTGTGTAGGGATGGGCGGCCCTGATGCAGTGAGGGGTTCCTGGAGGGGGGAGCTCCTTGAGCAGCTCTGTGGAGCATGAGGAAAGGAAAGGCACTTTGGGGCCCTCACTCTTAACAGCTCGGTCTCTGAATAATGCAGAGAGCTGGGAGGAAGAGAGGAGGAGAAGGGAAGTAAAAGGAAAGTAGAGGATAGAAATGCCTCTGTCAGCTTTATTATGAATTACACACTGAAATGACATTCAACTACACTGGGGGAGGAATCAGGGAGGGAACAAGGTGGATGGAGAAAGAGAGAGACAGAGGGACAAATATCTGACATTCATTTAATGTGTACAAAATATGAACATATAAAACAGTTACGTAATGCAATAACCACCATCATAAAAATGGAAGAAGTTTGGAACCACCAAGACTCTTCCTAGAACTGTCCGCCCGGCCAAACTGAGCCATTGGGGAAGAAGGGCCTTGGTCAGGGAGGTGACCATGAACCCGATGGTCACTCTGAGAGAGCTCTAGAGTTCCTCTGTGGAGATGGGAGAACCTTCCACAAGGACAACCATCTCTGCAGCACTCCACCAATCAGGCCTGTATGGTAGAGTGGCCAGTAAAAGGCACATGACAGCCCGCTTGGAGTTTGCCAAAAGGCAGCTAAAGAATTCTCAGACCAAGAGAAAAAAAATATCTGGTCTGATGAAATCAAGATTGAACTCTTTGGCCTGAATGCCAAGCATCACGTCTGGATCAAACCTGGCACCATCCCTACGGTGAAGCATGGTGGTGACAGCATGGGGGGATGTGGGGATGTTTTTCAGCGGCAGGGACTGGGAGACTAGTCAGGATCAAGGCAAAGATGAACGGAGCGAAGTACAGAGAGATCCTTGATGAAAACCTGCTCCAGAGTACTCAGGACCTCTGACTGAGGCTAAGGTTAACCTTCCAACAGGACAACGACCCTAAGCACACAGCCAAGACAACACAGGAGTGGCTTCGGGACAAGTCTCTGAATGTCCTTGAGTGGCCCAGCCAGAGCCCAAACTTGAACCCGATCTCTGGAGAGACCTGAAAATAGCTGTGCAGCAACGCTCCCCATCCAACCTGACAGAGCTTGAGAGGATCTGCAGAGAGGAAGGGGAGAAACTCCCCAAAAACACATGTGCCAAGCTTGTAGCGTCATACCCAAGAAAAGTTGAGGCTGTAATCGCTGCCAAAGGTGCTTCAACAAAGTACTGAGTAAAGGGTCTTAATATTCATGTAAATGTAATATTTTGTTTGACATGTTTTTATAAATTAGCAGAAGTTTCTAAAACCTGTTTTTGCTTTGTCATTATACGTTATTGTGTGTAGATTGATGAGGGAAAAAAACAATGTAACACATTTTAGAATAAGGCTGTACCGTAACATAATGTGGAAAAAGTCAAGGGGTCTGAATAATTTCCGAATGCACTGTATAGCTTATGAAAGCCGCAGGAAACCTCTCAGACCATCTGGATAAAAGGGTTTAAATCTATTTCAAATGCCACACAGAGCGAATCCCAGCTACATAAAGGTAATAATGGATGAAAGTATTTCACTAAATGAAAAAGGAAAAAATATAGTCAGGAGAATGTCTGTCTCACTGTAAACAGGAGCAGTCCTCTTAACAGCCTCTCTTTCACTTTCACACACCTGGACCTTAGTCTACAGTAGATAAGCAAACATGAAAATTCACATTCAGAGGGGGTGTTTCTCGTGGCCAGTGATTTTAAAGCATGGAAACTTTAATCCGTTTTACCTCATTTTTACCAGTATGTCACCTGTGCAACTAGAGGTGACACGACTTTAGATCACCTTTACTCCAGAAGCGCTAATATTAATACTATGCATGCCAGTCTCTCTTCACTAAGAGTTGAGGAAAGACTGACTGCGTCACTTCTTGTTTTTATAAGAAACATGAATGTGTTGGAAATTCCAAATTGTTTGCATTGTCAACTTACACACAGCACCTAAACACACACTTACCCCACCAGACATGCCACCAAGGGTAATTTCACAGTACCCAGGTCCAGAAGAAATTCAAGAAAACGTACAGTATTATACAGAGCCATGAATGCATGGAACTCCCTTCCATCTTATATAGCGCAAGTGAACAGAAAACCTGGTTCAAAAAAACAAATAAAGCAACACCTCACAGCACAACGCCTCTCTCCCATGTGACCTACTTGTAGTGTGTGTGTACTGACGTATGTGTAACTGATAGACGCACACACACACTACATGTTCATGTTTTTAAATGTATGTAAAGTCTTTTGTCTGGAATGTCTTTTCGTTATGTGTCGTACCCCGGTAAGACTAGCTGTCGCCATTGGTGTTGGCTAATGGGAATCCTAATAAATAAAATCTAAATACAGGGCGTTCCCTCGCTATCGAGGTAGCCTAGTGGTTAGAGCGTTGGACTAGTAACCGAAAGGTTGCAAGATCAAATCCCAGAGCCGACAAGGTAGAAATCTGTCGTTCTGCCCCTGAGTTTTGGGATATTAAACTTACTGTATCTTTGACAGGTTGCTTAAATTAGCTAGCAGTGCTGTATGTTTCTCTAATGGACCAGCGCTGCTGAGGTTTTATGCTTCCAGGGCAGAGAGGGCATTTGTGGCCTGCCTGCATGAAGCCTCTGAACCTGGTTAGCTGTTGGAGACATCCTGTTGGTCCACCTGGAAGACATTGTGAAGCTCATATTCAAATTAAAGAGGATATGAGACACCTTGTTATTATAGGAGAAAGCTCTATAGGAGAAAGCCCTGCCTCCAGCTGTTTGCATAGAAATTTTAGGGACAATAAGGAGGCCTGCGTCTTGTGATCGTAGTGTACGTGTAGGTATGTACGGCAGGACCAAATGGGAGAGATAGGTACGAGCAAGCCCACGTAATGCTTTGTGGGTTGGCAGTAAAACCTTGAAATCAGCCCTAGCCTTAACAGGAAGCTAGTGTAGAGAGGCTAGCACTGGAGTAATATGATAAAAAATGTTGGTTCTAGTCAAGATTCTAGCAGCCGTGTTTAGCACCAACTGAAGTTTATTTAGTGCTACATCAGGATAGCAGAAAAGTAGATTATTGCAGTAGTCTAATCTAGAAGTGACAAAAGCATGGATTAACTTTTCTGCATAATTTTTGGACAGAAAGTTTCAGATTTTTGCAATGTTACGAAGATGGAAAAAAGCTGTCCTTGAAATTGTTTTAATATGTTCGTCAAAAGAGAGATCAGGGTCCAGAGTAACGCCGAGGTCCTTCACAGTTTTATTTGAGACGACTGTACAACCATCAAGATTAATTGTCAGATCCAACAGAAGATATCTTCAATTTACATTGACCCCCCCCCCCCCTTTTGTACACTGCTGCTACTCTCTGTTTTTTGTTACCTATGCATAGTCACTTTGCCCCCACCTACATGTACAGATTACCTCAACTAGCCTGTACCCCCGCACACTGACTCGGTACTGGTGCCCCCTGTATATAGCCTCGTTATTGTTATTGTTATTGTGTTACTTTTTATTAGCACTTTTTATTTTAGCCTACTTGGTAAATATTTTCTTCTTCTCGAACTGCACTGTTGGTTAAGGGCTTGTAAGTAAGTATTTCACGGTAAAGCCTACACTTGTTGTATTCGGCGCATTTGGCAAATAAAGTTTGATTTAATTTTGATTTGATTTGACGACCTCTTTGTTTCTTGGGACCTAGAACTAGCATCTCTGTTTTGTCCGAGTTTAAAAGTAAAGAATTTGCCGCTATCTACTTCTTTATGTCTGAAACACAGGCTTCCAGGGAGGGCAATTTTGGGGCTTCACCAGGTTTCATTGAAATGTACAGCTGTGTATCATCTGCATAGCAGTGAGAGTTGACATTATGTTTCCGAATTACATCACCAAGATGTAAAATATATAGTAAAAACAATAGTGGTCCTAAAACGGAACCTTGAGGAACACCGAAATTTACAGTTGATTTGTCAGAGGACAAACCATCCACCGAGACAAACTGATATCTTTCCGACAGATAAGCTCTAAACCAGGCCAGAACTTGTCCATGTAGACCAATTTGGGTTTCCAATCTCTCCAAAAGAATGTGGTGATTGATGGTGTCAAAAGCAGCACTAAGGTCTAGGAGCACGAGGACAGATGCAGAACCTTGGTCTGACACCATTAAAAGGTAATTTACCACCTTCATGAGTGCAGTCTCAGTGCGATGATGGGGTCTAGAACAAGATTGAAGCGTTTCGTATACATTGTTTATCTTCAGGAAGGCAGTGAGTTGCTGTGCAACAGCTTTTTCATTTTGTTTTTAGAGGAATGGGAGATTCGATATAGGCCGATAGTTTTTTATATTTTCTGGGTCAAGGTTCGGCTTTTTCAAGAGAGGCTTTATTACTTCCACTTTTAGTGAGTTTGGTACACATCCGGTGGATAGGAAGCCATTTATTATGTTCAACATAGGAGGGCCAAGCACAGGAAGCAGCTCTTTCAGTAGTTTAGTTGGAATAGGGTCCAGTATGCAGCTTGAAGGTTTAGAGGCCATTACTATTTTTATGAATGTGTCAAGAGATTTTGGATTAAAAAACTTGAGTGTCTCCCTTGATTATAGCATGGGCATAATGCTATGTAAATGGTGATGCACTTCACTGGGTAGTGCTGCTGGGGGACACCATGTTAGCAGCTTACATGAGGCTTTTAACTTGATTAATTACTAGATCATGACCCCGAGGCTGCACTGGCGACCACAGACGAGTGTTTTAAGTCCTTCATCTTATTTTAATCTTTCCTGGCGGCTGACAAGTCCAGGATTGCATAACCCATGGTAAGTGAGACTGCCTGACATAGATTTAGGGAACATCACAGAAAGATGCATATCATTGGATCCAATTAGGTGGAACAGATATGTCTGATATAACAGTGTAATATAACAGAAACATGACAGATGTAAATCCAAACTGTACAGAGCAAACAGGATTTGGCTTTGCAAGTCAGCTTATCATACATCCTCTAATGCCCCCACTAGACTTGACCATGGTGTGACCTTCAACCTTCCCCTGGTGTAAAGAAGTACTTACTGTGTGTGTTTAGGGAGTAATGAGACAAGAGAAATCCAAACAAATCCTCCACCTGGGAAAAAGTAAGACATTGAAAAGCATGTTAATGCATTGGCCTCATTCATTATGGTTAGATTTATACTGGACCTTCTCTGCTGGATTCTACTGTTCTGTCAACAAACTGTAGGTACAACATCTATTATAGCCCTTCAGTCTAGCATGTCCATGGTATACATGACTAGGCCAAGAGAATAAACATCAAGGCAATGCATTTTTTACTCTGCATAGGTATTTCCAGACCCGGCGCCGGGATAAAGTGACGAAGGGGATAGTTGAATTTTTTTTTTCTTACATTGGAATTATATTGAATTCAGTTTATCATGCTATAGCACAATAAACATAAAGTTCAAATGCAGAGACTCATTGAGTACTTTTTGAAGCTTTGCTGTACACAAATGCTGGGTTGTTTGGGTGACCAATCTACTGGGTTGCAGGCATTGGGTCATTTAGTTGGGTTGTTTTCTTTAAAAAGAGAAATGTTGGGTTGTTAATACTGGGTTATTGATGTTGGGTTATTGAGATATGACCCAGTGGGTGGGTTAATTCTCCCACCAAATCCAGAAGATCAAATTGATCCGGCAAGCTCGTGAATGAGGACTGTTGCAGCTGTAGCAAGTCTACCAGACAGTGGAGCCAGCGCTGAGAGGAATTACTTTCCAACGGACAAATGGGTATTACTTTTCAACGGACAAATGGGCAAGGTACTGTGGCTGAACAAAAATGGTGAGTAAAAAGCTAGCCAACATTACTAATTATCCATTCAGGTTAAATAGACCTAGCTATCATAATTACATATTATCTCAGTCATTGACAATTTTAGATCATGTTAGCTAGCAAGCTAACTAGTAAACCACTCCAGCAGTTAGTTAGCTAGCTAATTAACTACTTACCTAACGTTTGCTAACTTAGCTGGCTAGCTAAGTATTTTTTCCGTCAGTAATTTTACCAGGCAGGTGACCCGTGATACAAGTCAATATTCGACATTCATCCATATCTGAGGACGTCAGGAGATGGCGTGGAAACCGGCCACTAGGGGCAACAGTGAGAGCTATTACCTTCAAGTAAGTTTCGGTAAGTTTCCACAATGCTAGGGCATTGTGGACAGGGATGGTGGATGGGCGTAAACATCTGCCTCTGGTTCCGTGTTCAAATCCAGCGATAGAAAGTCATTTTTAATATTTTTGTTTTCAGCCTATCCCAAACCTTAACCCTTACCTTAACTATTCAGAGTTAATGCCTAACCTTAAGAATTCTGAGTAAATGCCTAAACTTAACCTTAAACACTTTAAAATATTCCTTTGGAACAACTTAGAGATTTGACTTTTTGAGAAACATGGATGAACGTCTAATTCTGACTTGAGACCAGTGGCGAATTTAGCATGTCAATCTTGTTGGGTTTTGGGGGGATGCATGCCAGCAAAGCCACTACACAACACAACACAACACTAAACAATACATTAACTGCACTATAACGGTGACAAATGGAGCCCACAAACTGTTAGGGCCTACATAAAGCTGTCCCAACAGCAATCCCAAAACATTAACACTGCTACACCTGGCTATCAGCCGAGCCTTGTCTGGCAGCGAAACAGTTCATTCAGCCTCATTTACTGCCTTTAAAAAAAACATAGCTGATATGGCTAACTTGCTAAAATAAATGTGGTTTCTGCTGACAATTGAGATGTATAAACTATGGCATAAGGGGACTCAGAACTGGAAAATCTGACTTCAGTTGAGTTCAAGACAACTGGGAACTCAGGAAAAAACAAGCTCCGACTGGGAAAATAGGTTTTGAAAGGTCATCCAACTCGGAATTGTAAGTCGGGAATTTGGGCCTTTTTCTAGAGCTACGACCTGAAGATCACTGACGTCATCATGATTCAACCTTTTTTGGAGTTCCCAGTTGTCTTGAAAGCACCATAAATCCAGAGAATGCCAGACTTTGATGAGAAAAGTTTGATGACGTAATTTGCCCACTCAGGCCCGCTGCGCCACCTTCCTGTTCAAGTGAGCACAGCACAACAAGGTGAGTCCAAAAATGTATTGTATGCTGCTGCATAAATGATGTAATATGCCAGTGAGATATGTATACTGTAGCTAAGAAAGTAATACTAAGTGTATGTTGTGTAGTAAGCTGTTAGTAGCCCATGTGTCGCCCTCACCCTAATAATGTGGTCCCTTTTCCCCTCAGAACTTAGCCAACTGTTCTGACTTGGTGGTGCACATGTAGCCTATAGCCTGTTTTAGAGAAACGTCATCATCGAATATTGTAAGAGCTTTCATTGTCTGCTTATATGCCCCCTTTATTTATCTTACAGTTCTGACTTGGTGTGTAGGGAGAATACTGTAAGAACGGTCCATGTTCTGAATTTTGTCGCTGTACATTTCAAAAGTGCTGAACAAATAGTTATATTGTCTACATCCGTCCTAGCTCGCTCAATAATGTCTTAATCGAAATTACGGATTGCCTCTTATCCACTTGTTGTCCCCTTATGCCATAGTTTGTACATCTCAATTGTCAGTAGAAACCACATTTGTTTTAGCAAGTCAGCCATATCAGCTATGTTTTTTTAAAAGGCAGTAAATGAGGCTAAATGAACTGTTTCGCTGCCAGACAAGGCTCCGCTGATAGCCAGGTGTAACAATGGTAAGGTGTTGACTCTTCTGATGGGAATGCCTTATCTACATGTACATACTACCTCAATCAGCCCAACTAACCGGTGCCTGTATGTAGCTTCGCTAGTTATAGCCTCGCTACTGTATATAGCCTCGCTACTGTTATTTTTCACTGTCTTTTTACTGTTGTTTTTATTTCTTTATTGTATATTGTTATATCTATATTGTTCACCTAATACCTTTTTTGCACTGTTGGTTAGAGCCTGTAAGTAAGCATTTCACTGTAAAGTCTACCTACACCTGTTGTATTCGGCGCACGTGACAAATAAACTTTGATTTGATTTATGTAGGCCCTAACAGTTTGTGTGCACCGTTTGTCACTATTATAGTCAAATTCATGTATTGTTTAGTGTTGTGTAGTGGCTTTGCTGCCATGCATCTCACATTTTTGGGGGGAGTTTACACCACCAAGATTTACATTCTAAAATCACCACTGCACAGGAGGTTGGTGACACCTTATTTGGGGAGGATGGACTCATGGCAGTGGCTGGAGCAGAATAGGTGGAATGGTATCAAATAACATGGTTGCCATGTGTTTAATGCCATTCCATTTGCTCCCTTTCAGCCTTTATTATGAGCCATTCTCCCCTCAGCAGCCTCCACAAAGTTCTGACTTCAAAATGTCAGCATTTAAAATAAAAAAGCCTCTCATCAGGCAAAACCTGTCTTAACCAATAAAGCACAGGTGGGGTCTACCAGGCTCAGCCTCCCCTTGTGTTACCCAAAATTTCACTAAATACAACATCCTCAAATGGGCACTTAAATACATTTGGCCACACGTATTCTTGATGCACAGGGCAGGTATATCTATGCCTGCTAAAGTGCAGCCTTCACACACCATTAAACATGACGGAGAAACCGGACACATGCTCTCCAAACAAAGACAACTAAGAAATTGACACTAAACTGGTAAAAACAATTAAATAAACCAAAAGTTATTTATCAGAAGTGTTGTGTAGCTTGTGAGCTCTCCAAACAACATTTCCACTTGGAGAATGGTATGAATGTATAGGCTATTATATTTAATGAATTATCAAAATGTCAATAACCAATAGTGGAGAGAGATGTGCCGATAGCGCATCTTCGCCACACACCCCTCGCCTTATTCTGGTCTCTAAATGTTTAATTATGCTTGCAACACATTCCTCACACATTGTCAGGACGTAGCAGTGGTCATTTTCCCTTCAACTGAAATCATTATAGTTCAGAACTTCTAACCACCCTCATTAAACACACACACTACCCAAACTAATGGACATGTGACAGCAAGGCAGAATGGCATATTCCAAACGAGCACTGGGTGCATCATAAATACTGACCAACATGGTATGTCCATTTGGTGAATGTAGATTGGCGGAGCAAATAAAGGAACATCATAGCACTTGCCCCAAAGCTGATGAACACTTTGCCCAGGCCCTAAACACTGTCCACTATCATTTTGGCGATGCTGGGGCACTAACTTCCCAGCATGGGCCTTTGTTGAAGCAGGTAAGGGAGCATTATCTTCCAAACAATGCACAGTGGACACTGGTGTATCCGAGTACAGGTATTACAGCCATATCTCTCCCAGGCACATGCGGGGTAAAATGCATGTAAATGCAAATGCAAGTGATTTCCTGCTTCACATTTAGACCAAATTACAAATTGTTGCAGCTTTGTAGTCTCTCTCAGCCTAAATGTCTTATTTTGGAGAAAGAAAGTATAAGGATAAGAAGGGCTATCTCAACTATTCTCAGATTTTCAGAAGTATTAAGATAAATGTTGTTTTGGGATATTAAACTTACTGTATCTTTGACAGGTTGCTTAATTAGCTAGCAGTGCTGTATGTTTCTCTAATGGACCAGCGCTGCTGAGGTTTTATGCTTCCAGGGCAGAGAGGGCATTTGTGGCCTGCCTGCATGAAGCCTCTGAACCTGGTTAGCTGTTGGAGACATCCTGTTGGTCCACCTGGAAGACATTGTGAAGCTCATATTCAAATTAAAGAGGATATGAGACACCTTGTTATTACAGTGGTGACCTGTTCTATGTGCAGTGACTATAAACTGGCCATCCGTTGTACATGATTTTGGTGTCCATAAATATAAACACCAGATGGCGCCAGAAGTCCATTATTTTAACGTTGTAGGCCAGAACAAAGTTAAATATGGTGAGTGGTGAGAAAAGTACCCAATTGTCATACTTGAGTATAAGTAAAGATACCTTAATAGAAAATGACTCAAGTGAAAGTGAAAGTCACCCAGTAAAATACTACTTGAGTAAAAGTCTAAAAGTATTGGGTTTGAAATATACTTAAGTATGAAAAGTAAATGTCATTTCAAAAACATGTTTAAGTATCAAAAGTAAAAGTATAAATCATCTCAAATTCCTTATATTAGGCAAACCAGACAGCACAATTGTATCGTTTTTAAATTTACGAATAGTCAGGGGCACACCTGTTCTGCTAAGCATTCAAAACGTAACGAGTACTTTTGGGTGTCAGGGAAAATGTAAGGAGTTGAAAGTACATTATTTTCTTTAGGAATGTAGTGAATTAAAAGTAAAAGTTGTCAAAAATATAAATAGTAAGGTACAGATACCAAAGCAAACTACTTAGTAGTACTTGAAAGTACTTTAACCACTGCCCTTATGTGAGATGGAAAAAGAGTGCTGGATGAGTGATTATTGAAGGGCTCATTGTGGGCAAGTGTTGTACAAAGGTTGCTGCACAAAGGTTGCTGCTAGTTTGAAAGGTAGCCTATATGTCAGCCTTAAATATAAGGCAAACATGTTCATGTTACTATTTTGCATTCATGTATATGTGTATGGACCAATATAATTTGATTTAATGTTTCGCACTTTGGTGTTTCTTTTTGTAATTGCCTTCAGTTTTGTTTAATCATGTCACATGTTTTCCCAATTATAGGCTTGATTTAATTTCTATTTCATAATTTGTTTTTATGTTTAAAAATGTTTTTGCCTAAGGGAGTAAGGGATAGGGGGCAGCATTTTCACTTTCGATGAATAGCGTGCCCAGAGTGAACTGCCTCCTACTCTGTCCCAGATGCTAATATATGCTTATTATTATTACTATTTGATATAAAACACTCTGAAGTTTCTAAAACTGTTTGAATGATGTCTGTGAGTATAACAGAACTCATATGGCAGTCAAAAACCTGAGAAAAAATCCAAACAGGAAGTGAGAATTCTGAGGCTGGTCGATTTTCAACTCATCGCCTATTGAAATCCCAGTGGGATATGGAACTGTTTGCACTTCCTACGCCTTCCACTAGATGTCAACAGTCTGTAGAACGTTGAATGAAGCTTCTACTGTGATGTTGAGCCGGATGGGAGCTGTTTCAGTCAGTCGTCTGGCAGAGAGCCAAGTCCTGGTCACGCACATTCCACATGGTAGCGACTTGCGTTCCATTACTTCTACAGACACAAAGGAATTCTCCTGTTGGAACTTTATTGAATATTTATGATAACAGCATCCTAAAGATTGATTCTATACTTAGTTTGACAAGTTTATTTGACCTGTAATATAACTTTTTGAAGTTTTCGTCCGACGTTATGGGGGACCTGCACGAGCGTTTGGATATGTCTACTAAACGCGCTAACAAAAGTAGCTACTTGGACATAAATAATGGACATTATCGAACAAAACAACAATTTATTGTAGAACTAGGATTCCTGGAAGTGCATTCTGATGAAGATCATCAAAGGTAAGGGAATATTTATAATGTAATTTCGTATTTCTGTTGACTCCAACATGGCGGAGAAATGTTGTTTATATCTGAGCGCCGTCTCAGATTATTGCATGGTTTGCTTTTTCCTTAAAGTTTTTTTGAAATATGACACAGCGGTTGCATTAAGAACAAGTGTATCTTTAATTCTATGTAAAACATGTATCTTTCATCAAAGTTTATGATGAGTATTTCTGTAATTTGATGTGGCTCTGCAATTTCTCCGGATATTTTGGAGGCATTTCTGAACATGGCGCCAATGTAAACTAAGATTTTTGGATATAAATATGCACATTATCGAATAAAACATACATGTATTGTGTAACATGATGTCCTATGAGTGTCATCTGATGAAGATCATCAAAGGTTAGTGATTAATTTTATCTCTATTTCTGCTTTTTGTGACTCCTATCTGTCACGTTCCTGACCTGTTTTCTGTTATTTTTGTATGTGTTTAGTTGGTCAGGGCGTGAGTTGGGGTGGGCATTCTATGTTTTGTGTTTCTATGTTTAGGTCATTTGTAATTAGCCTTATATGGTTCTCAATCAGGGACAGGTGTTTGACGTTTCCTCTGATTGAGAACCATATAAAGGTAGGCTGTTCACACTGTTTGTTGGTGGGTGATTGTCTTCCGTGTTTGTGTCTGTGCACCACACGGGACTGTTTCGTTTGTTCGTTCGTGTAGTCTGTACCTGTTCATGCGTTCTTCGTGTATATGTAAGTTCTCTAGTTCAGGTCTGTCTACGTTCGTTTATTTGTTTTGTAGTTTGTTGAAGTATTTTCGTGTTTCGTCTTTACTTTAATAAATATCATTATGTCATATCACAACGCTGCGCTTTGGTCCAATCCCTACTCCTCCTCATCGGACGAAGAGGAGGAGAACGACCGTTACACTATCTTTGGCTGGAAAAATGGCTGTGTTTTTTTGACTTGGTGGTGATCTAACATAATCATGTTGTGCTTTCGCTGTAAAGCATTTTTGAAATCGGACACGATGGGTAGATTAACAAGATGTTTATCTTTCATTTGCTGAATTGGACTTGTTAATGTGTGAAAGTTACATATATATATATTTTTTTTAAATTTCCCGCGCTGCCTTTTCAGCGGAATGTTGTCGAGGGGTTCCTCTAGCCGCTAGAGGAACCGTGATTCATTGAAGGTGAGCATTTGCCCACTGAAGTTGGTTACCATGCCGAACTACAGTTAGGTCAAGACCCTGGTGAGGATGACGAGTGTGCAGATGAGCTTTCCTGAGACAGTTTGTACAGAAATTATTTGGAACACGTGTCCTAGACAGGTTTTAACTACACTGAACAAAAATATAAATTAAACAACTTCAAAGATTTTACTGAGTTACTGTAACAAAGACGCTGAGAGTCGAGAAGCAGGTGAAATGTTTAATAAAACAACAAACGAGACACCATAACAGTAGCATAAACACAGGAACAATAGTGACTGAGGAAAGAACCAAAGGCAGTGACAGATATAGGGGAGGTAATCAGGAAGGTGATGGAGTCCAGGTGAGTATCATGATGACGTGCAGGTGTGTGTAATGATTGATGCCAGGTGTGCGTAATGATGAATCCCAGGACCGGTGGTTAGTATACCTGCAACGTCGAATGCTGGAGGGGAGGAGTAGGAGTAGACGTGACAGTTCCAGTTCATATAAGGAAATTGGTCTACTGAAACGAAATCATTAGGCGCTAATCTATGGATTTCACATTACAGAGAATACAGATATGCATCTCTTGGTCACAGATACCTTAAAAAAAAGGTAGGGATGTGGAACAGAAAATCAGTCGGTATCTGGTGTGACCACCATTTGCCTCATGCAGAGCTACACATCTCCTTCGCAAAAAGTTGATCAGGCTGTTGATTGTGGCCTGTGGAATGTTGTCCCACTCCTCTTCAATGGCTCTGTGAAGTTGCTGGATATTGGCGGGAACTGGAACACGCTGTCGTACACGTCATCTATTGAGCATGTTTGGGATGCTCTGGATTGACACGTCTGGTGAGTATGCAGGCCATCGAAGAACTGGGACATTGTCAACTTCCAGGAATTCTGTATAGATCCTTGCGACATGGGATTGTGCATTATCATGCTGAAACATGGCTATTGCGGCGGATGGATGGCCGGAACAATGGGCCTCAGGATCTCGTCATGGTATCTCTGTGCTTTGAAATTGTCATCGATAAAATGCAATTGTGTTCGTTGTCCGTAGCTTATGCCTGCCCATAGCATAACCCCATCGCCACCATGGGGCTCTGTTCACACCGTTGACATCAGCAAACCACTCGACCACACGATGCCATACCGTGATTCATTGAAGGTGAGCATTTGCCCACTGAAGTTGGTTACCATGCCGAACTACAGTTAGGTCAAGACCCTGGTGAGGATGACGAGTGTGCAGATGAGCTTTCCTGAGACAGTTTGTACAGAAATTATTTGGTTGTGCAAATCCACGGTTTCATCAGCTGTCCAGGTGGCTGGTCTCCAACGATCTCGCAGGTGAAGAAGCCAAATGTGGAGGTCCTGGGCTGGCGTGGTTACATGTGGTCTGCGGTTGTGATGCTGGTTGGATGTACTGCCAACTTCTCTAAAATGAAGTTGGAGGCAGCTAATGGTAGAAAAAGGAACATAAAATTCTCTGGCAATAGCTCCGGTGGACATTCCTGCAGTCAGCATGCCAATTGCACGCTCCCTCAAAACATGAGATGAGACATCTGTGGCATTGTGTTGTGTGACAAAACTTCACATTTTAGAGTGGACTATTGTCACCAGCACAAGGTGCACCTGTGTAATGATTATGTTGTTTCATCAGCTTCTTGATATGCCACATCTGTCAGGTGGATGAAATGATCACCAATAGAGATGTTAACAAATTTGTGCACAACATTTGAGAGAAATAAGCTTTCTGGGATCTTTTATTTCAGTTCTTGAAGCATGGGACCAACACTTTACATGTTGCGTTTATATTTTTGTTCAGTGTATTTTGTCATGTGACTAACCACAGATCAAGATACATAAAATTAGCATTCACCAGGGATGCAAACAAGAATTCTAATTGCATGGTCACAAATAGGAACTAATTTATTTCTGACCAGGATTTGACATTTATTTTATCAGATTTTTCAATGACACTCAAACAACTTCACAAACAATTTTCTCGAAAAATTGTGACACAAAACCAGTGGTTGTTGATACAAAAATCTTACAAACCACATACTGTACGATGTACTCTTTCTAAGGGTTACATGTTATATGATATTTATGTGTTTGTCCTTGAGCTATGAAGATGAGTCTGTGAGTGTAGGTCGGTGTATCATGGCTTTTATGAATTTATGAATGTGCGGTCTTTGAGACAACGACTCTCCTCTTGGAACTGGTCCTGAAAAGTTGTTCTTATAGGAGTGTTTATATCTGGACATACACACACGTACTCACCAGCGCTCCTGTGCTGTATCGTATTGTTTGGTATGACAGTGTGGTATTATTTTAGGCTTTGTGATGGCCTGTATTGTTCCCCAGTGGGGTCTTTTGTGTTGGAGGGCTATGGTGACGCTGCAGGGGCAGGTTTGTGCTGACGCTGGCCTGTAGGGATGACAGGGCCTGATATGGCCGTATGATTAGTCCAGAGAGTCAGCAGCAAAGCAGCTCAGAGATGGAGTAGGACCTGTGCACATACACACTCTCTCATACACATTCTTAATAACAGTTTGTTCATCCAACTGAAGTGCAGCCATGCAGGAATCTCCTGGCTCTATTGGTGTGGATGGAGGTTATGCCAGTAATGTGCCTGCCTTCCTCACCAAACTGTGGACCCTGGTCGAGGACCCGGACACCAACCATCTCATCTGCTGGAGTGCTGTGAGTACCTGAAGGACTGACACTTCTGGTTGGTTAAAGAGAGTTAGCGGTCTTTCATACAGTGGAATATATTTCATGTGTTTGATAGAAATTACAAGATAGAGAAGTCCTGTTTTAGTGAATATTCTACTTGTCTATTACTCAAGGATAGTTCTATGTTTGAACATAAAATCAATTGGTGACCATTTATACCCGGGTTAAAAAAACAAGATATCTGTTTAAACCTTTGGTTAACTCAACACGTGCCTGCCTTGCAATTCATCAGTGAAATTAGAAAATGCCTTTGTCTTGTTCCCTTCATAAAAGTATGGAAAATGTAATAAAAAAATGACTGGTATGTCAGCATTGTGTCTATAAAGGAGTGGTGAGACCACACACTAAGCACCCCTCGACATCTTTATTTTTGTACCTGATACTGTTATGCCGAAGACTCCACAATCTCGTTTACAGAGTCCTCAAAATGTAAGTGAGTAGCTATCTTTGAGAAACTTAAGAATGATTTCATCATGATCATTAGCTGATTTTGCGTGCTGGACTCATATTGAGACAGATAAATTAACAATTACAACAACAACAAAAAATCAAAATAATTTGGCCAACCTGTTTTAACACTAAAATAATGTGCCACTGCAGGGCTGTTCAACTTTTTCTTGCACAGAATGAAACAAAGTTGTATTTCCGACAACACAACTAGGAAGTTCCGATGAGCACGCGAATGCAGGATAGCTTCACCGCTACATTGCAAAACAGTTCTGTTTAAAACATTACCAAAATTTGAATTTAGTTCAACTACCACCAAGTAGTTTAATTACTAGTTGAACTACATGTAGTTCACTAGGCTACTCCACAACACTGATCTAGAAAGGTAACACATTTTCACTTATAGCAGCTGTTTAGCTTGTTAAACAAAGATTAGCCATAGGTTGGCAAAAAAATGTATATCCAAGTCAAGAAATAAAGTTGTCATCATTAGAAAGAAGACATGCTCCTCTTTTCTACTGAAAATGTATTTATTCTGTTGTTGCTAGCAATATTCATAAAGACATTGGGGGGGAATTCTCTACAAATATTTTCGCTGACCCCAGGTTGATTACCTCTGTGCTACTAGACTTTGACTAAGTGACAAAAGTCCATAATCTTGTCATTGATTTACTGTTAAATAGGTTGTGTACAGCTTACTGATAAATGTGTTTTTCCCTCAACTTTCATTTCAGCTTTTAGCATACTTAAATTCTAAGAAATTAAAAAGGGAAGTGGCTAAGATTCCCCTGTCTGCTCGAATCCAGAGTCTTTTCAAAAAGAACTAGCATATGCAAGTAAATATTTAATATGGACTTCTTGTTGTAAAGCAAATAAGACTTCCTATTTGATCAACCTTCACATGATTTATAGGACTGAGCCTTATATGGTTTTGACACTAACGTCCTTGACTAAAAAGCATTAATCTGTGTCTGGAAAACTGGTTCTGAATGTTGAATTGAGGTAGTCAATGGCCAATCAGTGGTTCATAGAACTTAAACACAAACCCCTATTTTGGTTCTGTCCCTCAGACTGGAACCAGCTTCCATGTTTTTGACCAGGGCAGGTTTGCCAAGGAGGTGCTGCCAAAGTACTTCAAACATAACAACATGGCCAGCTTTGTCCGTCAGCTCAACATGTGTGAGTACCTCTCCTCATCACTAAAGAATAAAGACCCTCTCGGATATTTAGCAGTATTTAGAAGTGAATAGTGTAGGAATGACTTGTGTATTGTGTAGGTACTGTAGGATAGGCATTCATTTGAGTGTTTGTGCCTCTGGAGGTGTGTGTGTGTGTTGTTGTGTGCCGCTAACTGTGGACTGGTGTGCAGATGGCTTCAGGAAGGTGGTGAACATAGAGCAGAGTGGCCTGGTGAAGCCAGAGCGAGACGACACAGAGTTCCAGCACCTCTACTTCCTGCAAGGCCACGAACACTTGCTGGAGCACATCAAGAGGAAGGTGAGACAGAAACCTAGGAAATAAAACACACACACACCAACAAAGTACACATGGTAAGACCTCTGTGTGTGTTTAGGTCTCAATTGTGAAAAGTGAAGAGACTAAAGTACGACAGGAGGACTTGAGTAAGCTGCTGTATGAGGTACAGATGCTGCGCAGTCAACAAGAGAACATGGAGTGTCAGATGCAAGACATGAAACAGTAAGTAGGAAGAACAGTGTGCTGATACAACGCATCAATCATAACTACATCCACAATGTATGACACATGCTAAATCAATACAGTTACAAATATCAGTACTGTAGTTGGTTTAATGCTAGGAAATTTAGTTTGAGGCACTGAACTGGGACAAAACATATTACTAATCATACTAAGCCATATGCAACAGAGTCAAAGCAACTCATAGTCCATCCTCAGTAGTCCATGCATTGTCCCTGGCCGCATTGTATGTTCCAATGGTTTGGTCTATTGTCTACATTGGTTGAAGAGAACATTCAGCCGCTCACCTGACCGTTGCGCCCTATAATAGTGTCCGGCGTGCTGGTCAGGTGCATGCGTCAGGTAGCAGTACAGGTGGTCTTGTCATATGTCTCTGTCTGATCTGGAATAGGTGGATGACATTTGGCTGAGCACTCAGATATGACACATCAGGGTGAACGGGCTGAAATCAGAGCATTGCCTAGTCACACCATTTAATCACACATAGATCACACACATGAGGGGTGGTGAGTGAGGGGGTGGATAATGAAGTGGTGAATGTCACAGTGGTCTGTCTTACTCCTCCAGGCAGAATGAGGTGCTGTGGAGAGAGGTGGTCTCACTGAGACAGAACCACACCCAGCAGCAGAAAGTCATGAACAAGGTGAGAACCTCTGAACAAACATGACAATACAGTGTGTGTGTGTGTGTGTTAGAGAGCGAGCGACAGGGGAGGAGTCAAAGTGTGTTACTTTGGTGCAAATCTCAGAAACCCAGACGGCGGAACATTGGTACATTGTAAGAGGCAACCCGTCTGTCTAGAGAAACTACTTAGTGCTGCGTCATTCTCTGTTTTTTGCTCCTTTATAGCTGATTCAGTTCCTATTCAGCCAGATGCAGTCAAACACACCCAGCACTGTAGGAATGAAGAGAAAGCTGTGAGTATACTGCTTCTCTTTGTAGTGCGTGCCCACACACACACACGTACACACACAAAGGCTAAGATTAACAATACATGCACTCAAAAACACACACACAAACACACCTGTATGTACATACACTCATTAACACACTATACTAACAAATCGACAATAGTAACACAAACACTGCAGTGGGAACGGCCAACTCAGCTGGATGTGGTCAGCTGACGCGCTGCACAATCACAGTTGAGATGAATGGAGCTGAATGCTGAATCAGACCTACTGAGCTCTAAGCCCCACACACACACACACACACACACACACACACACACACACACACACACACACACACACACTCACTCACCCCCCCTCCCATCCTCTCACACCCACACCACTCCACTTAACCAGGGCGCATGACCCTCTATCCTCTAAGAGAAATGCACTGTCAGCTTGTGTGACCCGTGTGAACAAATCGGTCGAAGGACAAGGCACAGTCACATGCAACGCTCATATGTTCGCAGGTAGCCTAGTGGTTAGAGCATTGGGCCAGTAACCAAAAGGTTGCTGGATCGAATCCCAGAGCTGACAAGGTAAAACATCTGTCGTTCTGCCCCTGATCAAGGCAGTTAACCCATTAGAAGACGTGGATGTCGATTATGGCAGCTCCTCTCTGATTCAGAGGGGTTGGGTTAAATGCGGAAGACACATTTCAGTTGAATGCATTCAGTTGTACAACTGACTAGGTATCCCCTTTTCTCTCATTACAGCTGTCATGTCCATAACACCTAAAGATTTACAATCACAACTGACTCTACATTAACTGGACATTGTTCACATTCATCACTGTGGCATAGCTGTGTTCTACAATACAATTCATGTTGTCATTGTGCCCTGCTGTTTGTGCTTAGTATTGGTTGCAGTAAATTAAACTGATAGAGATATGGCATTGTGTACACAGCCTTGGTAAAATAGAAACAGTAGTGGCTGGTATAAGATGAAAGAAATAAAATATCACAAGTCAATTACATAGTAAGTACACTAACATACATTTAACTTTTCTCAGTGGTTGAAAAGCAAGTGGGTTATTCTGTGTTTTAAGGTCTACGTGTTCTACAGAAGCCAAGCTAGTTTCTCAAAACGACCACTGCTTTCTTAGTACCCCTTGCAATAGAGGTTACAGTTACTTCCCCTTATCCTTGGCTCTCATCCAATAAAGACGAGCAGACACGGCTCTCTATGGCTCTGTCAGTTCCATGGCATGTCATTGCACAAGAGTATTTCCATTGACTCGCATTGTTTTCTCAATATTCCCCTCATGGTGATGCCTGGCCCACCCAGTCCACTCATGTTGGATGTTGGCTCCACCACACCCCCAGCCTCTAAGTTCAGTCATAGCCACCAAATGGAGTCCCTGCATGAGCCCTTCTATATCCAATCGGTGAGAACCCACTCTACCTTTTTGCTAGTTGTACTGCATTTATAGTTTCCATTTAGCATTGGGACATTATGATTATCATAAAATAAAGCCCTTTATATTTTGAACTGCATAGTGACTGTCAGGCTGTGAGCTTCACAACCCTTTCATCAAACTCTTACTGCTCCTTCTCTACAGCCATCTACAGAAACTGCCTCTTGCTCCAATAGTGCAATGACAGGAGGACCAATCATATCAGACGTTACGGAAATGTCACAACCCACCAACATGGCCATTCAAATGCAAACAGAGGAGACAAGGTGAGGATCAAAGGTCAAAGTCACCTTTTATCCTGTAGTGATTTCCAAAGTAAAAAAATCCAGTACCTAGTCTTATTCAGCAGGACTGATATAAACAGATAAGACTGCTGTGTTTCTGTCCCCACACAGGGATAAGTGTATGATGCTGATCAAAGAGGAACCAGTGAGCCCAGGGGTGCGAGGCCGGGGGGAGGGTGTTCCACTGGGCTCCTGCGAGGTGTGTTCTGAACCCCCTGTCCTCCATGTTGCCATGGTACAGTCCGTCCTGGAGGGCAGAGGGTCTGGAGCAGAGAGGAGGAGCAAGAGACCTGCTCTGGAAAGGTACACCCCCCCCCCCCCCACACACACACACACACAGAGAAACAGCAACAGCTCTACATTGTTTTATTTTATTACATATTAATGTATTGTTTTCAAGTGTAGCCCAAGTAGTGTGATATGGTGTGTGTTGTAGACCAGAAGTACCTGATGCTGTAGAGAATGTGGACATGAGTCTGGAGGACTTGCAGCTTCTCCTGAGGACCCACCAGCAAAGTGTGGAGCCCACCGCTGCTGTCATAGATGTGAGTAGGACACTCCGAAGCTTTGGCAGACAGTGTGTTTAAAGCCTGTCTCCCGGAAGCATGGGGGAAACAACGTTACTGCAGAAACAGGCATAATAGTTCCCATGTGAAGTTTCTCTTCAATAGATAAGAGTGATAACAGTGATCACAGCAGCTCATACTGATATGACGCTGTTCTGTCTTTACAGCCATTCAATTTCAACCTGCCCATGAGTGAGTGGAACTTTAATGATATGGAGTCCAACCTAAAATCAGTGAGTAGAATATGTTTATGGTGTTTGAATTAGCTCTGCACAGATATTATATCTTGAAGTGTAGTTATATATTCAGTGAAATCAACCAGTCAGTAAAGTCAACACAAGTTATGAGTTACTGTGATTTTCCACTAGTTGCCACAGTTAAAATGGTTAAGTTAAAATGGTACATATCGTAAAATTCTGTCTTAATATAAGGTTAGCAGTGTGGTTTAGGTTAGGGTTAAGATTAGGTTTAAAATCAGATTTTAAGAAAAATTGTAGAACTAGGCTGGGTTTGACTTTGTCTGTGGTAACTAGTGACGACCATTACTGTGTCAGCCATAAATGACTGGCTTTAGTCAGACAAAGGCAGGTAATGGTAAAACAACTTGTCAACATTTGACCTCACTTCTTGGGAGTATGAATCAGTGTGTGCTGTGAAGGTAGCCTCTCTGTAGTTGGTTTATAGTACTGGTCAGTGTTGTCTTTAGTAGTATCTAATCCCCCCATGAAACACGTGTTCCAGTACATGTTTCAGAGCCAGGAGGCAGAGGCTTACCCCAACGCTGGATGTGAGGAACAGTAACGGCTTGACAGATCAGCTGACACAGGCTAGTCCTGAAAAATAAAGGTACAGTAAGTCATTTTTTGGGGGTATCTGTACTTTACTATTTATATTTGACAACTTTTACTCCACTACATTCCTAAGAAAATATTGACTTTTTACTCTCATACATTTTCCCTGACACCCAAAAGTACTCGCTACATTTGGAATGTTTAGCAGAACAGGAAAATGGCCCAATTCACACACTTATCAAGAGAACACGTGGTCATCCCTACTGCCTCTGATCTAGCAGACTCGATAAACACAAATACTTTGTTTGTAAATTATGTAAGTGTTGGAGGGTGCCCCTCGCTATCCAGACATTTTTAAACAAGAAAGCCATGCTGTCTGGTTTGCTTAATATAAGAAGTTTAAGTGATTTATAGCATTTACATTTGATACTAATGTATATTTTAGCAATTGCATTTACTTTTGATACTTAAGTATATTTAAAACCAAATACTTTTAGACTTTTACTCAATTATTTTACTGGGTGACTTTCACTTTTACTTGAGTCATTTTCTATTAAGATATCTTTTCTTTTACTCAAGTATGACAATTGGGTACACTTTGAACCACAGGCCATTTCTAGAACTGGATCTTTGTGCGTAGTGTAATGATTATATGGGCAGCAGTGGTGTGTATTCGTGGATGCCAAGGGAAGCCAGGCTTCCCCCCCCAAAAAAATGACCAAGAAAAACACATAAAAATTATTTATTTAGTCTCTCTGTGTTTCATAAATGTCCTTAAACTCGCAAGAGGCTGAACTTATCTTACCGGAGGAAACATCCAAGCGACCGAAACAGCGCCCCTCTGTCTCTGTATGTGTAGCCAATCTATGCTGTCTGATCAAAAAGAGTATGACATTGTTGCCGTCTGTAGCATTGAATGCTAAGGGAAGCCAGCGAGCATTTGGCCTCCCTTGATCATTCTTTAAATAAAATAATAGCCAATCAGCATTGCGCTAAACTGCCTGAGTTCAGCTGTGAATGGTCCTGGCGCACCAAAAAAAAGTGTCAAGGGAAGCCAGTTTGCATTTGGCTTCACACCATTCACATATGAAGCCAAACAACATTGACATAACTTGAATTGTTACAACTCATTGTGTCATTGTCCTCCGGTAGCTAGCTAGCTAAAATCGTCCCTTTCCTAAATTAGCCATGGATGGAGATAGGGATTTGGGCTTGGGGTTTTACTTAATTCTCTGTACTGGCCAATGATTATAACGGTGATTCTGATCAAACCATAAATGCATAAATTGAGCCCCTGGCCTGAGAGGATGGAAGTTCAACATGTCGCTAGCTAATGTATATGTAGTTAACTAGCTGGCCTGGCGCATCGTTGCTCATGAAAGGAAGTTAGGCTAGTGAGCAAGCATTTTAGCCAAGTAACCTAGGACAACAAAAACTAAAAGCGTGTATGACAAAGTCATAGACCGTTTAGGGTGAGTCAACATGTTTTTTCCACTTACAGACAGACCGACAGCAAGCAGGACCGTGTACAGCCACATCATATTTAGCTTACGTTGATTGGACTAAATCGTTTTTGGTATATTTTAGTTGTCAATGTATTAGACTAAATATAGGTGATTAGATGATGAAATTGTGCTGGAATAGTGGAGGCAGTGCCTGTTTTCTTTGACACTTGCGGTAACTCGTGGTTCTAAATCAATAGTTGTTTAGTAGTCCGAAAATGTCAAACATTACCTTGCTTGACCGTGCCGTAGGTCATGTAACTGTTTGTTACATGCAATATGTTTTGTGGACTTCACCGGACATATGTTGTTCTCCGGTTTTGTGATGAAACAAAAGTTTATTCTGCCACTGTCTTCTTATTGTCTCGGCCTTAGTTCATATGCCTTCACACTGAAATATAGACCTAACAGGTTATAGAGCAAACAACGCAATAGGTTGTAATATGGCAGTTTTTTCCCCCTGGCTTGGCTTCCCCAATGATTTTACCCACACACCACTACTGATGGACAGCTCAGTTTGTACTGAGAATAGAAAATATTTACCTTTCTTTTGTGTTTCCACTCTTGGCCAGAAAACAAGACATTCCTCAAGGCTCTCAGATGTGTTCCATCCCCAGTCGTCACGTCTTAGATCCAGCGCACCTGACCCAATGTGAGCAGAGCAGGAGGGATTCCTGTCACTTAGAGCTCTGTGGGCCCACCTTCCATCCACCAGAGTGTCAGCTCTGGGGAGTTTTTTTCAGAAGCACCATATGGCTTTTCAGAGAACCAGAGGTTAATCTATTTGGAATTATTCAGACCCGGGCAGTTTTCACTTCAAAGGCTGACCCGCAGGACATCCTGACATACGCAATGGCTTCTCTCCTAAAGCTGGACTGAGCTACATTTGGAGTGCCTGACTGAGGGACTTCAACTCATGAAAGACCAACCGACCAGTTGATATTTCAAGGATAAATTCCTAGCACAGAATTGGAGTACAACCAGCAAGTTCTACTATTCTCTGCCATCATGCCAGTGGTAGTATGCAAAGTTGCATTATACCAAAGTGGCCCAAGTTTGTAAGCACTTTAGTCTGTGTGGGAGAGTTTATGCTTGTGGCGCTGATTTATTTCCCAAATAGCCCATTTGTTATGAAAATTATATTATTGTGCAAATACTATATTTGTATTTCAAAATGATATTCATAAGATTACAGAAATAGTGTTCTCTTCTGTATGTTTTAATGTGAGAGGTCTAGGAAATATTTGATAGACTTCCCATTTGAAAAAACAATGAAGACACCATACATTGCTGTTTTGCACAATTTATCACAATTTATTCTTAATCACAATCCATATATTTCCCTTGAAACAGTGCATTTGTGCACTCCTGTGCACAATAGTAACTTAGACAAATTGTTAAATACTGTGCATTAGTAAAATTTAGAACAAGAGGTAGATGACCCAACTTCAGCTGGAGTTTAGATAAGATCAATGTGTAGACTCACTAAACAGAGAGGAAAGAGAGATGTACTAGTGTCACTAAACCCGTGTCCGTCTGTCTTTTTTCTTCCATCCATATAACTTTCTAGCTACCACATCTCTCTTTTCTTCTGACTAGTTTAACATTATTTATTATAGATAAACATTATGACCTTCCATTGATTTTAGTGGTGGATAGAGGCAAAGTAACGTTTGATTTCAAGACAGATGAAGAGCCTCCCTAGAGCATTTGGACTCTACGATGCCTCCATTTGTTTCAGAGACAGGCCAAATCCCATATTGGGATTATACACAATATACAAACAAAAGTATGTGGACACCCCTTCAAATTAGTGTATTCAGCTATTTCAGCCAGACCCGTTGCTGACAGGTGCATATAATAGAGGACACAGCCATGCAGTCTCAATAGACGAACATTGGCAGTAGACTGGCCTTACTGAAGAGCTCAGTGACTTTCAATGTGGCACCGTCACCGCCACCTTTCCAGCAATCAGTTCGTCAAATTTCTGCCCTGCTAGAGCTGCCCCGCTAGAGCTGCCCAGGTCAACTGTACGCAATGTAATTGTGAAGTGGAAACGTCTAGGAGCAACAACGGCTTAGCCGCGAAGTGGTAGGACACACAAGCTCACAGAACAGGACCGCCGAGTGCTGAAGTGCATAGCACGTAAAAATCATCTGTCCTCGGTTGCAACTCACACTACCAAGTTCCGAACTGCCTCTGGAAGCAACGTCAGCACAATAATTGTTCTTCGGGAGCTTCATGAAATAGGTTTCCATGACAAAGCAGCCGCACGCACACAAGCCTAGGATCACAATGTGGAATACCAAGCGTCGGCTGGAGTTGTGTAAAGCTCGCCGCCATTGGACTCTGGAGCAGTGGAAATGCGTTCTCTGGAGTGATGCATCACGCTTCACCATCTGGCAGTCCGACGGACAAATCAGGGTTTGGAGGATGCCAGGAGAACGCTACCTGCCCCAATGCATAGTGCCAACTGTAAAGTTTGGTGAAGGAGGAATAATGGTCTGGGGCTGTTCATGGTTCGGGCTAGGCCTCTTAGTTCCAGTGAAGGAAAATCTTAATGCTACAGCATACAATGACATTCTAGATGATTCTGTGCTTCCAACTTTGTGGCAACAGTTTGGGGAAGGCCCCCTGTTTCAGCATGACAATGCCCCTGTGCACAAAGCAAGGCCCATACAGAAATGGTTTGTGGAGATCGGTGTGGGAGATCTTGACTTGACTAGCCTGAGCAGAGCTCTGACCTCAACCCCATCGAACACTTTTGGGATGAATTGGAACGCAGACTGTGAGCCAGGCCTAATCGCCCAACATCAGTACCCAACCTCACTGATGGCTGAATGGAAGCAAGTCCCTGCAGCAATGTTCTAACATCTAGTGGAAAGCCTTCCCAGAAGAGTGGAGGCTGTTATAGCAGCAAATAGGGGACGCACTCCATATTAATGCCCATGATTTTGGAATGAGATGTTCGACGAGCAGGTGTCCACATACTTTTGGTCATGTAGTGTATCTTTCTCATACAAACTCCAGAAGGTATGGATGTGGACTGATGATGTAGGAGGGGGGTGCAATAACCCCCACCCCCCCCCCCCCCCCACCACCCTCTTTCTCAATGATCTGAGCAGGCTCATATGATTTTGATAGACATCCTATATTCCTCAGATAATTTGGAATTTCTGGAAAACCATTAGAATCTGAAGAAACACCAGTGCACTTCCTTTGACTGTGGAGGACACATCTACATGGAAAACAGCCCAGGTCTAGACAATCTTCCTTTTGAACTGATAATACTATACTGTGCAATATTACAAAGTTGTGAGAATTCACAAGGTTGCAATACATCAATGACCCTTGGAATGTATAAAGTAACTGTATCAGAGGCTGCATCATAAGTAACACCTGTAGACTATAATCTTAGAAGAGGGAAATGTAAGGTGGCGTATAATTGAAATTGCACTAAGAATTATCATTGTATTAGATTTAGCAGTGTTCATTTAGACTTAGTATTTATCAGTGTTTTCTTTATTACTGAAATATGAGTGTTTCTCTGATTTGCTAGGAGTGATACTTTACATTCAATTGGCGTTGTATTTATTTTTTATTCATTTGCACTGATCGGATGTTGATGATCAGATGTTTTTAAATATACATAATGCTTGTCAAGATTGCAGACTCATCCAAGTATTACATTTTTTTTGATTAATCATCATCTTCTGTAACAAAAGAAATCCATGGTTATAATGCATCATTGTCTATGGCTTTGCAAGGACAGTGTTGTACATGGGCAGAACTGGACTAAAGTCACAATGAAACAAAACATGTATGCAATGACAATAAACGTGAGCATTTTACAAGTGCTCTCATTTGTGTGTGGGGAAGAGGGAGGGTTGGAATGAAATTATAGTATTTTACCAAAAAGAGGCCTATCATGAAATTATAGTATTTTACCAAAAAGAGGCCTATCATGAAATTATAGTATTTTGTAATGTATATGTGATCAGTTAATTTTTTTCTAAGCAGCATAATTATTTTACATGATTTCTGTAAGAACTATATGATAGCTGTTAACTCATCAATAATGTAAGGAAAAAGCCCTCCCGGGTGGCGCAGTGGTCCAGCCTAAGTGTATGTAAACTTCCGACTTCAACTGTATACATTTTCATGAATCAAGGGACGGTTTGGAATGTCTGACTGGAATATGGGGCAAACCTACATTTTTTTTTCTAAATTTGAGGTGTTTGAATTCGTTGATTAAATGCGAGACATGATTGTTTGGTTGCAGGACACGGGACAAAGAGCCAAAATGCAGGACTGTCCCGCACAATCTGGGACATTTGGTCGCCCTGGACTGCCATACGATCTGCACCCACGTCAAAAGACGAGGCATCCATTCAGATTTGGCTCAAAGCCACACATTTGAATAAATCCCCGAAACTACCCTCAATTGCTCTTTTCACTTTGTGGACAGGAAACCTACAGAGGAGCACCCTATTGCAGAAAAGTATCTTGGCTACGATGCCCATGTAAAGAAGCAAAGGCAACTACTGTTCAGGACGTCATCAATTCAAACACGTAATGTGTGTAACGTTACAGCTAACACTAGCTAGCCAAGTGCGAAAGGGGCTAACATGTAATAAAATAATATACTTACATAGCTGCTCTAGCTATGTAAACACGATCCAACTCTGAACACATTGACCATACTAGTAGGTCTGCTACAATTAATGTTAGTCACGCCTATCTGTTTACTTTCTTTGCCAACAACAAGCTGCTAGTCTGTGTAGATATGAGAACATGCATTCAGGTTAGAAAATGTAGCTAGCTAACGTTACCTAATTGATTTGAGACACATTGTATTTAGCTAACTTGTTTTTTATGTTTGAGTGTTGTGTCATGTCGGAGTGATCGGAGGAACGACTGAGCATTCAAGTGCTCAGAGCTTGGAAGGAAAGCAAGAAACCTTCTCACCATTGACAGCCGAAATCGCTGCCATTTTCAGTGGTACATGACATCAGAGTTCAGCATGTGGGACCGATCAGGTTCCAGAAATCATACCCTAGTTTCCAGTCGTAATTACAAGTAGGATGGGCGTTCATGTGTATTTTCCCAGTAGGAAGGTCGTATTTACAAGTTCCCAACATGACGGGTATGTGGCATTGGTCAATTTTGCAAAAAATAAGTAGTTAACGTTCTTACATTTTGTACAGATGATCGTCATGGTGACAGTTTACCGCAAAGCAGTAACTTTACTAAATATGAGGATGACCAGATGCAAACTGCGGAATTCAAATCAAGTGGGAAGATTCAGCTACATGACAAAATGTCCTCCAAACAAATCCACCTGTCATAAACAAATGTAACAAAGTTGAGGAACTATTAACCAAAACCGTTCTCAAGAACGACACCGGCGCAACAATTTACACTGGCCTACCTTTCCTTGCATTCTTTGCACATTTCTTTCCTTACACCTTTCAATAGCACCAACTCCAAACTGGACATCATGGATCTAATATTGATGACCCTGATGAGGCAGAAATTCTGAGCCCACTCCTCGTGCTTATCGTAAGCAGCGTTGTACTGGTCAGGCACTGTGTTATGCGGTTAAGCACACGGTGTCGCCAGTACGCGCCCATAGCCCGGTGCGCTATAGGCCAGCCCCCCGCAAGTGCCATGCGAGAGTGGGCATCCAGCCAGGGCGTGTTGTGCCGGCTCAGCGTGTTTGGTCTCCGGTACGCAGTTTCGGCCCAGGGTATCCTGCGCCGGCTCTGCGTGCTGTGTCTCCGGGGCGCTGGGAGGGTGCAGTGCGTCCTATGCCTGCACTCCGCTCGTGCCGGGCGAATGTGGGCATTGAGCCTAAGGGAGAGGTGCGCGTAGTATGCACTAGATCTCCGTCTGTCCTGAGCCGCCTGAGCCGCCCGTCTGTCCTGAGCCGCCTGAGCCGCCCGTCTGTCCTGAGCCGCCTGAGCCGCCCGTCTGTCCTGAGTCGCCCGTCTGTCCTGAGCCGCCCGTCTGTCCTGAGCCGCTTGAGCCGCCCGTCTGTCCTGAGCCGCCCGTCTGTCCTGAGCCGCCTGAGCCGCCCGTCTGTCCTGAGCCGCCCGTCAGTCAGGAGCCGCCTGAGCCGCCCGTCAGTCAGGAGCCGCCTGAGCCGCCCGTCAGTCAGGAGCCGCCTGAGCCGCCCGTCAGTCGAGCCGCCAGAGCCGCCCGCCAGTCCGGATCTGCCAGAGTTTCCCTCCAGTCCGGAGCTGCCAGAGTCTCCCTCCAGTCCGGAGCTGCCAGAGTCGCCCTCCTTTCCGGAGCTGCCAGAGTCGCCCTCCTTTCCGGAGCTGCCAGAGTCGCCCTCCTTTCCGGAGCTGCCAGAGTCGCCCTCCTGTCCGGAGCTGCCAGAGTCGCCCTCCTGTCCGGAGCTGCCAGAGTCGCCCTCCTGTCCGGAGCTGCCAGAGTCGCCCTCCTGTCCGGAGCTGCCAGAGTCGCCCTCCTGTCCGGAGCTGCCAGAGTCGCCCTCCTGTCCGGAGCTGCCAGAGTCGCCCTCCTGTCCGGAGCTGCCAGAGTCGCCCTCCTGTCCGGAGCTGCCAGAGTCGCCCTCCTGTCCGGAGATGCCCCTCAGTCCAGAGGCGCCCCTCAGTCCAGTGGTGCCCTTTTCTCAAATCCAGGGTCGGTGACGAGGGTCTCCGCTCCTAAGGTATCACAGAAGTGGGCCGAGACTATGGTGGAGTGGGGTCCTCGTCCCGCTCCAGAGCCGCCACCGCGGTAAATGCCCACCCAGACCCTCCCCTATAGGTTCAGGTTTTGCGGCCGGAGTCCGCACCTTTGGGGGGGGTACTGTCACGTTCTGACCTTAGTTCCTTTTTTATGTCTTTATTTTAGTTTGGTCAGGGCGTGAGTTGGGGTGGGCATTCTATGTTGTTTTTCTATGTTTTGTTCTATGGTTATATTTCTATGTGTTTGGCCTGATATGGTTCTCAATCAGAGGCAGGTGTTAGTCGTTGTCTCTGATTGGGAACCATATTTAGGTAGCCTGTTTTGTATTGTGGGTTGTGGGTGATTGTTCCATACGGGACTGTTGCGTTTTCGTTCGTTTGTTCGTTTATTGTTTTGTTCTTTGTTTTCAAGTTTTCTAATTAAAATGGATAATCATCACGCTGCATTTTGGTCCTCCGATCCTTCTTACTACTCCTCCTCAGATGAGGAGGACGACGATCGTGACAATAGTGAAGACATCAAAACTATGAAACAACACATATGGAATCATGTAGTAACCAAAAAAGTGTTAAACAAATCAAAATATATGTTATATTTGAGATTCTTCATTGTAACCACCTTTTGCCTTGATGACAGCTAAAGCTGGTGACCCTCTGTTTGAGCTGTATGACAATGCACCAGGCTACTGGCCAATCATATCCAGTCGCCCACAGCTTGTGAGCAGGTAAGGCACTCCTGTATATTCACCATAATATGAAATACTGTAATTCATAAGACAAAATTCAATTAATTCAGCTTGAAGATGGACAGACGTGCATTCTTTTTAGATTAGTTTGTACAACCTTTTTTTTGCAGGTTCAACTTAATTTACAATTAAATCCCAACAACCTGAGTGTGGCGACCAAGGACTGTCTCTGTGAGTTCAGTCTGGGCAGAGGAAAAGGGGCAAGCAGAATTTCACTACACCTACCTTTAAACAGAGTGCCCTATGGTACTAAACATTTGAATATCGATCTGTATAGAAAATAAGATCATGTTATTAATCTTTTTCTGTCAACTTTTTTATTCTTACAGAATTATAACTTTGTGACATGAAACCTTTTGTATTAACACAAAAGTATACTTTTTATGTTGGTGTAGATGTTAACAAAATAAAACAGTGTGCTTTTGGGTTTTTAATCATTGTAACATACTTCCTTGTCATTGTCTTTCTTTACTTTTTAATGAATTACCAAGGAGTTATCTTTTATTTTCAATTAAAGATGGCTTTAAAACATTAAACTAAGAAACAGTTTTCTTTAATATACTGACCAGCTTGTCATATTGCTGTTTCAATACTAGTGATAGCGTAGCTATTACACCAGTCTAAACAAGTTACAAAAGTTTGTTTATTCCAACTGATCGCCATAAGGCTATTCTACATCAATAGTGGTGTATAGAATGTTGTTCATTTGTCAATTAAGCATATTGTTCATATGATGACAATATGACAACTTTCATCTTAGTAGCCATAAGTGACAGCATGTCTAAACTGATATTGAAAGCAAGACTTGTACTGCCAGTGTGTCCTTTGTGACAACAACTTACACAACAGTTGTGGTCATTGGTTTTAACATCTCCAAAGTGTTGTCATAACCTAAATTCATGATACTGGTAATGTGTCATAAGAATGTTACCAGATAGCATTGTAAAAATGGAATAGCCTACACACTGGTCAAGACAAGGATCAAACGGAACTAGCTATAAATGTCCAGTATATTCAGAGCATTGGGAATGGAGAATAGCAGAGCTTCTAACCTCCAGGATCACAGCTTTGTCAGGCAACTACTGACCATAACATCTATAAGCAAGAAAAATGGATAGACAATGTCCACAGATTGTTTATTTTCTTCAAATGATTTTTAGTATGAGGACAGTTTCCTTTCCTGTAATCTGCTATCTACCACTGTTGCCCTCAAATATCTATCTGCAAAAATGCAAAATTATGTAAAATGCTTCAGGTGATACACAATGTATAGAATATTTTTGAAAAGGTGCCAAGTAGGCTAACATTTGATTGGTGAACCAAGTGTGTGTGGGGGAGGAGTAGATGTTGTCATGCTCATTTAAAACATGAACCAAGTTATTTTCCTGAGTTTCTGTTTCTCTTCACTCTGCTGTGGAGTACTAACACAAAGCCATTTCACCATGCAGCCGACCAACTTTTCTACTTCCTTCAACTTTGATGGGAACCTTACTTCCAACTGTACCACCATCTTGGACAGCAACCTCACCTCCAACAATACCTCCAGGGACTTTAATGTTCTAGCCCCTTGCTTGGTTCTAGGGCTGTGCTTTCTAGTGGGACTGCCTTGCAATATAGCAGTGATTGTCACCATTGCTAAAAAAATCAAGCACATGACGTTGAAGGAGAACGAGAGCTTCTCTCTGAAGTTGATCCTGAGCCTAGCTGTCTCAGACACTTTGTCCCTCAGCACCATCCCTCTGGTCATCTACGTACTGACCTATGAATGGACCCTTGGTACTTGGATGTGTGGCCTCTCCACCTACGGCCTGTACTGCTGTTTGTATGGCAGTGTTCTGAATGTCACCTTGATAGGTGTGCACCGGCACTGCATTGCGAAGAATGAGACTAGAAACACAATGAGCAACCCTTCCAAGGAGCGACACCTCAAGGAGCGACATAATAAGATGCTGGTGGGCCTCTGGGTACTGGTGTGTGTCCTCGCCTTCCCCATTGTCTTCACTCGAGGGGTTGAGCCCAAGAGGGGACGGCTGAGGTGCCAAAGGAGTACAAGGTTGGAATGGGAGAAAGTGTCAATTCTTCTGATGGAGACTATTTTTGGGTTTGTCATCCCATTCTCCATCCTGGCCACATGCTACTTTTGTTTCCAGAAGAGGAACAAGCCAGAGGACACAGAAGAGGAATGCACAATGCATCGAAAGGCTGTCTCAAGGCATCAGAGAATGAAAAATCTAGTGACCAGCATTTTAGTAACCTTCTTTATATTCTGGATGCCTGTAAATATCATCAATGTGGTAGATATTGCAGCTACTTTAGTCAGAACGGCTCATCCGGGGGACTACAACAACATGAAATATTTTAGGAGGATGGTTGGGGATAATGCCAAGGCTCTGATCTTAATCAACAGCTGTTTGAACCCCTTCTTGTATGCCTTTCTGTATGAAAGGCAAAAGAGAAAAAGAGAATTAAGCCACAGAATCAGAATCTAACCACCCCATGAATGCAACTTTGCGTCTGTCTGATGAGTGTGATTACTGCAGTAGCTTCGTGTGGGGCCAACACAGTGGTGTAGTGCAATCAGGCAGGTGATCAAACATGTTCTTTGGCAGAATACGTGTTTGCATTTTGGTTGTAACGTTTACTTTACTTTGAACTTTCAGTGGACAACCCTATGAGTGTCTTTCAGAACCCCTCCTAAAACCCCACCTGTTTCATTTAGGTTGTTTTCAGTGACTCTTTGTTACTTCCCCTTTTTGTTTGAGTGAAATGTTTGGTTTTCTTGTAGGGGAACGTAAAATATGTTATAAATGAATGTTTTTATTACTAACCAATAATTATCTTATGATTAGAAGAATGTGAAGATACATTTTGTGGTATCTTTTTAGATACTTAGCTACATCATTGTGTTTTACACAAGCCAGAATTCGAATGAATCAAAGTCGAATAGTGGATGATCCGAATTTCTCTGCAAGTCCTCTCCTTTTGCCTTTTGCCTGTGTTCAAAGCATGTTTGATTTGTCTGTATTTATTTGATGGGTAGTATTTCGTGATCGCTTGTCAAATGTAGGCCAGTGTGGTTTGTCTCTGACATTTATAGCTCTCTGTCTCTCAAAAGCTTGAGCTTCACAGTTTCCAGTGAAACACCAAAACACTTGGTGGATAAAATATAATCAGAACAAAACAATAAAATTCTGTGTGTTATAAAACATGCCTCCTGAATATTTCGCAATCTTTTCATTAAAACTCATTGATTTGCTGAATTAAATGTTTGACGCTAAATTGGTATCAGGTACCTGATTATGAATTGACCAAATAACTATTTTATATGAAGAAGAAAAAACATATCAAGGCTTTGAATAAAGTGCATATTATAATAGTGTATCATCTGTTCTGTCTAACTGTATAGAGAAACAATCCTGATAACATCGTTGTTTTATGTTCTAATTAATGATGAATGTAATTATCACTGAACAATGCTGCTGCATTGTGCAGTTATTTGATGTATTTTATGGTGAAAGGAATTGCTAATAAATTATTGCCTGTGGTGGCTTGATGTACTGTACATGTAGAAGAAGTAAACAGCTATTTGTTTGTTATACATTTGCCTTTTGTGGTATGGCCTTTGTTTTATCTGATGTTTCATTTGCATACAAAGTGTGTGTGTGCGTGCGTGCGTGTATGAAATTATGCCCACCTTCCTTTGCACTAGCTGTGGCTATACTCCATAATCCCTCAAATACAGTAACATTGACAAAGTCAGTGTGTTAGGAATAATCAGGCTGGGTCACCGCTGTGTAATAATAGACTGACCTTGCAATCATTGCTGAAATTCATATGGCCACATGAAGATAAAACACAACTAAACATTGCCATCAAGTGTCTTCATAATAGGATTCATGCTTAATATTGCTGCATTGGTATAGACCAGGGGCCTTTTCTTTCCAAGGGACCCCCTCCCAGACAAACTGGCGAACCAGGGACCCCCATCATACGTTAGCAAAAACATGTCTCCACATCTTGTCTTATCATCAGGTGAATGAGAATGGCAAGGAGACGTAATCAACATTTTAACATGAATAGATTTGGTAGATCGTTTTTCATTATTTTGACCTCCCCACATTATAATTGTAAGAGGTGTAAACTCTAACATAGCCTATTAGCTAGAAAGGTAACTCCAAACATACAGTTGAAGTCGGAAGTGTCAGGATTTGGCCAGGATTGTTCAGGTTTTGGTCACTAGATGTCCCCATTGCACCTTTTTTGAACCTTTTGTTTTTTCCTTGCTCTAATTATTGTTTGCACCTGTGTGTCGTTCCCTTGTTGGTATTTAAACCCTGTGTGTTCCTCAGTTCTTTGCTCAGTGTTTGTATGTTAGCACCCAGCCCCAGCCCCAGCCCCAGCCCCAGCCCCAGCCCCAGCCCCAGCCCCAGCCCCAGCCCCAGCCCCAGCCCCAGCCCCAGCCCCAGCCCCAGCCCCAGCCCCAGCCCAAGCCTTGTTGTGAACATATATTTCTCTTATTGGATTTTCCAGAGGTTCTCTGGTTTAGTTCTTGTGTATTTTTTGATTAGTCTTTTGAGGTTTGTTTTTTCCCTGCTGTTTTTACCACTTTGTGGAGTTTCTTTGTATTTTGGAGGATATCCATTTTTTGCCTCTTGGCTTTATTTTGGACGTTGTGGATTTATATTCTTTGCCTGAAGATCTTGTTCTTTTATTAAACCACCATCTCTAGTACTGCTGAGTCTGCCTCATCTTCTGGGTTCTGCCGACTATTAGTGACTGTTTCTCACACCGGGTCCTGACAGGAAGTTTACATACACCTTAGCCAAATACATTTAAACTCAGTTTTTCACAATTCCTGACATTTAATCCTAGTAAAAATTCCCTGTCTTAGGTCAGTTAGGGTCACCACTTTATTTTAAGAATGTGAAATGTCAGAATAATAGTAGAGAGAATGATTTATTTCAGCTTTTATTTCTTTCATCACATTCCCAGTGGGTCAGAAGTTTACATACACTCAATTAGTATTTGGTAGCATTGCCTTTAAATTGTTTAACTTCGATCAAACGTTTCGGGTAGCCTTCCACAAGCTTGCCACAGTAAGTTGGGTGAATTTTGGCCCATTCCTCCTGACAGAGCTGGTGTAACTTAAATCAAATCAAATCAAATGTATTTATATAGCCCTTCTTACATCAGCTGATATCTCAAAGTGCTGTACAGAAACCCAGCCTAAAACCCCAAACAGCAAGCAATGCAGGTGTAGAAGCAAGGCTAGGGAAAACTCCCTAGAATGGCCAAAACCTAGGAAGAAACCAGGCTATGAGGGGTGGCCAGTCCTCTTCTGGCTGTGCCGGGTGGAGATTATAACAGAACATGGCCAAGATGTTCAAATGTTCAAAAATGACCAGCATGGTCAAATAATAATACAGTAGTTGTCGATGGTGCAACAGGTCAGCACCTCATGAGTAAATGTCAGTTGGCTTTTCATAGCCGATCATTGAGAGTATCAGCAGGTCTGGGACAGGTAGCATGTCCGGTGAACAGGTCAGGGTTCCATAGCTGCAGGCAGAACAGTTGAAACTGGAGCAGCAGCACGGCCAGGTGGACTGGGGACAGCAAGGAGTCATCATGCCAGGTAGTCCTGAGGCATGGTCCTAGCGCTCAGGTCCTCCGAGAGAGAGAAAGAAAGAGAGAAAGAGAGAGAGAGAGCATACTTAAATTCACACTGTAACTGAGTTAGGTTTGTAGGCCTCCTTGCTCGCACACGCTTTTTCAGTTCTGCCCACACATTTTCTATAGAATTGAGGTCAGGGCTTTGTGATGGCCACTCCAATACCTTGACTTTGTTGTCCTTAAGCCATTTTGCCACAACTTTGGAAGTATGCTTGGGGTTTATGTCCATTTTGAAGACCCATTTGCGACCAAGCTTTAACTTCCTGACTGATGTCTTGAGATGTTGCTTCAATATATCCACATCATTTTCCTCCCTCATGATGCCATCTATTTTGTGAAGTGCACCAGGCCCTCCTGCAGCAAAGCACCCCCACAACATGACGCTGCCACCCCCCGTGCTTCACGGTTGGGATGGTGTTCTTCGGCTTGCAGGCCTCCCCCTTTTTCCTCCAAACATAACGATGGTCATTATGGCCAAACAGTTCTATTTTTGTTTCATCAGACCAGAGGACATTTCTCCAAAAAGTATGATTTTAGTCCCCATGTGCAGTTGCAAACCGTAGTCTGGCTTTTTTATGGCGGTTTTGGAGCAGTGGCTTCTTCCTTGCTGAGCGGTCTTTCAGGTTATGTCGATATAGGACTCGTTTTACTGTGGATATAGATACTGTTGTACCTGTTTCCTCCAGCATCTTCACAAGGTCCTTTGCTGTTGTTCTGGGATTGATTTGCACTTTTCGCACCAAAGTACGTTCATCTCTAGGAGACAGAACGCATCTCCTTCCTGAGCGGTATGACGGCTGTGTGGTCCCATGGTGTTTATACTTGCGTACTATTGTTTGTACAGATGAATGTGGTACCTTCAGGCATTTGGAAATTGCTCCCAAGGATGAACCAGACTTGTGGAGGTCTACAATTTTTTTTCTGCGGTCTTGGCTGATTTCTTTTGATTTTTCCATGATGTCAAGCGAAGAGGCACTGAGTTTGAAGGTAGGCCTTGAAATACATCCACAGTTACACCTCCAATTGACTCAAATAATGTCAATTAGCCTATCAGAAGCTTCTAAATCCATGACATAATTTTCTGGAATTTTCCAAGCTGTTTAAAGGCACAGTCAACTTAGTGTATGTAAACTTCTGACCCACTGGAATTGTGATACAGTGAATTATAAGTGAAATTATCTGTCTGTAAACAATTGTTGGAAAAATTACTTGTGTCATGCACAAAGTAGATGTCCTAACCGACTTGCCAGAACTATAGTTAACAAGAAATGTGTGGAGCGGTTGAAAAACAAGTTTTAATGACTCCAACATAAGTGTATATAAACGTCTGACTTCAACTGTATGTCCAAGTCAAGAAAGCTTACCAGCAGCCAGCAACACTTGCTGCACTGGTAGCCTGTTCACCGGTGCTTTCTCAAAGCCTATGTCAGATACTCCATTGAATGTAGTTAGCTCCAATGAGTGTAATTTTCTATTTTCTACCGTAGGTATGTATTCTCTTGTTGCTTGCGACAATCATAAAAACGTTGAGAGAAAAAAGTATAAATCCCCCTGGGGAACCCCAGACTCCCGGTTGAATACCATAGACTCATCATATCCCTAAATCCTTTTTTTTAAGCGTTAAGAGCTGGACTGTATCTATGTCAAGCCATAAGCATGAGTTATGATCCTTATGCTAGTAGCAGAGATTCAGTTCCATTAGAGCAGCGGTTCTTGAACTATTTTCATTGTATGTTAAAAATAACACACTTTGGCTGTTAAGACAATTATACTTTGACCGTTGTCTCCCATTTTATTTTATTGTGATGTTAATGACATTTGTTTTTTATTATAATTATTTGGTGCACGTTGCTAGATACAGTATAGCTTAGCTTTTAGGTAGTTAGCTGCTCTATACCTTAACTTGCTAGAAAGTTATAGGAAAAGTAATTAAACGTAATGTTTTATTATCAACTAAAACAATATGTTTATCCTGTCGAATGAAAAGGTCATATTTTGCCATTTCCCAAAATAAATGCGATCTCTGACGAGAGACTAGGCTCTCCTCCACCTTGTCTTGAGTTGTTAAACCCTATCCTATACTCTCCGTCCAGTAGCGGAACGAGATTCTATGAAGTTGAAGCACGACATAATGAAATACATCACGATGTAAATGGAGCGTCACGCTGGATCTGATTGAATGTAGGCCTTAGTTATACATTAAGATATTAACAATTTAGTTTCTATAGTGTCACAGAAGCCTCGTTTATAACTGCCACTAACATGCCTCCTTCGTCCTAATCTTGTCCACATTCTGATTGTGACCACATTTTCAGAAATATATGTCTCATATCCATCCACTGTGTTCGTACTATGACCAGATTTCCAGGTCCTTCCCTGTATACAAATTATTTGACACATATTCTTTCAAAATAATATGTATTTATTTATTTTAAGACATATTGATGCCATAAGTCAATGGTGCCACCTGTCAATGATTTTAGAGGGCGGGATAATGATGGTTTAAATTGTTTCACTCTCCATATCCATCTACACTTGTAAGATATCCAGACACAATGCGTGTCTGACTACCTCAGGAGGTCGATCACAATGAGTCTTTTAATCATCTACACCTGTCTAAAAATGTGGACACAATCAGAATGTGAACAAGATCATGACAAAGGACGCATGTTAGAACCAGGTATAAACGGAGCTAGAATCACTGCGGCCCGGGGCCTCCTGAGTGATGCAGCGGTCTAAGGCTCTTAACGTCACTACAGACCCAGGATTTGATCCCAGGCTGTGTCCCAACCAACCGTGACCGGGAGTCCCATACGGCGGCGCACAATTGGCCCAGTGTCGAGGGTTTGGCCGGGGGGACTTTAATTGGCTCATTGTGCTCTAGCGACTCCTTGTGGCGTTCCGGGCGCCTGCAGGCTGACTTCGGAATCACAATTGGATATTACGAAATTGTGGAGAAAAAGGGGGTAAAATACAAAAAATATGTATATACAGTCGTGGCCAAAAGTTTTGAGAATGACACAAATATTAATTTCCACAGATATTTGCTGCTTCAGTGTCTTTAGATATTTTTGTCAGATGTTACTATGGAATACTGAAGTATAATTACAAGTATGTCATAAGTGTCAAAGGCTTTTAATGACAATTACATGAAGTTGATGCAAAGAGTCAATATTTCTAGTGTTGACCCTTCTTTTTCAAGACCTCTGCATTCCGCCCTGGCATGTTGTCAATTAACTTCTGGGCCACATCCTGACTGATGCCCATTCTTGCATAATTAATGCTTGGAGTTTGTCAGAATGTGTGGGTTTTTGTTTGTCCACCTGCCTCTTGAGGTTTGACCACAAGTTCTCAATGGGTTAAGGTCTGGGGAGTTTCCTGGCCATGGACCCAAAATATCGATGTTTTGTTCCCCGAGCCACTTAGTTATCACTTTTGCCTTATGGCAAGGTTCTCCATCATGCTGTAAAAGGCATTGTTCATCACCAAACTGTTCCTGGATGGTTGGGAGAAGTTGCTCTCGGAGGATGTGTTGGTACCATTCATTATTCATGGCTGTGTTCTTAGGAAAAATTGTGAGTGAGCCCACTCCCTTGGCTGAGAAGCAACCCCACACATGAATGGTCTCAAGGTGATTTACTGTTGGCATGACAGAGGACTAATGTTAGCGCTCACCTTGTCTTCTCCGGACAAGCTTTTTCCGGATGCCCCAAATAATCGGAAAGGGGATTCATCAGAGAAAATGACTTTACCCCAGTCCTCAGCAGTCCAATTCCTGTACCTTTTGTAGAATATCAGTCTGTCCCTGATGTTTTTCCTGGAGAGAAGTGGCTTCTTTGCTGCCCTTCTTGACACCAGGCCATCCTCCAAAAGTCTTCGCCTCACTGTGCATGCAGATGCACTCACACCTGCCTGCTGCCATTCCTGAGCAAGCTCTGTACTGGTGGTGCCCCGATCCCGCAGCTGAATTAACTGTAGGAGACGGTCCTGGCGCTTGCTGGACTTTCTTGGGCGCCCTGAAGCCTTCTTCACAACAATTGAACCGCTCTCCTTGGAGTTCTTGATGATCCGATAAATTGTTGATTTAGGTGCAATCTTACTGGCAGCAATATCCTTGCCTGTGAAGCCCAATTTTGTGTAAAGCAATGATGACGACACATGTTTCCTTGCAGGTAACCATGGTTGACAGAGGAAGAACAATGATTCCAAGCACCACCCTCCTTTTGAAGCTTCCAGTCTGTTATTCGAACTCAATCAGCATGACAGAGTGATCTCCAGCCTTGTCCTCATCAACACTCACACCTGTGTTAACGAGAGAATCATTGACATGATGTCAGCTGGTCCTTTTGAGGCATCATTTTTTGCGATTCAGTTCATTTGCCTGGCAAAGAGGGACTTTGCAATTAGTTGCAATTCATCTGATCACTCTTCATAACATTCTGGAGTATATGCAAATTGCCATCATACAAACTGAGGCAGCAGACTTTGTGAAAATTAATATGTGTCATTCTCAAAACTTTTGGCCACGACTGTACAGTACCAGTCAAAAGTTTGGACACACCTACTCATTCAATTGTTTTTCTTTATTTTACTATTTTCTACATCGTCGAATAATAGTGAAAACATCAAAACTATGAAATAACACATATGGAATCATGTAGTAACCAAAAAAGTGTTAAACAAATCAAAATATATTCTATAGTTTAGATTCTTCAAAGTAGCCACCCTTTGCCTTGATGACAGCTTTGCACACTCTTGGCATTCTCTCAACCAGCTTCACCTGGAATGATTTTCCAACAGTCTTGAAGAAATTCCCACATATGCTGAGCACTTGTTAGCTGCTTTTCCTTCACTTTGCAGTCCAATTCATCGCAAACCATCTTAATTGGGTTGAGGTCGGGTGATTGTGGAGGCCAGGTCATCTGATGCAGCACTCCATCACTCTCCTTATTGGTCAAATACTCCTTACACAGCCTGGAGGTGTGTTGGGTCATTGTCCTGTTGAAAAACAAATGATAGTCCCACTAAGTGCAAACCAGATGGGATATCGCTGCAGAATGCTGTGGTAGCCATGCTGGTTAAATGTGCCTTGAATTCTAAATAAATTACAGACAGTGTCACCAGCAAAGCACCCCACACCATCACACATCCTCCTCCATGCTTCACGGTGGGAACCACACATGCGGAGATCATCCGTTCACCTATTCTGCGTCTCACACAGTGGTTGGAATCAAAAATTTCAAATTTGGACTCATCAGACCAAAGGACAGATTTCCACCGGTCTAATGTCCATTGCTCATGTTTCTTGGCCCAAGCAAGTGTCTTCTTCTTATTGGTGTCCTTTTGTAGTGGTTTCTTTATTCTACAATGTAGAAAATAGTACAAATAAAGAAAAACCCTGGAATGAGTAGGTGTGTCCAAACCTTTTTACTGGTACTGTTAAATATATATATATATATATATATATATATATATATATATATATATATATATATATATATATATATATATATAAAATCATGGCGGTCCAGCATACAGAGCCCCAGGGAGGGAGAGACACAGTTGACAAGGAGATCAGGTATCTCTCAGGAGTTGGTGTTCGTGCTGAAGTTACTGGGGTACAATTATCTTCCAATTAACTATAAGCATTTCTAGTATATGCAATTTCACTCACAGCACATAGCTTCTTAAAGAGAGAGTAGGCTTGAAGTTTATTTTTTAATGAAAATATATTAAACATATATTTTCCAGTTATGCAATGTCCTTAACATATATATTTCAAATCTTAAAACACAGATTTGAGACTATAATGACATCACCACAACTACCAGTCTGCTTTGTTTTCAACTTATTATTTTTACTTGATAGGGGTTTCAACTATATCCACAACAACATGTTGCAGTGCTTTATAGTACAATATGTAATCTGATACTTAGAATACAGCCAATCAGGTTTTAGAAAACTGGACAATGGAAACTGGAGTGGCAGCAGATTCCTCTGCTTCATGTGGAGATGTCTCCAGGACTCAAGAACTAGTAAAACCCACCCACTGGCCAAGCTAACTCACATACCTCTGGTACAGCTATTGGAAGTGGAGTTATGATACAGCTGCTGCAAAGTCATTTGAAGTGTCAAGAATGGTTACTGTTATGCAAACAGACATTACCATCAATATTGTGTGTGTGTGTGTACACATACATTTGGTAAAATGCAGAGATGCAGCTCACAAACAACCACTCCCTAATTTGCTCATCAATTTACAAGGGTGTTGAGTGTATGCCAATGATACAAATGCACTTCTCACACCTTTACCCCCATAGCGGGTTTCCCTGGCCTGCAGGGTGCAGTGGTGCTGTCCAGGAAGTGCTAGGGGGAGGGAAAGCAGAGTTATTCCTGTATGAGGTGAGCAGAGAGCCTGGTCTGGAACACAGGCAACTTCTAGAACAGTGGAGCCACAGAGGAGTCCAAACCAACCCTTTTTAGATCACAGAGAGCATGCAGGACTATGAGAGAGTCTGGGAGAGTGTGGTGGATATAACAAGCACTCTAGGAGCAGCAGACAGACGGATAAAGCTTTGTGCTTTGAAGAACAAGGGAAGTTGTAATGCTGAAAAAAATACGTAAATTCATATTTCTTTTAACCTCAGATTTTTTACCTTCAAATCAGATTTGTTCTTTTCATTCTGACTTCTATCTCAAAGGAAGAGATGGTTTTATAAGACAGTCTTCTAATTGGGGCATTTTAATTAGCATGTAGAACTACTCAAATGAATCCTGTCCCATGACAGCAGTATATCTGAGAATGTTATTAACTGTCAGGGAAACCTCTCCCTCCCAGCCCCTACCCAGAATGCCTTACACTCACAACACGATCCCCAGCCTCCTTTGACAGCTCCAAGGAAAGCTATTCATTTTCTGTCAACATATCCTACAGCTCACCTGACAAGTACATTACTTTTACAAAATCCACCATATTTGATCATCTGGGATGAAAAACAGCATTAAGTACTACATACATTGTGTTTGAAATGTAAACATCCTTAATCAACGCATTATACCAATAATGATAACAATTATAATAATCAGAGCAATAATTACAGTATAGCAACAATAATAATAATGGACATTGTCTAAAAACTACATCATGTTTTCCATAAGGTCTCAAAAACATATATATATATATATATATATATATAGTGGAAGTTCATTTTCTTTCACTTTTTTTCTGGCTAATAGTAACTTAAATATTTACAATGATTAATTTACAACCAATGGCCCAGCCCAGTCAGATAATTGTCCTTTTTTGAAATAAAAAGCACAAGAGGAGGATGAAGGGTCCATGTGTCTGTGACAGTGGCCCACTGGGTGGGTGGATGATGTGTGTCCCAGTGTGGACTCCCCACATCAGTGTCTCAGGACAGGAGGTTCACATGGCCACCAGCTGGCCCAGAGCCATGCGGAACTGCTGTGTGCAGCCGGCCAGCTCCCGCACCCTCTCCGTCATGTCTCGCGCCGCACCGGGGGACGGGTACTGCAGCGCTGCAGTCTTGGTGCTCACCACGATGTCCTTGAGTTTGTCACACAGCGTGTTACTGTGCTGGGCCACATGCGCCCGCACCTCTGGGGACTTGGCCTGTCGCGAGAGCGTGTCCCCGATGAACACCAGCTTGTGTGCGCTGAGGATGACAAACTTGCTGTGAGCCACAAAGATCTTGGGCGGCTGGTTGTTGTTGATGGAGGAGTAGAAGGCGTCGATGGCATTGGTGAGGGTGGTGACGTTGGACTCACACTGCTCCGAGTAGAAGAGCAGCAGCTGCCGGTCGCCCATGCTCAGCTTGCTCCGCTGGGCCGTTGGGTAGTGGGGAGGCGGAGTCCAGCCTGAGATATCGTTGTTGATTGGCCGGCTGACTTCCTGCTCCAGTCGCTCAAACTGTTTCAGCTGCAGTAGATGGGAACACAGAGAGTAAATAAATATCTGCCTGATCTGTAAACATCCCATTTGAACTGACTGAAACCTCAGCCTCTGAGACACCAATGTAACACTACAGTCACATATACACTCCCTTATTACTGACAAAGGCTGCGTTTAGAGGCAGCCCAATTCTGATCTTTTTTTTCACCAATTGGTCTTTTGACCAATCAGATCAGCTCTGAAAAAGATCTGATGTGAAAAGATCTGGGCCCGGTTTCCCAAAAGCATCTTAAGGCTAAGTTCATCGTTAGAAGCATAGGATCCTATTGTTCTAAGATGAACTTAGCCTTAAGATGCTTTTGGGAAACCGGGCTCTTATATGATTGGTCAAAAGACCAATTAGTAAAACAAATATCAGAATTGGGCTGCCTGTCTAAACACAGCCATTTACACACCCACTCGCTCACTGACAGACCCACAGGTCCTCACCTGCTGCTGTTCCAGTGTGGTTTTGTTGTGTCTGGTCCCTTTCTCTAATAATTGCCTCTGATTCTTCTCAAACTCCTCCTTACCCTGGAAACCAAAGGACGGTAAGAAGAGTAAACTTACTTACTCTGCTCCAAGCACATAGACACAAACACGCTCAGACAATGCTGGGATGGAATTTGAATTCTACTGGCTCAAGGAAGGATCACCCATATAAAATGATCCGTCTGACTCAACGTGTGATAATTCTCCTAATCAGCAGAGGGCAGTATGAGCTCATATCAGACCAGACCACACACAGCAGCTCTGTCACTACCCTGAGGGTAGCTGACACATGAATTCAGGGTTTGTATGTTAGTGTGCTACACACACATAAAGCACTGAAACAGTGAATATATAAATGTCTTTTAGATAATAATAATTTGGTGGGTGCTTATAGTTTTCCTATTTCACACATGAACAAGTGTGTATTAATATGTATGAGTGAATTGAAAATGTGTTTTTTTGCATATCCCAACTCTGAGAGCAGGGTCACAGCTCTGCCATTATCAACTGCAACCCTGGAGAATTAGGGTTAAGTGCCTTGCTCAAGGGAACATCGACAGACGTTTCACCTTGTCGGCTTCGAACTAGCAACATTTTGGTTACTGGCTCAACACTCTTACCGCAAGGCTACCTGCCACCCACAATGATATCATATCGTCTTAAAATCATCTGTTCCTATTGCATTTTCACAACCACAATACTGCTGCACGTAAGGGCAACAACAGCAGCAATGGACAGAGAAAGTGATGATGTATGATGGGTATGTAGAGAAACACGCCTGCACATGTGGTAATGATGATTGATGATGACACCTGAAGCAGTGCACCGGGGGAGTATGTGTCGCCCACATGGGCAAGCCTTGTATGGGGCATTGATCTGCTGGCTGTGGTGTGGAAATGGAGATACATCTGGAGTCTATCCTCTCTCTCATCTCACACACCGGCGTATCATTGAACACAGACAGACACCATGGCTCGACATGCTTAACATAATCCATGGGCTAATGTAGAATGCTGCTGATTGTTCCGAACCACCGTACCGTTATGAGGAAGTACTGGTGCTGTTGATTCAGAGTACCAATATACACCAAACTAATTCTCTACTGATAAATGAGGACATAAATGTGTGATGATCTGTGCTGTGGTTTCATAAGAGGAGGTTTTACCTGTAAATGCACATAGTCATAGTCCTCCAACCAGCCCTCCTCGGTGGTCTCGTACGGCCGGTCACTGGTCTCCTCCTCGGCAGTGAGCTTGGGCGGTGACGGCAGGGGGCGGGACTGGATGTTGGCTCTCCCGTCTCCCATCTGATAGGCTGAGATGTTGTTGTTGGTCATCTGACCCATGAGGTCAGCGGCGTGGGGGACGGGGGGCAGAGGAAGCTGCTGCTGCTTGTTTGTCCTTTTGAAGAGCAGCGAGGCGTTGCCATGGAGAAAGGAGGCCAGCTGTTTGGTGTCGTCAGGCACACCCCGGGCACACATGACCAGCCGGTCCAGGTCATCCCCACTGCTGCCTGCTGAGGGCGTCATCAGTGCAGGAGGGGCCCAGGCCACAGCATCCAGAACCTGGCTGTACTTGACAAGGCCCTGGAAGGCTTCCTCCATCTTCTGCACCTGCTTGCCCAGCTTGGCCTGTAACGTGCGGTCAGTGGCCTGGGCAGAGTTGGCCACAGCCCCCCTGGCAAACTCCAGCAGGTCCCTGACAGCCACCCTCATCCTTTCCACCGCCTGCCTGATGGCTGGCAGGTTGGCCTCCATCTGGGTGGGGCTGCGCCAGTTCCCACTGATGAAGGACATGAGGAGGGAGACGGAGCCCTCCACCCCCTGCTGCAGGCGAGAGAGGCGCTCCATGGCCTGATCTAGATCCAGGATCAACAGCTTCCCCGGGCCGGCCTGGCTGGGCACCGCCGACTCCCTGACTGGCACCATGTCCAGAGAGGAGGTGGACAGGTTGCTGCGGGTGCTGCCCGTGCTGGAGGCAGACAGGCGTTTGAAGCTGACCGTCAGCTCCTCTGTGGCGCCCGCATCTCGCACCACCTGAGGGGGGATGTCATAGATGGAGTCCTCGCCTGCAGGCCGCTCGCGGGGGAAATCGTACACATCCTGGGGGTCATGGGGTCCACCCTTCCTCAGACTGGCGGGGATGTCGTAGATCTCCTGACCCAGGTGGGCGTCTGGGTGGTGCTTTCCGGTGAGGGGAGGGGGAGGGATATCGTACACGTCTTCAGGGATGGGGGGCTCAGGCCCTCCGGGGATCAGACAGCCCTGGCTCTGGCTCTCCAGACTCTTCAGCTTGGCAAAGTGGGGGGGCACGTCATAGGTCTCCTCCCTGATAGGAGCGTCTGGAACATCCTTACTGACGGAGGGGGGGAAGTCGTACACCTGGGAGGGAGACAGAGGCAACGTCAAACACACACACACTGTACTTACCCTCACTGCCATAGGACATCATAATGATGTCAAACACACATTCTGATAAGGAGAAGGGGTGGTTACTTTAAGACACCACCTATCAAGTACAGATGGTAAAGCCCACTGTGACTGATGAGTATCCTCCTGTGTCCCTCTACAACAACAACAGACAGAGAGGATGTGTTAGTGGTGCAGTAGCTGCAGCCTCACCGTTTGCTGAGAGAGCAGTTGGCTCTTGTCCACACTGGGGGGCGTGTCATAGATGTCTTGACCACTGGTGGGGCCTTTCACCGCCATTGGGGGCGTGTCATACACCTGGGGGGGGGGGGGGGGGGGGGGGGGGGGGACACAATGCACAGAGAGATAAAACACACACACCCCACAATAAAAAACAATTTACATACACACATCAGATATACACACACACACACACACACACACACACACACACACACACACACACACACACACACACACACACACACACACACACACACACACACACACACACATGTTCATACTTGCACACATACAGACATACACATAAATATACAATCAGCAATAAGAGCTCAGTTACAGCTGCAGCAGACTCAATTTATGAGCATATTAAAAAGGGAGGAACAAATTAAATCAAGCTTCTGAGGGCGTGTTGGATGAATCCAGTTTAATGTGGAGGAGGTGGGGAGGGCGGGAGGGACCCAGACACTCTGCCCACTTTGTCTTCTAATCTCGTCTCTCCCTGGGGCCCCTCTTTTCTCCACTGCCTTCCCTACAAGGGGGGAGGGAGGCATTATTGAGGCTGCAGGCTGAGAGGGGGGCAGTGAGGGCGCTGACACACACAACATGGGGACCATCTCTCCCACTCCTACACAGAGGACACACATCCTGTCTGGGACTGCCCTGACACGCACACATGGAGCTGGACGGACTGGAGCATGACCAAAGTTGAAAACAACTGAAGAAAATCTCTTATACAGCAGAGACCTTAACCTCAGTGCTAACTCTGTTCTGACTAAACCTCTGTGACACTGGTCAGTTGTGCCTTGCCTGACGACTCACCCTGAATATATTTCCGCTGCTCTAGCGATCGCTACATTCAGTCTGAAACTGACATCCTAAAGTTGTTGTTTGAGTTCAAAATGAGGGGCACGGTACAAAACAAATTCATCAGCGATTGGATGGTCTCCAACAAATCTAACCAATCAGAGTATCAAAGTTGATAACGTGTCATGTAAGACGGCTCTGGCCCAACCCATCAGTTTCTGGGACCAATCAGAACAGTCAGAATGTGTTTACATTCTAGAAATCATATGGGAGGGAGGCAAATCCAGACTCATCGAGGAGAAAAAACATCAGTTGGCCCAGAGCGATGTGGATATGTAGGCAGGCAAAGTTGTGCATGCATTCGCCACGGTAGGACATGTATGAAAACTATAAGGATATGTGTGTGATGCCCACAAAATGCAACATTCAAAATAATGTGGAGATATTACTGCAACAATGCTGCAGAATGTGTGTTGAGAGGATGCCTATTGCAAAAGTACTCTTTTCTAAGGCACTGTTAAATTCAATACAATCCCACAATGCACTTCAGCCTGGAGCAGCGGCAAGGGAATTAACTTTGCCGTCAGTCTTGTATGAGTAAACTTCTGGAACACACTGCCCTGCAGCAGCCACAGTCCTGTCTCTCTCTCTCTCCAGCCCAGGAAACGTCTGTTGTTTTGCACACTACTTTTACAGCTTTGATTAGTAGAGTATTTCACAACTACACTGAACAAAAATATAAACATTTTTATTTTTTTTATTTTATTTCACCTTTATTTAACCAGGTAGGCTAGTTGAGAACAAGTTCTCATTTGCAACTGCGACCTGGCCAAGATAAAGCATAGCAGTGTGAACAGACAACAACACAGAGTTACACATGGAGTAAACAATAAACAAGTCAATAACATGGTAGAAAAAAAAAAGAGAATCTATATACAATCTATATACAATGTGTGCAAAAGGCATGAGGTAGGCAATAAATCGAGTAATTACAATTTAGCAGAGATACTGGTGTGCAAAAGAGCAGAAAAGTAAATAAATAAAGCAGTATGGGGGGTGAGGTAGGTAAATTGGGTGGGTAGTTTACAGATGGACTATGTACAGCTGCAGCGATCGGTTAGCTGCTCGGATAGCAGATTTTTAAAGTTGTTGAGGGAGATAAAAGTCTCCAACTTCAGAGATTTTTGCAATTCGTTCCAGTCGCAGGCAGCAGAGAACTGGAAGGAAAGGCGTCCAAATGAGGTTTTGGCTTTAGGGATGATCAGTGAGATACACCTGCTGGAGCGCGTGCTACGGGTGGGTGTAGCCATCGTGACCAGTGAACTGAGATAAGGCGGCACTTTACCTAGCATAGCCTTGTAGATGACCTGGAGCCAGTGGGTCTGACGACGAACATGTAGCGAGGGCCAGCCGACTAGGGCATACAGGTCGCAGTGGTGGGTCGTATAAGGTGCTTTAGTAACAAAACGGATGGCACTGTGATAAACTGCATCCAGTTTGCTGAGTAGAGTATTGGAAGCTATTTTGTAGATGACATCGCCGAAGTCGAGGATCGGTAGGATAGTCAGTTTTACTAGGGTAAGTTTGGCGGCGTGAGTGAAGGAGGCTTTGTTGCGGAATAGAAAGCCGACTCTAGATTTGATTTTGGATTGGAGATGTTTGATATGAGTCTGGAAGGAGAGTTTGCAGTCTAGCCAGACACCTAGGTACTTATAGATGTCCACATATTCTAGGTCGGAACCGTCCAGGGTGGTGATGCTAGTCGGGCGTGCGGGTGCAGGCAGCGAACGGTTGAAAAGCATGCATTTGGTTTTACTAGCGTTTAAGAGCAGTTGGAGGCCACGGAAGGAGTGTTGTATGGCATTGAAGCTCGTTTGGAGGTTAGATAGCACAGTGTCCAAGGAAGGGCCGGAAGTATACAGAATGGTGTCGTCTGCGTAGAGGTGGATCAGGGAATCGCCCGCAGCAAGAGCAACATCATTGATATATACAGAGAAAAGAGTCGGCCCGAGAATTGAACCCTGTGGTACCCCCATAGAGACTGCCAGAGGACCGGACAACATGCCCTCCGATTTGACACACTGAACTCTGTCTGCAAAGTAGTTGGTGAACCAGGCAAGGCAGTCATTAGAAAAACCGAGGCTACTGAGTCTGCCGATAAGAATATGGTGATTGACAGAGTCGAAAGCCTTGGCCAGGTCGATGAAGACGGCTGCACAGTAATGTCTTTTATCGATGGCGGTTATGACATCGTTTAGTACCTTGAGCGTGGCTGAGGTGCACCCGTGACCGGCTCGGAAACCGGATTGCACAGCGGAGAAGGTACGGTGGGATTCGAGATGGTCAGTGATCTGTTTGTTGACTTGGCTTTCGAAGACCTTAGATAGGCAGGGCAGGATGGATATAGGTCTGTAACAGTTTGGGTCCAGGGTGTCTCCCCCTTTGAAGAGGGGGATGACCGCGGCAGCTTTCCAATCCTTGGGGATCTCAGATGATACGAAGGAGAGGTTGAACAGGCTGGTAATAGGGGGTGCGACAATGGCGGCGGACAGTTTCAGAAATAGGGGGTCCAGATTGTCAAGCCCAGCTGATTTGTATGGGTCCAGGTTTTCCAGCTCTTTCAGAACATCTGCTATCTGCATATGGGTAAAGGAGAAGCTGGGGAGGCTTGGGCGAGTAGCAGCGGGGGGGGCGGGGCTGTTGGCCAAGGTTGGAGTCGCCAGGAGGAAGGCATGGCCAGCCATTGAGAAATGTTTGTTGAAGTTTTCGATTATCATGGACTTATCAGTGGTGACCGTGTTACCTAGCCTCAGTGAAGTGGGCAGCTGGGAGGAGGTGCTCTTGTTTTCCATGGACTTTACAGTATCCCAGAACTTTTTGGAGTTAGAGCTACAGGATGCAAATTTCTGCTTGAAAAAGCTGGCCTTTGCTTTCCTGACTGACTGCGTGTATTGGTTCCTGACTTCCCTGAACAGTTGCATGCACAATTTCAAAGATTTTACTGAGTTACAGTTCATATGAGGAAATCAGTTAATTAAATTCATTCATTAGGCCCTAATCTCTGGATTTCACATGACTGGGAATACAGATATGCATGTTGGTCACAGATACCTTTAAAAAAGTAAGGGCGTGGACCAGAAAACCAGTCAGTGGCTGCGGTCCAAACACTTAAAAGACACACCCTAAAAACCTTTAGGACTACCTTTAGGACAGCCTTGCAAGAGTGACCAAAAGGGTGTTTAGCATCCCCAGTGGCTCTGTAAGTGTGGAGAATATATTCTCCACTGCTGGCCGGCTCTCCAGGCACCATCGCATGAGCCTGAAACTACAGACTGGCCAAACTCATGTTTCTAAAAATGAATTCAAAGGCACTAATAAGTCATTTTAATTGAATTTGTATTTAATTCTAATTATGTATCAGCCTATATGTGCTATTTATAGACTATAAAGATTTAAAATGTTGTTTAAATGCGCTTTATGAGCTTTATGTACCTACAAACCTATTGTGTCACACTCGCAAATGCTTCAATGTATTTCTTTGTAGGCTACAGCCTTGAAATAATTGAAATACTATAGACCAGGGGTGTCAAACTCATTCCACGGAGGGCCGAGTGTCTGCAGGTTTTTGGTTTTTCCTTTCAATAAAGCCCTAGACAACCAGGTGTGGGGAGTTCCTAACTAATTAGTGATGTTAATTCATCAATCAAGTACAAGGGAGGAGCGAAAACCCGCAGACACTCGGCCCTCCGTGGAATGAGTTTGACACCTGTGCTATAGACGATCCCGCAGGTGAATAAACCAGATGTGGAGGTCCTGGGCTGGCCTGGTTACACGTGGTCTGCGGTTGTGAGGCCGGTTGGACGTATTGACAAATTCTCTAAAACTGTCACGTTCTGACCTTAGTTCTTTTGTTATTTCTTTGTTTTAGTATGGTCAGGGCGTGAGTTGGGTGGGTTATCTATGTTGGTTTTTCTATGTTGGTTTTTCGTTTGGCCTGGTATGATTCTCAATCAGAGGCAGGTGTCGTTAGTTGTCTCTGATTGAGAATCATACTTAGGTAGCCTTTTTTCCACCTGGGTTTCGTGGGTGGTTATTTTCCGTGTCAGTGTTTGTTCCACACGGAACTGTTTTCGGTTGGTATTTCATGTGTCGTTTGTTGTTTTGTTTCTGTGTTCGTTCGTTATAATAAAGAGCATGAACACGTACCACGCTGCGCATTGGTCCTCCGATCCTTCTTACTACTCCTCCTCAGATAAGGAGGAGGACAGCCGTTACAAAAACAACATTTGTGGCAGCTTATGGAAGAGAAATCAACATTCAATTATCTGGAAACAGCTCAGGTGGACATTCCTGCAGTCAGCATGTAACGATGTGCGCTGAGAGTCAGGAAGCAAGTTCAGGGAGTGTTTTAATAAATAAACACAAGATAATACAAAATAAGAAACACGAACAACGCACAGACATGACACTGGAACAGAAACAATGACATCTGGAGAAGGAACCAAAGGGTGTGACATATATAGGGCAGGTAATAAAGGAAGTGATGGAGTCCAGGTGAGTCTGAAGACGCGCAGGTGCACATAACGATGGTGACAGGTGTGCGCCATAATGAGCAGCCTGGAGGCCGGAGAGGGAGCACACGTGACACAGCATGCCAATTGCACGCTCCCTCAAAACTTGAGACATCTGTGGCATTGTGTTGTGTGACAAAACTGCACATTTTAGATTGGCCTTTTATTGTTCCCAGCACAAGGTTCACCTGTGCAATGAAGATGCAGTTTAATCAGCTTCTTGATATGCCACACCTGTCAGGTGGATGGATTCGCTTGGCAAAGGAGTAATGCTCACTAAAAGGGATGAAAATACATTTCTGCACAAAAGTTTAGAGAAATAAAATGTTTCTGTGTATGAAATATTTCTGGGATATTGTATTTCAGCTCATGAAACATGGGACCAACACTTTACATGTTGCGTTTATAATTTTGTTCAGTGTATATAGGTGATGATGGAAGTTATCAAGTCTATGAGCTTGGTAATGAGTTTTAGAGGGCAGTTTAAGGCTACAGCTTTTAGGTTATTGGCTGTATTAAACAGATCTTTGTTGATAATAAACATCAGATTGATGCACCATGTGTGACACACACGTAAATTCACAACCACACAACCCAATCTACTTCCAGGGTCTGACAAGGGACACTCTCTAAAGTTTATGATGCTGAGGCAGGATTATCTGCTAGCTGGCTGTCAATGAGCGTTGCACCTGAGGAGGAACAGAGTAAGTGGTATCTAAGATTCAACTTCATCCTCGTTTCTCTATGACCTGACGGCAAACAGCAGCAGACTGACAAGCCAACTCCTCCATCCAATCCTGAACCCTTATAACACACAGAAAATTGCACTCCCATCTCTCGCCATGTGACTGTACCCAAACAAACAGATTAGCAATTATAATTCTGCACAAACAATGTGATACAATCTGTTCCCCGGGCCTTTGGGGAATTAGAGTGACAGAGAGAGGAGGCAAGAGGGACTACAGTATGAATACCAAATCCACCTCCACAACCATTGGGCACATTGCCAAAACACTGTCAGAATCTTGAATTCAGGCGATGCAATTTGTTTGGAGTTGGTATTCAGTGGGTACACTGATCTGATCGCAGACAGTTTGGAGTTGGTATTCAGTGGGTAGACTGATCTGATCGCAAACAGTTTGGAGTTGGTATTCAGTGGGTACACTGATCTGATCGCAAACAGTTTGGAGTTGGTATTCAGTGGGTACACTGATCTGATCGCAGACAGTTTGGAGTTGGTATTCAGTGGGTACACTGATCTAATCGCAGACAGTTTGGAGTTGGTATTCAGTGGGTACACTGATCTGATCGCAAACAGTTTGGAGTTGGTATTCAGTGGGTACACTGATCTAATCGCAGACAGTTTGGAGTTGGTATTCAGTGGGTACCCTGATCTGATCGCAGACAGTTTGGAGTTGGTATTCAGTGGGTACACTGATCTGATCGCAAACAGTTTGGAGTTGGTATTCAGTGGGTACACTGATCTGATCGCAGACAGTTTGGAGTTGGTATTCAGTGGGTACACTGATCTGATCGCAGACAGTTTGGAGTTGGTATTCAGTGGGTACACTGATCTAATCGCAGACAGTTTGGAGTTGGTATTCAGTGGGTAGACTGATCTAATCGCAGACAGTTTGGAGTTGGTATTCAGTGGGTAGACTGATCTGATCGCAGACAGTTTGGAGGTGGTATTCAGTGGGTACACTGATCTGATCGCAAACAGTTTGGAGTTGGTATTCAGTGGGTACACTGATCTGATCGCAGACAGTTTGGAGTTGGTATTCAGTGGGTACACTGATCTGATCGCAGACAGTTTGGAGTTGGTATTCAGTGGGTACACTGATCTAATCGCAGACAGTTTGGAGTTGGTATTCAGTGGGTAGACTGATCTAATCGCAGACAGTTTGGAGTTGGTATTCAGTGGGTAGACTGATCTGATCGCAGACAGTTTGGAGGTGGTATTCAGTGGGTACACTGATCTGATCGCAGACAGTTTGGAGTTGGTATTCAGTGGGTACACTGATCTGATCGCAGACAGTTTGGAGTTGGTATTCAGTGGGTACACTGATCTAATCGCAGACAGTTTGGAGTGAAAATGAGATGGTTGTGTTACTCCTCTCAGCAGAAAACCAAAGCCAGGGCCCATTGGATTGTCCACTGAACCCACTGACTGATCTTAGGCCTGCTATCTGAACTATCTGAACTATCCCTCCAGTCCCAGCACTATATTCTTTCAGATGCCGTCAAACAGTTTTTCCTCTCTTTCCCTCATTCTCTCCTCCCTCCAGCTGGTTCTCTTTCCCTCATTCTCTCCTCCCTCCAGCTGGTTCTCTTTCCCTCATTCTCTCCTCCCTCCAGCTGGTTCTCTTTCCCTCATTCTCTCCTCCCTCCAGCTGGTTCTCTTTCCCTCAATCTCTCCTCCCTCCAGCTGGTTCTCTTTCCCTCATTCTCTCCTCCCTCCAGCTGGTTCTCTTTCCCTCATTCTCTCCTCCCTCCAGCTGGTTCTCTTTCCCTCATTCTCTCCTCCCTCCAGCTGGTTCTCTTTCCCTCATTCTCTCCTCCCTCCAGCTGGTTCTCTTTCCCTCAATCTCTGCTCCCTCCAGCTGGTTCTCTTTCCCTCATTCTCTCCTCCCTCCAGCTGGTTCTCTTTCCCTCAATCTCTCCTCCCTCCAGCTGGTTCTCTTTCCCTCATTCTCTCCTCCCTCCAGCTGGTTCTCTTTCCCTCAATCTCTCCTCCCTCCAGCTGGTTCTCTTTCCCTCATTCTCTCCTCCCTCCAGCTGGTTCTCTTTCCCTCATTCTCTCCTCCCTCCAGCTGGTTCTCTTTCCCTCAATCTCTCCTCCCTCCAGCTGGTTCTCTTTCCCTCATTCTCTCCTCCCTCCAGCTGGTTCTCTTTCCCTCAATCTCTCCTCCCTCCAGCTGGTTCTCTTTCCCTCATTCTCTCCTCCCTCCAGCTGGTTCTCTTTCCCTCATTCTCTCCTCCCTCCAGCTGGTTCTCTTTCCCTCATTCTCTCCTCCCTCCAGCTGGTTCTCTTTCCCTCATTCTCTCCTCCCTCCAGCTGGTTCTCTTTCCCTCATTCTCTCCTCCCTCCAGCTGGTTCTCTTTCCCTCAATCTCTCCTCCCTCCAGCTGGTTCTCTTTCCCTCATTCTCTCCTCCCTCCAGCTGGTTCTCTTTCCCTCATTCTCTCCTCCCTCCAGCTGGTTCTCTTTCCCTCATTCTCTCCTCCCTCCAGCTGGTTCTCTTTCCCTCTCTTTTACCATGTCTTGCAGCCATTTGTCCTGATATTGGCTGTGTGTTTCTCTATCTGCTTCAGGAGCCTGTGTGTGTGTGTGTGTGTGTCTGTGTGTGTGTGTGTGTGTGTGTGTGTGTGTGTGTGTGTGTGTGTGTGTGTGTGTGTGTGTGTGTGTGTGTGTGTCTGTCTGTGTCTGTGTCTGTGTCTGTGTGTGTGTGTGTGTGTGTGTGTGTGTGTGTGTGTGTGTGTCTGTGTGTCTGTGTGTCTGTGTGTAAGGATGGATGACACAGAAAGTGGGTTCACCTTCAGATCCAAAGCGCATGCAGCTCAGGACATGCTGCTCACTGTGCTTTGTGGAAAAATACAACCTTTTTCTAACGCCTCCAGACAATGAAATATCTACTTCCCCTGCTGGTAATGTATGACCTCCTCTAAAAATAAATGTGGAATCACAGAGCCGCCGTGGGTTTAAACACACAAAGAGAGAGAGAGAGAGAGAGAGACAGAGAGAGAGAGAGAGAGAGAGAGAGAGAGAGAGAGAGAGAGAGAGAGAGAGAGAGAGAGAGAGAGAGAGACAGAGACAGAGACAGAGACAGAGACAGAGACAGAGAGAGAGAGAGAGAGAGAGAGAGAGAGAGAGAGAGAGAGAGAGAGAGAGACAGAGACAGAGAGAGAGAGAGACAGAGAGAGAGACAGAGAGAGAGACAGAGAGAGAGAGAGAGAGAGAGAGAGAGACAGAGAGAGAGAGAGAGACAGAGAGAGAGAGAGAGAGAGAGAGAGAGAGAGAGAGAGAGGAAAGCTTTGACTATGTACAGACTCAGTGAGCATAGCCTTGCTATTGAGAAAGGCCGCCGTAGGCAGACATGGCTCTCAAGAGAAGACAGGCTATGTGCACACTGCCCACAAAATGAGGTGGAAACTGAGCTGCACTTCCTAACCTCCTGCCCAATGTATGACCATATTAGAGAGACATATTTCCCTCAGATTACACAGATCCACAAAGAATTTGAAAACAAATCCAATTTTGATAAACTCCCATATCTACTGGGAGAAATTCCACAGTGTGCCATCACAGCAGCAAGATTTGTGACCTGTTGCCACAAGAAAAGGGCAACCAGTGAAGAACAAACACCATTGTAAATACAACCCATATTTATGCTTATTTATTTTAACTTGTGTGCTTTAACCATTTGTACAACACTGTATATATATAATATAACATTTGTAATGTCTTTATTGTTTTGAAACTTCTGTATGTGTAATGTTTACTGTTAATTTGTATTGTTTATTTCACTTTTGTATAATATCTACCTCACTTGCTTTGGCAATGTTAACACATGTTTCCCATGCCAATAAAGCCCCTTGAATTGAATTGAAAATTGAATTGAGAGAGAGAGAGAGAGAGAGAGAGAGACAGAGAGACAGAGAGACAGAGAGAGAGAGAGAGAGAGAGAGAGAGACAGAGAGAGAGACAGAGAGAGAGAGAGAAAGAGAGAGAGAGAGAGAGAGAGAGAGACAGAGAGACAGAGAGAGAGACAGAGAGAGAGACAGAGAGAGAGAGAGAGAGAGAGAGAGAGAGAGAGAGAGAGAGAGAGAGAGAGAGAGAGAGAGAGACAGAGAGAGAGAGAGAGAGACAGAGAGAGAGACAGAGAGAGAGACAGAGACAGAGACAGAGAGAGAGAGAGAGAGAGAGAGAGGGAGAGAGAGAGAGAGAGAGAGAGAGAGAGAGAGAGAGACAGAGACAGAGACAGAGAGAGAGAGAGAGAGAGAGACAGAGAGACAGAGAGACAGAGAGACAGAGAGAGAGAGAGAGAGAGACAGAGAGAGAGAGAGAGAGAGAGAGAGAGACAGAGAGAGAGACAGAGAGAGAGAGAGAGAGAGAGAGAGAGAGAGACAGAGAGAGAGAGAGAGAGACAGAGAGAGAGAGAGAGAGAGAGAGAGAGAGAGAGAGAGAGAGAGAGAGAGAGAGAGAGAGAGAGAGACAGAGAGAGAGAGAGACAGAGAGAGAGAGAGAGAGACACAGTGAGAGGGAGAAAGAGACACAGAGAGAGGGAGAGGGGGACACAGAGAGAGGGAGAGAGAGACAGAGAGAGAGAGAGAGAGAGAGAGAGAGAGAGAGAGAGAGAGAGAGAGAGAGAGAGAGACAGTGAGATGGAGAGAGAGAGACAGTGAGATGGAGAGAGAGACACAGTGAGATGGAGAGAGAGACACAGTGAGATGGAGAGAGAGAGACAGTGAGAGGGAGAGAGAGACAGAGAGAGGGAGAGAGAGACAGAGAGAGAGAGAGACAGAGAGAGAGGGAGAGAGAGACAGAGAGAGATACAAAGAGAGAGACAGAGACAGAGATAGGTTTAATATTCCCAATACATCAGATATTAATGAGAGGTTAATGAGACACTTCGCAGAAAGACGACCAGTCGAGTCAGGAAGTGTGTCTAAGCCAGCAGAGAGGAAAAATAGCCATCAATCTTGTGAAGAGGACGAAATGACTTCAGTGACATCAGAGACAATAAGTGGCGAGGCAGGACAGTGAGAGGACATGAATACCATACCCCCTCACATACACAGGACACCACCATCACTGGGGTGGTCAAGGGTAAGAGGTCAAAACTAGTGTGGCTCAATTGCTGATGATATGGAAGATGAGAAATTGTATCTTCAGTGATTTGTGTCTGTATGTTGGTGTGTTACTGTAGAGAAGCGGGAGAGTGCAGCATTTGAACATAAATACAGGTGAGAGAGAGAGAGAGAGGCGAGGCAGTGAATGAACTGAGAGAGAAAGCATGCAGGGCATTCTACGCCATTAAAAAACTAATTCAAATTGAAATACTTATTAAAATTTGGCTAAAATGAATTGAATGTGTCATTGAACCAATTGCACTTTATGGCAGCGAGGTGTGGGGTCCACTTGCAAAACAAGATTTCACAAAATGGGACAAACACCTCATTGAAACCCTGCATGCAGAGTTCTGTAAGATTCTCCTACATGTCCAGAGGAAAACTACAAACAATGCATCCAGGGCAGAATTAGGCCAATATCCACTAAAAACTAAAAAAAGAGCAATTCAGTTTTGGAAACATCTAAAATACAGTGACCCCCTCTGATATCATTACCAAGCCCTGCAATGCCAAGAGCTGAGCAAAGAAAAGAGTCCCCTCATCCAGCTGGTCCTGGGGCTAAGTTCACAAACCTGTTCTACTAGCACACTGAAGCCCCAGGATCAGAGCATCCAATCAATCAGAGTAAAACAAATTACAACACAGTCAAGACAAAACTACATTGCTTATTGGGAAACACAAGCACAAACACAAAGAAAAATGCAGTGCTATCTGGCCCTAAATCGACAGTACACCATGGCAAACAATTTGACCATGGTTACTGATCAGAACCTTAGAAAAACATTGACAAAGTACAGGCTCAGTGAGCACAGCCTTGCCATTGAGAATGGTAGACACAGGAAAACCTGGCTCCCTGTAGAGGAAAGGCTGTGCAACCACTGCACAGCAGCAGAAAGAGCTGCATTTCCTGACAAAATGTCAAAAATATAAAACAATTAGAGACTGTCATTTCCCCAAATTTGAAACCCTTATTCAAGGTTTCAAAGACCTCTCTGATGAGAGTAGGCTACCACCCTGTTGGGGGAGGACGCAGAGAGTTGTGGGTTGGCAGCGCACTACATTGCTGCCCGCTATAAGATGAGGGACAGTGTCTGACAGACCAATCAACCTGCACATGTCCTCTACTGTATGCTTATTGTTATTGTTCAATGTATGGTTATTTTGACCTTTGGTTATTGTTGTTACTGTTGTCCCGTTGACAATTTTGATTCTTATTATTTTCATATTGTAAATATCGAAAGTAAGCTTTGGCAATATGTACATTGTTACGTCATGGCAATAAAGCAAATTGAAATGAACTGAAATTGAGAGAGAGAGAGAGAGAGAGAGAGAGAGAGAGAGGACTAGCTGAATCCTCACCTGTTGGCTGTACTGGGCGCGGGTTGGGGGAACGTCATAGATATCCTGTGACTGCTGGGAGGGAGGCATGTGTCTGGGAGGGACGTCATACTCATCCTGCTCCGACTTTTCCGTGTCATACACATACACCTGGCCCACCCGCGTCGGCACCACCACCTGACGGAGAGAGGGAGCGAGAGAGGCATGAGGTTAGTGAAATAGTCCGTTATAAGATTTCAGCAAATTGATGCATCTTTAAGTCTTATGTAGAGTTGAAGTCGGAAGTTTACATACACCTTAGCCAAATACATTTAAACTCAGTTTTTCACAATTCCTGGCATCAAATCAAATCTAATCAAATTTTTATTTGTCACATACACATGGTTAGCAGATGTTAATGCGAGTGTAGCGAAATGCTTGTGCATTCAATCCTAGTAAAAATTCCCCGTCTTAGGTCAGTTAGGATCACCACTTTATTTTAAGAATGTGAAATGTCAGAATAATAGTAGAGAGAATGATTTATTTCAGCTTATATTTCTTTCATCACATTCCCAGTGGGTCAGAAGTTTACATACACTCAATTATTATTTGGTAGCATTGCCTTTAAATTGTTTTACTTGGGTCAAACATTTCAGGTAGCCTTCCACAAGCTTCCCACAATAAGTTGGGTGAATTATGGCCCATTCCTCCGAGTCAGGTTTGTATGCCTCCTTGCTCACACACGCTTTTTCAGTTCTGTCCACAAATTTTCTATGGGATTGAAGTCAGGGCTTTGTGATGGCCACTCCAATACCTTGACTTTGTTGTCCTCAAGCCATTTTGCCACAACTTTGGAAGTATGCTTGGGGTCACTGTCCATTTGGAAGACCCATTTGCGACCAAGCTTTAACTTCTTGACTGATGTCTTGAGATGTTGCTTCAATATAGCCACATAATTTTCCTCCCTCATGATGCCATCTATTTTGTGAAGTGCACCAGTCCCTCCTGCAGCAAATCAATCTTAGTGTATGTAAACTTCTGACCCACTGGAATTGTGATACAGTGAATTATAAGTGAAATAATCTGTCTGTAAACAATTGTTGGAAAAATGACTTGTGTCATGCACAAAGTAGCTGTCCTAACCGACTTGCCAAAACTATAGTTTGTTAACAAGACATTTGTGGAGTGGTTGAAAAACGAGTTTTAATGACTCCAACATAAGTGTATGTAAACTTCTGACTTCAACTGTACTTTATAAAAGAGTGTAAAAACACCAGCAAATCAGCTCCAAGTGATTTCAATTTTCTTCTATTCCAAAATATTCCCACACATAACATAGAGATATACGCTGACTGTACAAACAATAGAACACCCCCCTTTGCCCTCAGAACAGCCTCAATTAGTCGGGGCTTGGACTCTACAAGGTGTTGAAAGCGTTCCACAGGGATGCTGGACCATGTGGACTCCAATGCTTCCCACAGTTGTGTCAAGTTGACTGGATGTCCTTTGGGTGGTGGACCATTCTTGATACACACGGGAATCTGTTGAATGTGAAAAACCCAGCAGTGTTGCAGTTCTTGACACACTCAAACCATTGTGCCTGGCACCTACTATCATACCCCGTTCAAAGGCACTTAAATCTTTTGTCTTGCCTATTTACCCTCTGAATGACACACATACACAATCCATGTCTCAATTGTCTCAAGGCTTAAAAATCCTTCTTTAACCTGTCCCCTCCCCTTCATCTACACTGATTGAAGTGGATTTAACAAGTGACATCAATAAGGGATCATAGCTTTCACCTGGTCAGTCTATGTCATGGAAAGAGCAGGTGTTCCAATTGCAATGAACATTCAGTGTATGTGATCATGTACAAATGTAAGCAAGGTTTGAAATGATTATGTTTCAGTGAAATATTATATATGTTTGGGCATCTTGCAGTCAATTTGCAGTCTACTAATTATTTGTAATTATGTTCCGGCCCCCTGACCATCCGCTCAATAAAAAATTGTCCCTAGTTGATCTAGTTGATGATCCCAGCCGTAGATGATAACAGTAGAGAACACATTATATCCACTCAAGACTCAATCTTAATTAAATTCCTCTGACCCACAGTGAATAGCCAAAACAGCCTGTAACAGAGTCAGGGTCTGGCTTAACCCCAGAGGCAGTAAAAACAGAATGGAGGTCTTGGCAGGTCAGCGTGGGAACAACGCCTGTCCTATGGTCTGCCTATTTACCCACAGTATTATAGTCTCAGTGTTATGTCAACTGTCTGGGCCTGGGAAATGAAAACAGACTGACTGATAACAGCACAATACAGAGACAGTAACTGGAACATAAGCGTCCATCCAAACTAGTACTCAAATTTAGTATTCAATACATCACAGGATATTGAAAATCAAATCATCAGCACTTCCTATCAGGACCATATCATGTCATGTCATCACCACATAATGTCCTGCATCAGTGCTCCTTGGAAGTCTATCTGAGCTCCTCTGGCTGTGTGTGTGTGTGTGTGTGTGTCTTTCTCCTCTCCTCTCACTTCCTTTAATCTGGCCCTGCTATCGATCCCCTGCAGGCAAGGGCTATGGAATCACACAGATAAGGAATGTTGTTATCTCTCTCCCAATCAGGGCACTGGGGAAATCTCTGATTATCTACTCCCAGCTACAGATACACTGCTGCTGCTGCCTTCACTACCGATGGGAGAGGAAAATAGCAGTCCAATCACACACACCAGTGCTAATAAACTGTCTGCAACCTCCCGACTACAGTACCAGTCAAAAGTTTGGACACACCTATTCATTCATGGGTTTTTCTTTATTTTGACTATTTTATACATTGTAGAACAATAGTGAAGACATCAAAACTATGAAACAACACATATGGAATCATGTAGTAACCAATAAAATGTTAAACAAATCAAAATATATGTTACATTTAAAATTCTTCAAATTAGACACCCTTTGCCTTGATGACAGCTTTTCACACTCTTGGCATTCTCTCAACCAGCTTCATGAGGTAGTCACCTGGAATGCATTTCAATTAACAGGTGTGCCTTGTTAAAAGTTAATATGTGTAATTCCTTTCCTTCTTAATGAGGTTGAGCCAATCAATTGTGTTGTGACAAGGTAGGGGTGGTATACAGAAGACAGCCCTATTTGGTAAAAGACGAAGTCCACATTATGGTTAGAACAGCTCAAATAAACAAAGAGAAACGACCGTCCATCATTACTTTAAGACATGAAGGTCAGTCAATCCGGCACATTTCAAGAACTTTGAAAGTTTCTTCAAGTGCAGTCGCAAAAACCATCAAGCAATATGATGAAACTGGCTCTCACGAGGTCCGCCACAGGAAAGGAAGACCCAGAGTTACCTCTGCTGCAGAGGATAAGTTCATTAGAGTTACCAGTCTCAGAAATTGCAGCCCAAATAAAGGCTTCACAGAGTTCAAGTAACAGACACATCTCAACATCACTGTTCAGAGGAGACTGCATGAATCAGGCCTTCATGGTCGAATTGCTGCAAAGAAACGACTATTAAAGGACACCAATAAGAAGAAGAGACTTACTTGGGCCAAGAAACACGAGCAATGGACATTAGACCGGTGGAAATCTGTCCTTTGGTCTGATGAGTCCAAATGTGAGATTTTTGGTTCCAACCACCATGTCTTTGTGAGAGGCAGAGTAGGTGAAGGGATGATCTCCACATGTGTGGTTCCCACCATGAAGCATGGAGGAGGAGGTGTGATGTGTGGGGGTACTTTGCTGGTGACACTGTCGGTTATTTATTTAGAATTCAAGGCACACTTAACCAGCACGGCTACCACAGCATTCTGCTGCGATACGCCCATCCCATCTGGTTTGCGCTTAGTGGGATTATCATTTGTTTTTCAACAGGACAATGACCCAACACACCTCCAGGCTGTGTAAGGGCTATTTGACCAATAAGGAGAGTGATAGTGTGCTGCATCAGATGACCTGGCCTCCACAATCACCCGACCTCAACCCAATTGAGATGGTTTGGGATGAGTTGGACTGCAGAGTGAAGGAAAAGCAGCCAACAAGTGCTCAGCATTTGTGGGAACTCCTTCAAGACTGTTAGAAAAGCATTCCAGGTGATGCTGGTTGAGAGAATGACAAGAGTGTGCAAAGCTGTCATCAAGACAGAGGGTGGCTACTTTGAAGAATCTAAACTATAAAATATATTTTCATTTGTTTAAAACTTCTTGACACTAGGGGGGCGCCATTTCGACTTTGTAAAAATTCGTTCCCAAATTAAACTGCCTCGTACTCAATTCTTGCTCGTACAATATGCATATTATTATTACTATTGGATAGAAAACACTCTCTAGTTTCTAAAACCGTTTGAATTATTTCTCTGAGTGAAACAGAACTCATTCTGCAGCACATTTCCTGTCAGGGAGTGAGATTTCAGAAATCGAGGTCCCTGTTCTGAGGTCAGTTTATAAGTCCCCATGTAAGCCATCGGGCTACATGCACTGCATACGCCTTCCTCTAGATGTCAGTAAGCGGGGAGAATTTGAATGGAGTGGATTGCGCAATCTGGGGCCCTATATAAGACCGTGGAACGGAAGTACCGTTCTTTTCAACGGTGCGCCTGGCGCATCAGGGATATCACAATGGCCTCCTGCAAAGCTTTCGTTTTAGCAGTTCTGTATCTCCGGTCATGTTTTTATTCGTTATAGTTGTTAAAGACATCATAAGGTAGTTAATTTAAACCGACTTATAGCAGTTTATATCAGTTTATTGCGATTTTCCTGGATTTCTTTGTGATGCGCTTTCACGAGTTGGACACCTCTCCAGTGGGTGGCTATCGTTAGCTGCTTTTTCCACATGAGAAGAGGACATCTTTCAACCAAAAGACGATTGTTCTGGAGAAAGGACACCTTGCCCAAGATTCTGATGGAAGCTCGGCAAATAGTAAGCAATCTTTATGTTGTTAATTCGTATTTATGTTGACAAATGTCAAATAATAATTCCGCCATGAATTTCGGTGCGGTCTCGCTTTAGCGCACGCTGTATGCTTGAAGTAACGTTAATTTTAAAAATGTAACACAGCGATTGCATTAAGAACTAATTTGTCTTTCATTTGCTGTCCAACTTGTATTTTTTAGTCAAGTTTATGAATAGTTTTCGATTAGAATAGGTGCCTCTCCAAGATGGCGCCGGACAGATTGCTTGAAGTTTTGGCCACTAATCACATTGTATAACCACGATTTGTGCCGCTAAATATGCACATTTTCGAACAAACTCTATATGCATTGTGTAATATGATGTTATAGGACTGTCATCTGAAGAATTCTGAGAAGGTTAGTGAAAAAATTAATATATTTTGGTGGTTTATACGTTATCGCTATTTTTGCCTTGAATCAATGCTGTTGTGATGTTTGCTATTGTGGTAAGCTAATATAACGCTATATTGTGTTTTCGCTGTAAAACACTTAGAAAATCTGAAATATTGTCTGGATTCACAAGATCTGTGTCTTTCATCTGCTGTACGCTGTGTATTTTTAAGAAATGTTTTATGATGAGTAATTAGGTAATTCACGTTGGTCTCTGTAGTTATTCTAGTCGCTTTGGTGAGAGTTGTGATGGTGGCTGCAATGGTAAACTATGATTTATACCTGAAATATGCACATTTTTCTAACAAAACATATGCTATACAATAAATATGTTATCAGACTGTCATCTGATGAAGTTGTTTCTTGGTTAGTGGCTATTTATATCTTTATTTGGTCGAATGTGTGATAGCTACTGATGGAGTAAAAAAATGGTGGAGTAAAAAAGTGGTGTCTTTTGCTAACGTGGTTAGCTAATAGATTTACATATTGTGTCTTCCCTGTAAAACATTTTAAAAATCAGAAATGATGGCTGGATTCACAAGATGTGTATCTTTCATTTGGTGTCTTGGACTTGTGATTTCATGAACATTTTATTATATGATATCCCTGTGGCTTTAGGCTAGGCTATGCTAGTCAGCTTTTTTGATGGGGGGGATCCCGGATCCGGGTTTGGGAGGTTAGAGGTTAACACTTTTTATGTCATAGTTGTGACGTCTTCACAATTATTCTACAATGTAGAACGTTTAAAAAAATTAAGAAAAACCCTTGAATGAGTAGGTGTGTCCAAACTTTTGACAAGTACTGTATATGTGATAAATATAGAAAATGCACTGTACTGTTCTCTGGTTAGTGTCATTTTTGCCTCAGTGGCTCGACGTTAACGTTTTCTGCCCAAATTCCCCAAAATATTTGGCGATTGGTGTGTATGTGGCACACGTACAGCTAGGCTTACACACTAATGTCAGAAAAAAAAGACGACAGAAAAACCTCAATGTAGCCTATAGATATGAATTGCACAAAAATGTATTGTTTCATGCATTGTTTTCTCTTAATTCAACCCACCCGCCCTTCATCCACACAATATTTCATGACTCTAATCCCGCCCACCCAGCGGATATAGCCGCGGGACTGGGGGTTATGAGTAAACACACACACGAGCGCAGTCTATCCCATTTCCAAAAAACTGAAAGGATCCCTGGCCCTTTCCTCTGGAGCCTAGGCTACAGTGAGGGTGTGTGGTTCTGGTCATGTCTGCTAGCCTGTCTCTTCTCAGTGCCAGACAAGGGCAAAACCAAACATGAAGAAGCAAGCTGAGGAGATCTCTAGACGTCACTGAAGCAGCCATGCCTAGCTCACTACAGGTTTCAGAGGCGATAACTTCACAGAGTTCTGACAGGTTCCCCTGGTCCCATCCCCCCTTCTCTCTAGCTGATCCCCTCACTGCCAGACACCCCACACCCCCTCTGGACACCCCAGTGAGGAACGACGGGAGGGACTGCTCCCTATAGGCCGTCACTATCTCAGCCTGGCCGACAAAGGAAGCATTGGAGTCCATGCAGATGCATGTTAGTGTTCAGCTGATGGGGACCAGGATCAAAGGGTCGTGATTAGCATGACACAGTGACAGAGGAAGTGGATCTCTCCAGTCTGACTGATAGACACTGGATTAGATACAGCCAAGCCACAATCCATACAAAATAATGGAATGACCCCAAGCAAACTTCCAAAGTTGTGGCAAATTGTCTCAAGGACAACAAAGTCAAGGTAATGGAGTGGCCATCACAAAGCTCTGACCTCATTCCTACAGAAAATGTGTGGACAGAACTGAAAAAGTGTGTGCGAGCAAGGAGGCCTACAAAACCTGACTCAGTTACACCAGCTCTGTCAGGAGGAATGGGCCATAATTCACCCAACTTATTGTGGGAAGCTTGTGGAAGGCTACCTGAAACGTTTTACCCAAGTTAAACAATGTAAAGGCAATGCTACCAAATACTAATTGAGTGTATTCTGACCCACTGGGAATAAATCTAAAATCTAATAAAGCTGGAATAAAACATTCTCTCTGCTATTATTCTGACATTTCACATTCTTAAAATAAAGTGGTGATCCTAACTGACCTAAAACAGGGAATTTTTACTGGGATTAAATGTCAGGAATTGTGAAAAACTGAGTTTAAATGTATTTGGCTAAGGTGTATGTAAACTTCCGACTTCAACTGTAAACACTTGCATACACAAATTGCAGGCAGCCTCATGCACCAGCCTTTACTGTTCATTCTGCTCCCCTTCTCTGGCTCTACTTTGTGGAGGTTACCTCAGTAGCCTGCTTGACTGGTATTTAAGAAACCAATCACATTAAATGCTGCAACTCTCCCGGATCCTGTAATAATATTTGCTCTCCCAGTCAGGCTGCCTGCCACTTGAAAGGTGACAGACCAGCTAAACGGGTAATTAAGCCATTGCCCATTAAATAAATCTGACAATCTGCCTCTGTTAATATGTCTCATCCCTGTGTCCTGTCTGTATCCTTCCTCCATCTCCTCCCCTACAGCTTCCCTTAGTTCCCCATTCATTCAGAACCAGTGTCTAAAGAAATAGAGTAGATGTCCTTAACTGACAGCCTATAAACTGAAATAGGACTAAGGAAAAACCCCAGAACAAATTAAATCAACTGAATCAAAGTCATATTTGAATCTCTCCATACAGCAAACTCCCTCCCTCCCTCTCCCTCCTCCTCCCCCCTTTTCTTTCTCCTCCTTTCCCTGCCATTAATTCCTAGTCTCTCCAGACAACCTATTCTCCACAGAGCTAGCCAGCTTCACACACGTTTAAAGAACACAGCAGGTGTTTCATCTAACACATCCTAGGACAATATCGCACAGCCTCCTCTGCAGCCTTCTCTAACACAAAACACTCATTCTCCTCTCATACTGAGATATAGATCAGATCATAACATGTACTGTATGCTCCCCCTTAGCTAAAGAACACCTACATTTTACAACAACATAGTAACAACATACCCGTTCCTTTGTGCTAGACGGGTGATGGGATGGAATATGCAAGCACTACTGACAACATGTCATTCTGAGTTTATTCATAATTATTATTCTTGACTTGTGTATTGTCTGGCATGTTTTTCTGGTTCACATGAATGTAAACAGACTACAGAAATATGGATCACACACACCATCATGTTCCTGAGCGCGTCACACTACTATTGACAGCAGTAAGTGAGAGTCAGATATCTATCACTTAACCTGGCTCTTATCGACAGATCCTCCATAAGCTATTAAAGAGATTAGAGGGCAACATTATTGGTTTTTGGTCATTGATCACATGGTAACGAGCCAGCCCTATCAATGCCCTCCTCAGCTGGCCCTTAACCTCATCTACGTTAATGGAGGATCCCTCTGAGGCCATGAACTGCATAACTAATGGTGATCAATAGTGTGAATTATCAATGAGGAAGGTGTTGGAGAGGGGAGGGCACGATGGCACATATGGGCTTTGGCTCTTAGCCAAGTCCTCATCAATAGTGTTGAAAGGCTTCTGTCAATGGGAGTGTGGGGGGGGGGGGGGGGGGGGGGGCAACACCCAGCAGCCAGCTGTCACAACATTCTATCAGGTCATAATAATGATGTCACTAAAAGACGAGGAGCCATTGAGGTTGTGGAACAATGGAGAGCGGTGACGCTCTGACCTGAGCCCTCACTGCTTTACTGGGCTGGCAGCTGACCATAAGGTCTGTCTGTTGGAACAGAGGTCACCCCGAGGAAAGGAACAGATTGTAGACCCCCCCACCACCCACAGTCCACTGACCCCTAACCCAGCTGACACCATGTCTGTCTGTTCAGATCGTTTCAGAACACAAGAGTTTTTCAGTCCACCTGCAATAGGCAAGGTGGACTTTCTGCTGAGCCTTGTGAAGTGGTCTTTCAAGTGAACAAAGGTCAGAGTACTAAGATTAATATTCCACGTTGGATGTCACATGTTTTAACATGAAACTGCTCACATGCTTTAACATGAAACTGCTCACATGTTTTAACATGAAACTGCTCACATGCTTTAACATGAAACTGCTCACTTGTTTTAACATGAAACTGCTCACTTGTTTTAACATGAAACTGCTCACATGTTTTAACATGAAACTGCTCACTTGTTTTAACATGAAACTGCTCACTTGTTTTAACATGAAACTGCTCACATGTTTTAACATGAAACTGCTCACATGTTTTAACATGAAACTGCTCACATGTTTTAACATGAAACTGCTCACATGTTTTAACATGAAACTGCTCACATGTTTTAACATGAAACTGCTCACTTGTTTTAACATGAAACTGCTCACTTGTTTTAACATGAAACTGCTCACATGTTTTAACATGAAACTGCTCACATGCTTTAACATGAAACTGCTCACTTGTTTTAACATGAAACTGCTCACATGTTTTAACATGAAACTGCTCACATGTTTTAACATGAAACTGCTCACTTGTTTTAACATGAAACTGCTCACTTGTTTTAACATGAAACTGCTCACTTGTTTTAACATGAAACTGCTCACTTGTTTTAACATGAAACTGCTCACATGTTTTAACATGAAACTGCTCACATGTTTTAACATGAAACTGCTCACATGTTTTAACATGAAACTGCTCATATGTTTTAACATGAAACTGCTCACTTGTTTTAACATGAAACTGCTCACATGTTTTAACATGAAACTGCTCACATGTTTTAAAATGAAACTGCTCACATGTTTTAACATGAAACTGCTCACTTGTTTTAAAATGAAACTGCTCACATGTTTTAACATGAAACTGCTCACATGTTTTAACATGAAACTGCTCACATGTTTTAACATGAAACTGCTCACATGTTTTAACATGAAACTGCTCACATGTTTTAACATGAAACTGCTCACATGTTTTAAAATGAAACTGCTCACATGTTTTAACATGAAACTGCTCACTTGTTTTAAAATGAAACTGCTCACATGTTTTAAAATGAAACTGCTCACATGTTTTAACATGAAACTGCTCACGTTTGAACATTTAACTCAGAGTTTTATGACCCATACCATAAGAACTTTTTGATGCTAATAAACGCCATTTAGCAGACACTTTTTTCCAAAGTGACTTACTGCGTGCATACATTTTACATATGGGTGGTACCGGGACTCAAACTCACGACCCTGAAGTTATAAGCACCATGCTCTACCAGCAGAGCTACAAATGACCACATTCAAACACCTTAGATAAGGTGTTACCAATAACCTAATAATCACTAATTTCATACCTATGATTAGGAGAATTCAATGAGATGATAGAAAATGCAGTCTGAATCTACTGCTGTGTGTTTCTGTTACTCCCAGAGGAAGCCCATTTCAGTTCATGCAGCATGAGAGTGTTGTAAAGTTAACACAGTGCCCTGACTAGACCATGAATAACAAAGCTCTGAGTGCTATTGCACAAAAAGGGTCAAAGTCCAAATGCTGAGGGGAGTTGAAGTAACTTCACATATCTTTTTTCTTCATGAGGATTAGGTGGCCGACCTCACAGGAAAATTCCTCCACAGACCCCCCCCCCCCCCCCCCCCCCCCCCCCCACCATCTCCCCCATCTCCGCCTGATGTGAGGCCATCTGTGGCACAAGCTGTGAACATTCATTTTTTTGTAGAGGGGGGATAGAGGGATGTGTAGGGGGGACGGGGGGCACTCTGTGTCCTGCTGGCATAGAGGAATCATTCAGTTGTTCAGCAGATGACATTCCCTCCAAGCCTCTCTTTTCAATGTTATTTTCCTCATCTTTTCCCATACATGGCTGAGGGACTGAGGAGTGGAGCCCCTGCCTCACAGCTGCACAGGTTACAGGCATGATCAGCTGTGATGTCAGCTCCCGTCCCAGCGCAGCACAGGGCATGGCAGGCTGCAGCTGCGTCATGGCAACCCAGCTCCCGGGTCCTCAGCTGGAGTGTGATGTGGCTGCCAGAGAAGAGAGAACTCATCTGCACCACCGCCCACTCCAAGATGGCGGAGAGAGAGAGGGAGGCAATGTGGCTTGGACACGGTACAGGTCAGACACAGAGCACAGAATACAGGACAGAGGAAAGGTCAAATAAGGGTCAATCGAAGCTGTCCAAAAGGTAGTAATTTTATCCTATATGTACACGGTAAACTTCACATTTATAAATGTATGTGACAAGGTTCCAACAGACCACGTCAGCTAGATATAGTAGGGGCATAGGGTTTCAATTCCGAGCATGCTCTTAAATAAGGTTTTAATCCTCCCTCAGACATAAGGTTGTTTAACCTAACATTTTCAAAGCAGCTGGTGTGTGACCCAGATGAGAGCTGATATCCCTCCCAGCGACAGCAGCAGCAGTAAATGGGAGCAGAGAAGTAAAGCCTGGCTGTAGCAGAGTCAGTGTGGGGGGTTGAGACGCTGACGCAGGGTGGTAGATTTACAGCCCCATATCCCTGGTTCCCTGGTCCAGGCTGCAGGATTAATCAGAGCATAATTAACTCCACATTTGTGTCGGAGCTCTCCGACATGTGGCATGCCCCGGGCCAGTGTGGTTCAGCCTGGTGAGCCTGGCAGGACTGGGGTACAGTACTCCTGGAGACAGGGAGCTCCCAACCACTAATCCGCAAAGACCCCCTCAACAGCCCCACAGGCCTGGGATGCATGCCACACATAGCTGCCATGACTGGGCAGGGCGTGAGTGGCTGGGAGCACCACTCTCTACTCCTCTCTCTACAACTCTCTCTTTCTGTGTGTTTATCTACCGTCCCCACATAAAACGCCACAATCTTTCTTCTGCATCTCCTGGCAACACAACACTTAGGTCTGTCTCTGCTCTCTCCAACCTATTCATTCGAATGGACGTGACTGCGTTACCGTGGAAACGCAGTGAGAGCGGTATCCAGGCAGTGACAGGGTATCTGTCACAGGACAGGTCAGAAGAGAACAGGAAAAGCTTTCAATATCTATCTATTCATCTCTACTTTCTATGATTACATAGAGAGATAGTCAAGTGGGAATAGAAATGCTTGTATGTTGTTTGCATCTACTGTATGTTGTTAGCCTAACAATGAGCAGTTGTAAGCATTTCACTGTTAGTCTACACCTGTTTACGAAGCATGTGACAAATAAGATTTGATTTGTTAGGCTATGTTTTTAACATGAATGACATTAGAACATAGCCCAAAGTAGCATTTGGTCCCCATTATTTCAAGCTTCATGTATTTCCTGTCTCCTTAATGAAGGTTAGTCCATTTTATCCCTGACCCTACTGAGAAGACCGTGAAAACATCAAAGAGCCAGCCCCTACTGAAGCCGAGACCACTGGGTTTACTACTCACTAATAGGTCCAACCTCACACACCACATACACACACTCACAAACAAACCCATACATGGACACAATCACACACACATCCTCACACTAATGACTCTCCTCGGAAGTCAGGAGTGTGTGTTGAGTTGACAGAGGAGATGCAGTGTGTGTGTGTGTGTGTGTGAGGACACGCTGGACCCTGTGTTCCTCCACTCCGACCTGGCCTCTCTCTCTCTCCAGTTTGACTCTCCCAGCCCAGAACAAAGAGCGTCTCTGGTTCCTGTGATATCCCATCCCTTTGATGAAGGCCACTGGATAACACAGAGGCTTGTGGGGACCTGTTGTTTATGCTGAGGGCAGATCCATGTCCCCGTGTCCCTCGTTACCCCCCTATCGACTCCCCCCCATCCCTCCCCTCTATCTGATGTAGGCTTTGTGGGGAGGTGATAACAGGACCAGGGCTGGAATTGTACATGAGAGCCCAAAAAGGCCCCACCCGCGCTCCACTGCTCAGGGCACTGTGTCCCCTCTAATTCCCTCTGCACACTCTCACTCTACCCTTCCCTCCTTCTCCCTATTTCCCATACTCCCTTTCTCTCCCCCTTTCTCTACACTATCAGAGCAGAAAATGAGTCCACAGCAGGTAATGGAGGAGAGACCCGGCAGGCAAGAAACAATGCTTTTAAAAACACACACACCGAATGCACACACACACACACACACACACACACACACACACACACACACACACACACACACACACACACACACACACACACACACACACACACACACACACACACACACACACACACACACACACACACACACACACACTGACCTCCTCACTCAGACTGCATCACATCTACAGAGGCAGTGTGTGTGACTCACATATAGATTCACCTGGGTCCGTAGTGAGAGGCTATACAGTAGAGATCCCTCAGTGCTACTGACCAATGAGCCCACAGTCAGTGGTGGAAAAAGTACTCAATTATTGTCAATTATTGTCATACTTGAGTAAAAATAAAGATACCTTAAAGAAAATGACTCAAGTAAATGTGAAAGTCACCCAGTAAAATACTATTTGAGTGAAAGTGCAAAAGTATTTGGATTTAAATATACTTAAGTATCAAAAGTAAATGTATAAATCATTTCAACTTCCTTATATTAAGCAAACCAGACGGCACAATTTTCTTGTTTTTATATTTACTTACGGACAGCCAGGGGCACACTCCAACACACAGACATAATTTACAAACTAAGCATTTGTGTTTAGTGAGTCCACCAGATCAGAGGCAGTAGGGATGGCCAGGAATGTTCTCTGTTTAGTGAGTCCACCAGATCAGAGGCAGTAGGGATGGCCAGGAATGTTCTCTGTTTAGTGAGTCCACCAGATCAGAGGCAGTAGGGATGGCCAGGAATGTTCTCTGTTTAGTGAGTCCACCAGATCAGAGGCAGTAGGGATGGCCAGGAATGTTCTCTGTTTAGTGAGTCCACCAGATCAGAGGCAGTAGGGATGGCCAGGAATGTTCTCTGTTTAGTGAGTCCACCAGATCAGAGGCAGTAGGGATGGCCAGGAATGTTCTCTTGTGTGTGTGTGTGGACCATTTTCTTGTCAAAATGTAACGACTACTTTTGGGTGTCAGGGAAAATATATGGAGTAACAATTACATTATTTTCTTTAGGAATGTAGTGAAGAAAAAGTTAAAGTTGCCAAAAATATAAAAAGTAAAGTACAGCTACACCAAAAAACTACTTAAGTAGTATCTTAAAGTATTTTTACTTAGGTACTTTACACCACTGCCCACAGTAAGAACCACTGTGAGGTGGCAGCCAGATGGGCATCCTCTATCTCCTTCGTCTCTGGGTACCAGCATGTACCCACAGCTCACCAGTCCTCAACTCACCCTCATGCACCAACACCCTTCACAGAGAAATGCCTGAGCAGCCACCATCAAAGAGAGATTACCACATACACACACAGTTCCCATTGGTGATGTAATGGACTAGAAGAGTGAACTCTGTTCCTATAAAGACTAACCTAATCACTTCAGTAATACGCTGTCCCAAACCAAACACACTTCAAGTTGGGCTTCTAAAGCTTGGGTCCAATTGAAGGCCATAACTGAGGACAGGCAGAGCCATTAAAGCTGCATCCCAGCATTGAGTCATTACTATACTAGCACTACTGTTACTGCTGGAGCATGGGCTCAGGCTGAGGAGGACTGACTGGAGCTCCAACCACAGCTACCTGACCCTCCCAGTGTTCTCTTCCCAGAGCACAGCCCAGAACAGCTGGGCAGGGACGCTCACATCTGGAGCCTCTATTTATACACTGTCACAGTCCCAGTGCACAACATTCTGAATGTATTCTGAATGCATGGTGTAGCACCGTGCAGAGATGCTTATCGAGTCACTCAGCTCCAGCTCTACATTACATTGCAGTGGAAAGGCCTGGGGAGCAGGGAGTCTAACGACTGTCACTATCATTCTGCCTCTGAACAAGGCAGTTAACCCACTGTTCCTAGGCCGTCATTGAAAATAAGAATTTGTTCTTAACTGAACTGCCTAGTTAAATAAAGATCAAATTAAAAAATAAAAAATAAAAATTGAGCAGCGTGGGGCAAGGCCTCCCTCTCTCTATCTCCCCCTCCCTCCCTCTGCTCGGGCATATGCAGTGATGTGGGCCAAATCAAAGAGCCCCTTTTAGAAGGGCACTCAATGCGCACCAATTAGGCCCAGAGATACCCTTTTAATCTACGGAGACATTAACTCCAGAGTGCCGCAAAGCACTGCCTAGATTCACACAATCAGACAGGAACGCTTTCGTCGTTAGGAGGATGTCTCCGCTTACATAGACAGAGGAAGTGAGGGAGGGTGTGGGAGAAGGAGAGATATAGAACGGGAGTGAAGAAAGAAAGGAAAGCGATTCCTAAAAAGAATTGGGATTGTGATAGAGTGTGTGGCAGAGAGGAGAAGAGCTCCTCTGGCTCCCAGGCTGAGACGAAGCGAAGCTACAGAGGCAGTGTGGGAGTGAGGCACAGAGAGAGGCAGTGTGGGAGTGAGGCACAGAGAGAGGCAGTGTGGGAGTGAGGCACAGAGAGAGGCAGTGTGGGAGTGAGGCACAGAGAGAGGCAGGGCACATAGAAACATGTGGGTTACAGCTAAAGAAGGCCACAAAATTACAAGCCCATGAGGCAATAACGGGAATACAAAGCACCCATCTCATCTCTATGGATGAGCACACTTCCAAACTCCGGACTGACAGCTGCACCGCTTTTAAACTGATGCTCCAGTCTGCGGAAGAGTGGCTCCTAGCCGTGAACATCTACAGTATCGCTCCCTTTTCCCTCCTCACATTCACTCTCTCTTTTAATTCAATTCTCTCTCTCTCTCTCTCTCTCTCTCTCTCTCTCTCTCTCTCTCTCTCTCTCTCTCTCTCTCTCTCTCTCTTTGACACACACACACATATGTGCCTGTGCGTTCACTTATATATGTGGGTGCTCACACGTACTTATATTTAGTATATTTATGTGCTAGATGGGTGAAGAGATAATGTCCCCGTGCTCAGTGAGAGTTAACTCCAGAGTTAACTACAGGCAGCAGTTACGCCTACAGGCAGCAGATACACCTACAGGCAGCAGTTACGCCTACAGGCAGCAGATACGCCTACAGGCAGCAGATACGCCTACAGGCAGCAGATACGCCTACAGGCAGCAGTTACGCCTACAGGCAGCAGATACGCCTACAGGCAGCAGTTACGCCTACAGGCAGCAGTTACGCCTACAGGCAGCAGATACGCCTACAGGCAGCAGATACGCCTACAGGCAGCAGTTACGCCTACAGGCAGCAGTTACGCCTACAGGCAGCAGTTACGCCTACAGGCAGCAGATACGCCTACAGGCAGCAGATACGCCTACAGGCAGCAGTTACGCCTACAGGCAGCAGTTACGCCTACAGGCAGCAGTTACGCCTACAGGCAGCAGTTACGCCTACAGGCAGCAGATACGCCTACAGGCAGCAGATACGCCTACAGACAGCAGTTACGCCTACAGGCAGCAGTTACGCCTACAGGCAGCAGTTACGCCTACAGGCAGCAGTTACGCCTACAGGCAGCAGATACGCCTACAGGCAGCAGATACGCCTACAGGCAGCAGTTACGCCTACAGGCAGCAGTTACGCCTACAGGCAGCAGATACGCCTACAGGCAGCAGTTACGCCTACAGGCAGCAGATACGCCTACAGGCAGCAGTTACGCCTACAGGCAGCAGATACGCCTACAGGCAGCAGTTACGCCTACAGGCAGCAGATACGCCTACAGGCAGCAGTTACGCCTACAGGCAGCAGATACGCCTACAGGCAGCAGTTACGCCTACAGGCAGCAGATACGCCTACAGGCAGCAGTTACGCCTACAGGCAGCAGTTACGCCTACAGGCAGCAGTTACGCCTACAGGCAGCAGTTACGCCTACAGGCAGCAGTTACGCCTACAGGCAGCAGATACGCCTACAGGCAGCAGTTACGCCTACAGGCAGCAGATACGCCTACAGGCAGCAGATACGCCTACAGGCAGCAGATACGCCTACAGGCAGCAGTTACACCTACACCTACAGGCAGCAGATACGCCTACAGGCAGCAGTTACGCCTACAGGCAGCAGTTACGCCTACAGGCAGCAGTTACGCCTACAGGCAGCAGATACGCCTACAGGCAGCAGTTACGCCTACAGGCAGCAGTTACGCCTACAGGCAGCAGTTACGCCTACAGGCAGCAGTTTCGCCTACAGAAAGCAGTTACGCCTACAGGCAGCAGATACGCCTACAGGCAGCAGTTACGCCTACAGGCAGCAGATACGCCTACAGGCAGCAGATACGCCTACAGGCAGTAGATACGCCTACAGGCAGCAGATACGCCTACAGGCAGCAGTTACGCCTACAGGCAGCAGTTACGCCTACAGGCAGCAGTTACGCCTACAGGCAGCAGTTACGCCTACAGGCAGCAGTTACGCCTACAGGCAGCAGTTACGCCTACAGGCAGCAGATACGCCTACAGGCAGCAGTTACGCCTACAGGCAGCAGATACGCCTACAGGCAGCAGATACGCCTACAGGCAGCAGATACGCCTACAGGCAGCAGATACACCTACAGGCAGCAGTTACACCTACACCTACAGGCAGCAGATACGCCTACAGGCAGCAGATACGCCTACAGGCAGCAGTTACGCCTACAGGCAGCAGATACGCCTACAGGCAGCAGATACGCCTACAGGCAGTAGATACGCCTACAGGCAGCAGATACGCCTACAGGCAGCAGTTACGCCTACAGGCAGCAGTTACGCCTACAGGCAGCAGATACGCCTACAGGCAGCAGTTACGCCTACAGGCAGCAGATACGCCTACAGGCAGCAGATACGCCTACAGGCAGCAGATACGCCTACAGGCAGCAGTTACGCCTACAGGCAGCAGATACGCCTACAGGCAGCAGTTACGCCTACAGGCAGCAGTTACGCCTACAGGCAGCAGATACGCCTACAGGCAGCAGATACGCCTACAGACAGCAGTTACGCCTACAGGCAGCAGTTACGCCTACAGGCAGCAGATACGCCTACAGGCAGCAGATACGCCTACAGGCAGCAGTTACGCCTACAGGCAGCAGTTACGCCTACAGGCAGCAGTTACACCTACAGGCAGGAGCATGCAGTCATTTCTTCAGCAGGAGGTCACACACACCTTCATTTTCACCCCCCTCACTCCACAACGACCCCTCCCCCAAAATGTCTGCCTGCTCCTCCAGATAAGGCCCCCCTCCTCCATCTCCTCCTCCCTACATTTCAGGTGAGCGCCCACCAGGTCTTTTTAAACACTTCTGAGATTACACATTTACTTTCAGAGCAGGTTGTCCACAGAACCACCAGCAGAATCTCAACCCCCCAACCCCCAGAGCAGAGCAGAGGGAAGGAGAGCAGAGGAGATGAGCTTGTACTGTTAGCCCCGGGCTGCCTGCTCCTTATCACAGCGTCTCTCACCTGCAAACAGGCCAGGGTCATTAGATGCTGCAGGTGATAAGAAGGCTTGATCTACCTACCTCGGCCTAATCAAAGGAACCCAGGTTCAAACAGGCCGTCCTGCCTCCACCTCTCCCCTAACCATCTGCTTCACACAAAGCAATGAGCTCTGCCATGAACGTGTCATTCAGTCACACACATTGTACTTTGAATACTTTCTAGACAGTTGCAGGAGAGTGAGGTTGTAAAGATCAGGTAGTAGCTCCAGTTCCCACTCACAGTGGTGTCTGTCATTCCTCCCTACAGTCAAAGTCTGAGTGGTGCAACTCTCAGGCCCCTATCAGCTTAGCAGTTATCACGAGTAAATCAGTGGATTCTCCTACAGACATACAAGAGCAAGTTCATGACATCTAATAGCAACACTGCTAAAGGTACTGAGGGCGATAGCTAAGAATCTTCGTAACTTTGATCAAAGATATCCTTTCTGATGAATTGGGTTGCAGAGACACAGAGTGCAGTGGCGCTTTCAGCTCCAACGCAGCTGGGTGTTTACTGAGGCCATTCAGGTTCTGTGTCTGTCCTCTCAGAAGGGAAGAGGATGGAGGGATAGCGGTGAATTGTTTACTTGTTTCTTTCTCCGGCTGGGCTAAGCTGTTGCCATAGTTTGAAGGAGAGGTGGGGGTTGTTTTTGGGGGCGGTTGGGTGGCATACCATTGCAGCATAAATAGATTAGGTAGAAAACTGAAAAACACAGTCGGATGGAGAGTGGGGACTGAGCGAAAGGAGAGGGGGGGGGGCTGAGGAATTCCAGCCTCTTGGAGGAGTGTGTCAGGGATTTGAAGGGCGCGTGCCGCCTCGCCCCTCCTCAGACGTCCTGTTTGATGTAAGGCCTGCTAACCAATCACAGTTGTTCCAGCTGCTGCTTGGCCTTCTGCAACCCTCTTCCACCTCCTGCCCCCGTCCCCCAGACCCGGACAAGGCCTGGCTGGCACAGCTGACTGGGATCAGGGCGCCCCCCTACTCCCCTTCAAACGCGCTAGTCTGCGGGAGGCTCCTTGTACAGGGGCATTCTTACCACTCTCCTCACCCCTCCACCCATCACCCCTCCGTGAACAGCTTCTACCCTCAAGCCATAAGACTGCTAAATAGTTAGTTAAATAGTTAGTTAAATAGTTAGTTAAATAGTTAGTTAAATAGCAACCTGGACTTCCTTATTTGTCACTTTATTCCTAGTTATATGTACCTATCTACCTCAATTACCTCATGCTCCTGCACATCGAATCAGGTACTGGTACCCAGTGTATATAGCCAAGTCATCGTTACTCATTGTGTATTTATTATTACTTTTATTATTCCGTGTTTTACTTTTCTATTATTTCTCTATGTTCTTTCTCTCTGCATTGTTGGGAAGGGCCCGTCAGTAAGCATTTCACTATTAGTCCACACCTGTTGTTTACCAAGCATGTGATGAATAAAATGTGATGCCAGTCCATCTGACGAAAAGGCTGAGGGGGTCGGGCCTGCCTCCACAACATACCAAGATTAAAAGACAAAACCAAGCTAGCTGCATAACATCATCACACTGTGGAGATGGGGTTAGAGTGAGATGCTGAGTGTGTTAAGCTTCCTGCTTTTCAGATGCTTTGCCAAGTGTTCTGTGTAGCTGTAACCTTGTATTTGTACTAGTTTCTACCTCCTCCAGTTGAGCAGCAAAGGATGCTGAGACAATGCCTGGGTTTTTCATCACTCCCTAATTAGTGTTCATCCCAGTTTGTATGTGAGAGCTTTGTGTGTGTGTGTTTGTATGTGAGAGCTTTGTGTGTGTGTGTTTGTGTGTGTGTGTTTGTGTGTGTGTGTGTTTGTGTGTGTGTGTTTGTGTGTGTGCATCCATGTGTGTGTGTGTGTTGGCTCGGTGTCTGTCATCTCTTCTCTCAGCAGGAACTCCTTATCTTGTATTGAGAAACTGCCAGTGGTGGAGTAGGGGGGCGGGGTGATGCGGTTCAGTATGGGCACAAGGACAAGTGATAACAATTAAGGGCATTCACAAGGTAAATGAGTGCATAAAGAACCTGCACACCACAGCGTTAAGAGCAAAATTAGCTAATGCGTCAGTGAAGAATTACCTTGACAAAAATCCCTACCACTTCACCACCATGTTAGGCATTTCAGATCCTGCCAGTGCCACTAACTTGAGGCTGTGGTGAGATAAAAACCATAGGGGATTTTCACTTGTACTACTCCCTACTAGTGTTGCTTCTCCTCCCTCCTCCCTGTACTGCCTGCTGATGACATACAGTACATGACGCTAAGAGCATTCCAAAAGACTGATGCATCACTCTACTATCATCCAATGGAACATTTGGAAACACCCTGCTCTGGGCTGGAGTGTGAACTCTGTTGAAGTCCTCTGATAGTCTTATCACCAGGCAGAGCTATCATGAAATTATGTTCCTCCTCATAGATCCTTTCCACTGTGACTCTGTGAGCCCTGGCCTTGGACTCATCTTTCGCTCCCGAGTGGCGCAGTGGTCTAAGTCACTGCATCTCAGTGCTAGAGGCGTCACTACAGACCCTGGTTCGATCCCGAGCTGTATCACAACCGGCCGTGATTGGGAGTCCCATAGGGCGGCGAACAATTGGCCCAGTGTCGTCCGGGTCAGGGGAGGTTTTGGCCGGGGTAGGCCGTCATTGTAAAATAAGAATTTGTTCTTAACTGACTTGCCTAGTTAAATAACATCTTTGATCCACTGATGCCTTTCTCTGATGTCGCTCATGTTACCTCAAACAGAGGTTGTCTCAGCCTGGGAGCCATTCACTCTCTTTCTACAGCTGTTATTCTCCTCTCGTTTTCAGGTTGTTTTCAGGTTGCACCCATTGATCATTGATCATTGATCAACCTTTGACAGGTCAAAGGTTCAACACACAGCAGGGGGACACAAAGGCAATGTATGCTTTGCTTTGTCAGTCACTCACTATTGTACATTTCACTCTCTTTTCCTTCTGTGTGCTTCAGTATTTCCGAGTCATCTCAGGACTTATTGAGAGGCAGATTTTCAACATGGCAAGGCCCATCTCCAGCCCCCCTCTGTGAGGGACAAATCTCTGTGGTCATGCCTCTCAGAGAGCCCTGCTAGGGGTTAGGGTGGGGGGGGGGGGGGAGCTAAAGGATTAGATATACTATACTGTATATATTATATAATTCCCTCTCTATGGCAGCAGCAGCCTCATCTAAGACGGTGAGCTGTCTCGTGTGAAACGCCCCCTCCTGCAGGGACCAGGTGCACATTGTCGCTGCCTCCCCATCACTCTTCCATCATCATCATCACACTTCACTTCCCAGCGCTGCTCTCACACATGGCTGAGTGCACTAAGGCAGGCCTGGGGGGCACTCTCTGCAGAACACCAGTCACAACACACTGCACTGTTACCACACTGCCTGGCTGGTACTGGTACCCCCTCCCCTTCCAGCCTGCTGCCTGCTGCATAACAGATCAAAACGCTTACTCACCCAACTCCAGGAGATAGATACCTGAATTATTAAACACCCCATTATTTATTCCAATGTCTGTCCCCCTCTCCTCTCCCCATCCCCCCTCTCTCTCTTTTGGGTTTATTTTATCATTCTATCCTCTGTTTTCTTTCCTGTCATCCCTGCGGCTTTGAAAATGACAGGGAACCTTGAGCTGTTGTTTAGAGTGAGAACAGACAGAGACTGGAGGACATGAGGGAGAAACAATAACAGGAAGATGCTCAGATCCCAACCGGGATGAGGTCAGATGACAATGAGAGCTTAAACCAGCTATTTTGGACCTGAATGTCTAACAAGACAGTCTGTATTTATGGTTTTGGAGGAATGTGTTTGTTGTGTTATGTGAATATGTGTCTCAAAAAGTTTTTCTTACCTTTCCTAGAGGTTTAGAGTCCCAGCTCCTCTTTTCTATGGAGGGGGGGATCTGAGTCTGGTTCAGTGAGGGGGGAACCTGGTAGATATCCTGCCCAGGAACAGGCCCTCTTGCTGAAGGGGGCACCTGGTAGATGTCCTGGACAGGAGCTGGCCCCATGGAGGGAGGCACCTGGTAGATGTCCTGAACAGGGTACCGCTTCTGGGCGAGCATGGGGGCCTTGGGTGGGGCTTGGGGGCCCGTGGGTATCTGGTACAGGCTTGAAGGGGAGTGCTTGCCATGGTTGGGGGGCATCATGTAGATGCTGTCGGGTAGGGCGGGGACAGGCCCAGGGTTGGAGAAGGCAGGGTGCATGGCCGTGTACTGGGAGGAGGGGGAGGGCTTAGTGTAGGCACTCTGCGGGGGGAAGGCCAGCTGGCTCGGGGTCTGGGCAGAGCCAGCCTGGGAGGCCTGGAGGAGTGGAGGCTGCTGCTGCTGGCCCGCCTTGTCATACATGCCCACCAGGATCTTGAGGCGGTTGCCGGGGACGATACCCTGGCGTCCATGCAGAGAGCAGAGCCACCAGCCGTCCAGACCCTGGGTGTCCCGCTCCAGTACCGTCATGATGTCACCCTTCCGGAAGGACAGCTCGTCTGGGGACTCGGCCACATTGTCGTACAGGGCCTTGGCCAGCACGTTCTGCAGAAGACAGGAAAGAGAGGGTTAGTTCATTATTCCTTAACATTTACAGAAAAGATGTGTCTACTACTACTGTTGTAGTACCCTTCAGTGAGAAAGAACTCTTGCTTCCATAATGTTGGACTGTCACATGCCCTAGTGCTGGTGCAGGCTGACTCCCCAGACTTAAGGCCTTCCAGGACAGTGAAATAACTATAATTTACAGCTGACACCTAGCAGGACACAACACAGGCTCCATCTGTCTGCCCAGAGCAAACAGCCACCCACTCACTCTGGGACGCTTTGAAACTAAACTAATATTTGGGGCTGCGCCCCTGACCGGTACCTCCTCCTCTCACTTCCCTGGCACTAGTACAGAGTACGACAAGCCTGGCATGGGGCCAGATCTCTCTCTCTCACTCACACACACACACACACACACACACACACACACACACACACACACACACACACACACACACACACACACACACACACACACACACACACACACACACACACACACACACACACACACACACACACACACACACACACACACAGGGGCCCCCTTCACTAGACCTCAGGTCACACACAGCCCTCCATCAATGTCCCCAAGCTAAATTAACTAAGTCTGATTAGTTAATTGTGAGGAGCCTCCACTTCCTGATTTATTGCCTGGCTTCCCGTTGTCCACCTTAGTGTCTTTGTGTTTATTAAGAGAGGAAGAGAGAGTGAGAGTCAATACTGCCGTATTAATCAGAGGGGACTCTCATTCCTTGCTCCTATTCCTCTGTCTATTCAGCACCCAGGCCTCTACCTAGGAGCAATGCCACACAGGACACAGGGCTGATCATTTACGTGCCCAGAGAGCTCCCGCTCTGTCTCCCGCCCGCTTGCACATGGCTCGCTCCCTCCCCAGCCCAGATTGACTATCACCGGGATGCAGGGCTGAATGCAGGGCTGTGTGCTGGTCTATTGGAGGGACAGTCAGGGCCTATCTCCTGGTCACAGTCTGATAAATGGCCTTCTTGTAATGGGAGAGGGACAGCTGCTCTGAGTCCACGACTCATCACGGCTGAGGAGGTTCTGGACGGGCGGAGCCACACACACACACAGCGCCTTACTATAGCCTCTGAGTGGCTCTCTTGTGGCCAGAAGCTGTCTGCGATGTCACCATGCAGGCCGAACACACACTGACCAGGCAGAGACACACACACACACACACACACACACACACACACACACACACACACACACACACACACACACACACACACACACACACACACACACACATTGACTGTGAAATAATGAGGGGTCCTCAGACTAGTAGAAAGAGCTCATTATACTATGAGTTTTACTCACAGCAACATCTTGACTGAAGCAGAGCTTATGTCTTCAGAGTCACTGAGCTTTCTCAGGACTCCAGAGTGATTCTCCATTTCCCACCAGGGATGTATCAAATCAGCTGGTGTTAATGGATAAATGGATTCTACTCAACGTGGACAGATAAATGGTTTAAAGTAATCCCTACCTTCAAAAAGGATACGTGAAATTTGAATGGTTTAAGAGAGGATGTTAATTAAAACCTTTTCTCAATAGGGGGTGCTGTTTTCACTTTGTAAAAATTTCGTTCCCAAATTAAACTGCCTCGTACTCAATTCTTGCTCGTACAATATGCATATTATTATTACTATTGGATAGAAAACACTCTCTAGTTTCTAAAACCGTTTGAATTATATCTGTGAGTAAAACAGAACTCAAGTTGGAGCAAACTTCCTGTGAGGAAGTGAGAAATCTGAAATCAGGCAGGCTGTTCTGGGGTCAGTTTATTAATTTGCATGCCTTCTATTGGTCGAGATGCACTGCATACGCCTTCCCCTAGATGTCAGCAAATAGTGAGAATTGGAATGGAGTTGCTAGGCAGATCTGAGGCCATATAAAGGGTCTTGGAACGTGGGGTGCAGTCTTTTCAACATTCGCCATGACGCAAGACAGACCTCAGGATGGCGTTCTGGAAAGCTCCCGTTATAGGCCTTAGATATATCCGGCTCTGATTTTATTCGATATAGGTGTTAAAGACATCATAATGTTGTTATTTTAAACCGAGTTATATCAGTTTATATCAGTATATTGCGATTTTCGGATATTTCTTTGTGCTGCGTTATAGTGAGTTGGGCACGTCTGGGCCACATGGCTAATGTTTACTGCTAATTCCAAAGTTGAAGGCGACAATCTACAACCGAGCAACGATTCTTTTGGACAAAGGACAACTTGCCCAAGATTCTGATGAAAGCTCATCAAAAAGTAAGAACTATTTATGATGTTAATTCGTTGTTCTGTTGAAAAATGTAAAACTCCTATTCCGCCATTCATTTCGGTGCGGTCTCGCTTTAACGCACGCTGATGTCGTAGTAACGTTAATTTTAAAAATCTAACACAGCGGTTGCATTAAGAACTAATGTATCTTTCATTTGCTGTCCAACCTGTATTTTTTTGTCAAGTTTATGATTAGTTAATGATTAGATTAGGTGCCTCTCCCAAGATTTCTCCCGACATTTTGTTGGCAGCTTGGCTACTATTCTCATTGTATAACCACGATTTGTGCCGCTAAATATGCACATTTTCGAACAAACTCTATATGTATTGTGTAATATGATGTTATAGGACTGTCATCTGAAGAAGTTTGAGAAGGTTAGTGAAAAAATTAATATCTTTTGCTGGTTTATTCGTTATCGCTATTGTTGGCTTGAATCAATGCTGTTGTGTGGTTGGCTATTGTAGTAAGCTAATATAATGCTATATTGTGTTTTCGCTGTAAAACATCTGAAATATTGGCTGGATTCACAAGATCTTTGTCTTTCATTTGCTGTACGCTGTGTATTTTTCATAAATGTTTTATGATGAGTATTTAGGTAATTCACGTTGGTCTCTGTAGTTATTCTAGTTGCTTTGGTGAGAGTTGTGATGGTGGCTGCAATGTAAAACTATGATTTATACCTGAAATATGCACATTTTTCTAACAAAACATATGCTATACAATAAATATGTTATCAGACTGTCATCTGATGAAGTTGTTTCTTGGTTAGTGACTATTTATATCTTTATTTGGTCGAAATTGTGATAGCTACCTATGCAGGAAAAAAATGGTGTAAAAAAAAAGTTGTGTATTTTGCTATCGTGGTTAGCTAATAGAAATACATATTGTGTCTTCCCTGTAAAACATTTTAAAAATCAGAAATGATGGCTGGATTCACAAGATGTGTATCTTTCATCTGGTGTCTTGGACTTGTGATTTAATGATATTTAGATGCTAGTATTTACTTGTGACGCTATGCTAGGCTATGCTAGTCAGCTTTTTTACTGATGGGGGTGCTCCCGGATCCGGGATTGTGATGAAGTAGAAGTTAACTGAGGTTTGAATAGAATGAGAGTCAGAAGTATAATTTCTTCTATATGCTTAAGTGGCAATGAGGTAATGATACGGGTAGCATGGTGCCTCATATTGCCTAGACTTCCATTTTATCTTTACTCTCCCTTTCCAGCTTGTCCTCTTTATCTATTCCATCCATCTCTCCTTCAGACAAAAAAGAAAGAGATTCCTTTGACGGCCATGCTTTGTCTGCTGCTCTCTGTCATAAGTTCATTTCCTGTTGGAGCGAGGGAGTGGACAGAGAGGACTGATGACATCACAAGATTTGAACTTTGCCTTTATTAGCTGAAGGCCTGCCTGCCTGCCAAATCTCAGTATAACTCACCCACAAATCTCTCCCTGTTTTTCTCACTCTGGCCACAGAAACAGGAAGTGCTTAGAGAATGATTCATGTGCCATTCTGATTGGGTATGAGTAAATAACTAGATGACTACTAGTCTCTCTCCCTACTATAAATTGCATATACGATGTACACACCGCCCCAGACTCAGCTGAGGGTGAGGAGAAATCGCCATGTCTAGAAAACTCAAAGTAGTCTGCCGGGTCACAATTTGTTTCTATTCTGCCAACCTCCAACTCTAGTCAAAACAGCAAGGGCTCATTTGAATCTGTTGTTCCAACAACAATGTTGTTCAGGTGGCCATACTAACCCAGTGGCTCTGTCTGTGCTGTGCTCCATTTCCTTTGTTTGGGGTAGAAACCTGACAATGGCAACAGTGAGTCACGGGAGTCCAGCAGTTTTCTAGCTGTGTATAGCTAAGTCACTATGCTAACACATCACTGTGGAGGTCTCTGTGGTAAAAAAGCCTGCCCCCATCACCCTAGAGCTGGGAGCAGACAAAGTCTGACGGCAAACGTTAGAAAGAGGTGAAGAGAGAGAGAGTAAAAGAGAAGGATATTCATCATCCAGAGGCCTAAAAGTTCATTGACTTGCATTTAGAAGGGTCATGACTAAACGGGGATCTTAAACATTTACACTTAACAGCAAGCTGAAGAAGTTAGGGTAAGAACTAGGGAAAGAGTGATGGTAGAAATGAAGGGAGAGAGATCCACAGGACGAGAGGGAGAGGAAAAAGAGGTGCAGTGGGTCTGGGAGAGGGAAGGAAATGGCTGCAGTGTCCATTCAGACAGCCACTGAGCAGGAAGTAATGTGGCAGCTGGTTGAGCACGCTCAGTGCAGAAAGGTCAGTGAAGGGGAAGGCAGCAAGCGCATGTGTGTGTGTGTGTGTGTGTGTGTGTGTGTGTGTGTGTGTGTGTGTGCGTGTGTGCGTGAACGTGAGAGGGGAGGGCAGGGTGGCCTTTGTCTTTTGCCTCTACGTGACCCCGTGGGACACACACTGGTTAAGTCACAAGAGGGTGTATGTGTGTTTTGTACATGACTGTATATTTGTCCCACGGAGACAGGACCTTGGGCACAGACATTTTATGAAACCCCCTCTCCTCGACTTACAAAGCATCACAGCAATAAGTCATGTCTTTTGCAAACAATACTCTGCCCTTTCTCCTTTGTGCTGTTTCTGTCTCTCTGTTCTCCCCATCCAGCCCCCACCCTTTTAAACAAACGCCCCCTCAGTCATCCAAAGTTTTTATTAGTTTAAAACAGATAGACGCCGCAGTCAAAACAAGGCTGTCTCTGCTGCTTAAATCACATTAGCCACCTGAGCCTGGCCAAACAATGCCACTGGGTTACAAAAAGTAAACTTTTCGTTTTTTGGTTTGGGGGTAGACTTCTGAGAAGTCACTGGCTTTCTCTGGGGCTAAGTAGCATGCAAGCACATAGCCTTTGACTTTTCAGATGCTCACAGCAGCAGTACACAGACTGCAATTACAGCAAAGCCTTGGCTAGGCCTGTGTGTAAGCCAGTGGTATATGACATACTCACAGACAGGGAGCAGACTCAGTATCAGATGGAGGTAGGTGTCTGTCTGTCTGTCTGTCTGTCTGTCTGTCTGTCTGTCTGTCTGTCTGTCTGTCTGTCTGTCTGTCTGTCCTGTCTGTCTGTCTTGTCTGTCTTGTCTGTCTGTCTGTCTGCCTGCCAAGCAGAAAAACAGGGCCAGAGTGAGGGAATGAAGAGATTTATTTATTTATTTATTTTATTTATCCGTTATTTTACCAGGTAAGTTGACTGAGAACACGTTCTCATTTGCAGCAACGACCTGGGGAATAGTTACAGGGGAGAGGAGGGGGATGAATGAGACAATTGTAAACTGGGGATTATTAGGTGACCGTGATGGTTGAGGGCCAGATTGGGAATTTAGCCAGGACACCGGGGTTAACACCCCTACTCTTACGATAAGTGCCATGGGATCTTTTAATGACCTCAGAGAGTCAGGACACCCGTTTAACGTCCCATCCGAAAGACGGCACCCTACACAGAGCAGTGTCCCCAATCACTGCCCTGGGGCATTGGGATCTTTGTTTAGACCAGAGGAAAGAGTGCCTCCTACTGGCCCTCCAACACCACTTCCAGCAGCATCTGGTCTCCCATCCAGGGACTGACCAGGACCAACCCTGCTTAGCTTCAGAAGCAAGCCAGCAGTGGTATGCAGGGTGGTATGCTGAGATGTGACTCAGTCAGTCCAATGGGGATTTTGTTTTGGTCTTTATCAGCTGAGACAGACACTGCTGTGACACACACAGACACAATGTGCTGCTGCTGTGGAGGGTTTGGCGACTTCCCACAAGGTAGCAAGCAACAATTTGGGTCTACCTCATAAAAAGAACAACGAGAAGCCCATATGGGACCATTTTTAGGCAAATAATGTGAACAATAAACTACAGTAGTCAAACAGGGTCTAGCTGCAGGAAAAGAATCCCGAAGGACAAGACTTAACACAAATAACCTATAAGAGACAATAGCATAAGGTAGCCTAGAGGTTAAAGAGGCACACAACACTCTCCTAGTTGAAAATAGGCTATATCAGTAAATTCCATTTTTTATTACTATTTTTGAGAATTTATGTTGTTATTCCAGTGAATGTGTGTATGTGTTGGTGTGTTACACCTTGATCTCTCTCCATGTCCTTGGTATTCTCCGGACGAGCCCAGACCCGTCTCCCACGAGCTCCAGCTCTCAGCGGACCACTCATCGGAACATTCCACAACCTCTACATACACCTCTCCTGTTACCTCACAATCCAAAGGTGTCACAACACCCCTTCTACAACACGCTACACAAAATACAAACACAGACATTCATACTAGCTCTAAAGACTCATTCATAAGGTGGCAATCAACATAACATACTTTCAAATCTTATCAGTCACACCTACAATATATAGGCCAAGTCAAATAAAGGATTTCACACAAATAGACATTCACACTAAAGCATGCTAAAATGTATGCCACTATTATGAATCATCTCTTCTCAAGGTGGAAAAGAAGAGACAAATAACACACAAAGAGCTTCAACCCTTCTCCCTGTCAAGTTTCAACAGCGGTAAGAAAAGATCTCTGATTCTTGTAGCTACAGGCTACAACAAAGTGCTTGAGCTCTGCCCATTGCACAAGACTGAGTAACAGGCTAACTGGTGAGTGTGTGGTGGAACTCCACCCTGTACGCCACACAAAGCTGACAGCAGTTCCACTGTTGTAATCACAGAGCGAGAGAGGAAGGACAATGACACCCAGTTCTGATTTCTCCTATCTACATACCAAAACAATTTCTCCTCTCATCTATAAACACAGGCAGTCGCAATGGCAAAAACATGTACAGAACTCTCAATGCCCGACAATAAATCCTAAAATTACAGCCTTGAGTGGGGATACAGTGGAGAGATACAATGATTTTCCAGAGCGTGAAACGTCATTGTGACCTCAGCCAAACATTCCAGTGGTTAGGTGTGAGAGACAAGGCCAGGAATTCAGGGAGCACTCTGATACATTTCAGGGGAAGGGAAATACAAAGATAGGCCTACTGCTTAGGATGGAATGTGAAGGTTCAACCAAGCAGAAGTGGCACAGCTCCACAGGTTTTTAGAGCATCTGCATGTGCCTCACAGAACTACCTCAGTCAATCTGTTTAGATAAAATATCAGTGGATATGTGTTCTGTGCTGTTAGCTTTGACAACAGCATTCCCTGGCTCATTCAACTGCCCTGAGGGCATCAAACCAACCTGGCTGTGTGAGGAGAAAGCCCAGCGCTATTGTAACTAGATCAGACAGCTGAAAAGCCAGCGCTTTGTGCAGAATCCATTTTGCCTGGTGTAGGCCTAGCTAGCTGTTCTGCTCTGCAATGGGTTTCTTATCTGAACTACCTCCGTCTCTGCCTCTATTCCTCCAGTAAAGCCCAATTATCCCCCACATAAAGCAGGTGCCCTGGGGAGAGTGCAGTTTGACTACAGCAGAAAACATGTGCCCCCAGGCCCTGTTGTTTGCTGCTGAACTGGGAAAAGAGAGATACCGTCAGTGCTACCTGCGGAAGAGACTGGGTGAACTGTGTTTAAGAGATTAGGCCAGCCACAAACCAAGGTCTGTTTCAAACCTCTAGTTTTCTTCAACGTAAAGCTCTTTGAAAAACACCATGAAATTATGATGTTTAGCATCTACATGATGACACCTTCATGACAAAGAACCTAACAGAACAAATTAAACATAATTATTTGCGTGATAGCACACTGTACTGTATGCATTCGGAAAGTATTCTTCCTTGACTTTTCCCATATTTTGTTACGTTACAGCCTAATTCTAAAATGGATTAAATCGTTTTTTTGTCCCTCATCAATCTACACACAACACCCCATAATGACAAAGCAAAAACAGGTTTGCATACATTTTGCAAATGTATTAAAACTTTAAAACTGAATTATCACATTTACAGCCTCGAGTCTTCTTGGGTATGACGATACAAGCTTGGCACACCTGTATATGAGGAGTTTCTCCCATTCTTCTCTGCAGATCCTCTCAAGCTCTGTCAGGTTAGATGGGGAGCGTTGCTGCACAGCTATTTTCAGGTCTCTCCAGAGATGTTCGATCAGGTCCAAGTCCGGGATCTGGCTGGGCCACTCAAGGATATTCAGACACTTATCCAAAAGCCACTCCTGTGTTGTCTTGGCTGTGTGCTTAGGGTCATTGTCCTGTTGGAAGGTGAACCTTTTCCCCAGTCTGAGGTCCTGAGCGCTCCGGATTTTTTTATCAAGGATCTCCCTGTCCTTTGCTCCGTTCATTATTCCCTTGATCCTGACTAGTCTCCCAGTCCCTCCCTCTGAAAAACATCCCCACAGCATGATGCTGCCACCACCATGCTTCACCGTAGGGATGGTGCCAGGTTTCCTCCAGACGTGATACATTCCGGCCAAAGAGTTCAATCTTGGTTTCATCAGACCAGAGAATCTTGTTTCTCATGGTTTGAGAGTCCTTTAGCTGCCCTTTTCCAAACTCCAAGAGGGCTGTCATGTGCTTTTTACTGAATAGTGGCTCACGTCTGGCCACTCTACCATAAAGGCCTGATTGCTGCAGAGACGGTTGTCCTTCTGGAAGGTTCTCCCATCTCCACAAAGGAACTCTGGAGCTCTGTCAGAGCGACCATTGGGTTCTTGGTCAGCTCCCTGACCAAGGCCTTTCACCCGCGATTGCTCAGTTTGTCCGGGCGGTAAGCCCTAGGAAGAGTCTTGGTGGTTCCAAACTTCTTCCATTTCAGAATGATGGAGGCCACTGTGTTCTTGTAGACCTTAAATGCTGCAGACATTTTTTGGTATCCTATCCCCAAATCTGTACCTCGACACAATCCTATCTCTGAGCTCTACGGAAAATGCCTTCGACCTCATGGCTTGGTTTTTGCTCTGACATGCACTGTCAACTGTGGGACCTTATATAGACAGGTGAGTGCCTTTCCAAATCGTGTCCAATCAATTCAATTTACCACAGGTGGATTACAATCAAGTTGTAGAAACATCTTAAGGATGGTCAATGGAAACAGGATGCACCTGAGCTCAATTTTGAGTCTCATAGCAATGGGTCTGAATACTAATGTAAATAAGGTATTTCTGTTTTTTATTTTTAATACATTTGCAAAAGTTTCTAAAAACCTGTTTTCGCATTGTCATTATGGGGTATTTTGTGTAGATTGATGAGGGGAAAAAATTATTGAATCAATTTTAGAATAAGGCTGTAAACACAATGTGGAAAAGTCAAGTGGTCTGAATACTTTCCGAATGCACTGTATTTGAGTCACTAACATCTTCACATGTTCATGTTTGGTATATATTTTACATGTCTGTGTGTACCAATAATCTGTTTTTAACCTATATCTGAAACCCTGTGACTCATGGTTGGTTGTGCAGACACGTCAGAGGTGACAGTTTCACCAGTGTGGAGTGACCCTCCTTGTATCAACCTTCCTGCTACACCTGGGCTGAGTCACAGCCTGGCGCTTGGTGTCCCAGTGGGTATTACTACGCTCAGTGACTGTGTGGCACCTATAATCTCTCTGAGGGAAGGGACTGACTGACTGGCTGAGGGGTTTCACTGCCAGACTTCCCAGGGGATGACAGGGGGAATTCCACCACAGCACCCAGGCAGGCAGGGGGCTGTGAGTCAGTCAGAAATGAGTCAGGCCTAGGAGACAGGGGCGAGAGGCAAGGGCCTTCAAGGGCCTCTTCCTTTGACCCCCACAGACACCCCCACTTACTCACTCAGTCACTACTGCATCCACTTAATCTATTTATACCAGTTTCCCAAACTAGGGGTCGCCTGATTTGAAAATGGGGTCATGAGAGAAAATGTGCGTTTGGTTCATAGAACCAGGGTTAAGTCAGTAACCTCCGGTGGTAGCTAGATGCAGATGTAATAAACAAAATGGTTTCTGTTTTCTTCCTACAAATGTGGCTCTATCTTCTGAATGGTTTAAACTACAAAATATTAGGACATCACTGAAAGATAACTCTCAGGAACACATACATACAGTATGTGCTGTTTCCCTCTACTATGCCCACAAGTCGTTAGAACTGAGTGGACAAGACCAAGCACTAAATCAATGATGTTCTTTTCTACACAAAATATCATACAACATTATTGCCTGATGATCTTCTGAATTTACCAATACCTTTGATGCATTTCAGTCACTTCAAACCATACTGTCTTCAGATTGAAATACAGTCAAAAATATTGTCAAACTGATTTGTAATAGGTTGTCATATTAATAAAAATGTTTTAAAGTTAACATTGGCTGTTGATTACATAACTTGTTTTACATAGAGGGTCACAAATGTTTTTTTATATCAAAATGGGGTCGCTGGCCAAAAAAGTTTGGGAACCCCTGATTTATAAACTAGCATCACGCCTGGCTTCATTAACCCCTCCTTCTGAAATAGCAAGCCGATAGCTAGCTAGCACGTTACAAGGCATTCACTGCATTGTCAAGTTTAGCTTCTCTCAAAATGGCATCCATGATTACTAAGGCCAACCTGGGAAATAAACATCTCTTAGACATGAAGGCTAAACCTTCCATCTACATAACCTCATTACAGTCACCAATCAGCCATTGTTAATTAAAGACAGCTAGGAAAAGTCTAAAAGACATATGGTAATGCCAGTGGTGTTTGTTGATTTTGTAATTACATGCGTTCTAATGTGTGTGTGAAACCCCAGACCAAGGGATAAACAAGGGAACTATCCAATGCCTCTCCAGGGGGTCGGCCCCAGTGCTGCTAAAGAGCATAAACCTCTGACGGAAATGCAGTATGGCCCTGTCAACCAAATACCAAACCCCTGTGTAATTACAGCACTACAAGCTTACAGAATGCCAACACTTTCAAACAATAGCAAGGAACGAAGGGTACTGCCAAGACTCGAGCAGCAGGCCACTGCACTCTTTTCTCTCCCCTCTACTCTCTCTATAAAACCTTAATCTTTCAACTTTCTCCTGAGTCAGCAGAGCCAGCCCAGAGCAGCGGAGCTCCATGGCTCTCCCTCCTGTCTGCCTGTTCCAAAGCCCTTTCTTCTAACAGCGTCTTAAGTCCTCCAACTCTCCCCCTTTCAGAGAAGCGGGGCCTTTACAAACCATACAGGACAGCAGAAAATAACACTAAACTTTGTTCAGGAACTAGTATGAAAAAGACCAAGGAGAGTTTACTTGTGTTCTATTCTTCTCCTTTCGTGTGTAGAATTTTAACTTAACATTTCTATCTACCTAAAATACACAACACAATACACATTCTGAGACGCATAGCACAGCAAACAAAGTAAGTTGTGCTGATAACTAACAAAAGGTAAGATACACAGAAAACATGTTAACTCAAGTTCCCCCCACTCTTGTCCTTCTCTTCCCTCAGTGTGCTGCCCTCCCTCTCTTTTTTCCACATCTCTACTCTTTCCCATTTGGGGCATTTAGTATGTCCTGACAAAAGTGTTCACACAGCAATGGGAACAGCAAACACACACATTACACACTCACCAGATAGTTCATTTTCAGCCCTCTCGTGTGAGTCCGTGCGACAGACTCCAGACAGGAGTAACAGGGCAGCGATTTAGCCCTGGAAACAGACCCCTGTGTCCTGGAAACAGACCCTGTGTCCTGGAAACAGACCCTGTGTCCTGGAAACAGACCCTGTGTCTCGCCACCAGTTAAAGTTCCCTGTTGTCTCTTTCCCAGGCAGAAGGACTTGGGCAGATTCTAACACATTCTCTGGCACTGTGATCTCAAAGTGCAAGAATGAGACTGTCCCATTTACATCTCTCTCTCTCTCTCTCACCGTGTCTGTCCTTTGCTGCTTCTCCCGACTCCCTCTTGCTCTCTGTCTCTGGCCATGGGAGGGAGGGAAGAATGCGCAGTAATCTGACACCCCCCAGTTCCTGCACAATCCCGTTCCCACTCCCGGGCTGTGATTGGTCGAAGGACCTCTTCTTATGTTAATGAATCTTGTCCTCTCTCTCCCCCTGGCTGTGTGGAATGTTTAGTGCCTGTGCTCAGACCTTGGAGGGACACAGACACTGAGTTTTTCAACAACAACAAAAATTACCCCAGCAAAACACACATACCTCCCCCAGCCACCTCGGCTCAATATTTTCCTCCTCACCAATCTCATCTCTATTTGTATTATCTGCCCACTGGCTATAGACTCACTTGGCATTTCCCTCCTCACAAAAACTATTCTTATTTCTCTTTTGTCTCATCAGTCTCCCCTTTTTGCTCAGATACATGAACACATTAATACACACATTATACACTCCGTATTTGATTAGATTTAACCTTAACAAATTCTTATTTACAATGACGGCCTACCCCGGCCAAACCCGGATGACGCTGGGCCAATTGTGCGCCACCCTATGGGACTCCCAATCACGGCCGGTTGTGATACCGTTACATGTTAGTCAATCTAATAATGCATGTCTAAACACTATTACGGGCAGTGTGTTGTTCTACAGCACACACATTCAAATCCAAGACAAGACAATCTATCCACCTGACAGGTGTGGCACATCACGAAGCTGATTAAACTCCATTGTTATTACACAGGTGCACCTTGTGCTGGGGGCAATAGAAGGCCACTCTAAAATGTGCAGTTTTGTCACACAACACAATGCCACAAATATCTCAAGTTTTGAGGGAGTGTGCAATTGACATGCTGACTGCAAGAATGTCCACCAGAGCTGTTGCCAGAGAATTGAATGTACATTTTTCTACCATAAGCCGCTTCCAAGGTCGTTTTAGAGAATTTGGCAGTCCGGCCAACCGGCCTCACAACCGCAAACCACATGTATGGTGTCGTGTGGCTGAGCGGTTTGCTGATGTTAACTTTGTGAACAGAGTGCCCCATGGTGGCTGTGAGGTTATGGTATGGGCAGGTATAAGCTACGGACAATGAACACAGTTGCATTTTATCGATGTCAATTTGAATTCACAGAGATACCTTGACGAGATCCTGAGGCCCACTGTTGTGCCATTTATCCACCTCCGTCACCTCATGTTTCAGCATGATAATGCACGGTCCCATGTCGCAAGGATCTGTTCACAATTCCTGGAAGCTGAAAATGTTCCACAGGCCACAATCAACAGCATGATCAACTCTATGCGAAAGATCTGTCGCGCTGCATGAGGCAAATGGTGGTCACACCAGATACTGACTGGTTTTCTGATCCACGCCCCTACTTTTTTTTAAGGTATCTGTGAACAGATGCATATCTGTATTCCCAGTCATGTGAAATCCATAGATTAGGGCCAAATGAATTTATTTCAATTGACTGATTTCCTCATATAAACTGTAACTCAGTAAGATCATTGAAATTGTTGCATGTTGCATTTATATTTATGTTCAGTATAATATCAACTGGGTAGAATATCTCAGTGTCGGTCATGCAGCCCCTACCCAACAACCACACCACAAAATACATTTGTAAATCATTTTTTTATATCATACAAGGGGTGTCCTTTGAGAAATTAACTTGGTAAATCAGAGTATAACACAATAACTGTATAAGTGTTACGCCCTGATCTGTTTCATCTGTCTTGGTGATTGTCTCCACCCACCTCCAGGTGTCTCCTGTTTTCCCCATTAGTCCCCGGTGTATTTATCCCTGTTTCTTGTCTCTCTGTGCCAGTTCGTCTTGTTTTGCCAAGTCAAACAGCATTTCTCCTAGCTCCTATTTTTCCCAGTCTCTGTTTTTTCAGAGCCCTCCTGGTTTTGACCCTTGCCTGTCCTGACGCCGAATCCGCCTGCCTGACCACTCTGCCTGTTCTGACCTCGAGCCTGCCTATCCCCTTGTACTGTTTGGACTCGGACCTGTTCACTGAATCCCTGCCTGTCCTGAACTCAAGCCTGTCTATCGCCTGGTACTGTTTGGACTCTGACCTGGTTTATGAACTCTCGCCTGTCCCCGACCTGCCTTTTGCCTACTCCTTTTGGTGTAATAAATATCGGAGCTCAACCATCTGCCTCCTGTGTCTGCATTTGGGTCTCGCCCTGTGCCCTTATAATAAGCGTATATAACATAAGTAGTTCCACAAGGGGAATCTCACAAGACTGTTAAGATGCCATTAAAGTACTCCTAAAAATGTGAAGGTTGTTGAAGAAAGCTTTAAGTCCGTATCTAAGGTAGAGTTCACGGCTCAGGGAAAACAAACAATGAGGGATGACACCCAACTCCTAGTCATCCATCTAAACCAGATTAAGCAGGCCAGGAGGTCAAATACAGGCCAACTTGTCAATCAATATTCCAGAACTAAGTCAACACCAATGGCTTCCAATGGAACCATTCAGTCTCCATGCAGATAAGTCTAACACTCAAACATGACTCACCTCCATGTGTCATACTACAGTATACTGATTAAATCAATAGTGGCTAGACTTTGTTATGAGAAAGAAAGGTGAGCAGGATACGGTATAGTTATGAGTGAGGTATGTGAAGGTGAGAGAGTGAGAAAGAGAGAGAGAGAGACTTCCTAACCTCCTGCCAAATGTAATCAAATGTAATCAAATCAAAGTTTATTTGTCACGTGCGCCGCATACAACAGGTGTAGCCCTTACAGTGAAATGCTTACTTACAGGCTCTAACCAATTGTGTGAAAAAAAGGTATGTGTGTGTGTATGTGTGTATAGGTAAGTAAAGAAATAAAACAACAGTAAAAATAAATTTGAAAATAAGAGTAGCAAGGCTATATACAGACATCGGTTAGTCAGGCTTATTGAGGTAGTATGTACATGTAGGTATGGTTAAAGTGACTATGTATATATGATGAACAGAGAGTAGCAGTAGCGTAAAAGGAGGGGTTGGCGGGAGGTGGGACACAATGCAGATAGCATAGCCCAGTTAGCCAATGTGCGGGAGCACTGGTTGGTCGGGCCAATTGAGGTAGTATGTACATGGATGTATGGTTAAAGTGACTATGCATATAAGATAAACAGAGAGTAGCAGCAGCGTAAAAGAGGGGTTGGGGGGGGGGGGGGGGGGGGCACACAATGTAAATAGTCCGGGTATTGGTTACCTGTTCAGAAGTCTTATGGCTTGGGGGTAAAAACTGTTGAGAAGCCTTTTTGTCCTAGACTTGGCACTCTGGTACCGCTTGCCATGCGGTAGTAGAGAGAACAGTCTATGACTGGGGTGGCTGGGTTCTTTGACAATTTTTAGGGCCTTCCTCTGACACCGCCTGGTGTAGAGGAACTGGATGGCAGGCAGCTTTGCCCCAGTGATGTACTGGGCCGTACGCACTACCCTCTGAAGTGCCTTGCGGTCAGAGGCCGAGCAATTGCCGTACCAGGCAGTAATGCAACCGGTCAGGATGCTCTCGATGTTGCAGCTGTAGAACCTTTCGATGTTGCACTGTTGCAGCTGTAGAACCTTTTGAGGATCTGAGGACCCATGCCAAATCTTTTTAGTTTCCTGAGGGGGAATAGGCTTTGTCGTGCCCTCTTCACGACTGTCTTGGTGTGTTTGGACCATTCTAGTTTGTTGTTGATGTGGACACTAAGGAATTTGAAGCTCTCAACCTGCTCCACTACAGCCCCGTCGATGAGAATGGGGACGTACTCAGTGCTCCTTTTCCTGTAGTCCACAATCATCTCCTTAGTCTTGGTTACGTTGAGGGATAGGTTGTTATTCTGGCACCACAAAACTCATCCCAAACCAACTCATCCCAAACCATCTCAATTGGGTTGAGGTCGGGTGATTGTGGAGGCCAGGTCATCTGATGCAGCAGTCCACCACTCTCCTTCTTGGTCAAATAGCCCTTACACAGCCTGGAGGTGTTGGGTCATTGTCCTGTTGAAAAACACATGATAGTCCGACTAAGCGCAAACCAGATGGATTGGCGTATTGCTGCAGAATGCTGTGGTAGCCAGGCTGGTAAAGTGTATCTTGAATTCTAAATAAATCACAAACAGTGTCACCAGTAAAGCACCCCCACACATCACACCTCCTCCTCCATGCTTCATGGTGGGAACCACACATGTTCACCTACTCTGCCTCTCACAAAGACACGGCGGTTGGAACCAAACATCTCAAATTTGGACTCATCAGACCAAAGGACAGATTTCCACCGGTCAAATGTCCATTGCTCGTGTTTCTTGGCCCAAGCAAGTCTCTTCTTCTTATTGGTGTCCTTTAGTACGCAGTCTCCTCTGAACAGTTGATGTTGAGATGTGTCTGTTACTTGAACTCTGTGAAGCATTTATTTGGGCTGCAATTTCTGAGGCTGGTAACTCTAATGAATGTATCCTCTGCAGCAGAGGTAACTCTGGGTCTTCCTTTCCTGTGGCGGTCCTCATGAGAGCCAGTTTCATCATACCGCTTGATGGTTTTTGCGACTGCACTTGAAGAAATGTTCAAAGTTCTTGAAATTTTCCAGATTGACTGACCTTCATGTCTTAAAGTAATGATGGACTGTCGTTTCTCTTTGCTTATTTGAGCTGTTCTTGCCATAATATGGACTTGGTCTTTTACCAAATAGGGCTGTCTTCTGTACAGTATACCACCCTTACCTTGTCACGACACAACTGATTGGCTCAACCTCATTAAGAAGGAAAGAAAGAAGCCAAAGTTCCTGAGTGGTATCAATCTCCATGGTGATTGAGCTGTTTCACTGAAGTAGACTCACTTCTGGTGCTCAATACACGCACACATTCACACACACACACACGTGTGAAGTTCAGAGTTTTACATGGTCTCATGGGACTGTTGTCTCATGCGACCCGTACAACAGTCCCAGTCTCTCTTGTCAGACCCTCGGTGAGATCACAGCTATCAATTAAACAGAGAGCCAGTTCAGACACAGAGATTAGACCATCACATCAGAGTCAGACATTACTTCAATTAGACTCCCTCCCCTCCTCCCCTCTCACTACTTAGCTAATGAGCCACCCCCCACCAGGGCCCACTAATCAATCCCCCTGGCCCAGGAGAGAAGACCTGAGCCCAGAGTAACAGGCTTAACTACCTGTCAAAATACCACAAGGCACAAAGAAAGACATTCAATGATGGTACACACATAGACCTGTAAACCTGACCAGAGAATATTGCAGTGGTGACTAAATATCTCAGAAGAAGAATATATAACAGTGGACTACAAATGAACCGCAGGCGCAGACAGTTGCACCCGCAGCACATAATTCAGACACATCTCTCAGCTAGACCTTCAGTCCAAGTGGGTCTGCATGGCTTGCATCTGGGGTCTGTGGGTTCTGTCGTTGCTATGCAGCAGAACACTGGGTCCATTGTGCTGGTGTTGTCTAGACCATAGCTGTCCAACTGCCCATGCATTCCTCACACCTACACACTGAGTGCCTCTCCTGGCCCAGCCTCACCCGCCACAGCCCTGGTCCCTGGCCCCTAGGGCCCCCTGCTCCAGCCAGCACGCAGCCTTTGTCACTCACACATTGTACAAATGCCTGAAAACACTGGCTCCCCTTCGCCGTGCTCAGACAGAACAGACTTATCATTAAGGAGGACAAGAGATGTAGTTCACCAAATGTGAATAAGGAAATATGGAAATCCTGTTTCCTAGTGAATTGAGGTTATGTTTCTGTCTCTCTGTGAATTCACAGGAAGTACAGAGGTCCTACTGGGACTGTTGCTGGGCAGGACCACAGTCTCTCCCTCCACCATCTCCCCAAAACCAGCTCACAATGGTGAATCACGCGGATCACTAATTACTTAATTAACCCCTTAAAAATGACTTATTCAATAATGTGTACGATGTTTAGCATTAAATGAGCCCATTCTACAGTGAGATTTTATGAATTTTAGTATAAGCCTATGACAATGTGGATTTTAGTATTCCATAATTCAAATAGATATTTAATCATTATTAGGGTTTGACTAAACCTCAAGCTGTCATTTGTACTGATTAACCCTACTACTGTAAGCCTCTGGCTAGTAAGCTGTTATAATTGAAAGGCATTTCTTTTGATTCCAAACAGTTGTATCATGCACACACTCGTATCCAAACTATGCATAATAACAAAGGGTGTCCTGTGGGGAATGGGCCCGTGCTGCAAAACTGTGACATCATTCATAGTGGCTGAGAGTGAAACAATGCACATCCTTGTGTTTGACATCCACCCCCCTGGTCAACAGGAATATTCCTGCAGCTTCGAAGGGCAAAAACTAAAATGCTGATTATTTTGTTGTGACTGTGTCAGTCCTGCTGTGCAGTCTGTAACATAAGGCTTTTCAAAGGCTTAAGATGGAAGAGTGGGGAAATCCTCCAACAACACAGTAATACACTCATCCACAACAAAACACAACCAAGCCTGCATGCACACGTTGGATGGACAGTGACACACACACACACACACACACACACACACACACACACACACACACACACACACACACACACACACACACACACACACACACACACACACACACACACACACACACACACACACACACACACACACACACACATGACAAAGTCTGTCCTCTTACAGGATACAGCATCAAAGATTCTGAAAGTGTGATCTGACATTTTGGATCTTCGCTCCAGACTGGCAGTTTGAGGGAGGAGACTGTTATCTGGAATGCACAGGAAAAAACAAGCTATAGCCTACCGTGATAAATTAACAATATTCACTGTAAGTGTTTACAAATCCCCATCCCCCGAGTAATAGGATTGATCTGAACAGCTTCAACATTCATTTCCATAGATAATTGCATTTGTTTATTCTCTGATTTTATATTTCATTTGTTTTCTTATCAGGAAAGCTTGTTAATACTCTGAGATGATTAAAAACCACAAAGTGAGTATTTCTTTCATCAAAGCTCGCTCCACAAAGCTGCCTGTTCCTCAGTATAAGCGCTCTGAAGCACAGGGGTAATTTCCCTCTCTCTGTTTCGCTGCAATAAAAAGATTAGCATTAATGCGTCAGGAAGCAAATGGCATTATCTCTGTGTGTGGAGAATGGGAGGCTGATTGTATTTCCAGGCTAAACGAGAGAAGATGATCCCTGGAGGAACTCATTGTTTAGGGAAACACGTCTTCCTCACTGAGACGCTTAGACGCTATAGGACCTCAAACTCTCCCAAAATACGCAATCTTTCCACTGCCAAGTTAATTAGATTCTCCTGATCTGCTTTTTCATTTAATCTCTATTATAGTTGGATGTCGTTGTGCTGCCATTAGTTCGGCAGCACTTCCACTGAAGAGTAATCAGCTAAAATCTTGTGAAATCTGCTGCCTGGCTACACAAAAACTGAGGTCAGTTTAATCCACCAGAAGAGACAGAACAAATACTACAACAAATATTATGGTTAAACTCAAATATACTAATTGATTAAAAAAAGTATAATCTTTGTAAATTATATCATAAATAGGACAGGTGGAGTTATGTCACACATGCAGCTAACAAAAATATCTACATTAGTACATTAGAGTGTCTAGTTTGAGAAACAAATGCCTCACAAGTCCTCAACTGGCAGCTTCATTAAATAGTACCCGCAAAACACCAGCCTCAACGTCAACAGTGAAGAGGAGACTCTGGGATGCTGGCCTTCTAGGCAAAGTAGCAAAAAAAAAGCCATATCTCAGACTGGCCAATAAAAATAAAATATTAAAATGGGCAAAAGAACACAGACACTGGACAGAGGAACTCTGCCTAGAATGCCAGCATCCCGGAGTCGCCTCTTCACTGTTGACGTTGAGACTAGTGTTTTGCGGGTACTATTTAATGAAGCTGCCAGCTGAGGACTTGTGAGGCGTCTGTTTCTCAAACTAGACACGCTAATGTACTTGTCCTCTTGCTTAGTTGTACACTGGGGCCTCCCACTCCTCTTTCTATTCTGGTTTGAGACAGTTTGCGTTGTTCTGTGAAGGGAGTAGTACACAGCTTTGCACGAGATCTTCAGTTTCTTGGCAATTTCTCGCATGGAATAGTCTTCATTTCTCAGAACAAGAATAGACTGATGAGTTTCAGAAGAAAGTTATTTGTTTCTGGCCATTTTGAGCCTGTAATCGAACCCACAAATGCTGATGCTCCAGATACTCAACTAGTCTAAAGAAGGCCAGTTTTATTGCTTCTTTAATCAGAACAACAGTTTTCAGCTGTGCTAGCATAATTGCAAAAGGGTTTTCTAATGATCAATTAGCCTTTTAAAATGATAAACTTGGATTAGCTAACACAATGTGCCATTGGAACACAGGAGTGATGGTTGCTGATAATGGGCCTCTGTACGCCTATGTAGATACCCCATTAAAAATCAGCCTTTTCCAGCTACAATAGTCATTTACAACATTAACAATGTCTACACAGTATTTCTGATCAATTTGATGATATTTTAATAGACAAAAAATTTGCAAAAAAACAAGGACATTTCTAAGTGACCCCAAACTTTTGAACGGTAGTGTACGGCATACACAAACACACACAAATACACTCTCACTCACAACAGATACACACACACACAGACAGGAACACAGAGTTACACACACAAAAAACACACACAGACAGAATTACTTACATAGACACAAGACACACAGACTAAGAAAAACAAACACAGTGTCCCTTCAGTCAGGTTGGAATATAGGAATGTGGATCCAACTCTACAATCCACCTAGGGTTGCAAAATTCTGTGAATTTTCAATAAATTCCCTGGTTTTCCAGAAACCCTGGTTTGAGGACTATGGATTTCCTGCTTATTCCCTACTGATTCAAGGAAACCTCCAACCGGGTCTTCGGGAAATCCAGGGAATTTATTGAAAGTTTTATTTTGCAACCCTAACTCTACCATAACTTCGGACTTTCCAACCATCATTTCCAGGAAGGGGACCTTTTCCTACGGGCACAGTGGCAGGACTGAGTCACTACAAAATAATGCAGCTAGGTGGTCACCATCACTAAGCATGTCAAAATAGGCATGACACAATTACAATATACTTGTAATATACCTGTAATATTGATGTTTATCACTATAATCTATAGCTTGAACAACACAGCCAAACCATTCTTTGGAGCAGATGTCTGGAGAATTGGAGATATGTGAAGGATTTCCGCTATGTTCCTTCAAATAACTGCAATAATCCCTTTAGTCATAGGCAGAGTTATATCTCTGAAGATGCCTTTCCCTCTCTCAATCTGACTGATGTGTGTTTGCATTACTGACTCTGCGGTCTTGTATCTGAGGTGTTGGGTGTGAACCGGAGCCCAGCCCTGTATAGATGAAATAACAGGCAGCCCCAGAGAGGTCTTGAGGTGAGAGCACCGGCGCCAGCCATGACAGGCCATCAGTAACTGCCATATAACGTAATATCATTACAATTCTTACTGAAGTGTGACTACGGTCTAATTTAATTTGATTAGTCAGCTCAGCCATTTGTAACTGTCACCTAGGCTACTGTACAGCCTCCCTTGTGGATGGGGATCATGGACCAGGCAAGCTTCTTGAGAGAAATATGGACTATAAATACACTTGTTCAAACGGTAAAGTTTGAATAAAAAAATATGTATTAATTTCAACACAGGTACAATACCTAACCGTGTTCAAGTGCCACATTGATGTTCCTAGCCCTGTGAAACCATGACAACAGATGACAGCTAATGAGGAATAAGTGAACAGTGTGGGTCAGGGTTCACAGAGCTATAATGAGTTCTGTAGCTATGAACTGCATTCTAATCAGCTTTCTTCATCATTTAAAAGAGCTCTCGACTAGTGGAACCATAAAAATAAAAAAGAGACAAAAAACTATTAATTGGAGGAAAATAACATACAGGTCAGAGCTGTTAACTAACTAGTCAACACATATCAGGGCTGAGCAGAGAGAAATGTATACAGAGATATATAGGTACTGTATACTGTATATGGCTCTGGGGATGAGAGCGCACTACTGCCCCCTTGGAGATTACACAAATCAAGGTAACCATGGAATCAGTGGCCACCATAACGTTTGTATTTGTTTATACTGCAAACATAAGACAAGCATCACATAATCACATCCAAATGTCCTTGCAGTATAACCAAAGAGATCTATGTAATTGGACAGCCTTCGACCAAATTAGCACATGGTGCCAACCAGTCGTTGATTTTCCAGGACACTACTGGCCCCTCTGAGATATGTTAGTGATCTGGTGAAGTGACAGGAGTGAAACGTGGTCAAGTTTCCATGTCTCTGTCCTGTGTTTGTCCTACAAGGCCAAAGTGGTGTAAGGTCAGGCGTGTTCACCTTGCGGCTATCACCCTGAGGGCCATCCATTACCCCTGTGAGGCCCACAACCTCTAAGGTTCGCTGGCTCCACTACAGCCCAGTGAAACATGACACTCATTCATCAGGGCCTGGAATGTGTGTTAGTGAGAAACAAGAGGTGGAGGGACCACTGTTTTAACAAAAAGATTTAAGACCAGGTGGGGTGGCGGCTGTAGTGGTGACAAATCATCTGACGACCCACCCCACTGACTATCCCTCTCTGTCTATGACATCACCACACGGACGAGGTCAGGGGTCAGTCAGATCCGGCGTTGTGATCGGTGCATTCCACTGACAGAGGAGGCGGTGTGTGTCAGAGCTGCATGGGGAATAACGGTGTCTAATGAGCAGATCAGTATCAGCACAGCTCTCTGATGCCTGCTGTGTCGCTAACACCACCGAGACACTTAAACACCAGCTCCCTGCTCCACATACTAACTCACACACTCAGCCTGCCTGCCTGCTTGGGATTAAGTGAATAGGCGCTTGTGCCAGTCAAACTGAAAGACAGGCCGGGCTAATAAACCAATTAGTTGCTTGGATAGCATGGAGGCGAAAGGGCTCTTAGACCTCACATAGATGAATTGTAAGGAAACAGACACACTATTCACACTGCTGGTGAACACATACAGTAGGCATACTGTAGTGGCCACACTGCCAACAGCACCACTTCACTGGAACCAACTATTCGTCCATGCCTTGATGTCACCCTCTAGACAAAGCCACCATGCACATTCATATCCTTGTCTCTCACCCCCTGGAATAGGAATGACATCATACACAATACATTTGGAATGGCAAATGAGATTGCTAGGTTGTGTTCCACTTCCAAGAGGCAAAAACACTGGGGGGGCACTGGAATTCATTGGACAATTTGGAGGCTCCACTTTCAGACAGCAGGAGGTGCTTCGACAGTCAATCCCAACCCCAGAGCCAAGGCAGCAAGAGCACTGCCTACAACCACATCAGGAGCACATCATGGTGTCATTATCTCTGGGTGGTGGGGTCAGAACCAACGCAGCCTGGGAAATTGCTATAAAACCTGTGACAGCCTCTAACAGACTGTAGTGTAGAGAATACAGATTGTGGTATTACAGCCCATCACCATGGAGTTCAGTGAATATGAAGAGAGGAGGGTTATAATCAAAATGATGAAAGGGACAAGAAGGACTGATGGACAGGGACATTACAAGCTGATAGCGGACCATGAAGCAACCCCTGTGCAGTGTCACTGTTGTGTTGTACCCTCCCTCTCCTAATACTGTTGTACCCTCCCTCTCCTAATATTGTTGTACCCTCCCTCTCCTAATACTGTTGTACACTCCCTCTCCTAATACTGTTGTACCCTCCCTCTCCTAATACTGTTGTACCCTCCCTCTCCTAATACTGTTGTACCCTCCCTCTCCTAAAACTGTTGTACCCTCCCTCTCCTAATACTGTTGTACCCTGCCTCTCCTAATACTGTTGTACCCTCCCTCTCCTAATACTGTTGTACACTCCCTCTCCTAATACTGTTGTACCCTCCCTCTTCTAATGCTGTTGTGTTGTACCCTCCCTCTCCTAATACTGTTGTACCCTCCCTCTCCTAATGCTGTTGTGTTGTACCCTCCCTCTTCTAATGCTGTTGTGTTGTACCCTCCCTCTTCTAATGCTGTTGTGTTGTACCCTCCCTCTCCTAATACTGTTGTGATGTACCCTCCCTCTTCTAATGCTGTTGTGTTGTACCCTCCCTCTCCTAATACTGTTGTGATGTACCCTCCCTCTTCTAATGCTATTGTGTTGTACCCTCCCTCTTCTAATGCTGTTGTGTTGTACCCTCCCTCTCCTAATGCTGTTGTGATGTACCCTCCCTCTTCTAATGCTGTTGTGTTGTACCCTCCCTCTTCTAATGCTGTTGTGTTGTACCCTCCCTCTCCTAATACTGTTGTGTTGTACCCTCCCTCTTCTAATGCTGTTGTATTGTACCCTCCCTCTCCTAATACTGTTGTGATGTACCATCCCTCTTCTAATGCTGTTGTGTTGTACCCTCCCTCTTCTAATACTGTTGTGATGTACCCTCCCTCTCCTAATACTGTTGTGATGTACCCTCCCTCTCCTAATACTGTTGTGATGTACCCTCCCTCTTCTAATGATGTTGTGTTGTACCCTCCCTCTCCTAATACTGTTGTGTTGTACCCTCCCTCTTCTAATGATGTTGTGTTGTACCCTCCCTCTCATAATGCTGTTGTGTTGTACCCTCCCTCTTCTAATGCTGTTGTGTTGTACCCTCCCTCTCCTAATGCTGTTGTGTTGTACCCTCCCTCTCCTAATACTGTTGTGATGTACCCTCCCTCTTCTAATGCTGTTGTGTTGTACCCTCCCTCTCATAATGCTGTTGTGTTGTACCCTCCCTCTTCTAATGCTGTTGTGTTGTACCCTCCCTCTCCTAATGCTGTTGTGTTGTACCCTCCCTCTCCTAATACTGTTGTGATGTACCCTCCCTCTTCTAATGCTGTTGTGTTGTACCCTCCCTCTCCTAATACTGTTGTACCCTCCCTCTCCTAATACTGTTGTACCCTCCCTCTCCTAATACTGTTGTACCCTCCCTCTCCTAATACTGTTGTACCCTCCCTCTCCTAATGCTGTTGTGTTGTACCCTCCCTCTTCTAATGCTGTTGTATTGTACCCTCCCTCTCCTAATGCTGTTGTGTTGTACCCTCCCTCTCCTAATACTGTTGTACCCTCCCTCTCCTAATATTGTTGTGTTGTACCCTCCCTCTCCTAATGCTGTTGTGTTGTACCCTCCCTCTTCTAATGCTGTTGTGTTGTACCCTCCCTCTCCTAATACTGTTGTGTTGTACCCTCCCTCTTCTAATGCTGTTGTGTTGTACCCTCCCTCTTCTAATGCTGTTGTGTTGTACCCTCCCTCTCCTAATACTGTTGTGTTGTACCCTCCCTCTTCCAATGCTGTTGTGTTGTACCCTCCCTCTTCTAATGCTGTTGTGTTGTACCCTCCCTCTTCTAATGCTGTTGTGTTGTACCCTCCCTCTCCTAATGCTGTTGTGTTGTACCCTCCCTCTCCTAATGCTGTTGTGTTGTACCCTCCCTCTCCTAATGCTGTTGTGTTGTACCTTCCCTCTTCTAATGCTGTTGTGTTGTGCCCTCCCTCTCCTAATACTGTTGTACCCTCCCTCTCCTAATACTGTTGTGTTGTACCCTCCCTCTCCTAATACTGTTGTGTTGTACCCTCCCTCTCCTAATACTGTTGTACCCTCCCTCTCCTAATACTGTTGTACCCTCCCTCTCCTAATACTGTTGTACCCTCCCTCTCCTAATACTGTTGTACCCTCCCTCTCCTAATACTGTTGTACCCTCCCTCTCCTAATACTGTTGTACCCTCCCTCTCCTAATACTGTTGTGTTGTACCCTCCCTCTTCTAATGGTGTTGTGTTGTACCCTCACTCTCCTAATACTGTTGGACCCTCCCTCTTCTAATGCTGTTGTGTTGTACCCTCCCTCTCCTAATACTGTTGTACCCTCCCTCTTCTAATGCTGTTGTGTTGTACCCTCCCTCTTCTAATGCTGTTGTGTTGTACCCTCCCTCTCCTAATACTGTTGTGTTGTACCCTCCCTCTTCTAATGCTGTTGTGTTGTACCCTCCCTCTCCTAATACTGTTGTGTTGTACCCTCCCTCTTCTAATGATGTTGTGTTGTACCCTCCCTCTCCTAATGCTGTTGTGTTGTACCCTCCCTCTCCTAATGCTGTTGTGTTGTACCCTCCCTCTCCTAATACTGTTGTGTTGTACCCTCCCTCTTCTAATGCTGTTGTGTTGTACCCTCCCTCTCCTAATACTGTTGTGTTGTACCCTCCCTCTCCTAATGCTGTTGTGTTGTACCCTCCCTCTCCTAATACTGTTGTGTTGTACCCTCCCTCTCCTAATGCTGTTGTATTGTACCCTCCCTCTCCCAATACTGTTGTGTTGTACCCTCCCTCTCCTAATACTGTTGTGTTGTACCCTCCATCTCCTAATACTGTTGTGTTGTACCCTCCCTCTCCTAATACTGTTGTGTTGTACCCTCCCTCTTCTAATGCTGTTGTGTTGTACCCTCCCTCTTCTAATGCTGTTGTGTTGTACCCTCCCTCTCCTAATACTGTTGTGTTGTACCCTCCCTCTTCTAATGCTGTTGTGTTGTACCCTCCCTCTTCTAATGCTGTTGTGTTGTACCCTCCCTCTTCTAATGCTGTTGTGTTGTACCCTCCCTCTCCTAATGCTGTTGTGTTGTACCCTCCCTCTCCTAATGCTGTTGTGTTGTACCCTCCCTCTCCTAATGCTGTTGTGTTGTACCTTCCCTCTTCTAATGCTGTTGTGTTGTGCCCTCCCTCTCCTAATACTGTTGTACCCTCCCTCTCCTAATACTGTTGTGTTGTACCCTCCCTCTCCTAATACTGTTGTGTTGTACCCTCCCTCTCCTAATACTGTTGTACCCTCCCTCTCCTAATACTGTTGTACCCTCCCTCTCCTAATACTGTTGTACCCTCCCTCTCCTAATACTGTTGTACCCTCCCTCTCCTAATACTGTTGTACCCTCCCTCTCCTAATACTGTTGTACCCTCCCTCTCCTAATACTGTTGTACCCTCCCTCTCCTAATACTGTTGTGTTGTACCCTCCCTCTTCTAATGGTGTTGTGTTGTACCCTCACTCTCCTAATACTGTTGGACCCTCCCTCTTCTAATGCTGTTGTGTTGTACCCTCCCTCTCCTAATACTGTTGTACCCTCCCTCTTCTAATGCTGTTGTGTTGTACCCTCCCTCTTCTAATGCTGTTGTGTTGTACCCTCCCTCTCCTAATACTGTTGTGTTGTACCCTCCCTCTTCTAATGCTGTTGTGTTGTACCCTCCCTCTCCTAATACTGTTGTGTTGTACCCTCCCTCTTCTAATGATGTTGTGTTGTACCCTCCCTCTCCTAATGCTGTTGTGTTGTACCCTCCCTCTCCTAATGCTGTTGTGTTGTACCCTCCCTCTCCTAATACTGTTGTGTTGTACCCTCCCTCTTCTAATGCTGTTGTGTTGTACCCTCCCTCTCCTAATACTGTTGTGTTGTACCCTCCCTCTCCTAATACTGTTGTGTTGTACCCTCCCTCTCCTAATGCTGTTGTGTTGTACCCTCCCTCTCCTAATACTGTTGTGTTGTACCCTCCCTCTCCTAATGCTGTTGTATTGTACCCTCCCTCTCCCAATACTGTTGTGTTGTACCCTCCCTCTCCTAATACTGTTGTGTTGTACCCTCCATCTCCTAATACTGTTGTGTTGTACCCTCCCTCTCCTAATATTGTTGTGTTGTACCCTCCCTCTTCTAATGCTGTTGTATTGTACCCTCCCTCTTCTAATGCTGTTGTGTTGTACCCTCCCTCTCCTAATACTGTTGTGTTGTACCCTCCCTCTTCTAATGCTGTTGTGTTGTACCCTCCCTCTTCTAATGCTGTTGTGTTGTACCCTCCCTCTTCTAATGCTGTTGTGTTGTACCCTCCCTCTTCTAATGCTGTTGTGTTGTACCCTCCCTCTTCTAATGCTGTTGTGTTGTACCCTCCCTCTTCTAATGCTGTTGTGTTGTACCCTCCCTCTCCTAATACTGTTGTGTTGTACCCTCCCTCTTCTAATGCTGTTGTGTTGTACCCTCCCTCTTCTAATGCTGTTGTGTTGTACCCTCCCTCTCCTAATACTGTTGTGTTGTACCCTCCCTCTTCTAATGCTGTTGTGTTGTACCCTCCCTCTTCTAATGCTGTTGTGTTGTACCCTCCCTCTTCTAATGCTGTTGTGTTGTACCCTCCCTCTTCTAATGCTGTTGTGTTGTACCCTCCCTCTCCTAATGCTGTTGTGTTGTACCCTCCCTCTCCTAATGCTGTTGTGTTGTACCCTCCCTCTCCTAATGCTGTTGTGTTGTACCTTCCCTCTTCTAATGCTGTTGTGTTGTGCCCTCCCTCTCCTAATACTGTTGTACCCTCCCTCTCCTAATACTGTTGTGTTGTACCCTCCCTCTCCTAATACTGTTGTGTTGTACCCTCACTCTCCTAATACTGTTGTACCCTCCCTCTCCTAATACTGTTGTACCCTCCCTCTCCTAATACTGTTGTACCCTCCCTCTCCTAATACTGTTGTACCCTCCCTCTCCTAATACTGTTGTACCCTCCCTCTCCTAATACTGTTGTACCCTCCCTCTCCTAATACTGTTGTGTTGTACCCTCCCTCTTCTAATGCTGTTGTGTTGTACCCTCCCTCTTCTAATGCTGTTGTGTTGTACCCTCCCTCTTCTAATGCTGTTGTGTTGTACCCTCCCTCTTCTAATGCTGTTGTGTTGTACCCTCCCTCTTCTAATGCTGTTGTGTTGTACCCTCCCTCTCCTAATACTGTTGTGTTGTACCCTCCCTCTTCTAATGCTGTTGTGTTGTACCCTCCCCTCTTCTAATGCTGTTGTGTTGTACCCTCCCTCTCCTAATACTGTTGTGTTGTACCCTCCCTCTTCTAATGCTGTTGTGTTGTACCCTCCCTCTTCTAATGCTGTTGTGTTGTACCCTCCCTCTTCTAATGCTGTTGTGTTGTACCCTCCCTCTCCTAATGCTGTTGTGTTGTACCCTCCCTCTCCTAATGCTGTTGTGTTGTACCCTCCCTCTCCTAATGCTGTTGTGTTGTACCTTCCCTCTTCTAATGCTGTTGTGTTGTGCCCTCCCTCTCCTAATACTGTTGTACCCTCCCTCTCCTAATACTGTTGTGTTGTACCCTCCCTCTCCTAATGCTGTTGTGTTGTACCCTCCCTCTCCTAATACTGTTGTACCCTCCCTCTCCTAATATTGTTGTGTTGTACCCTCCCTCTTCTAATGCTGTTGTGTTGTACCCTCCCTCTTCTAATGCTGTTGTGTTGTACCCTCCCTCTTCTAATGCTGTTGTGTTGTACCCTCCCTCTTCTAATGCTGTTGTGTTGTACCCTCCCTCTTCTAATGCTGTTGTGTTGTACCCTCCCTCTCCTAATACTGTTGTGTTGTACCCTCCCTCTTCTAATGCTGTTGTGTTGTACCCTCCCTCTTCTAATGCTGTTGTGTTGTACCCTCCCTCTCCTAATACTGTTGTGTTGTACCCTCCCTCTTCTAATGCTGTTGTGTTGTACCCTCCCTCTTCTAATGCTGTTGTGTTGTACCCTCCCTCTTCTAATGCTGTTGTGTTGTACCCTCCCTCTCCTAATGCTGTTGTGTTGTACCCTCCCTCTCCTAATGCTGTTGTGTTGTACCCTCCCTCTCCTAATGCTGTTGTGTTGTACCTTCCCTCTTCTAATGCTGTTGTGTTGTGCCCTCCCTCTCCTAATACTGTTGTACCCTCCCTCTCCTAATACTGTTGTGTTGTACCCTCCCTCTCCTAATACTGTTGTGTTGTACCCTCACTCTCCTAATACTGTTGTACCCTCCCTCTCCTAATACTGTTGTACCCTCCCTCTCCTAATACTGTTGTACCCTCCCTCTCCTAATACTGTTGTACCCTCCCTCTCCTAATACTGTTGTACCCTCCCTCTCCTAATACTGTTGTACCCTCCCTCTCCTAATACTGTTGTACCCTCCCTCTTCTAATGGTGTTGTGTTGTACCCTCCCTCTTCTAATGGTGTTGTGTTGTACCCTCACTCTCCTAATACTGTTGGACCCTCCCTCTTCTAATGCTGTTGTGTTGTACCCTCCCTCTCCTAATACTGTTGTACCCTCCCTCTTCTAATGCTGTTGTGTTGTACCCTCCCTCTTCTAATGCTGTTGTGTTGTACCCTCCCTCTCCTAATACTGTTGTGTTGTACCCTCCCTCTTCTAATGCTGTTGTGTTGTACCCTCCCTCTCCTAATACTGTTGTGTTGTACCCTCCCTCTTCTAATGATGTTGTGTTGTACCCTCCCTCTCCTAATGCTGTTGTGTTGTACCCTCCCTCTCCTAATGCTGTTGTGTTGTACCCTACCTCTTCTAATGCTGTTGTGTTGTACCCTCCCTCTCCTAATACTGTTGTGTTGTACCCTCCCTCTCCTAATACTGTTGTGTTGTACCCTCCCTCTCCTAATGCTGTTGTATTGTACCCTCCCTCTCCCAATACTGTTGTGTTGTACCCTCCCTCTCCTAATACTGTTGTATTGTACCCTCCCTCTCCTAATGCTGTTGTGTTGTACCCTCCCTCTCCTAATACTGTTGTGTTGTACCCTCCCTCTCCTAATGCTGTTGTGTTGTACCCTCCCTCTTCTAAAGCTGTTGTGTTGTACCCTCCCTCTCCTAATACTGTTGTACCTTCCCTCTTCTAATGCTGTTGTGTTGTACCCTCCCTCTCCTAATACTGTTGTGTTGTACCCTCCCTCTTCTAATGCTGTTGTGTTGTACCCTCCCTCTCCTAATACTGTTGTACCCTCCCTCTTCTAATGCTGTTGTGTTGTACCCTCCCTCTCCTAATACTGTTGTGTTGTACCCTCCCTCTCCTAATACTGTTGTGTTGTACCCTCCCTCTCCTAATGCTGTTGTGTTGTACCCTCCCTCTCCTAATGCTGTTGTATTGTACCCTCCCTCTCCCAATACTGTTGTGTTGTACCCTCCCTCTCCTAATACTGTTGTGTTGTACCCTCCATCTCCTAATACTGTTGTGTTGTACCCTCCCTCTCCTAATACTGTTGTATTGTACCCTCCCTCTCCTAATGCTGTTGTGTTGTACCCTCCCTCTCCTAATACTGTTGTGTTGTACCCTCCCTCTCCTAATGCTGTTGTGTTGTACCCTCCCTCTTCTAATGCTGTTGTGTTGTACCCTCCCTCTCCTAATACTGTTGTACCTTCCCTCTTCTAATGCTGTTGTGTTGTACCCTCCCTCTCCTAATACTGTTGTGTTGTACCCTCCCTCTTCTAATGCTGTTGTGTTGTACCCTCCCTCTCCTAATACTGTTGTACCCTCCCTCTTCTAATGCTGTTGTGTTGTACCCTCCCTCTCCTAATACTGTTGTGTTGTACCCTCCCTCTCCTAATACTGTTGTACCCTCCCTCTCCTAATACTGTTGTGATGTACCCTCCCTCTTCTAATGCTGTTGTGTTGTACCCTCCCTCTCCTAATACTGTTGTGTTGTACCCTCCCTCTCCTAATACTGTTGTGTTGTACCCTCCCTCTCCTAATACTGTTGTGTTGTACCCTCCCTCTTCTAATGATGTTGAGTTGTACCCTCCCTCTCCTAATGCTGTTGTGTTGTACCCTCCCTCTTCTAATACTGTTGTGTTGTACCCTCCCTCTCCTAATACTGTTGTGTTGTACCCTCCCTCTCCTAATACTGTTGTGTTGTACCCTCCCTCTTCTAATACTGTTGTGATGTACCCTCCCTCTTCTAATGCTGTTGTGTTGTACCCTCCCTCTTCTAATGCTGTTGTGTTGTACCCTCCCTCTTCTAATGCTGTTGTGTTGTACCCTCCCTCTCCTAATGCTGTTGTGTTGTACCCTCCCTCTCCTAATGCTGTTGTGTTGTACCCTCCCTCTCCTAATGCTGTTGTGTTGTACCTTCCCTCTTCTAATGCTGTTGTGTTGTGCCCTCCCTCTCCTAATACTGTTGTACCCTCCCTCTCCTAATACTGTTGTGTTGTACCCTCCCTCTCCTAATGCTGTTGTGTTGTACCCTCCCTCTCCTAATACTGTTGTACCCTCCCTCTCCTAATATTGTTGTGTTGTACCCTCCCTCTTCTAATGCTGTTGTGTTGTACCCTCCCTCTTCTAATGCTGTTGTGTTGTACCCTCCCTCTTCTAATGCTGTTGTGTTGTACCCTCCCTCTCCTAATACTGTTGTGTTGTACCCTCCCTCTTCTAATGCTGTTGTGTTGTACCCTCCCTCTTCTAATGCTGTTGTGTTGTACCCTCCCTCTCCTAATACTGTTGTGTTGTACCCTCCCTCTTCTAATGCTGTTGTGTTGTACCCTCCCTCTTCTAATGCTGTTGTGTTGTACCCTCCCTCTTCTAATGCTGTTGTGTTGTACCCTCCCTCTCCTAATGCTGTTGTGTTGTACCCTCCCTCTCCTAATGCTGTTGTGTTGTACCCTCCCTCTCCTAATGCTGTTGTGTTGTACCTTCCCTCCTCTAATGCTGTTGTGTTGTGCCCTCCCTCTCCTAATACTGTTGTACCCTCCCTCTCCTAATACTGTTGTGTTGTACCCTCCCTCTCCTAATACTGTTGTGTTGTACCCTCCCTCTCCTAATACTGTTGTACCCTCCCTCTCCTAATACTGTTGTACCCTCCCTCTCCTAATACTGTTGTACCCTCCCTCTCCTAATACTGTTGTACCCTCCCTCTCCTAATACTGTTGTACCCTCCCTCTCCTAATACTGTTGTACCCTCCCTCTCCTAATACTGTTGTACCCTCCCTCTTCTAATGGTGTTGTGTTGTACCCTCCCTCTTCTAATGGTGTTGTGTTGTACCCTCACTCTCCTAATACTGTTGGACCCTCCCTCTTCTAATGCTGTTGTGTTGTACCCTCCCTCTCCTAATACTGTTGTACCCTCCCTCTTCTAATGCTGTTGTGTTGTACCCTCCCTCTTCTAATGCTGTTGTGTTGTACCCTCCCTCTCCTAATACTGTTGTGTTGTACCCTCCCTCTTCTAATGCTGTTGTGTTGTACCCTCCCTCTCCTAATACTGTTGTGTTGTACCCTCCCTCTTCTAATGATGTTGTGTTGTACCCTCCCTCTCCTAATGCTGTTGTGTTGTACCCTCCCTCTCCTAATGCTGTTGTGTTGTACCCTACCTCTTCTAATGCTGTTGTGTTGTACCCTCCCTCTCCTAATACTGTTGTGTTGTACCCTCCCTCTCCTAATACTGTTGTGTTGTACCCTCCCTCTCCTAATGCTGTTGTATTGTACCCTCCCTCTCCCAATACTGTTGTGTTGTACCCTCCCTCTCCTAATACTGTTGTGTTGTACCCTCCATCTCCTAATACTGTTGTGTACCCTCCCTCTCCTAATACTGTTGTATTGTACCCTCCCTCTCCTAATGCTGTTGTGTTGTACCCTCCCTCTCCTAATACTGTTGTGTTGTACCCTCCCTCTCCTAATGCTGTTGTGTTGTACCCTCCCTCTTCTAAAGCTGTTGTGTTGTACCCTCCCTCTCCTAATACTGTTGTACCTTCCCTCTTCTAATGCTGTTGTGTTGTACCCTCCCTCTCCTAATACTGTTGTGTTGTACCCTCCCTCTTCTAATGCTGTTGTGTTGTACCCTCCCTCTCCTAATACTGTTGTACCCTCCCTCTTCTAATGCTGTTGTGTTGTACCCTCCCTCTCCTAATACTGTTGTGTTGTACCCTCCCTCTCCTAATACTGTTGTGTTGTACCCTCCCTCTCCTAATGCTGTTGTGTTGTACCCTCCCTCTCCTAATGCTGTTGTATTGTACCCTCCCTCTCCCAATACTGTTGTGTTGTACCCTCCCTCTCCTAATACTGTTGTGTTGTACCCTCCATCTCCTAATACTGTTGTGTTGTACCCTCCCTCTCCTAATACTGTTGTATTGTACCCTCCCTCTCCTAATGCTGTTGTGTTGTACCCTCCCTCTCCTAATACTGTTGTGTTGTACCCTCCCTCTCCTAATGCTGTTGTGTTGTACCCTCCCTCTTCTAATGCTGTTGTGTTGTACCCTCCCTCTCCTAATACTGTTGTACCTTCCCTCTTCTAATGCTGTTGTGTTGTACCCTCCCTCTCCTAATACTGTTGTGTTGTACCCTCCCTCTTCTAATGCTGTTGTGTTGTACCCTCCCTCTCCTAATACTGTTGTACCCTCCCTCTTCTAATGCTGTTGTGTTGTACCCTCCCTCTCCTAATACTGTTGTGTTGTACCCTCCCTCTCCTAATACTGTTGTACCCTCCCTCTCCTAATACTGTTGTGATGTACCCTCCCTCTTCTAATGCTGTTGTGTTGTACCCTCCCTCTCCTAATACTGTTGTGTTGTACCCTCCCTCTCCTAATACTGTTGTGTTGTACCCTCCCTCTCCTAATACTGTTGTGTTGTACCCTCCCTCTTCTAATGATGTTGAGTTGTACCCTCCCTCTCCTAATGCTGTTGTGTTGTACCCTCCCTCTTCTAATACTGTTGTGTTGTACCCTCCCTCTCCTAATACTGTTGTGTTGTACCCTCCCTCTCCTAATACTGTTGTGTTGTACCCTCCCTCTTCTAATACTGTTGTGATGTACCCTCCCTCTTCTAATGCTGTTGTGTTGTACCCTCCCTCTTCTAATGCTGTTGTGTTGTACCCTCCCTCTTCTAATGATGTTGTGTTGTACCCTCCCTGTCCTAATACTGTTGTGTTGTACCCTCCCTCTTCTAATGCTGTTGTGTTGTACCCTCCCTCTCCTAATGCTGTTGTGTTGTACCCTCCCTTTCCTAATGCTGTTGTGTTGTACCCTACCTCTTCTAATGCTGTTGTGTTGTACCCTCCCTCTCCTAATACTGTTGTGTTGTACCCTCCCTCTCCTAATACTGTTGTGTTGTACCCTCCCTCTCCTAATGCTGTTGTATTGTACCCTCCCTCTCCCAATACTGTTGTGTTGTACCCTCCCTCTCCTAATACTGTTGTGTTGTACCCTCCATCTCCTAATACTGTTGTGTTGTACCCTCCCTCTCCTAATACTGTTGTATTGTACCCTCCCTCTCCTAATGCTGTTGTGTTGTACCCTCCCTCTCCTAATACTGTTGTGTTGTACCCTCCCTCTCCTAATGCTGTTGTGTTGTACCCTCCCTCTTCTAATGCTGTTGTGTTGTACCCTCCCTCTCCTAATACTGTTGTACCTTCCCTCTTCTAATGCTGTTGTGTTGTACCCTCCCTCTCCTAATACTGTTGTGTTGTACCCTCCCTCTTCTAATGCTGTTGTGTTGTACCCTCCCTCTCCTAATACTGTTGTACCCTCCCTCTTCTAATGCTGTTGTGTTGTACCCTCCCTCTCCTAATACTGTTGTGTTGTACCCTCCCTCTCCTAATACTGTTGTGTTGTACCCTCCCTCTCCTAATGCTGTTGTGTTGTACCCTCCCTCTCCTAATGCTGTTGTATTGTACCCTCCCTCTCCCAATACTGTTGTGTTGTACCCTCCCTCTCCTAATACTGTTGTGTTGTACCCTCCATCTCCTAATACTGTTGTGTTGTACCCTCCCTCTCCTAATACTGTTGTATTGTACCCTCCCTCTCCTAATGCTGTTGTGTTGTACCCTCCCTCTCCTAATACTGTTGTGTTGTACCCTCCCTCTCCTAATGCTGTTTTGTTGTACCCTCCCTCTTCTAATGCTGTTGTGTTGTACCCTCCCTCTCCTAATACTGTTGTACCTTCCCTCTTCTAATGCTGTTGTGTTGTACCCTCCCTCTCCTAATACTGTTGTGTTGTACCCTCCCTCTTCTAATGCTGTTGTGTTGTACCCTCCCTCTCCTAATACTGTTGTACCCTCCCTCTTCTAATGCTGTTGTGTTGTACCCTCCCTCTCCTAATACTGTTGTGTTGTACCCTCCCTCTCCTAATACTGTTGTACCCTCCCTCTCCTAATACTGTTGTGATGTACCCTCCCTCTTCTAATGCTGTTGTGTTGTACCCTCCCTCTCCTAATACTGTTGTGTTGTACCCTCCCTCTCCTAATACTGTTGTGTTGTACCCTCCCTCTCCTAATACTGTTGTGTTGTACCCTCCCTCTTCTAATGATGTTGAGTTGTACCCTCCCTCTCCTAATGCTGTTGTGTTGTACCCTCCCTCTTCTAATACTGTTGTGTTGTACCCTCCCTCTCCTAATACTGTTGTGTTGTACCCTCCCTCTCCTAATACTGTTGTGTTGTACCCTCCCTCTTCTAATACTGTTGTGATGTACCCTCCCTCTTCTAATGCTGTTGTGTTGTACCCTCCCTCTTCTAATGCTGTTGTGTTGTACCCTCCCTCTTCTAATGCTGTTGTGTTGTACCCTCCCTGTCCTAATACTGTTGTGTTGTACCCTCCCTCTTCTAATGCTGTTGTGTTGTACCCTCCCTCTCCTAATACTGTTGTACCCTCCCTCTTCTAATGCTGTTGTGTTGTACCCTCCCTCTCCTAATGCTGTTGTGTTGTACCCTACCTCTCCTAATACTGTTGTGTTGTACCCTCCCTCTCCTAATGCTGTTGTGTTGTACCCTCCCTCTTCTAATGCTGTTGTGTTGTACCCTCCCTGTCCTAATACTGTTGTGTTGTACCCTCCCTCTTCTAATGCTGTTGTGTTGTACCCTCCCTCTCCTAATACTGTTGTACCCTCCCTCTTCTAATGCTGTTGTGTTGTACCCTCCCTCTCCTAATACTGTTGCGTTGTACCCTCCCTCTCCTAATGCTGTTGTACCCTCTCTCTCCTAATACTGTTGTACCCTCTCTCTCCTAATACTGTTGTACCCTCCCTCTCCTAATGCTGTTGTACCCTCCCTCTCCTAATGCTGTTGTACCCTCCCTTTCCTAATGCTGTTGTACCCTCCCTCTCCTAATGCTGTTGTACCCTCCCTCTCCTAATGCTGTTTTAATCCCATCACATTGTTATTTGCACAGCCGCTTGGAGACAGCGTGAGAAGAAATTAGCAGTATTTTATCAGTCCTCGATCAGATCTGCTTAAGGAATGATGAACGCCCTGGCTGATGAGCTGGCAATTGGAGCTTCATTTAGAGGCCATGGCTGAGATAGAGCCCTGCACAGTGGGAGCCGCCATTAGAGAGCTGACGGGGCGCACAGCACTGCCACACAACCAAGTATAGCTCAGAGAGAAAAAGAGAGAGAAAGAGAAAAGAGGTGAGTGGGAAGATAAGAACAAGGAGAGGGGAAATTAAGGAGATTGGCAAGTGATGAGTAGTGACTAGAGTGTAGGGGAGATTGATTAAAAGATAAAGGGAGCGATAGGATGGATGGAAGGGATGGAGATGAGAGCAGAAGGGAAGCAACACAGAAAATAATAGCAGCCTCTACACAGTTTCAGCTCGAGAAGAGGCACAAGAGGCACCAGCCCAGCTAACAACAAATGTTCCCACAACTTTAGAGAACGTTCCCTTAACTGCCTGCTACTCAGGCTCAGGGGCTAAGATATGCATATTATTAGTAGATTTGGATAGAAAACACTCTGAAGTTTCTAAAACGGTTTGAATGATGTCTGTGAGTATAACAGAACTCATATGGCAGGCAAAAACCTGAGAAAAAATCCAACCAGGAAGTGGGAAATCTGAGGTTTGTTGGTTTGCCTATCCAATATACAGTGTATATGGGGTCATATTGCACTTCCTAAGGCTTCCACTAGATGTCAACAGTCTTTATAACCTTATTCCGGGCTTCTACTGTGAAGGATGAGGGAATGAGAGCTGATTGAGTCAGGGGTCTGGCAGAGTGCCACGAGCTCACTCAGGCGTGCCCCCGTGAGAGGTAGCTGCGTTCCTTTTAGTTTCTAAAGACAAAGGAATTCTCCGGTTGAAACATTATTGAAGATTTATGTTAAAAACATCCTAAAGATTGATTCTATACATCGTTTGACATGTTTCTACAAACTGTAATGGAATTTTTCAACTTTTCGTCTGGACTAAGTGTGCCTACGCATCGTGAATTTGGATTTTTGAACTAAACGCGTGAACAAAAAGGAGGTATTTGGACATAAATTATGGACTTTATCGAAACAAAACAAACATTTATTGTGGAACTGGGATTCCTGGGAGTGCATTCTGATGAAGATCATCAAAGGTAAGTGAATATTTATAATGCTATTTCTGACTTCTGTTGACTCCACAACATGGCGGGTACCTGTATGGTTTGTTTTTGTGTCTGAGCGCCGTACTCAGATTATTGCATGGTGTGCTTTTTCCGTAAAGTTTTTCTGAAATCTGACACAGCGGTTGCATTAAGGAGAAGTTTATCTAAAGTTCCATGCATAACACTTGTATTTTCATCAACATTTATGATGAGTATTTCTGTAAATTGATGTGGCTCTCTGCAAAACCACCGGATGTTTTGGAGGCAAAACATTACTGAACATAACGCGCCAATGTAAACTAAGATTTTTGGATATAAATATGAACTTTATCGAACAAAACATACATGTATTGTGTAACATGAAGTCCTATGAGTGTCATCTGATGAAGATCATCAAAGGTTAGTGATACATTTTATCTCTATTTCTGCTTTTTGTGACTCCTCTCTTTGGCTGGAAAAATGGCTGTGTTTTTCTGTGACTAAGTACTGACCTAACATAATCAGATGGTGTGCTTTCGTCGTAAAGCCTTTTTGAAATCGAACACTGTAGTGGGATTAACAACAAGTTTATCTTTAAAATGGTGTAAAATACTTGTATGTTTGAGGAATTTTAATTATGAGATTTCTGTTGTTTGCACTTTCACCGGCTGTTGTCAAGTCGATCCCGTTAACGGGATCTCAGCCGATCTCAGCCGTAAGAAGTTAAGAGTCTCATTAGGTCATTAAATAACGTTTTTAGAGGAATGTTTCTGTGATGTGCAAGGATGTCTCCAAGAGACCATCCCCTTAAAACTTCTTGACGCTAGGGGCCAGATTTTTATTTTATTTTTTAATAACGTTCCCAACGTAAACGGACTATTTCTCAGGCCCAGATCGTAGAATATGCATATCATTTACAGATTAGGATAGAAAACACTCCAAAGTTTCCAAAACGGTCAAAATATTGTCTGTGCGTATAACATAACTGATTCTGCAGGCGAAAACCTGAGGAAATCCAACCCGGAAGTGCTTTTTAATTTTTTTAAATCCCTGTTCTGTTGCTTGCCCCACCATTTAAAGGCGTATCAACCAGATTCCTTTTCCAATGGCTTCCTCAGGCTGTGACCAGGCTTTAGACATAGTTTCAGGCTTTTATTTTGAAAAATGAGCGAGATTTTCCAAAACAAGTTAGGTGTCCTTTGATTAGTTCCTGTGTGCGAGAGGGGTAGCTTGACATTTTCTTTCTCTCTTTTATTGAGTAGGTTACGGTCCGGTTGAAATATTATCGATTATGTATGTTAAAAACAACCTGAGGATTGATTATAAAAAACGTTTGACATGTTTCTACGAACATTACGGATACTTTTTGGAATTTGTCTGCCTTTCAGAACGAGGCTGTGGTTTTCTGAACATAACGCGCAACCCAAATGGCGTTTTTTTGTTATAAAACTAATATTTATCGAACAAAAATAACATTTATTGTGTAACTGGGAGTCTCGTGAGTGCAAACATCCGAAGATTATCAAAGGTAAGCGATTCATTTTATTGCTTTTCTGACTTTCGTGACCAAGCTAATATAAGGCTAACTGTTCTAGCATTGACTGATACACTCACAAACGCTTGGATTGCTTTCGCTGTAAAGCATATTTTCAAAATCTGACATGATAGGTGGATTAACAACAACCTAAGCTGTGTTTTCGTATATTTCACTTGTGATTCCATGATTATAAATATTTTTAGGATTATTTTTTGAATTTGGCGCTCTGCAATTCAGTGGTTGTTTAGGAAAATGATGCCGGTAACGGGATCCGTAGCGCCAAGAAGTTTTAACGTCAAATACAACTTACCCAGAACATTCAGATCGTATGTTCTGAGAACATGGCAACCATTTCTGTGTATGTTTGGTTTGATGAAATATTCTCCTAACCCATAGAAAACTGGACACGAATGTCCTTGCAACGTCCCATGAAACGTGTTTATAACATTAATATTGGATATTCTGAGAACATGGTAAGCACGTTCTGGGTATGTTTTGTTTGAAATGAAGGGAACGTTCTCACTCTAACGCCAAAACATGCTAAAAAGGTTCTCAGAAGGTTTTTGCTAGCATAGATATAATGTTCCGATAACTAACGAAAAACTGGACACTCAACCATTAGGGGAACATTACGGGTAACATTACAAAATCGTTCTCTCTCCCTAGAATTGCTAGTTGGGAGGTCAGTGGATGTCTTGAGGCAGTGGCACACTTACTCATTAATCATCACTGTAAACACGCAGTAGAGAACCCACATACATGCACAGTGCACACACCATGGACATTTAGCTAGAACATCAATCAAACTGTTTAACCAAACTGCACCACGCTCCAAAAACGAATCTCTCTGGTTAGTCCTGTGTTACATCTGGCCCTAGCCCATTTCTATAACAGGTTCAACGTTCAGTTGTATATTCATCAACCCGTCAATAGTCAGTACTGACCACACCATGCAGTACTGTACCTACCTCTGATGATGCCCCCTGCAGGCAGTCAAACATTCTACAGAACACCTGGGAAGGAGGAAGTGATGAGATGACAATAATAAGTAAGAGAAGCGAGCAGCAGCTCGACACCAACATGCCCATTTTCATTTAATGCTAATTCTGTTTGGGAAAGCAGTGAAGCACCAACATCCCAGTGTCTGTGAGCATAAGCGTGAGTGTGAGCGTGTGTCAGGACCTAACTTCCTAAACTGTCAAGTCCTGTTCATATTTCATCGTTATGAATCTTGTTCTGGTGGCAGCTCTGCAGTGTGGTCACTAGCTGTCATAGCCACAAAGTCATCAAATCTGATTTTAAACCGAACCCTAACCTTATCTAACCTTAACCACACTACTAACCCTATTGCCTAACCCTAACCTTAAATGAGGACTGAAAAGCACATTTTAGAAGTCATGAATTTTTACAATATAGACAATTTTGACTTTGCAGCTGGTTTGTCTAAGGTCAAATCGCTCAGTTCTGCCTCCAGGACAATACTCATGACAATAAACGTCAACATGCAAATTAGAGGTTGACCGATTAATTGGAATGGCCGATTGATTAGGGCCGATTTCAAGTTTTCATAACAATCGGTAATCGGTATCTTTGGACACCGATTTGGCCATTTTTTTTTTTTACACCTTTATTTAACTAGGCAAGTCAGTTAAGAACACATTCTTATTTTCAATGATGGCCTAGGAACGGTGGGTTAACTGCCTTGTTCAAGGGCAGAACGACAGATTTTTACCTTGTCAGCTCGGGGATTCAATCTTGCAACTTTACGGTTAACTAGTCCAACGCTCTAACCACCTGCTTTACATTGCACTCCACGAGAAGCTTGCCTGTTACGCGAATGCAGTAAGAAGCCAAGGTAAGTTGCTAGCTAGCATTAAACTTATCTTATAAAAAACAATCAATCAATCAATCATAATCACTAGTTAACTACACATGGTTGATGATATTACTAGTTTATCTAGCGTGTCCTGCGTTGCGTATAATCGATGCGGTGCGCATTCGCGAAAAAGGACTGTCGTTGCTCCAACGTGTACCTAACCATAAACATCAATGCCTTTCTTAAAATCAATACACAAGTATATATTTTTAAACCTGCATATTTAGTTAATATTGCCTGCTAACATGACTTTCATTTAACAAGGGAAAATGTGTCACTTCTCTTGCAACAGAGTCAGGGTATATGCAGCAGTTTGGGCCGCCTGGCTCGTTGCGAACTGTGTGAAGACTATTTCTTCCTAACAAAGACAGCCAACTTCGCCAAACGGGGGATGATTTAACAAAAGCGCATTTGCGAAAAAAGCACAATCGCTGCACGACTGTACCTAACCAAAAACATCAATGCCTTTCTTAAAATCAATACACAGAAGTATATATTTTTAAACCTGCATATTTAGCTAAAAGAAATCCAGGTTAGCAGGCAATATTAACCAGGTGAAATTGTGTCACTTCTCTTGAGTTCATTGCACGCAGAGTCAGGGTATATGCAACAGTTTGGGCCGCCTGGCTCGTTGCGAACTAATTTGCCAGAATTTTACGTAATTATGACATAACATTGAAGGTTGTTCAATGTAACAGGAATATTTAGACTTATGGATGCCACCCGTTAGATAAAATACGGAACGGTTCCGTATTTCACTGAAAGAACAAACGTTTTGTTTTCGAAATGATAGTTTCCGGATTCGACCATATTAATGACCAAAGGCTCGTATTTCTGTGTGTTATTATGTTATAATTAAGTCTATGATTTGATATTTGATAGAGCAGTCTGACTGAGCGATGGTAGGCAGCAGCAGGCTCGTACGCATTCATTCAAACAGCACTTTCGTGCGTTTTGCCAGCAGCTCTTCGCAATGCTTCAAGCATTGAGCTGTTTATGACTTCAAGCCTATCAACTCCCGAGGTTAGGCTGGTGTAACCGATGTGAAATGGCTAGCTAGTTAGCGGGCTGCGCGCTATTAGCGTTTCAATCGGTGACGTCACTCGCTCTGAGACTTGGAGTAGTTGTTCCCCTTGCTCTGCAAGGGCCGCGGCTTTTGTGGAGCGATGGGTAACGATGCTTCGAGGGTGGCTGTTGTCGATGTGTTCCTGGTTCGAGCCCAGGTAGGGGCGAGGAGAGGTACGGAAGCTATACTGTTACACTGGCAATACTAAAGTGCCTATAAGAACATCCAATAGTCAAAGGTATATGAAATACAAATGGTATAGAGAGAAATAGTCCTATAATTCCTATAATAACTACAACCTAAAACTTCTTACCTGGGAATATTGAAGACTCATGTTAGAAGGAACCACCAGCTTTCATATGTTCTCATGTTCTGAGCAAGGAACTTAAACGTTAGCTTTTTTACATGGCACATATTGCACTTTTACTTTCTTCTCCAACACTTTGTTTTTGCATTATTTAAACCAAATTGAACATGTTTCATTATTTATTTAAGGCTAAATTGATTTGATTGATGTATTATATTAAGTTAAAAATAAAAGTGTTCATTCAGTATTGTTGTAATTGTCATTATTACTAATTAATTAATTAATTAAATAAATAAAAAATTGTCCGATTAATCGGTATCGACTTTTTTGGGCCTCCTATAATCGGCATCGGTATCGGCATTGAAAAATCATAATCGGTCGACCTCTAATGCAAATGTGCCTGGAAATATTCCACCCTGTAGTAACATGCTATCATTGAGAGTGTAAAATGTCTTGTTAACCTCTCCCAAGCAGTCTCTAAGGTCTTCCTGTGGCTGCGGTGATAACGTGTTGGGGAGGGGAAGTCCCTGGTGACTCTTGCTGAGAGAGGTAAAAGTACAGTAGAGTTCTGGGCGATAAGGGCTGATGAAACAACCTGTTGTTGACACAGCTGGCCTAGCCACCTCTGATCTGCTCTGTTTTATCTCTTTGTCTTTCATTACTTCAAAGCAACAAGGCCCTTTGAACCAACACAGACACAACCTGGCCTAAATATAGACCTTTTCCAGGTTTAGAGAACAACTGCCAAAAAGTGTTAGTGTCACGGTTACAAAGCTTTGGCTAACGTAACATAGTGAGCTAGACAGGTGAGAAGGTATTTAAGTGTGCATTATGGGAACAAACTAATTGAGGTATTAGATATCTGGTAATGTTTCATGTGTCCATGCGTCAAGCAAACAGCACAAAAGACTGTTTGAACTGTCTGAGGAACAATAGCAGTCAGTGCTCCACCTGGGCACCCTATTATTACGCCCCCACGCCCAGCCAGCCCATCTCCCATGGCAGTCCTAGGGACAGGCACCTCAAAGAAACCACAGCCTATATCAGCTTATCACATGACCCAGGTAACTGATCCCCCCTTGCTGAGCCCCACAGTCCTGTTGGTGTCTTTATAGGCCCTGGGAAGCCATTACTCATCACCATGTGTCACCCTGTATGCATCCTCTGTGTCAGGAAAGAGGGCAGGTAATGTCACCAGGGGACTGGAGGGGGGGAAGAGGGTGAGGAGGGGAGGCAGAAGGGGGGGGGGGGGGGGGGGGAGCAGGGGGAGAGGTAGCGGACAGGAGGGGAAAGAAGGAGGGGTGAGAGAAGGGGGAGAGGGAGGGAGAATCATCTCCTGTGGAAAGGTATAACACCTAACACTAACATGACAAGCGGAGAACCACAGTTTCTAAACACCATACTATTACATTTTCCACTCTGTGTAATTGTCTCCAAGTGTAAAGCAGTCTATGCCAGGCTGCCTTCTGCTACAATATACCTCCTTTAGCACACATAAGTGCATACACACACACTTGCATTACGTTTCTGCACCCACACGTTTCTGCACCCACACACACCCCAGTGGAGGTTCCTTAGAGGAGGAAGGGGAGGACCATCCTACTCAATGAATTTCAAAAAAATAAAAATAGTGAAACATTAAAAAAGTTATCATTTTTCAATGAAACTATACTAAATATATTCACTTTGGTTAGAGCCTGTAAGTAAGCATTTCACTGTAAGGTCTACACCTGTTGTATTCGGCGCACGTGACAAATAAACTTTGATTTGATTTTATGTCACCAAATAACTGATTAAAACACTGTTTTGCAAATAAGGTCTACAGTAGCCTCAACAGCACTCTGTAGGGTAGCCCCATGGTTGGTGTAGCAGTAGGACAGCTAGCTTCCGTCCTCCTCTTGGTACATTGACTTAAATACAAAACCTAGGAGGCTCATGGTTCTCACCCCCTTCCATAGACTTACACAGTAATTATGACAACTTCCGGAGGACGTCCTCCAACCTATCAGAGCTCTTGCAGCATGAACTGACCTGTTGTCCATCCAATCAAAGGATCAGAGAATGAATCTAGTACTGAAAGCATAAGCTACAGCTAGCTAGCACTGCAGTGCATTACATGTGGTGAGTAGTTGACTCAAAGAGAGAGAAAGACAATAGTTGAACAGTTTTGAACAAATTCCTTTCTTCCAAAATTAAGAAGAAGCAGCAGAGAGAGAGCTATATTTAATTGTATTTATTTATTCTTCTTAGTTTACCTTTCAATTACTTAGCTAGCTAATGTAGCCTACTCAACAACCTGACTCAGAGAGGAATGCTATTTATGTTAACTAGCTGGCTAAGGCTATCCAACACCGCAACTCTTCCAAGTCAAGGTCATCTTTATTAAATGTATTGCCACCGGGGCCCGGCGGTGTAACCTCTAAACTGCTTGCTGTACACTGTACTGCGTGATTGTACATGGATTGGATTGTGGGTTTACTAACGTGTTAGTTCTAGTAGCTATGTTGAATATGACATTAGCTAATATGGTGACAACGATATAGGCTGTGTAGCAGTTAGTGGTTATGGTATAAAGGTTTGGCTTGGAGAGTTTTTTTTTGTCTGCCACAGACAGCTGTTGTGTTGTGCACTGAAGTCCACAAGTGAATGGAAAAGGTGAGAGGAGGAAAATGCGTAGATGCTAGAAGGAGTTATACAACGAGCAAAGTGATGATGCTGTATACGGCTGCTATGAAAGTTAACTGTGTGTGCGGGTGATCAGTCTGCGATTCTGTTGCAAAATGTTTCTTAACCTTTTACTGCAGTAGGCTAAATCAGGGTCACACAGAGTGATTATTGGTAGTCTTGAACAAATCTACTTTGAAACAAAAGCATACACCTCATACACATGGTTATGGGCTTAAGAAACAGAGGATACCTGTACCATGTCAGATATAGAGTTGAAATGTATTACATTTTGAGTTTGTATCCCATTCTTACACTTTATATACACCACAGAAGACTGAATTATAACAAAACGAAACGGGGATGGACCTACCCTATTTTGTACATTCAGTTTTGCAGCTGTTTGAACTAATCATTACACCCCAGATCAGCTAGATGCAGGCAAGAGTGTGCAAGGCAGTATTGAATGTGTCACTGTCTGTCACGTTCAGTACTCCAATTTGCCTCTCGACCTGGGCAAATTCAAGTAATATGTAGTAAACTAAACCTATCGATGTTACATTGAGCTGGGTGAATTGAATATGAATGTAATAGAAATAAGGCCATACTCGTTAAAAAAATTGTCCTCCCTAATAGTAAACAGCACTGACCACCACTGACTGACACACACACACTAAACAGAGAGAGAGACTAGCACATTGCTGCTTCTGCTGACACAGGCCTCGTGGTCAGAGAGAGGTTACTATGACTACCAGCCCTGAAGGACCCTTTGAGACAGACCGGTCTTGTCCAGTTCTGCTGATAAGACAATCGATGTGGCGCTCCGCATTCTTCTGTGGCGATCCATCAGCACAGGTCACACGCAACACGCCACAATGATTATACATGGGTTATGTCCTCTAACCCACTGCTCATTCTTCATCCTCTCTACACAACACATAACACAGGTTGTCTCACTGGACCCAACAGAGCTGCCTCAGAACACCTACAGCTAGCTCCACTAATCACACTGCCGTCAGAGCATAATGTATGCCTGAAAACACCTACTTCTGTTGTGGGACTCATAGTTAAATGTAAAACATAGTTAAATGTAGCAAAGTGTTTTCTCTGTGGTAAAACAAACAGTGACGGCGGTCAGCCAGAAAGCAGGTCAAGTAAACACGTCCCATCAGCGCTGCATGCAGGGAGCGCAGGCCCTCTGATAATGCATCTCAGCCTCCTCCAATTAGCATTGCTCTGGGGCGGACGGAGGGAGGGAGGGAGTAGGGAGGGAGGGATGAGAAGGGAGGGAGGCAAGGAGGGACGGAGGTGAGGAAGGAGGGGGAGAGGAGGGTGGGAGATGCAGCACATTATGGTATAACAATGTTGTAGCATCACAGTTTACAAAAAATACACATCTAGTCACTATGTTCCATAGTAATAACCGTTTCTAGCGTTTGGGTTGTACAATTATTTTAATACATTTAAAGGACGCATTAAATCAGTCTGTAGATTCTGATTTTAAGCCTCAGACACACCAACTTTCTGCTGATCACATAGCACAGATCGTATGTCGATCAGCCTCTTTAAAAATACTCCAAAATACTCTTGTGACTGCTGTTGATAGCTAATGTTAGCTAACTAGCAAGCTGTGCTAATGTCACAGATAGAACCAGGGGAGCAACTTTGGTTTTAGAAGTGGGGGGGATAAAACGATATAATACAGTTCCAGTCAAAAGTTTGGACACACCTACTCATTCAAGGGTTTTTCTTTATTTTTACTATTTTCTACATCGTAGAATAATAGTGAAGACATCAAAAATATGAAATAATACATATGGAATCATGTAGTAACCAAGAAAGTGTTAGACAAATAAAAATATATTTGAGATTTGAGATTCTTCAAAGTAACCACCCTTTGCCTTGATGACAATTTTGCACACTCTCGGCATTCTCTCAACTAGCTTCATGAGGTAGTCACCTGGAATGCATTTCAATTAACAGGTGTGCCTTGTTAAAAGTTTATTTGTGGAATTTTTTCCCTTGGTGTGACAAGGTAGGGGTGGTATATAGAAGATAGCCCTATCTGGTAAAAGACCAAGTCCATATTATGGCAAGAACAGCTCAAATAAGCAAAGAGAAACGACAGTCCATCATTACTTTAAGACATGAAGGTCAGTCAATACGGAACATTTCAAGAACTTTGAAAGTTTCTTCAAGTGCAGTCGCAAAAACCATCAAGCGCTATGATGAATATGGCTCTCATGAGGATTGCCACAGGAAAGAAAGACGCAGAGTTACCTCTGCAGCAGAGGATAAGTTCATTAGAGTTAGAATTCATGACTAAAGGCTACCAATAATAAGAAGAGACTTGCTTGGGCCAAGAAACACGAGCAATGGACATTAGACCGGTGGAAATCTGTTCTTTGGTCTCATGAGTCCAAATTTGATATTTTTGGTTCCAACCGCCGTGTCTTTGTGAGACGCAGAGTAGGTGATCGGATGATCTCCGCATGTGTGGTTCCCACCGTGAAGCACGGAGGAGGTGTAATGGTGTGGGAGTGCTTTGCTAGTGACACTGTCAGTGATTTATTTATCATTCAAGGCACACTTAAACAGCATGGCTACCACAGCATTCTGCAGCGATACACCATCCCATCTGGTTTGCGCTCAGAGAGACTATAATTTTTTTTTCAACAGGACAATGACCCAACACACCACCAGGCTGTGTAAGGGCTATTATCCAGTTGGATAAACACTCCAAACAGCCTACCCGACCGCTCAGAGGCATCTGCATGGTCCTAAAGCACACCTTTGTCTTGTTTTGTACCACATTCCAAAGATAAAACTGGGGGGGACAAAAATGCAATTTCAGAAATGTGGGGGGGACATGTCCCCAGTGAAAGTTGCGCACCTGGATATTTCACTGTACGTATAAATGTGAAGTAGCCGGTTGGCTTTTCCACTCACTACCAAATATGGTGGTGATAGGAAGCTCAGTGGCCGGCAGTGGGAGAAGATGGATCATGATGGATTTTGGCAGACATTCTTCAAATTTTCTCATCGATTAAACATTTGATCTCAATACAGTTTTCTGTTTCCAAAACTAAAATATGTCATTTCCAAGATGGCGTAGCAGTGTTGTGTTGTGTTTGTCTTTATTTTATCCCGTGTCTTATCCTGTGTAAATAACCTTTTTTTTCTCGTATACATTTTAATCTCACTTTCTATCTACAAACTAAATATACTTTACTGCAACATGCCTCACCCAATGTGGTACGGATTAGAGGTTGACCGATTAATCGTAATGGCGGATGATTAGGGCCGATTTCAAGTTTTCATAACAATCGGTATTCGGTATTTTTGGACACCGATTTGGCCGATTTTTTTGTCAGCTCGGGTATTCAATCTTGCAACCTTACGGTTAACTAGTCCAACGCTCTAACCACCTGCTTTACATTGCACTCCACGAGGAGCCTGCCTGTTACGCGAATGCAGTAAGAAGCCAAGGTAAGTTGCTAGCTAGCATTAAACTTATCTTATAAAAAACAATCAATCAATCAATCATAATCACTAGTTAACTACACATGGTTGATGATATTACTAGTTTATCTAGCGTGTCCTGCGTTGCATATAATCGATGCGGTGCGCATTCGCGAAAAAGGACTTGTCACGTTCCTGACCTGTTTTCTGTTGTTTTGTATGTGTTTAGTTGGTCAGGACGTGAGCTGGGTGGGAATTCTATGTTGTGTGTCTAGTTTGTCTGTTTCTATGTCCAGCCTAATATGGTTCTCAATCAGAGGCAGATGGTAATCGTTGTCCCTGATTGAGAATCATATATAGGAGGCTTGTTTTGTGTTGGGATTTTGTGGGTGTTTGTTTCCTGTCTCTGTGATTGTCTGCACCAGATAGGTCTGTGTCGGTTTTTGCACATTTGTTATTTTGTATTGTTGTTTGTAGTGTTTTCACTTGTTCTTTATTAAACATGTTTAACACTAGCCGCGCTGCACTTTGGTCCTCTCCTTCACCCCTGGAAGAAAACCGTAACAGGACTGTCGTTGCTCCAACGTGTACCTAACCATAAACATCAATGCCATTCTTAAAATCAATACACAAGTATATATTTTTAAACCTGCATATTTAGTTAATATTGCCTGCTAACATGACTTTCTTTTAACAAGGGAAAATGTGTTACTTCTCTTGCAACAGAGTCAGGGTATATGCAGCAGTTTGGGCCACCTGGCTCGTTGCGAACTGTGTGAAGACTATTTCTTCCTAACAAAGACAGCCAACTTCGCCAAACGGGGGATGATTTAACAAAAGCGCATTTGCGAAAAAAGCACAATCGTTGCACGACTGTACCTAACCATAAACATCAATTCCTTTCTTAAAATCAATACACAGAAGTATATATTTTTTAAACCTGCATATTTAGCTAAAAGAAATCCAGGTTAGCAGGCAATATTAACCAGGTGAAATTGTGTCACTTCTCTTGCGTTCATTGCACGCAGAGTCAGGGTATATGCAACAGTTTGGGCCGCCTGGCTCGTTGCGAACTAATTTGCCAGAATTTTACGTAATTATGACATAACATTGAAGGTTGTGCAATGTAACAGGAATATTTAGACTTATGGATGCCACCCGTTAGATAGAATACGGAACGATTCCGTATTTCACTGAAAGAATAAACGTTTTGTTTTCGAGATGATAGTTTCCGGATTCGACCATATTAATGACCTAAGGCTCGTATTTCTGTGTGTTATTATGTTATAATTAAGTCTATGATTTAATAGAGCAGTCTGACTGAGCGATGGTAGGCACCAGCAGGCTCGTAAGCATTCATTCAAACAGCACTTTCGTGCGTTTTGCCAGCAGCTCTTCGCAATGCTTCAAGCATCGCACTGTTTTTGACTTCAAGCCTATCAACTCCTGAGATTAGGCTGGTGTAACCGATGTGAAATGGCTCGCTAGTTAGCGGGGTGCGCGCTAATAGCGTTTCAAACGTCACTCACTCTGAGACTTGGAGTAGTTGTTCCCCTTGCTCTGCAAGGGCCGCGGCTTTTGTGGAGCGATGGGTAACGCTGCTTCGAGGGTGGCTGTTGTCGATGTGTTCCTGGTTCGAGCCCTGTTAGGAGCGAGGAGAGGGACGGAAGCTATACTGTTACACTGGCAATACTAAAGTGCCTATACGAACATCCAATAGTCAAAGGTATATGAAATACAAATCATATAGAGAGAAATAGTCCTATAATTCCTATAATAACTACAACCTAAAACTTTTTATCTGGGAATATTGAAGACTCATGTTAAAAGGAACCACCAGCTTTCATATGTTCTCATGTTCTGAGCAAGGAACTTAAACGTTAGCTTTCTTACATGGCACATATTTCACTTTTACTTTCTTCTCCAACACTTTGTTTTTGCATTATTTAAACCAAATTGAACATGTTTCATTATTTATTTGAGGCTAAATTGATTTTATTGATGTCACGCCCTGAGCATAGTTTGTTTTGTATGTTTCTATGTTTTTTTTTTTTTTTTTTTGTTTTTTTTGTTTTTTTTTTGGGGTGGATCAGCTTAATATTGCGGAAAGAATGTTGCTTCCAATGTAATTGTCTGCATCATTTCCAATCCCCCATATTTTTTTGGGTAAATATATATATCCATACACGCATGCATACATATATACATATATACATACACATACCTATATAGACATACATACTTTTTTAAAGAATATACCTTTATTATTATTCCCCGCAACCCTACCACCGCTCCCCCAATTGGAGTAAACTAATAAACACTTCTGCTTTTACCTTCAATTTATACATCTTATACCTATTTTACAGACACAGACTACTTTATAATAGTTCTCTCTTGTTTGTTCTTAGTCCTTCCTCTATTTCTGTTGTCCATCCAATTTTATTTCCACTTGTAACTGTGCTATTTCACAAAAGCTCCGCACCTATACACATTTCACAGATCCCGTATGCCCTACATTGTTTATCTTGTTATTAGTCCCACCCTTCAGTTCCACTCAACCCTTCCCATCTATCTTCCAACATCATCCATTTCGGATTTTTATTTGCCATATATTTTTCAACTGTGCTGTGATGCTTCACAAAAGATTTGAACCTTCCTATTCTCATAGCTTCTACAGATTGTAAATTAAAAATAAACATTTTTGCTAAAATAATTATTATATTATTGATTGATTGACTATGGCTTTTCAAATCCCCCAGTATTGCTATCTGTAGCGTTAGTTCTAGGCAAATGTTGCAATTCTTCAGCCATTCCTGGACCTGTGACCAAAAACGAGCTACATATGGACAATACCAAAATAAATGATCTAATGACTCTGCCTCCTCACAACAGAATCTGCAGAGCTGGGAAGATTGTATACCCCATATATATAACATTCTATTAGTTGCAAGAATTTTGTACAGTAATTTAAATTGAAAAATTCGAAGTTTTGAATCCGGCGTTGTTTTGCGTATCAATTCATAAACCATGTGCCATGGAATGGGTACATCGAAAATCTCTTCCCAACTATTTTGCAATTTATATGGCACAGCTGTCAGTTTTTTGGTCCTTAAATGAAATTGGTATATGTTTTTATTTATCACACTTTTCTTTAACCATTTATGTTCTTTAATACAGGGCCGACATACAAGTTCCTTACTTTTTTCCCCTTCTACTTGCCTCTTCCATTTTTGTGGTAATGCTGCAATTAATTGGTTGTAATTTTGGGTAGAGCAGACATTTCCATATGTCTGTGTTAGCTGCATGTGTGACATAACTCCACCAGTCCTATTTATGATATCATTCACAAAAATTATACCTTTTTTAAACATTTCTTCGATAAATACAGTTTTTTTATCAATTACTATATTTGAATTTAACCACAATATTTGTTGTACTATTTGTTCCGTCCTTTCAGGTGGATTAAACTGAAATTGCAACCAACTTTCTAAGGCTTGTTTAAAAAATAAGGATATTTTGGAGATTATTTCCTTTTCAAACAACCGAAAGTGAGCAGGTGTAATCTGAATAAAGGGAAAAAGGCCCTTCTTGAACATAGGATGAGACATTCGTACCAATTTACTAGAGAACCAGTTTGGATTTAAGTATAACTTTTGTATGACTGATGCCTTTAGTGAGAGGTCTAATGCTTTAATATTTAATAATTTCTGCCCTCCGAATTCATATTCGTTATATAAATAGGCCCTTTTAATTTTATCTGGCTTGCCGTTCCAAATAAAATGGAATATTTTTTGTTCATATAATTTAAAAAGCAGGTCACTAGGTGTAGGCAAAACCATAAGCAAATAGGTAAACTGTGATATGACTAAAGAGTTAATCAGGGTGATTTTTCCACAAATAGACAAGTATTTTCCTTTCCATGGTAGCAAGATCTTATCTATTTTTGCTAACTTTCTATAAAAATTTATTGGAGTGAGATCATTTCTTTCTTTTGGGATTTTTATACCGAGTATGTCCACATCTCCGTCAGACCATTTAATTGGTAAACTACATGGCAAAATAAAATGTGTATTTTTTAGTGATCCAATACGTAATATGGTACATTTATCATAATTTGGTTTTAATCCAGAGAGGATAGCAAAGGTATCTAGATCCTCTATGAGGCCGTGGAGAGACTCTAGTTGTGGTTTTAAAAGAAAACATGAATCATCAGCGTACAATGACACCTTAGTTTTTAAGCCACGGATTTCTAATCCATTAATATTAATGTTTGATCTAATTTTAACAGCTAACATTTCGATGGCAATAATAAATAGATATGCCGATAGTGGACAACCTTGTTTTACTCCTCTAGATAGTTTAAAACTTTCTGAGATGTAGCCATTATTTACTATTTTACACCTAGGGTTACTATACATAATTTTAACCCATTTTATAAGAGATTCCCCAAAATTGAAATATTCTAGGCATTTATATATAAACTCCAGTCGTACTTTATCAAAAGCCTTTTCAAAATCAGCTATGAAAACCAGACCTGGTGTCCCCGATATTTCATAGTGTTCTATTGTTTCCAGTACTTGCCTTATATTATCTCCAATGTATCGTCCATGTAAAAAAACCTGTCTGATTAGGATGAATAATATCTGACAAAACTTTTTTTATTCTATGCGCCAAGCATTTTGCTAGGATTTTTGCATCACAACACTGAAGTGTAAGAGGTCTCCAATTTTTTAATTGGACTGGATCTTTATATATACCACTTGGGTCCTGTTTCAGTAATAACGATATCAGACCTTCTTGTTGCGTGTCTGATAATCTACCATTTATATAGGAGTGGTTAAAACAAGCTAATAATGGTCCTTTGAGTATATAAAAAAAAGTTTTGTATACTTCCACTGGTATGCCATCCAGCCCTGGAGTTTTCCCATCCTTAAAGGCCCCAATTGCATCAAGCAGTTCCTCCTCTGTAATTTGGCCTTCACATGAGTCTTTCTGTACAGATGTTAATTTTACATTATTAATAGGAAAAAAATCCATACAATTAGTTTCAGTTAGTGGAGATGGAGGAGCCTGAAACGAAAACATATTCTTAAAGTACTTTACTTCCTCTTTCAAAATATCATTTGGTGAATCATGCGTGACTCCATCATTTGTAACAAGTTTTAATACATTTTTTTTGGTAGCATTTCTATATTGAAGATTGAAAAAGAATTTGGTGCATTTTTCCCCATATTCCATCCAGTTCGCTTTATTTTTATAATATATTACACTGGGTCTTTCTTGAATAAGTTCCTCCATTTCTTTTTGTTTTTCCTCTAACTTATTCTGTGCCTCTATGGTACTGTTTTTATTGCTATCTAACTGTACTGTTAGTCCTTCAATTTCCTTTGTTAATATGGACTCTTTTGATCTAAATTCCCTTTGTTTTATAGATGAGTACTGAATTGCATGGCCTCTAAAGGCACACTTAAAAGTGTCCCATACAATAAGGGGATCTGCTGTACCTATGTTATGTCTGAAAAAGTCAGTTATAAAATCTTCTGTCCTAGTTCTAAACAATTTATCATCTAGTAGACTTTGATTAAATTTCCAATATCCTCGCCCACGTGGAAATTCTGTAAGAGAAATATATATGCCAATTATGTGATGATCCGACCGCATTCTGTCCCCTATCAACACTTTTTTAACTTTTGGTGCCAGAGAGAATGGTATAAGAAAGTAGTCAATACGACTAGCTTGATTCAGCCTCCGCCATGTATATCTCACTAAATCAGGGTATTTAAGTCTCCATATATCCACTAATTCCAATATATCCATGACATTCATGATTTCCTTAAGTGCCTGAGGGTGATAGTTTGTAGTGTGATTTCCTTTCCGGTCTATAGAGGTATTTAAGACCGTATTAAAATCTCCCACTATAATAATAGAGTCTATTGTTGCTTGTAGAGTTGATAAATTCTTATATATATTTTCAAAGAAGCTTGGATCATCATTATTCGGACCGTATAGGTTAACAAGCCATATTTGTTTATTGTCCAATAACATATTTAAAATAATCCATCTACCTTGAGGATCTGTTTGGACAATTTGCACATTTGGATCAAAATTATTGTTAATTAAAACCATCACCCCTTTTGAATTTCTTTGCCCATGGGAGAAATATATTTTGCCCCCCCAGTTCTTTTTCCACAAAACTTCATCTAAAACTGTTGAATGGGTTTCCTGTAAACAATAGATATTATAATCCTTCTCTTTTAGCCAGGTAAATACTGATCGTCTTTTCTTATTATCTGCTAAGCCATTACAATTGTAACTGGCTATACTTATTTCACCACTTACCATAATGAGACACACCTTTCATTCTTTTAATCAGAATATATTTTTGTAAACGTACTATTAAAAAGTAACATAATGATTGAGTGTCTATATAGTTGTACCATGATATTTGCATTTCTACTAAGTAAACCTCCAATTGGTCCCTACTATTCCACCCGCTAAAAGGCCTCATCTCGAGATGGCTTGTCATCCCAATGCCCGGTAGACCACCCTCGACCCCCTGTATCCCATAGCCCTGAACCGACTGGGATCCATTCTTTGAAAAGAGCATACAGTGCCATTTACCGAATTGAAGAAGATCAATTACCATATGCATTTCCATTGCCCTCACCTCGATTTGTATTATATATATCTGTGGATCATCCTCTATTGTCCCTAACATCTTTTACTTCTTCCTTCGCAACAGTTGTGGGATACACACATACACCCACACACACTCAGCCCTTACCCCCACACAACCATAAGCTCACTTTCTCAACAATTGCACCATCCCAGAGCCCAACTCAAGATGGGTCATGATTTACAAATGCACTTGCAGTTGCAGCTGCATGAGAAGGCCTGCAAGACCGCACAAAAAATTAGCAAAAATTGAGAGATTTATTTACCATTGTCATATCCTAGATAATGGAGGTCAAATGTACACCTTATTCCTGAAACACCCACAATACGGCCACCCGTCATGACCATGTCCCCACGCATCTCCATGCAGTCCGACTTTGATTTTGTGCCGCCAGGGCCACAATAATATACCCCCTCTCTGAATGTCCGAGTGTGACCCCCTCCCCATGGGTTACTGCAGCTAGTGTTGCCAGCACTGCCACTGCCTGGGTGGGGGCACCCCACCGGAATCCCCACCGGCTAGGTACAAGGTCGTCATGGTTCTCATTAGCAGCTTTGAGAATTTCCTTGTATATTATGCTCTCCCTTTATGGGGCTTTGGCTTTGCAGGACCAACCCTGCCAAGCAGGCTCAGAATCTTGAGGGGGCAGTGCTGCTCTTGGTCTCTGACCTCATTTTAGCTGCATACAGACCGCTTACAGCGGGCACATATAACAGTTAGGGACTTCTCCTTAGTATCTGGGTCATTCAGGTGGGTGTCTAGGGTATAGTGCCATGGACCGTACCATTAAAATAGGATAATAAATAATTAGATATAATTTATAAAAAAATAAATAAAAAATGTAGTTCTCCATGATAGGACAATAAATAAATAAGACGTATAATTCATTATAAAAGTATATCCATCATCTTAACAACATTGAAAGCCCTCTCATACCCGGCTCACAGCAATACATTGGCTCTGGGATATGCAACCATTTCATTACTCACTCACTCAACTTTCCAAACATAACAAATAAAATAAAAAATAAACACAAACCATACCATCCACACATACTGTGCCTTCTGTTTACTTAGTTTTTATCTTCACTATGTTGAATTAGTGCTTGTGTGTTCAATTAGTTATATGTGAAGATTTATAGAAAAGCTATATTTTTTATTGTATTGTTACAATCAGTAACCGGGCTTGAATTGTGTTTATTTCCCTCGTCTATGAGAACTTTGTAATTTTTAAAATAACCATGGAGTAGTCTTTGTGTCTCTGAACAACTGGTTATCAATATATAGTTTATCAACGACGAGAGCTACTCGTTTCGCTTTTAATCTATTTTCTTTGAAAATTGGATACAGAACTTTGCGCCGTTCTGCAATTTCCTTCGGAAACTGATCATTCATGCCAATTTTGGTCCCAGCAAGTCTTTTACCCAGGCTTTTAACCATTATTTTATCTTTAAATGAAGCAAATTTGGCAACGATTGGGCGTTCGTACCTCTGCCCTCTCTGTCCGAAGCGGTGAACGCGTTCAAGTTGGATTTTGTCGATAACTTCGCGTGGAATCTGAAGCGCTGTAAGGAGGAACTCTCTAACTATAGATTCAGGAACTTCTCCTTCTTTTTCTTGGATACCTGTAAGTACCAAATTCTCTCTCATGGATCTAGTTTGTATGTCCAGTAAGGTTTCTTTCAGAACGGTGTTCTCCTTTTTAATTCCATTCATTTCGGTTTCAATCTTATTGACTGTCCCTTTTAGCGCGTGTGTTTGCTTCTCCAATGTCGCAGCTTTTTCATCACTCATCTCTAGGCTTGCCTTCAACTCTTTTATATCCTTACTAACTAATTCAAGTATACCCAGTTTGTCATTTATTGATTTTAACAGATCGGTTTCGACCTTTACCATTCCCGGTGGTGAGAATATTAAATCATCAGTGTCTGTAGAAGAGTCACGTTTTCGTTTTGTAATCGGTTCCCCTGTCTTACTCTCCGTCATGTTTGGTTGTTGCCTGTTTTCGTAATATTTGTCGATAAATGTCTCTAGTTTTAGGATTTGTTTTGTGTTATTGTCCAGATTGAAGGTTATCACTCACCAGATTAAGTAGTGCTAATATTTTAGTCTAATTTAGCAGATATTTCGAATATTATGTTTTATCTTGAGGTGCTCTACATAAATCCCTTCAGTCCGCCATTACCCTTACGTTACCTTTACGTCATACGTTAGCATGAACACTTACTTGCCCCGTTCTCTGTCTCTATGTTTCTATGTTTTGTTTGGTCAGGGTGTGATATGAGTGGGCATTCTATGTTGTTTGTCTAGTTTGTCTATTTCTATGTGTTTGGCCTGATATGGTTCTCAATCAGAGGCAGGTGTTTGTCGTTGTCTCTGATTGGGAGCCATATTTAGGTAGCCTGTTTTGTATTGTGGGTTGTGGGTTATTGTTCCTGTTTTATGTGTACTTGTGTTCACGTTACGGGACTGTTTCGTTGTCGTTTGTTTGTTGGTGTTTTGTTTTGGTTTTTGTTCAAGTATTCTATTAAAATGAATACTCAGCATGCTGCATCTTGGTCCTCCTCTCTTTCGCCCGACGAAGATCGTGACAATTGATGTATTATATTAGGTGAAAATAAGTGTTCATTCAGTATTGTTGTAATTGTTATTATTACAAATACATTTAAAAAATTGTCAGATTAATCGGTATCGGCTTTTTTTGGTCCTCCAATAATCGGTATCGGCGGTGAAAAATCATAATCGGTCGACGTACGGCTCTGCTATTTTTATTCCTTATAACTGGAACCTCCATCAGGAGCTAGCCAGCTAACTAGCTACTAGTCTTTGTTAGCCACGGCTAGCGGACTTCACCTTTTAGCTCGGACACCGCCAGCTTTAGCTCGGACAATACATGCCAGTCTGCACAGCGCGATATCAACCCAGAGCATTTTGGACTGATTTTCTCTACCACATCACCAAATTCCTGCCAATCTGGATCATTACACCGGATCATCGCAGCTAGCTAGCTTCTTCCGAGTGGCTACTGTTAGCTAATGTCTCTGTCCCAAAGCAAGCACCAGTTAGCCTTGAGCTAGCCACGAGCTAGGCCCATATACCAGCTAATTCTAGGGCTACAATACCTCTTTTTCCAATTGGCCTGGACCCTTTGTTGTCGACGCGGAGCCCCGTCGATCCATCACGACTGGTCTGCTGACGTTGTCGCCCAATGTGGTCTCAATGGGATTTTCCGTTGCGATGTCGCCGAAGACCCATCTTCTTTCCCCGGCCCGCTAGCTTTCTAAGCGCCGTGTCTCCCACTTGCCTAGCGTAGTACTGACTACTGAACAGCTCCCTGACTCACCTATTGCTGTTCTTTGTACCCTATGATCACTCGGCTACACAGCTGATGCCCCCTGGACTGTTTCAATAACACGGTACCTCATTTTGTTTATCTGTCGGCCCCAGCCTCGAACTCATGTCCTGTATGTACATAACTGACCCGCTCTGCCCATTCATCGCCATTTACCCGTTGTTGTCTTAGCTCTCCCGATCAACACCTGTGCCTGCTTTATGCCTCTCTCTAATGTCAATATGCCTTACCAACTGCTGTCTCGGCTAGTCCTTATTGTTTTATTTCACTGTAGAGCCCTCAGTCCCGCTTGTCTGTACATTATGCCCTGAATCTATTCCACCACGCCCAGAAATCTGCTCCTTTTATTCTCTGTTCCCAACATACTAGACAACCAGTTCTTATAGCCTTTAGCCGTACCCTTATCCTACTCCTCCTCTGTTCTTCTGGTTATGTAGAGGTTAACCCAGGCCCTGTAGACCCCAGTACCACACCTATTCCCCAGGCGCTCTCATTTGTTGACTTCTGTAACCGTAAATGCCTTGGTTTCATGCATGTTAACATCAGAAGCCTCCTCCCTAAGTATGTTTTATTCACTGCTTTAGCACACTCCGCAACCCTGATGTCCTAGCGTGTCTGAATCCTGGCTTAGGAAGGCCACCAAAAATTCTGAAATTTCCATCCCCAACTACAACATTTTCCGCCAAGATAGAACTGCCAAAGTGGGTGGGGTCGCAATCTACTGCAGAGAAAGTCTGCAGAGTTCTGTCATGCTATCCAGGTCTGTGCCCAAACAGTTCAAGCTTCTACTTTTCAAAATCCACCTTTCCAGAAATTAGTCTCTCCATATGCGAATTGATTGCCCCCCATTTATCTTCAGAGTTCGTACTGTTAGGTGACCTAAACTGGGATATGCTTAACACCCCGGCCATCCTACGATCTAAACTAGATGCCCTCAATCTCACACAAATTATCAAGGAACCCACCAGGTTCAACCCCAAATCAGTAAACACGGGCACCCTCATAGATATCATCCTGACCAACCTGCCCTCTAAATACACCTCTGCTGTCTTCAAACAGGATCTCAGCGATCACTGCATCATTGCCTGTCCGTAATGGGTCCACGGTCAAACGACCACCCCTCACCACTGTCAAATGCTCCCTAAAACACTTCAGCGAGCAGGCCTTTCGAATCAACTTGTCCCGGGTATCCTGGAAGGATATTGACCTCATTCCGTCAGAATAGGATGCCTGGTTATTCTTTAAAAGTGCTTTCCTCACCATCTTAAATAAGCATGCCCTATTAAAAAATGTGAAACTAAGAACAGATATAGCCCTTGGTTCACTCCAGACTTGACTGCCCTTGACCAGCACAAAAACATCCTGTGGCGTACTGCATTAGCATCGAATAGCCCCCGCGATATGCAACTTTTCAGGGAAGTTAGGAACCAATATACACAGTCAGTTAGGAAGGCAAAGGCTAGCTTTTTCAAACAGAATTTTGCATCCTGTAGCACAAATTCCCAAAAGTTTTGGGACACTGTAAAGTCCATGGAGAATAAGGGCACCTCCTCCCAGCTGCCCACTCCACTGAGGCTAGGAAACACTGTCACCACCGATAAATCCACGATAATTGAGAATTTCAATAAGCATTTTTCTACGGCTGGCCATTCTTTCCACCTGGCTACCCCTACCCCGGCCAACAGCTCTGCACCCCCTGCAGCAACATGACTAAGTCCCCCCCCCCCCCCCCCCGCTTCTCCTTCACCCAAATCCAGATAGCTGATGTTCTGAAAGAGCTGCAAAATCTGGACCCCTACAAATCAGCTGGGCTAGACAATCTGGACCCTCTCTTTCTGAAATGATCCGCAGCAATTGTTGCAAGCCCTATTACTAACCTGTTCAACCTCTCTTTCGTATTGTCTGAGATCCCTAAAGATTGGAAAGCTGCCGCGGTCATCCCCCTCTTCAAAGGGGGAGACACTCTAGACCCAAACTGTTATAGACCTATATCCATCCTGCCCTGCCTTTCTAAAGTCTTCGAAAGCCAAGTTAACAAACAGATCACCGACCATTTCGAATCCCACCGTTCCTTCTCCACTATGCAATCTGGTTTCCACGCTCAAGGTCCTAAACGATACCATAACCGCCGTCGATAAAAGACAGTACTGTGCAGCCGTCTTCATCGACCTGGCCAAGGCTTTTGACTCTGTCAATCAGCGCATTCTTATCGGCTGACTCAACAGCCTTGGTTTCTCAAATGACTGCCTCGCCTGGTTCACCAACTACTTCTCAGATAGAGTTCAGTGTGTCAAATCGGAGGGCCTGTTGTCCGGACCTCTGGCAGGGTCTATGCGGGTGCCACAGGGTTCAATTCTCGGGCCGACTCTTTTCTCTATATATATCAATGATGTCACTCTTGCTGCTGTAGATTCTCTGATCTACCTCTACGCAGACGACACCATTCTGTATACTTCTGGCCCTTCTTTGGACACTGTGTTAACAAACCTCCAGACGAGCTTCAAAGCCATACAACACTCCTTCCGTGGCCTCCAACTGCTCTTAAATGCTAGTAAAACTAAATGCATGCTTTTCAACTGATCACTGCCCGCACCCGCCCGCACGACTAGCATCACTACTCTGGACAGTTCTGACCTAGAATATGTGGATAACTACAAATACCTAGGTGTCTGTAAACTCTCCTTCCAGACTCACATTAAGCATCTCCAGTCCAAAATTAAATCTAGAATCGGCTTCCTGTTTCATATTCGTTGCTAAAAAAACAATGGCTCCAGGTCATCTACAAGTCTTTGCTAGGTAAAGCCCCGCCTTATCTCAGCTCACTGGTCCCCATAGCAACACCCACCCGTAGCACGCGCTCCAGCAGGTATATTTCACTGGTCATCCCCAAAGCCAACTCCTCTTTGGCCGCCTTTCCTTCCAGTTCTCTGCTGCCAATGACTGGAACGAATTGCAAAAATCACTGAAGCTGGAGACTTATATCTCCCTCACTAACTTTAAGCATCAGCTGTCAGAGCAGCTTACCAATCTCTGCACCTGTACACAGCCCATCTGTAAATAGCCCATCCCCATATTGTTATTTATTTTTGTTATTTTGCTCCCCAGTATCTCTACTTGCACATCATCATCTGCACAACTATCACTCCAATGTTAATGCTAAATTGTAATTATTTCGCCACTATGGCCTATTTATTTGCCTTACCTCCCTAATCTTACTACATTTGAACACACTGTATATAGATTTTTCTATTGTGTTATTGACTGTATGTTTGTTTACGCCATGTGTAACTCTGTGTTGTTGTTTTTGTCACACTGCTTTGCTTTATCTTGGCCAGGTGTCACACCCTGACCTTAGAGAGCCTTTTTATTCTCTCTTTTGGTTAGGTCAGGGTGTGACTAGGGTGGGTACTCTAGTTTGTATATTTCTATGTTGGCCTGGTATGGTTCCCAATCAGAGGCAGCTGTCTTTCGTTGTCTCTGATTGGGGATCATATTTAGGCAGCCTTTTCCCACCTGTTGTTTGTGGGATCTTGATTTTGTATTGTTGCTTGTTAGCCCTACAAAGCTGTACGTTTCGTTTTGTTGCTGGTTCACATTAATAAAAATGATGAACGCCTTCCACGCTGCACCTTGGTCCAATCCTTCAAACAACGATCATTACACCAGGTCGCAGTTGTAAATGAGCACTTGTTCTCAACTGGCCTACCTGGTTAAATAAAGGTGACATTTAAAATAGACAATGTGTGTTTGTTCTGCCCACTAGGATTAATTTGCTTCCTTCGGAAACAACAGGCTGTGGTCTATCTTGAGTTAGTTATACAAATCTTTGCTAATGTTGTTGCTAACTAAATATAATTTGTATTAAGCCCTTGTTGATACTAGCCAGAAGGCCACAAGTAGATTAATAATGTAGCAAAATTATGAATAAATCACAATGGAATTGTTTTTGAATGAAGCAGCTGCCTGTTAGCAACCGATAGTCAGTGGAGTAGCTAGCTATGTTGTGCTAACTGGCAAATGGTGATGCGAACTGTTTAGCTCATTTTAGCTAACAAGCGAACTAGCACTGGCAGTATGGTATAATGGAGAGTGAAATTCATTATTTCTTCATCATCTTGCTAGATAGCTAGCTTTGTAAAGAATTTAGTATTGTGTGCATTGTGCTGCACTTACCACCCAGTTTGTTACATATTAAGTGTGTGACTGCCTGGCTCAGCTAACTAATAAAGTCCACATTATCAAACCTAACAAATAAAATCCTTCTAAGTTCAAGCACAAAACTCCGCCCCCTGGTGGTACGGGTAGGTAACAACACATGTGCCACGCTGATCCTCAACACAGGGGCCCCTCAGGGGTGTGTGCTCAGCCCCCTCCTGTACACCCTGTTCACTCATGACTGCATGGCCAGGCACGACTCCAACACCATCATTAAATTTGCAGATGACACAACAATGGTAGACCTGATCACCGACAACAACGAGACAGCCTATAGGGAGGAGGTCAGAGACCTGGCCGTGTGGTGCCAGGACAACAACCTCTCCCTCAACGTGATCAAGACAAAGGAGATGATTGTGGACTACAGGAAAAAGAGGACCGAGCACGCCCCCATTCTCATCGACGGGGCTGCAGTGGAGCAGGTTGAGAGCTTCAAGTTCCTTGGTGCCGACATCACCAACTAACACTAACCAAGCACACCATGACAGTCGTGAAGCGGGCATGACAGAACCTATTCCCCCTCAGGAGACTGAAAAGATTTGGCATGGGTCCTCAGATCCTCAAAAGGTTCTACAGCTGCACCATCGAGAGCATCCTGACTGGTTGCATCACTGCCTGGTATGGCAACTGCTCTGCCCCCGACCGCAAGGCACTACAGAAGGTAGTGCGAACGGCCCAGTACATCACTGGGGCCAAGCTTCCTGCCATCCAGGACCTCTATACCAGGCGGTGTCAGAGGAAGGCCCTGAAAATTGTCAAAGACTCCAGCCACCCTAGTCATAGACTGTTCTCTCTGCTACCACATGGCAAGCGGTACCGGAGCGCCAAGTCTAGGTCCAAGAGGCTTCTAAACAGCTTCTACCCCCAAGCCATAAGACTCCTGAACATCTAGTCAAATGGCTACCCAGACTATTCACATTGCCCCCCCCCCCCCTCCTCTCTCACTGCCACTCTCTGTTGTCATCTATGCATAGTCACATTAATTAACTCTACCTACATGTACATACTACCTCAACTAACCGGTGCCCCCTCACATTGACTGTACTGGCACCCAGGTATATATTGTTATTTTTTACCGCTCCTCTTTAATTACTTGTTATTTTTATTTCTTATTCTTATCTGTATTTTTTGAAACTGCACTGTCGGTTAGGGGCTCGTAAGTAAGCATGTCACTGTAAGGTCTACACCTGTTGTATTCGGCGCATGTGACTAATAAAATTTGGTTTGATTTGATAAGGAGAAGACAAGAGATTAAGACATTAATGAGCGAGCTAGGACGGACGTAGTCAATATAACAATTTATTCAGCACTTTTGAAATGTACAGCGACAGAATTCAGAACATGGACCGTTCTTACAGTGTTCTCCCTGTACCTCCTGAGTGGTGCAGCGGTCTAAGGCCCTTCATTGCAGTGCTTGGGCATCACTACAGCCTCGGGGTTGATCCCAGGCTGTGTTACAGCCGGCTGTGAACGGGAGACCCATGAGGCGGCGCACATTGGCCCAACGTCGTCCGGGTTAGGGGATGGTTTGGCTGGCGGGGATTTCCTTGTCTCATTGTACTCTAGCAACTCCTTGTGGCGGGCCGGGCTGACTTTGGTCGTCAGTTGGACAGTGTTTCCTCCGACACATTGGTGCGGCTGGCTTCCGGTTTAAGCGAGTAGTGTGTCAAGAAGCAGTGCAGCTTGGCAGGGTCGTGTTTCGGAGGATGTAACTCTATGGCAGCACCCAATGGGCTTGAATTGTCGAGCTCTCCCAGTAGATTTTGTGGTGACGTAGTGTCCCTATGAGTGACAGAACACTGAGCCAATCACGGCGCAACTAGAGAACATTACCACCCTTACGCTCCTTATTTTCCGCTGGCTGCCCCACCACCACAGAAAGCACTGAGCTAGGCTGAAACACCTGCATTTTGGAGCTGCATTACTCAAGAAAGCAAAAAAGAGACCATGTTTGTATGTGGCTTTATTAACTCAATGATTATTTAATTTTTTAAATTACTAAACAGGTGGGGCTCAAAACAGGTGGGGCTCTTCTCCACCTGCCCTGAATGACGGGTTGCCACTGAAGCTTTATTGTTTTAGTTAGAACAATTCTGATGAAAAGGGGGTGGATTACACTGGAAAAACTGCCCTATCTTTTTCCTTTTTCTTGTCATTCGTGTCGGCTCCCCCCCGTGGAGGTTCATGCTCTCTAATTGGCTCAAAGTCAAGTTGTCAGCCACTGATGAGCAGGGCGATTCTACAAGTAGAAAAGGCAGGTTCATCAGTACCAGGTCGGTACGCAGCAGGTATGTCTATTGTTCTAGCAAGAGAAGGAACGGCCTCCTACGGTGCCTATCGGCCGTCAGTTTTCTCTGTGTGTCTGACCTCTTAAGTCCCCTACTCTCCCTCAGCCTGCTCTCTGCTCTCTCTCTTACCAGGCAGGAGAGGCTGATAGGTCAGACACTGCTCAGTGATCTGTCCTCCTAGTTCCACAACAAGCCAGTGTGTCTAGGTCAGTCAGCACACACACACAAACAAATACAGACACACACATCAACTCAGATCAGCATCACGTAGGGCTGTGACGATTATGGAATTTTGGGGAATTAATAATTGTCATGCAAATGGCCATGGCTATTCTCAAACTTGTCATTTTTGTTGAAAAATATTTTGAGCTTGTAATGTATCATAATGCATCTTTGAAAATTAGCAACAACATTCCTAATGAATACAACACAGTGTTGGTGACAACCCTGTCTCAAAAACTAACTTATTTTGACACGCCCACTTCTAAAATGAATAATAGACGATTATGACGCTAAGTTCGCGTTATTGTCCATAATTGTCGGTTATGTGATTATGCGATAGAGAGGGAGAAAAAAGAAGGAGGGTTGAGCAGAGCTAGAACGCTGCATCCCTGAGAGCACATGAGCAAGAGGCGCAGAGATAGCTTTTTATACCTCCTCATAAGTGGAGTAGGCTAATTGGAAAATGAGTCCTACTTTAAATCAAAATAATAACAATAGCATTTCCTGGCCCTGCTTATTCAGAGATGGAAACTTTTCAAAAGGCTATGCCAGCCCACGCAGGGGAACCGCTTTTATATATTCACCTCTAGCTGTTCCTCCCAAACATGATCGATGAAGTCCCAGGAGGAAGGAGGGGCCTAAATACCGGGAGGACACTGACTGGGGAGCATACCGACAAAGACATTTCATTTCTGGTTCTTCAGTGAATGTTTGTTGTCTAGCAGCAGCATCCCATCAGGATTTAAAGGGGGAGCAGTGGGATGGGGTTTGTCCGGAGGAGGAGATGGAATGAGGGCTGGCTGGAATGAGATTTGTGTTAACGCTGATTTAGAGTCCCTCAGACCAACGTCAATCAACTGTCAGGGCAAGAGCCTGTAAGAAGCCTGAGAGGACTGGGGGGATTAAGGCTGTGAGTTCACAGATGGCACCAAGGTCATCTATTCTCAGGAGAGCACTGCAAAAAGTGAAATAAAGCAAGCCTAAATATCTTATATTGAGTGATAATTCACTTTAAATTTGTTTTTGTTTTCTTGTTTTTTTTTGTACCAAGCTAAATGATCTAACATCATGTAACCTAAAAAAGTCTTAATACAAGTAATTTATCTTATTTTTTTAATTTCGGGAATCTGTTCCAAAGTATTCCCACGCATAATAGAGATATATGTGATCGTATACAAATGTAAGCAAGGTTTGAAATGATTGTTTCAGTCAAATATTACATCTATTAGATTTAACCTTTATTTAACTAGGCAAGTCAATTCTTATTTACAATGACGGCCTACCCCGGCGAAACCCTCCCCTAACACGGACGAGGCTGGGCCAAATGTGCACCGCCCTATGGGACTCCCGATCAAGGCCGGTTGTGATACAGCCTTAGACCTCTGCGACACTGATGATCCCTGCAGTAGAGAGAGTCTGAGTTTTAACTTCTCTAGGGTAGGGGGCAGCATTCGGAATTTTGGATGAAATGCATGCCCAAATTAAACTGCCTGCTTCTCGGGCCCAGAAGATATTATATGCATATAACTGGTAGATTTGGATAGAAAACACTCTAAAGTTTCCAAAACTGTTAAAATAGTGTCTGTGAGTATAACAGAACTGATTTGGCAGGTGAAAACCTGAGAAAAATCCAGTCAGGAAGTAGTTTCTTTTTTGGTTTTGTAGTTTTCTATTCAATGCCATTACAGTATCCATTGACTTAGGACTCAAATTGCAGTTTCTATGCCTTCCACTAGATGTCAACAGTCTTTAGAAATTGTTTCAAGCTTGTATTCTGAAAAATGAGGAAGTAAGAGCAGTCTGAATGAGTGGACCCTAAAGTGTCACAGAGCTTTTTCATGCGCGAGACCGAGAGAGTGCGTTTCTTGTTTACCTTTTAAATTGACGACGTTATTGTCCGGTTGAAATATTATCGATTATTTAGGCTAAAATCAACCTGAGGATTGAATATAAACATCGTTTGACATGTTTCTATGAACTTTACGGATACAATTTGGATTTTTTTGTCTTTTTGGATATAAAGAGACTTTATCGAACAAAAGGAATATTTATTAAGTAAATGAATGTCTGCTGAGTGCAACCATATGAAGATCATCAAAGGGATTAATTTCATCTCTATTTCTGACTTGTGTAACTGTTCTACTTGGCTGGTTACTGTTTGTAATGATTTGTCTAGTGGGCTATGTTCTCAAATAATCGTAAGGTATGCTTTCGCCGTAAAGCATTTTAAAAATCTGACACCGTGGTTGGATTCACAAGAAGTTCATCTTTAAACCTATGTAAAATATGTCTTGTTTTCTGAATTTTTATAATGAGTATTTCTGTATTTGAATTTGGCGCCCAGCAATTTCACTGGCTGTTGAAGAGGTGGGACGCTAACGTCTCACGTACCCAAGAGAGGTTTAAGTTCCTCAGGTGGTTGAAGAACTCCGGGACCTCTCCAAATACTACCGCTGCACCATCTAATTGCACCGTCCACAACCTCAAGGCCCTCCAGCGGGTGGTAAAGATGACCAGTACATCACTGGGACCGTGCTCCCACCCATCCAGGACATCTACTCAAAGCGATGCCTGAGGAAGGCCCGCAGCATCATCAAGAACCCCACACACAAGCTGTTCTCTCCCTTACCATCGGGGAGATGGTATTGGAGCATGAGGTCTGATACCAACAGGCTCAGAGACAGTTTCTATTTGCAAGCCATCAGACTGTTGAACACCTGAACTGGACTGACCACCTGCTCTGATTCTTTGCACCACTCACTCACGCACACAGGTCAAAACAGCTGCTACCAGACTTATTATTATAGCTAAATATGGCAAAATGTAAATACTTGCCCCCCAAAACACATGTAAATATTGGACTATAAATTGTGCCTTCCTGTATTATACTTATGCTAAAATGTTTATTCTATTCTACTAAGTCATTTACTTTAAGTTCATATTCTTATGTTTGTATTCACATCTTGTATTATTTCTTACTGTTGTTGTATTGTTGAAAAGGAACCTGGAAGAAAGCATTTCGTTGGACGGTGTATACCACGTGTCTCCTGTACATACTATACGACTATTAGCATTGCAAAAGGTGGGAAACCTTCCGGGAAATTTCCGAAAATTTCGATGGGGAGTTAAATAAGCCCTGGAAATTTGGGGAATTTTGCTTAAATTCATCAAAAAAGTTAGCTTATAACAGTGAACCTTTTTTGTGGGATACACATAAGGCAATTTTAGGTCTTGTGGCACATTTTGGTTAAACTATCCACAATTCAATCGAATTGCAACCTACTGCATGCACAGTGCATTCTTCCATCACAGGTATGTTCAAGTGCACTCTTCATCACATGTACAGCTGATTCTCAAGATATTGCACACTAATGAGATGCTATTGAGCCCACACTACTACACTGTCTGAGCCAAGGACTACATGCTTTCTGGTAAGTTATGATTACAATACTGGGTGGGGTGAATATATTTTATATGACATACATAATTTTTTGTTAACTAGTAAATAGTAGCCTACAGCAAAGTGTTTTTAAATAATTTCTAACTTGTTAACAATTTCTGCTAGTTAGTTTGTGCTACCATGTGGGTTTTAGCTTGCTTGAGCCTGCTAACTGAGGAGTGTTAATTCACCTGTTTCCATACATGTTTAATGTTAAAACATTTATCTTACAAAGGAGTTGTTTAATGGACTCCCATCCCGGATCTGGGATATTTGTCATCAGAAACCCTGACTAGCATAGCGTAGCCTAGCGCGAACGGTATATAATAAAATATAATTTCATGAAATCACAAGTGCAATATTGCAAAACACAGCTTAGCCTTTTATTAATCCATCTGTCGTCTCAGATTTTGAAATTATGCTTTACAGCGCAAGCAATACTTGCATTTGTGTAAATGTATCGATCGCTCAACAAAACAATAAGAACACCTAGCGTCAGGTAACTTGGTCACAAAAATCAGAAAAGCAATCAAATTAATCGTTTACCTTTGATGATCTTCGGATGGTTTCACTCACGAGACTCCCAGTTAGACACCAAATGTTCCTTTTGTTCCATAAAGATATTTTTATATCCAAATACCTCCGTTTGTTTGCTGCGTTATGCCCAGGAATCCACCGGAAAAAGCGTTCGCGACAACGCCGGAAAAAAATCCAAATTATATCCATAATGTCCACAGAAACATGTCAAACGTTGTTTTTGATCCAACTTCAGGGTGTTTTTCAAATATCTATTCGATAATAAATCAGGACAGTTGGCTTTTCACTAGGACCGAGAGAAACAATGGCTGCCTTTCACTTTTGCGCAAAAATCCCTCGGAGAGCCCCCACCTATCCACTTACGCAATGTGCCCTTTCACGCTCATTCTTCAAAATAAAAGCATGAAACTATGTCTAAAGGCTGTTGACACCTTAGGGAAGACATAGAAAAAGAAGTCTTATTGATATCCCTTTATATGGGCAATAGGAATGCATGGGAACAGAGAGGTCTCAAAAACAGGGCCACTTCTTGTGTCACGCCCTGGCCTTAGTATTCTTTGTTTCCTTTATTATTTTAGTTAGGTCAGGGTGTGACATGGGGAAGGTATGTGTTTTTGTATTGTCTAGGGTGGTTGTATGGTTTAGGGGGTTAAGTAGAGTAGATGGGTTTGTGTTTAGTGTAGGTGTCTAGCTGTGTCTATGGTTGCCTGAATGGTTCTCAATCAGAGACAGATGTCATAAATTGTCTCTGATTGGGAGCCATATTTAAGACAGCCATAGGCACTAGGTTAATGTGGGTAATTGTCTATGTTGTACGTTTGTAGCTTGTGTGTGCACTTACGTCTATAGCTTCACGATCGTTTGTTGTTTTGTTTCAGTTTGTTAAAGTGTTCGTTGCGTGTTTTTTCCTTTCTCTAAAATAAAAGAGAATGTATTTTGCACACGCTGCGCCTTGGTCCACTCTCTCTCAGAAAGACGATCGTGACATCTTGGTTGGATTTTTCTCAGGTTTTCGCCTGCAATATCAGTTCTGTTTAACTCACAGACAAATTTTTTACAGTTTTGGAAACTTCAGAGTGTTTTCTATCCTAATCTGACTATTATATGCATATTCTAGTTTCGGGGGCTGAGAAATAGGATGTTTCAAATGGGTACGCCTTTTTAGCCAAAAGTGAAAACTGCGCCCCCTAGTTCTAAGAAGTTAATCTAACTGCTTAACTATTTATCTGTACATGGAATTGTACTTGTTTTTTTTACAATTTTTTTTTCTAATCTTTACAGGAAAATGCTACGGGCACTATCTGATGTGTGGAGACATTTCACTGCAGCTAATGTAGAAGGAAAATCTGTGTACATTTGCAAATATTGTGCCAAATCATATGTGTAGAATGCAACAAAGATGCCGAGTCATCTGGCCAAGTGCATAAAGTTCCCTCAGCGCTCACAACAAGCAACCTCTGACAAAAGTCCCTCCACTTCTATTCGAGGTGAAAATGATGAATCAGACACTTTATCGATAGCAAAAGCTCATGGTCCTCCTGGAATCAGAAGTTCTTTTGACTCAATGGAGGAACGTAGTCAGAGAAATGCTGATGAATGTCTTGCTCGAGCTGTGTATGCAACTGGTTCACCTCTGATGCTCACAGGCAATGTGTATTGGAAAAGATTTCTGAATGTTCTTCGCCCAGCCTACACCCCTCCAACCAGACATGCTTTATCTACTAATTTGCTGGATGCAGAGTTCAACAGAGTTCAAGTGAAGGTCAAGCAAATCATAGAGAAAGCAGACTGTATTGCAATCATCGCTGATGGGTGGTCAAATGTTTGTGGGCAAGGAATAATTAACTACATCTCCACCCCTCAACCAGTATTCTACAGGAGCACAGACACAAGGACAACAGACACACCAGTCTCTACATTGCAGATGAGCTGAAGGCAGTCATCAATGACCTTGGACCACAGAAGGTATTTGCACCGGTGACAGACAATGCTGTGAACATGAAGGCTGCTTGGTCTAAAGTGGAGGAGTCCTACCCTCACATCACACCCATTGGCTGTGCTGCTCATGCATTGAATCTGCTCCTCAAGGACATCATGGCACTGAAAACAATGGACACACTACAAGAGAGCCAAGGAAATGGTTTGGTATGAGAAGGGTCATCAAGTTATAGCGGCAATCTACCTCACCAAGCAAAATGAGAAGAATAAGAGCACCACATTGAAGCTGCCCAGCAATACCCGTTGGGGTGGTGTTGGCATCAGGTTTGACATTCTCCTGGAGGGGAAGGAGTCTCTCAAAGAAATGGCCATATCACAGTCTGCCGATATGGACAGCCCCATCAAGAGGATCCTCCTGGATGATGTATTTTGGGAGAGAGTGGTAAGCAGCCTGAAACTCCTGAAACCTATAGCAGTAGCCATTGCACGGATTGAGGGAGACAATGCCATCCTGTCTGATGTTCAGATTCTGCTTGCAGATGTAAGAGTATAAATCCGTACTGCCCTGCCCTCTTCACTGTTGCTCCAAGCATTGGAAACTGCAGTTCTGAAATGAAGACTCCTGCCTGAAGCCCATACACACCGCAGCAAACATGTTGGACCCTAAGTTTGCTGGCAAGAGCATCCTGTCTGGTGCAGAGATCAACAAGACTTATAGTATCATCATTACTGTGTCTCACCACCTTGGCCTGGATGAGGGCAAGGTTCTTGGCAGTCTGGCAAAGTACACTTCCAAGCAAGGGCTTTGGGATATGGATGCAATATGGCAGTTGTGCCAACATATCTCATCAGCCACCTGGTGGAAGGGACTTTGTGGATCTGAGGCTCTTTCCCCTGTTGCCTCCATCATCCTCCAAATCCCACCAACATCAGCCGCCTCAGAGCGCAACTGGTCCTTGTTTGGGAACACACACACCAAAGCACGCAACAGGCTGACCAATACAAGGGTTGAAAAATCGGTGGCCATCCGGTCAAATTTGAGGCTTTTTGAGCCTGACAACGAGCCATCATCAACAAGGTTGGAAAGTGACATTGAAGATGAGGCCTCAGAGTCTGATGTCCAAGAGGTGGACATTGAGGAGGTCCAGGGAGAAGACATGGAAGCCTGAGAGGAAGACAACCAAAGCTTTAGTTTCTAGACTATCATTTTACAGATGTATGTAGAAAATGTTTTTGGGAGATGCGATGGATCATTGGGGATCATTCAAAATTCCCTTTCTTTTGTTGTTCAGTGAAATCATCCAATGTGAAGAGTCAACTCATTTAATTAAAGTTCAATTCATAACTACATTGTTTTTTAAAATTTCTATTGGAAGAATTTAATAATTTGCAATTATGTCTACTTATGATAAGGTAAAAGGTTTATGTTTCTGTCTCCATATGATATGGTAAATATATCCAATGCAAAAAACGACATAAAAAAACTACATCCAATGCAAAAATATACATTTAAATGGTATTAATATTAATTTGCATATATTTCCATTAATTCCCATATATTCCCGTTAATTCCCACATATTCCCACGGAAAGTTTCCACCTCTGAATATTCCACAAAATTTGCAAACATAACTAATAAAACGTTAAACTTGAAACGTGGGAGGAGGAGCTGAAAAATAATGCCGCTGCAAAACAACAGCTCCTATGTTCTGTTTAAGCTCAGTGCACACATGGCTGCATGCACACTGTGCCCTTCTCTCACTCCACATTGTGAAACTGAGGCGAATGGTTCAAATGAACCTGCACTGGTGGCATTTAGGGCATATACCTACTCCCTGCCGCTTGGCAACACCAGTTCAAACCAACTTTATTTACGTAGCAGATTTTCCCCGCTTACAATCCTGATTCTACAAGCCCAAAGCTGTGCAGCTCTTGCATGTAATAGCTCTGTAACATTGAAAATCACCTCTACAGCGTTGCAGCGGGGGCCAGCCATCTCACACTCTCACACACACACACACACACACACTGGTTATAGCTAGCTAAAGCCTGTGTAGCAGAATGAGAGATATGACTGCCTTGGCTTTTGAGAGACAGACAGGCTGAGGCCCAGGGCAGGTAGTGCCAGTAGGGTGACCACATTTAAAACACCCAAATGCAGGACAACAGGGTGATTTTGCGGGACATTTGTCGGACAGTGTAGCCTACATGTACCTTCACCCCCCTGCCACGCCTTACTCTGCTAACCTTAATTGGCGTAAGGTCAAAATCGAAGTAAGCATACACCGATTAAAACACCTGTTTTTCTGAGCAATCTTTCGAATTATTAAAACATGTAAACACCTTAATCGGCGTTCCAGCAGTGTATCTGATCCGCACATGTGCTAGCACCAGCCAAGCGAGCCTCCCTCTTTAGCGTGAGTGAAGTCATTTTGGGACAAATTAACATATACGTCTTAGAAGTAGTTTTCACATACAAACTTTATATGTCCAAACTCCAAATCAAATGATTCCCAAAAGTAACATGTTTGCTGTGGTAGAACGTTTATTTTGATTGGTAATTTTCTGGATTTAGTGCCATCAGGTAGCCTGATTTCAGATGTGTCCATGTAAACAGGATTATTAGGGAAATCGTTCTTCTTGCAAAGCAAGTAAATGTTTTAATCAAACTATTTAATTAGTCTGACTATCCAAAGTAATCGCATTATTGTGTGCATGTAACTGCACTCACTACTGTCAATCGAAAGATAATTATTCACAATGAATTGATCTCAATCAGTTTCATGGGAATATGCAATTAGATTTTCTTGAATTAAATCAAATAAAATGTATTGATAAAGCCCTTTTTACATCAGCATATGTCACAAAGTGCCTATACAGAAACTCAGCCTAAAACCCCAAACAGCAAGCAATGCAGATGTAGAAACATGGTGGCGAGGAAAAACTCCCTAGAAAGGCAGGAACCTAGGAAGAAACTTAGAGAGGAACCAGGCTCTGACGGGTGGCCAGTCCTCTTCTGGCTGTGCCGGGTGGAGATTATAAGAATACATGGCCATTAAGGCCAGATCGTTCTTCAATGATGAATGGTGGAAAAATGTGAGCAAATTAGAGCAGATGTTTCGTGTGCAAATTAGAACAGATGGTGTTAACAAACTATGTAGCCTTCCTGTATTTTGTTTTAATCCAAGCACATTCTGCCTAGTGGCGGGAGGTTGAGTTTTGGCAGCATCATACTTTTTTTGTGACTATTCAGCTAACCATCCTAAAACCTCATAAGAAATGAGGTGGTGTTTTTGGTGGAACAGTAAAGTTATAGTAAGCTATTATATTTGGTTCTGTTATGTAGACTACTAATTAATCATTATGTGATCTTCCAAGATTCAGCTTTGATCTAACTTTACTAAATCAACACCATTGTGAGAAGTGGCGGCTCCGGCAGCGCTACAGCCCTGCTCCTGCTGTACCGAACAAAACGTAGGCTATAAGAAGTACCACAGTATGAATCAAAATACCCATAAAGTGGGCAAACAAGGAAATGGTTCCAATCGTTTTTTTCACCATTCATTTTTCCCCATAGAGGATTTTACAAACACTTAAAATAAGGGCTGTGTTTTGTGTAAGCTTACCCTGGTGTGACATTTTGCTAACCATGTAAATCTCTTGAGGACAAGGTGACTTTTATCAATATATTTGTCTGTATTTACCCTCTAAAAATGATACGCTAATTAGCTGCTAATGTGGCTGTCATAAAGAACTACAAATGCCATGATGATCTGGACAAGACTGCCGAATCGAGGTAAGAATCTCGGGATTAACTTTTGAATATTAGTGACATGTAGTAATGAATAAATTGGCTACATTTCTTTAAATTTACAATTCTATGAGCTGTCTTGTGCAAGTTTTAAATTGACACAATACCTGTTAGCAAAGGTGTCAGCTAGAGATGACAAGCAGAAGCTTGCAGGGATTTGTAGTCTTGCATGATGTCTACTTTGATGCTAATTATCATTTTAGAATCTGAGAGTAAATAGAGCTGAATATATTGATAAAAGTCACCTTGTCCGATAAAGATTTACATGGTTATCAAAACCTCACGCCAGGGTAAGCCTACAGGAAGCACAGCCCTTATTTTACTGTAAGTGTTTCTAAAAATTCCCTATGGGAAAAATGAGTGGTGGAAAAACGATTGGAACCATTTCCCTGTTTGACCGCTTGGTTTTATGGGTATTATGACACCTACACTGTGGGGCTCTATTGCCTACTCTTTTGCCTTGAGCAAAATTTGGTGATGCAGAAATGAGAGACCACGTGTGGCTGTTTTACGAAAATCTGGGAAACATTTCTGGTTGGTCTCAGGGAATGTAAAACAGTTCGGAAGGGAGACTTTTAAAACAGGATTTAGTGAAGTAGCAGCACATATGTTGAATGAGCAACTAATTGGCATAGAGAGCCTCACAAATTTGACGAAATTACCTTTATCTTTTAGTCTAATACAGCAATGTACTTACTTGTGTAGCTCTTCGTCAGAAGCACACTTTTAGTAAGTAGTTAATCCTAACTGCCCTCTCCAAGTTTATCTAGAATTTTGCACGAAAGTATTTGAGAAATGTGATTGGTTGATGATAGGCCTATTACATTGGCCTTCGCCTTGTCTTGCGCTGCACAAAATATCAGATCTCAACAACGATTGGAGAAGTGTTAAACATCACCAGTACCACATCATTATGATGTATATATTTTTACAAGTGCAATGTGACTACAAGACACAGGCTGGAAAGTCTGACTGAAATATGTGGTGTTTGAATTTGTTGGTAAAATGCGGACCACGATTATTTAGTTGCGGCACAAATGGACAAAATGCAGGACTGTCCCGCACAATCCGGGATATGTGGTCATCCTAAGAGCCAGATTCTTTCCTCAGGGGTAATAATTCCCCAGAGCATAATGCTGAACTACAGGCCATAGCCCTAACCGAGATCTCAGCGCTCATTCATAAACACATTAACAATATTCAGACCTACTGTACAGACAGACCACCTACCATCACACGAAGCAATAACAACACAGGGGTTAGGTACACAAACCCTGCCATGACCTGATAGACAAACCTTACAGGCTAAGAACACAATAACAATGGCACATCCCGAGACCTCAATTATCTTAAAATATTAACTCTAATGCAATAGCTGTGGCTAGACTCCTCTCTGCTCCCTCCTCTTTCTACAAAACAGTATATTGCGATATATACAGTGCCTTCAAAAAGTATTCATACCACTTGACTTATTACACATTTTATTGTTTTACAGCCTGAATTCAAAATGTATTAAATATATATTTTTATCACCCATCTACACACCATACCCCATAATGACAAAGTGAAAACATGTTTTTAGAAATGTTTGCACATTTATTGAAAATTAAATACAGAAATATCTTATTTACATAAGTATTCACACCCCTGAGCCAATACATTAGAAGCACCTTTGGCAGTGATTACAGCTGTGAGTGTTTCTGGGTAAATCTCTAAGAGCTTTCCACACCTGGGTTATGCAACATTTGCACATTATTATTTTCAAAATTCTTCAAGCTTTGTCAAATAAATAACTATTTTCAGGTTGCCATATGGGACTCAAAGACTACAAGGTGAAGACTCATATTTTCCATCCTTTATATCCCAGGACAGGAGCACAGCAGCAGCAGCAATGGTTCCATGTGTGGGTTTCATCTAGGCAGCTAAACTCCAAAGCCTTTGTTCTGCTCCACTGAACCGTGTTATATTGATATTCACATACCATTAAAATATGCTTTAATGCATAGTGTGTTGGTGTGTGTGTGATCGCGTGTGTGTGTGTATAATGTTACTGGGTTCTGTAGCATGTCCAGGGGCCATGGTGATATGTAGATCAGGGGATGTGTATGATGGACAGCAGAGGAGAGAGCCTCCACCCAGCCAGGGTAACACATTTTTCTCTAAAGCCTACACATACTCTATATGCTGTACACGCAACCAACCCCTATACTTCTCATGGCACACCATGATGTATGTAATGATGACAGCAAAAATAACCTTAAGGTTGGTAACCCAGTACCACTACCGATGGTCACACTTTTCCATTCCATGTAAGCAGAGATCTCTCATGCAAACACACAGGAAAACTCAAACACTCTAAGCTATGTACACTATGGGGAAAGGTGCACATAGAGGTGCAGTAGTCAGATAGAAGGAATTTTCTACAGCTCTTTAACTAACTGCCCTGTGCTTCCCTACCCTGCAGCAGCCTCTTCTCTCCTCAGAGACCTCACTACAATACACACAGACATGATGATGAGGAAAACGAGAAATTACTTCATTACAGAGAAATAAAATTATAAGTTGCTGGTAAATCAAAGCCTAATCATCTGAAAACCAATTAGAACTCTGAGCTACTGAGGCGGGTATCTTCCCTTAATCTACAATAATGATGTGAGACTACAGAGCCACAGAAAATGGGGAAAGTCATCTCTCTGCATGGAAAAAGCACAGCCCCGTTTTCCCATTAGAGTTAAGCCCTTAGTTTGATGTCTATCAATGCATGACATGAACAGAGGAAGGGCTATAGATAGCCAGCTAAAGCTAGCTCATCTGGACTGCATGGGGACTGGGCATAGCCTCCTACTACTATGTGGAGTGTAGAGGCCTGGGCATGAGACATGTCATTGCACATGAGACAACTCCAAATAGAGGCGACCTACATTCATATTATGGATTTCAGTGAGTTTCTGTGTTAGAGAGAGCCTCGTGTAGTCTACATAGAACATCCACATTCACAGAAAGTTAATTTCTCCAAGTTAACTGCTTCGTTAGAGAAGATAAACTGTTTTAAAGGTTTGTTACCATGGAAATAAAACATTCTTTCCAAGGGCAGATTCTTTGGGATCTTAAGATTCCAGAATGGGAGGAGGAAATGGAATAGTGGTTGGAGAGTTGAACTACAGCAATAAATCCGAAACGGTCTGTTATAGGCCATGGTAACATTCATTGTCAGCTTTTATGTAGATTTGAATGAGGGTGCATGCTGAGAACAGGCATATAAATCAACAACTAAAATCAACACCATCGAGTTTATCCGCCACTCAATTTGCTGTGACATGTAATAACGACAATACTGCCACGTTGCATAAGGTCAGTGATTAGTCTCTGTTATATGCGTTAACTAGGCACTGATAGCCAGCCACTATGACTCCATTGTTTCCACAACATTGAGCCCTGCCAGCTCTTTACTCCCTGTCACCATATTTAGAGTAGCCAGCTACTGTGGAACCTGCTGCACTACACACTGACCTGCTGATGGTAGTTTGGTATTAAAGCTGTATTAAAGCTGTTATGCAGCCCCCATTCACAAGTATGTCTGTCTGCCTGTTACGTGCCTGTGATTACCTCCAAGCCAACCCTCCTAAGACCTTGATACTAAAAGCTCTGAGTGTGAATGCAAAAACATACACACATAGGCTAATGTTGAAACACACACTAATGTGAGACCTTGTCAATACTGCCCTGTACCAAGCCAGCCAAGTTTCCAGGCACCCAGTGTGGACAAATGAATGCTCCATTTGTTGACCTGAGTGTACTGGGCATGCCCAGTGCGGTCGCAGCGTATCCCAAAGGGGCCTCTCGGAGATGCTGGGAACGTGATAAGGAAGTACAGATCACACGTCTCCTACTACTGTACTGTGACAACTGTAACAACGTAATAAGGGTCGGCTGTTAGCTCTCCTTTCTGTCACAGACATTCTGTACTACCATGTAACTAACAACAATGTCATTATTGTTAGGGAAATACAGTAACATGGAAATACTGACAATGGAAGTAATGTTGTTAATTATTCATATACTGTACATCTCACCACTTTACCTTTTATCCACCCCTAGTAGATGGAACCACTCCGTCTACAGAACAGACTTGTAGTAAACGAAGAGTAAGGATGAGAGTTGGTTCTGACTGCTGAAGGCAGTGCACTGTGTCTGTCCACTCATGCCCATGAGGGATGAAGGGAGGCTTGCGTGGCTGGGAGACCACTGAGTGAGATTTCCCTGAGGGCCAGCCAAGGAAATTGCAGATCTGCAGAGCTGTCTTGGGCCCTGCTTGATTCCCCTCCAGAAATCCTAGATAAGACTGTCCAATTCTAAACTGCCCCCTTTGACCAGGGGAGGAGGATTTTCAGTAAGCCTGATGCACATTTTCACAAGTCAGGCTGCCGCTCAGACTGCTCTACCTCATCTGCAGCTATCTCAGTGACAATCACTGGCAGCGCAATAACACACATAGACACCTGATCAATGCAGATGTCAAGTCTCTCTGTCTCTCTCTCTCCGTTTCTCTCTAGACTAATAGCCAGGCAGTGATGAGAACGCGTTAGCTAGCTCAGCATGAAGGAACAGGAAGCTCGTAGCAGCCCAGAACAATGCTTCTCCCAGCTGGACTCTCTACCGGTGGCCATTGTGTTGATGGCCAGAGGATGTGCAGCTCTAGCCCCTGGCCTAGCAAACACCAGCTAACACCGTCACTGACACACACATCACTCATACACACACAACACACCCTCAAACACATCTTTCCATCCTCACACCCATTAACAAACACCAGTCAGTCATCAAACACGCATTTATCAACACATTCATCTGCCATCGAAGCACATCGATTACATAATTCAACAAAGTTAACAGGCCAGCGGTTAGTTTTCATAAATCAAATCACATTTTATTTGTCACATGTGCCAGATACAACAGGTGTAGACGTTACTGTGAAATGCTTACTTACAAGCCCTTAACCAACAACGCTTAGTTTTTTAAAAAGTAAGAAAATATTTGCAAAAAAAAAGAATAAAGGTTTGAATACACTAAAGTAAAAAAAAGTTACACATTAAAATAACGAAGCTATATACAGGGGGTACCAGTACCGAGTCAATGTGTGGGGTACAGGTTAGTTGAGGTAATATGTACATGTAGGTAGGGGTAAAGTCACATAGATAATAAACAATGAGTAGCAGCAGCGTAAAAAAAGGGGTCAATGCAAATAGTCCGGGTAGCCATTTGATTAACTGTTTAGCAGTCTTATTGAGGTGTCAGAGGCCTTCCTTTGACACCGCCTGGTATAAAAGTCCTGGATGGCAGGAAGCTTGGCCCCAGTGATGTACCGGGCCGTACGCACTACCCTTTGTCGCGCCTTGCGGTTGGATGCCGAGCAGTTGCCATACCAAGCGGTGACGCAACCAGTCAGGCTGCTCTCGATGGTGTATAAATGGCCTAAATTGTACTATGGAGTTTGAAAAAAAATAAAAAGGCTCAAAGTAACCTTAAGTAAAAGGTACAGTAAACTCATGGTCCAGAATTGAGAAATATAGCTTTGGTTAGGTGGGAAATCCATTATGGGAGCCAACAGCACAAGGTCTTCCGCCCTCCAGCACGGAGTGATTTCTGTCTATTTCCTGCAATTCCCTTCAATCTCCTCAGAGAGTGATTCTGCTGGGAAGCTGACAGCATTACTTTTTACTGTGGGAAAGTACAGCTAGCTACTGTACATCAGCACATCAACCGTTCACTAATATCGGTTAACCCAGAACTAAAATGTAATCAATCAATCAAGTTTATTTTATATAGCCCTTCGTACATCAGCTAATATCTCGAAGTGCTGTACAGAAACCCAGCCTAAAACCCCAAACAGCTAGTAATGCAGGTGTAGAAGCACGGTGGCTAGGAAAAACTCCCTAGAAAGGCCAAAACCTAGGAAGAAACCTAGAGAGGAACCAGGCTATGAGGGGTGGCCAGTCCTCTTCTGGCTGTGCCGGGTGGAGATTATAACAGAACTATGCCAAGATGTTCAAAAATCTGACCAATAATTTGGTCAGATGTTTACATAGTCTGTCCACAAGAGATTAATTGTTCACTATCGCCATGCTTTTCCATGGACAAGAGCATTAAAGCTTCAAATGGGTGATACAGTGTTCTAACGATGCACTAGGGTAGAGGAATTTGATATTATCCTTTAACATTCACCATACCCAGCTAAAAAGGAGGCTTTAAACATACTTAGAGGAGATACATAAATTACAGGGGCCTGAAAATACCGTATTGAATCCAGAAGAACAGAAGGACACCGTGACTTCATTGAGAGACTCAAGGCTGTCTATGGGGTCATGTGACGGGGCTGCATGCCTTGAGTAAAAATACCCCAGCGTCCATCCGTTCCTCCACTCCTCTGGAAATACTGCAGGGGGATATTTCAGGAGCTGCTGCTACCCAGAGACAGACTCTGACTCTCCCTGGACCTGGAGCCGTCCCAAGGCCACAGCTGAGGCGGGTGGCACGGATTCAAAGAGCTTTAGACAGAGCCTTTGCGAAGAGCTGACTGGGCTCTAAAATACAATCCAGACCACATCAGAGAAAACTTACTGTATCCTCCACCATGTCAGCAATATGTTCCACATTCTGCTGTATATTTAGGGGCTATTTCTAGGCTATAACATGCATTCTCATGTAACTGGTGTGAAATGGGTAGCTAGTTAGCGGTGTGCGTCACTCGCTCTGACACCTTGAAGTAGTTGTTTCCCTTGCGCTGCAAAGGCAGCGGCTTTTGTAGAGCGATAGGTAACGATGCTTCGTGGGAGACAGTTGCTGATGTGTTCAGAGGGTCCCTGGTTCAAGCCCAGGTTGGGGCAAAGAGAGGGAGGGAAGCAACACTGTTACACCCACAGAACATCCTCACAGAACATCCTCACATAACATCCTTACAGAACTTGTGTCATCATGAGAGTTATCATAACGGTTGCATAATATCTGCCATCTTGGGTGTTATCCGTAGTAGTAAATTACCACCGCTGTACGCTACCCGTGTGCATACAGTTCCTCTGCCAATTAAACTGTCTACAGACCCTAATTTGTCTCAGATAATGACCTAGATCCATGGAACCAGGGCATGCATATTAATCTGCACATCTGATTTGAACAGCTGAATTTAGTGCTCTTGAACTTAATGTTCACAGGAAATAAATGGTATTTGAGTTATTCTGGGGCTAAAATAGACTCCTGGAAGAGGAGGAGGTGCAGGCTGGGATGATGTGAGCAGAGCAGGGCTGTGTGGGGGTGATGATGACAGGACATCAGGCTGGAGCTGGCCCAGTTTGGCGCAACAACAAGTTCCAGCTCCTGCTGCTCCTGCTGTCTGTCTGTTGGACCTCGCCTGGGCTCAGCTCAGCTCTCAGCCTCTGGGCCCAGACTCTGGAGTGATCCCACATTCCAGCATGGCGGTCCAGGAGTCTGCTCAACAGCTTTCAAACCCGTAGCTGAGACACATAACCTATTCAGGCCATTCCAGAAACGCTGAGGCAACACTGTTAGGATAGTGTTTTTTCTCAATTTGTTTTGGTAGATACATTGGCTGCCAGGGCTCCTGTGAGGATCATATTTCCTGTGCTTCTGAAGCAGCTAGTCCGACTGTACAAATGTGTTTACGTCTTTGCATACAAATTTTGAAAATAAGATCCATTTATGTGACTTGAAAGAGGACTAAAAGCATACAGGATTCTGTCTCTACATCACTCAAGCTCATCATCTCTGTGCTTGAATTTCTCCTTCTATCTATCCATCCAAATAGTGGTATTATTCCCCTTTCCCCCTATTTTCTCTACTTCAATCCCTCTCTCATTTCCTTTCCTCCTTTCACCTCTCTCTATGGCCTCCACATCTTTCACCAAAGCCCTCGTTTCCCTCCTCTATTCCATATTCCATCTCTATCTCTCTCCCTCATCGGCCCCTTCCTCACTTCTCTGGGTTCTGCGAAGTGGAATGATCTCTGAATGAGGAGTAAATTGCTTACCCTCTCGGTTCAAAACCAATTCAGCTGTGGCTCTGAGGATGGCAGCTGAGCAGATGAAGTTCCTGGCCAACTGTGCGACGGGGGCGCAGGATGTGACGGACGGGTCAGCCCACACACTCCAAACAAGCAGCACTGCACGTGTCCGTCAGCTCACAGCAAATACCCAGAGATAAACAACATCACAGGCCACAAGAGGACTGAGAAGCATCAGACAGGTGGGGATATGCGGACTGAGACGCATCAGTCAGGTGGGGATATGGGGAGTGAAAAGCATCAGTCAAGTGGGGATATGGGGGACTGAGAAGCATCAGACAGGTGGGGATATGGGGAGTGAAAAGCATCAGTCAAGTGGGGATATGGGGGACTGAGAAGCATCAGTCAGGTGGGGATATGGGGAGTTAGAAGCATCAGTCAGGTAGAGATATGGGGACTGAGAAGCCTCAGTCAGGTGGGGATATGGGGAGTGAAAAGCATCAGTCAAGTGGGGATATGGGGGACTGCGAAGCATCAGTCAGGTGGGGATATGGGGAGTTAGAAGCATCAGTCAGGTGGGGATATGGGTAGTGAGAAGCATCAGTCAGGTGGGGATATGGGGAGTGAGAAGCATCAGTCAGGTAGGGATATGGGGAGTGAGAAGCATCAGTCAGGTAGGGATATGGGGACTGAGAAGCATCAGTCAGGTGGGGATATGGGGACTGAGAAGCATCAGTCAGGTGGGGATATGGGGAGTGAGAAGCATCAGTCAGGTAGGGATATGTGGACTGAGAAGCATCAGTCAGGTAGGGATATGGGGACTGAGAAGCATCAGTCAGGTGGGGATATGGGGAGTGAGAAGCATCAGTCAGGTGGGGATATGAGGAGTGAGAAGCATCAGTCAGGTAGGGATATGGGGATGGAGAAGCATCAGTCAGGTGGGGATATGAGGGACTGAGAAGCATTACATGCTGACCAGACCGGACACGTCGCGTGCTCGAGCGTCGCAAAAATAAATTTAGAAATCCACGTTATTCAATTATTGCACCCACACTGCTCGCGCGCGCCAACGAGCGTCTGCGACGCCAAGGGCTAAAATAGAACTCCTTTCTATTTCTGACGCAGAATGCGCTGAAAGTCCTACCTCTCCCATCTCCTCATTGGTTTATAGAAGCAGGTACCCACGTGCCATCTCCTCATTGGTTATACCCACGTGGGTGATTGAAAGACAAACTTTGTTGCCGGTTGTCGTGGTAATACTATGAAAGTTTAGATGCGATCACCATATAAGTTTAAAGATGAAAAAGCCTGGAAGGAGGAGAGATGACTAGAAACGATTAGGTTGGCTGTTTTGTGTGTGGATCAATTGTCGGAGTAGAGGTCCTTGTGTATTTCAGGTAAAATAACAACTCAATGTTTATATCCCAGGACAAATTAGCTAGCAACAGTAAGCTAACTAAATACGACAAATTAGCTAGCAAGTGCAAGCTAACTAGCTAAATTGCCATACATGTTTAATGCTTTTCGACCTGTCCCCAAATTAATGTCATTGGTTCAGAGTTTGTTTTGATATTTTAACCTGCGTGTCGTGATTGCGTTTGGTGTAGGGGGACAAAATACATTTATGCACGAGAGCGCACGATGGCTCACGCGCGCAGCCGGTTTGGGTTCCGTGTTAGTCAGGTGTGGATATGAGGGACTGAGAAGCATCAGTCAGGTGGGGATATGGGGGACTGAGAAGCATCAGTCAGGTGGGGATATTGGGACTGAGAAGCATCAGTCAGGTGGGGATATTGGGACTGAGAAGCATCAGTCAGGTGGGGATATTGGGACTGAGAAGCATCAGTCAGGTGGGGATATGAGGGGCTGAGAAGCATCAGTCAGGTGGGGATATGGGGACTGATAAGCATCAGTCAGTTGGGGATATTGGGACTGAGAAGCATCAGTCAGGTGAGGATATGAGGGGCTGAAAAGCATCAGTCAGGTGGGGATATGGGGACTGAGAAGCATCAGTCAGGTGGGGATATTGGGACTGAGAAACATCAGTCAGGTGGGGATATTGGGACTGAGAAGCATCAGTCAGGTGGGGATATAGGGACTGAGAAGCATCAGTCAGTTGGGGATATGGGGACTGAGAAGCATCAGTCAGGTGAGGATATGAGGGGCTGAGAAGCATCAGTCAGGTGAGGATATGAGGGGCTGAGAAGCATCAGTCAGGTGGGGATATGCAGACTGAGAAGCATCAGTCAGTTGGGGATATGCAGACTGAGAAGCATCAGTCAGGTGGGGATATGGGGACTGAGAAGCATCAGTCAGGTGGGGATATGCAGACTGAGAAGCATCAGTCAGGTGGGGATATGGGGACTGAGAAGCATCAGTCAGGTGGGGATATGGGGACTGAGAAGCATCAGTCAGGTGGGGATATGCAGACTGAGAAGCATCAGTCAGGTGGGGATATGGGGACTGAGAAGCATCAGTCAGGTGGGGATATGGGGACTGAGAAGCATCAGTCAGGTAGGGATAAGGGGACTGAGAAGCATCAGTCAGGTGGGGATATGAGGGGCTGAGAAGCATCAGTCAGGTGGGGATATGGGGACTGAGAAGCATCAGTCAGGTGTGGATATGGGGACTGAGAAGCATCAGTCAGTTGGGGATATGGGGACTGAGAAGCATCAGTCAGTTGGGGATATGGGGACTATGAAGCATCAGTCAGGTGGGGATATGAGGGGCTGAGAAGCATCAGTCAGTTGGGGATATTGGGACTGAGAAGCATAAGTCAGGTGGGGACATGAGGGGCTGAGAAGCATCAGTCAGGTGGGGATATGCAGACTGAGAAGCATCAGTCAGGTGAGGATATGAGGGGCTGAAAAGCATCAGTCAGGTGGGGATATGGGGACTGAGAAGCATCAGTCAGGTGGGGATATTGGGACTGAGAAACATCAGTCAGGTGGGGATATTGGGACTGAGAAGCATCAGTCAGGTGGGGATATAGGGACTGAGAAGCATCAGTCAGTTGGGGATATGGGGACTGAGAAGCATCAGTCAGGTGAGGATATGAGGGGCTGAGAAGCATCAGTCAGGTGAGGATATGAGGGGCTGAGAAGCATCAGTCAGGTGGGGATATGCAGACTGAGAAGCATCAGTCAGTTGGGGATATGCAGACTGAGAAGCATCAGTCAGGTGGGGATATGGGGACTGAGAAGCATCAGTCAGGTGGGGATATGCAGACTGAGAAGCATCAGTCAGGTGGGGATATGGGGACTGAGAAGCATCAGTCAGGTGGGGATATGCAGACTGAGAAGCAGTCAGTCAGTTGGGGATATGGGGACTGAGAAGCATCAGTCAGGTGGGGATATGCAGACTGAGAAGCATCAGTCAGGTGGGGACATGGGGACTGAGAAGCATCAGTCAGGTGGGGATATGTGGAACACGGTGTGTTAGGGGAGTCTTCGTCATTTGATTCTGACTTCATCTTCAATCTACTCTACAATCTATACCCTAATGTTGCTGAAATCCAACCCATCCCTTAGCCCTGGTCTTCTATAGCTCAGGACCAAAAGCCATTTAGCTCTGGTTCTACCACCTCCACAGACCAATGACTTCAGAGCCATCTTCCCTTTAACCCCCCCTGAGAGAAACCTGAAGCTCCAATGCCTGCAAGCCCTGATGTCTGCAGCCTTCACTGTAGCCATTTCCCAACTAAGGCCTAAGGCCCTGCCAACCCTGTCATAACAACATTACCAAACCTTATTGACTAAGATTGAACAGGGCCGTCTTGCACTGTCCTGGAACACCTATCTAACCCCAGGAAGACCAGGTAACAGCTGTACCCTTTGACCTCTGACTTCAGTGATCAGTACACCTTCTGTTTGAGGACATGTAGCAGAGCATCTGTGTAGGAAGAGGCACCAGCGACCATATGCCACCTGCTTATCAGAGATCCTAGTGGGAATGAGGAGTGGTGGAGGTATCCCATATGTCCCTACAACCAGCTGGAGCCAAATAGAGAGCTGAAATACCACATCAGCAGTTTATAAGGACATCTCATTTCAAAATCCTAGCTTTAGCCAAAACATTAGATTCTGCATTAATTTAATGCACAGTTTTTACGAGTTAAAGTGGATCTTAAAACTATACCCGCTGACTGAACTGAAATCTAAAATCCTGTGTGTATAAAAAGGCCTTGGTGTTATGCTCTGAGCATAAGTATGGATATAAAAGGCAGCTGAGGAACATTAATGTTTACTGATGAGCATACTGAGCTCCCAGGAGCCCAACCAAAACGCTGGCCCGGTGCTTATAAAATATAACTAAACCGTGTGGTGCTCTGTAAGTCTCTCCAAGTGGAAAGATGCTCCAAGAACCTGCCATACACACAGCATTACAGATAGCCTCCTACTGTCTTGAGTGTGTTGTTGTTATTGTGTATGTGTGTATGTGTGTGTGAGTGTGTATGTGTGAGCGAGAAAGAAAGAAAGTCAATGTATATTTAAGCAATAAGGCATGAGGTATGACAAAACATGTCTTTTTACTGCTCTAATTACGTTGGTAACCAGATAATAATAGCAATAATTAGAGCAGTAAAAATAAATGTTTTGTCATACCCGTGGTATACCACGGCTGTCAGCCAATCAGCATTCAGGGCTCGAACCACCGAGTTTATAATCATGTGTAGAGGTGTGTGACATGGGTGTAATGTGCAGGGTTAGTGTGTATGGGTGTGAGTGTGTGTAATGTGGATGGTTGGTGTGTATGGGTGTGAGTGTGTGTAATGTGGATGGTTGGTGTGAATGGGTGTGAGTGTGTGTAATGTGGGTGGTTGGTGTGAATGGGTGTGAGTGTGTGTAATGTGGGTTGTTGGTGTGTATGGGTGTGAGTGTGTGTAATGTGCAGGGTTAGTGTGTATGGGTGTGAGTGTGTGTAATGTGGATGGTTGGTGTGAATGGGTGTGAGTGTCTGTAATGTGGATGGTTGGTGTGAATGAGTGAGTGTGTGTAATGTGGGTGGTTGGTGTGTATGGTTGTGAGTGTGTATAATGTGGGTGGTTGGTGTGTATGGTTGTGAGTGTGAATAACGTGGGTGGTTGGTGTGTATGGGTGTGAGTGTGTGTAATGTGGGTGGTTGGTTGGTGTGTATGGGTGTGAGCGTGTATAATGTGGGTGGTTGGTGTGTATGGGTGTGAGTGTGTATAATGTGGGTGGTTGGTGTGAGTGTGTGTAATGTGGGTGTGCGTGTGAGCACTGGGTATGTGTGTAATGTGTGTGGAAGGGCTGTGGTCATAGGGGCAGCAATAATCTCCCTTGACTCACAATCACACAAAAAGAAGACAAATAATTGCCTTCACTCAAGCCTGTGAAGCGTGATTTTGTGCGAGAAATCAAAAACCATCTTCAAAATCATAAATTACCTTCTATCTCCCCCAAAAGCTGCAGTAATAACGGGTGGAGTCCTTTCATTATCCTTCACAAGCCAGGCTTAATCCCGGGAACTGGCAATAAAGAGGCACGTTAGGCACATAAAGGTCGCTCCACAAGCGGAAAATGGGAGCCGCAACATTCGGTTAACACTATGGTGCTGCTGATGCAATGGTAATCCGGCAGCTGCATTGATGAGGGATAGGGGCAGCGCCACACAAAAGGTCAACAACAAGTGTCTAAATGACATAGAGTCAGCATCATGAAATCCTTTCCCTCTGTCTAGCTCTATATCTCTCTGTCTAGCTCTATATCCCTCTGTCTAGCTCTATATCCCTCTGTCTAGCTCTATATCTCTCTGTCTAGCTCTATATCTCTCTGTCTAGCTCCATATCTCTCTGTCTAGCTCCATATCTCTCTGTCTAGCGCCATATCTCTATGTCTAGCTCCATATCTCTATGTCTAGCTCCATATCTCTATGTCTAGCTCCATATCTCTATGTCTAGCTCCATATCTCTCGGTCTAGCTCTATATCCCTCTGTCTAGCTCCATATCTCTCGGTCTAGCTCTATATCCCTCTGTCTAGCTCTATATCTCTCTGTCTAGCTCTATATCTCTCTGTCTAGCTCCATATCTCTCTGTCTAGCTCTATATCTCTCTGTCTAGCTCTATATCTCTCTGTCTAGCTCTATATCTGTCACGCCCTGACCTTAGAGAGCCTTTTTATGTCTCCATTTGGTTTGGTCAGGGTGTGATTTGGGGTGGGCATTCTATGTTTTGTTTTCTATGATTTTGTGTTTCTGTGTTTTGGCCGGGTATGGTTCTCAATCAGGGACAGCTGTCTATCGTTGTCTCTGATTGGGAACCATACTTAGGTAGCCCTTTTTCCCTCCTTTCGGTGTGGGTAGTTAACTTTTTTTGTGGCACTAATGCCCTGTAAGCTTCACGGTTGTTTTTCGTTTGTTGTTTAGTTGGCGACATTTTCAAATAAATAGGAAAATGCATGCTAACCACGCTGCACCTTGGTCTTCTTCCAGCATCGGCCGTGACAGAACTACCCACCACCAAGGGACCAAGCAGCGTGCGCCAACCTGGAGGACGAGCTGGACCGGGGAGGAGAGAATTGCAGGGGACAAGACCCGGTCACGGAAGCCCGAGAGGCAGCTCTAAAAAAAAAAATTGGTGGGGGGGGCGCACACGGGGAGATTGGCGGAGTCGGAGTTTAGACCTGAGCCAACTCCCCGTGCTTACCGTGGGGAGCATGTGACTGGTCAGTGATCAGTGTTATGGTCAGTGTTATGGGGTGATGCGCACAGTGTCTCGAGTGAGCATTCACAGGCCGGTGTGCTCTGTGCCAGCGTCCCGCATTTGCCGGGTGGTAGTGGGCATCTAGCCAGAACGGGTTGTGCCAGCTCTGCGCTCGAGACCTCCAGTGCGCCTCCACGGCCCAGTGTATCCGGTGCCAGCGCCAAGAACCAAGCCTCCAGTATGTCTCCCCAGCCTGGTGAGTGCTGTGCCTGCTGCCAGAACCAGGCCTCCTGCATGTCTCCCCAGCCTGGTGAGCCCTGTGGCAGCTCCACGTACCAGACTGCCCATACATCTCCTCACTCCAGTGATGATCCAAGGCAAGAAGCCTCCAGTGATGATCCATGGCAAGAAGCCTCCAGTGATGATCCATGGCACGAAGCCTCCAGTGATGATCCATGGCAAGAAGCCTCCAGTGATGATCCATGGCACGAAGCCTCCAGTGATGATCCATGGCACGAAGCCTCTAGTGAGGAGTCATGGCACGAAGCCTCCCACGACGGCCTCCAGTCCGGAGCCTCCAGCAATGGTCCCCAGTCCGGAGCCTCCAGCGACGGCCTCCAGTCCGGAGCCTCCAGCGTCGGTCCCCAGTCCGGGGCCTCCAGCGTCGGTCCCCAGTCCGGGGCCTCCAGCGACGGTCCCCAGTCCGAGGCCTCCAGCGACGGTCCCCAGTCCGAGGCCTCCAGCGACGGTCCCCAGTCCGTGGCCCGCAACGAGGGTGCCCAGTCCGGGGCCCGCAACGAGGGTGCCCAGTCCGGGGCCCGCAGTGAGGGTCCCCAGTCCGGGGTCGGCGACGAGGGTCCCCGCACCAGAGGTGCCACCAAAGTGGGGTGAGCCAGTGGTGGAGCGGGGTCTGCATCCCGCACCTGAGGCGCCACCGTGGATAGATGCCCACCCAGACCCTACAGGTTCAGGTTTTGCGGCCAGAGTCCGCACCTTTGGGGGGGGGGGGGGGGGGGGGGGGGGGGGGTACTGTCACGCCCCGACCTTAGAGAGCCTTTTTATGTCTCTATTTGGTTTGGTCAGGGTGTGATTTGGGGTGGGCATTCTATGTTCTGTTTTCTATGATTTAGTGTTTCTATGTTTTGGCCGGGTATGGTTCTCAATCAGGGACAGCTGTTTATACTTAGGTAGCCCTTTTTCCCTCCTTTCTTTGTGGGTAGTTGTCTTTGTTTGTGGCACTATAGCCCTTAAGCTTCACGGTCGTTTTTGTATTGTTTATTGTTTTTGTTGGCGTCATTCCAAAATAAAAGTAATGTACGCTCACCACGCTGCACCTTGGTCCACTTCCTTTGACGGCCGTGACAATATCTCTCTGTCTTTCTCCTCCTCATCTTTTCCATCCTCTTTTCCGCTATCTTTTTGCCCTTTCTCCAAATCCTCAATCAGAAATGGCCTAACCTCCATCAGTAGATAAGTCAGAGCAGAGTGACAGGGCTGGCCCACAAGGAATGACACATTTCCACCAAGAGCAGGCTCATGTCAGGGAGGGAACAGGGCGGAGAGAGAGCATCAGGGAGGGGAAAATCAAATGAAATCAATGAAATCAAGTCACGCGCCAAATACAACAGGTGTACAGTGAAATGCTTACTTACAAGCCCTTAACAATGCAGTTTTAAGAAAAATAAGTGTTAAGAAAGTATTTACTAAAATAAACTGAAGTAAAAAATAAATAAAATTAAAATAAAATAAATAAGAAGAAAATAGAAAAATAACAAATAATGAAAAAGCAACAATGAAATAACAGTAACGAGGCAAAATACAGGGGGTACTGGTACAGAGTCATTGTGAAGGGGCACAGGTTAGTTGAGGTAATTAAGGTAATATGTACATGTAGGTAAAGTGATAATAAACAGAATAGCAGCAGCATAAAAATGGGGGGTCAATGCAAATAGTCCGGGTAGCATTTTGATTAGATGTTCAGGAGTCTTATGGGTTGGGGGTAGAAGTTGTTAAGAAGCTTTTTGGTCCTAGACTTGGAGCTCCGGTACCGCTTGCTGTGCAGTAGCAGAGAGAACAGTCTATGACTAGGGTGGCTGGAGTCTTTTTTAGGGCCTTCCTCTGACACCGCCTGGTATAGATGTCCTGGATGGCAGCTGGAAGCTTGGCCCTAGTGATGTACTGGGCCGTACGCACTACCCTCTGTAGGCGGTGATGCAACCAGTCAGGATGCTCTCGATGGTGCAGCTGTTGAACTTTTTGAGGATCTGAGGACATATGCCAAATCTTTTCAGTCTCCTGAGGGGGAATAGGCGTTGTCGTGCCCTCTTCACGACAATGCCTATTGGGGAGGGAACAGGGCGGAGAGAGGGCGTCAGGGAGGGGAGAATGGTGACTGATGGAGCTCACACAGAAGGGCAAAGAGAAAGAGAATGATCCCTCCCTCTCAAATGTACAGAAAAATACTTAAGTCATCCACAGGTTAGTTTATCATCATAAAACCCATTATGCCATAATCAATTCTCATTTCCATTATAACTCAAAACCACACCAACAGATTTCCCTTTATGTTGAATGGTACAGTAATGGCGCACGAGAGCAGACGGCGCTAAATGTCTGAATTAAAGATGGAAACATAAACCTTAATTTATCTGTCGGAATCCATCAATCACCAGATTGGATCCGCTGAGCCTGTGCATACATTATTCATAATGCATCAGTGATTTGGGAAATGTAAATGCACAAAGCAACTGTAACCTTCACTCAGATTAGAGGTTCTTTACATTGCGTGGGCACAGATTAAAGGCTGCGCATAGATGATACATTACTAGCACAGGCTCATGCTCACACACACACACACACACACACACTATTCCACTCTATCTGAGCCGCCTGCTCTCTGCAGCCCAGCGGTCCTACTCTCCGGCCTGCTGTGTGGCGCAGTGGGCTAAGCTGATTACATCTGACTGTTGGTCTAGTGCTTCTCTCAGGTACCTCTTGAGAACTTGAGCATGCAAAAACACTGACTCAGCTGGGGCTCCAGTAATTAGTTTTTGCTTAGAAAATTAATCTAATGGAACAGCAGCCCTGCCGTGGAGTTGATAATCTCTAGTAAGAAAATTACACTATCCACCATAAGGCTCTAAGAGACGTACAGTACAGTAGCCTACTAACTCCCTGACCCACTGCGGGAGCCTATGTCTTAAATCTTAAGCAGAAACACATTAGTCCTGTGTTTGAATGAAATGCTGCTGCATGCTGAATGTCATGCTGTTGTGGAGTCATCAGGGGGTTTACTAGAGGTTTATAAGAGAGGAGATTAGGACTAAATGAGGGGGAGGTCTTACTGCTAGGAGCTACATAACATAATCTCTTTATAACACAATGTTTTGGCTGCAGAAGCAGCAGTGGGCATATTGATGTTGTACAACTCCTAGGGATGGGCATATTGATGTTGTACAACTCCTAGGGATGGGCATATTGATGTTGTACAACTCCTAGGGATGGGCATATTGATGTTGTACAACTCCTAGGGATGGGCATATTGATGTTGTACAACTCCTAGGGATGGGCATATTGATGTTGTACAACTCCTAGGGATGGGCATATTGATGTTGTACTACTCCGAGGGATGGGCATATTGATGTTGTACTACTCCTAGTGATGGGCATATTGATGTTGTACTACTCCTAGTGATGGGCATATTGATGTTGTACTACTCCTAGGGATGGGCATATTACATTTTTTGACTGTTCAGGTGCTTGCTCTATTTTTTGTTGTTGTACTCAAGTACTTGTAATGAAAATACAATACATTTTTAGAACACAAGGCCCGCACTGGAATAAAATGTGTGCATTTATCTATATGCCAACAGTGTACAACAATGCCTAATTTATTTTAAGATTAGCAAAAAACATGATGTAATATAACAGAATAAAATCTAACAGAATATATTTGTAAATGTAAAAGTTGCCAGTGTGGAGTGATCTGGAACTGATACTCTCAAAGAGATCATTTGAAACGGGGCTTTTAGTTTCACATGTTGAAAGACCATTTTTTTCAGGGTTACAAACCAAAATTGGTCTTCTTTTCGATATAGGCAAACAGATATACTTTACTCTGCCTGTTTAGAATTTTCTAAATGGATAAACAATTCCACATTGAGCACTGCATGGGGATGAATTATGGACACAACATCTGTTTGGTGAGTAGGCTTAATGATTCTGATATAAATACGCTGTCTTTCTCAAACAAATGTTTTTGCATATTATCAGTGTGAAACCTGTCTGTGTTTAGGGGGGTTATGGCCTAAGCTAACTAATTCATAATGGTAACAGCAGTTTGCAAAGTAACCGAAGCAGAAAATAGACAAGAACCAATTATTCCAAAACTATAGCTCATTTTTGGAACACATATTTCCTTACTTCAATCATCCAGTCCATTTTACATTTGTGATAAAACTGTCGGCAAGGAATCTAGCTTGTGTATCCCATCAGTTTGAGGCATTTTTTTCTGTAGGCCTAATGGGAGCTTGTGTGCAAACTCGGCACATGTGTGTAGAGGGAGCAGTCGGAATGCAATTGAGTGAGTGAGACATGGAGGGGAAAGGGAATTTATGGAACTGTGCAATTAATGCCTACCTTGGTTTCTTTGTTGTTGTGCCCCACAAATGCACATGTACAAATTGAATACTAGAGTCATAGCAAATGAACATCTTCCAGACAAAATTTCAAAGCACATTCCACCAAATAGTTGTACAGCATCAGAAAAAAATTGGATCTCTGATCAAAGATCGAGTTTTGACGTCCGTTCGAGTACTCGATTACACATGCCCATCCCTTAACTACTCCCCTCTCCTCCCTACACCCTCTCTCCATCCTCCTCTCTCTCTCCTTCCCCATCCCCCTCTCTCCAGCTCATGCTCTTCAGTTGACCCTTTCACTTGCTCACTCGTTTATGCTGCCAACAGCTTTGCATTTCAAATTATGATCAATTCTCTGGACCGCCGCTGTCCTTCTCTGCCAAATTGACTGGCCAATTTCCAGCGAAATAAGTCGCTAAGCCCGCACCTAACCATGTCGGCGATAATGCACACGTGAGCGTGATCGATGGGCGGCCATTATCAGCGCCACTACGCAGATCAGCCAGGAGATTTACGAAGCCAGGGACGGGATGCTTTGGCAGAAGGAACAGACAAAATACACACACACACTCTTGCCGTCTGTCTGTCTGTCTCACAGCTGCTCAATTTGACCCTCACTTACCTCACACATATAGCATTGAGCAAAAGAATTGTGCACCAACATACTGTTCATGACACCCGCATATGCACATCACACAAACATACCACTCTCTTCCCCTGTCATGAAGACGCAAGTATGCACAGCTAATGAGAAGCACATAATGAGATGATGTGATTTAGAGAGCAGTGAAACAACGCGGAGGGGTTATTATGCTCTGACAGTCTAACCAGAAGGCACTGAGAAACCCTGGGTTTCATTATGGCTCTTATAAAGGCCACAGAGGAATATCAATTCAATTCAAGGGGCTTTATTGGCATGGGAAACATATGTTAACATTGCCAAAGCAAGTGAAGAGATAATATACAAAAGTGAAATAAACAATAGAAATTAACAGTAAACATTACACTCACAGAAGTTCCAAACGAATAAAGACATTACAAATGTCATATTGTGTATATATACAGTGTTGTAACGATGTGCAAATGGTTAAAGTACAAAAGGGAAAATAAATAAACATAAATATGGGTTGTATTTACAATGGTGTTTGTTCTTCACTGGTTGTCCTTTTCTTGTGGCAACAGGTCACAAATCTTGCTGCTGTGATGATACACTGTGGTATTTCACCCAGTAGATATGGGAATTAATCAAAATCGGGTTTGTTTTCGAATTCTTTGTGGATCTGTGTAATCTGAGGGGTATGTGTCTCTAATATGGTCATACATTTGGCAGGAGGTTAGCTCTCTCTCTCTCTCTCTCTCTCTCTCTCTCTCTCTCTCTCTCTCTCTCTCTCTCTCTCTCTCTCTCTCTCTCTCTCTCTCTCTCTCTCTCTCTCTCTCTCTCTCTCTCTCTCTCTCTCTCTCTCTCTCTCTCTCTCTCTCTCTCTCTCTCTCTCTCTCTCTCTCTCTCTCTCTCTCTCCTCTCTCTCCTCCCCCCCCCCCCCCCCCCCCCCCCCCCCCCCCCCCCCCAGGAGGTCACAACTATGTGGGAAGCCATCTCTGCCTCAGCGTGGCCCACAGGCTCATATCAAACAGGACAATATAAGAGCATAAGTAGGGACTTCTCCTCAGGGAGGTGAGTGCGGGATTGTGTTTTGTGATGGTGATTTTCCCTTGGAGGGAAGGCATAATATTTTCCCTGGGAGGGAAGGCATAATATCACTGGGGACAAACCAGGAGACAGTGTGAGGAAAATGACACCAGGCTTTGAAATGAGAAGATAACTGCTTAGGTCTCACACTGAGTTGTATAAGGGTGGCAGGTAGCCTGGCGGGTAGGAGCGTTAGGCCAGTAACCGAAAGGTTGCTGGATCAAATCCCAGAGCTGACAAGGCAAAAATCTGTCGTTCTGCTCCTGAGCAAGGCAGTTAACCCACTGATGTTGATTAAGGCAGCCCCCCGCACCGCTCCGATTCAGAGGGGTTGGGGTAAATGAGGAAGACACATTTCAGTTTAATGGATTCAGTTGTACAACTGACTAGGTATCCCCCTTTCCCTTTCCCCCACTGACCAATACACTGTATACTGTACAGCCCATCACAAAGGCCGTACAGCCCATCATATACCAAGACAAAGGCTGTACAGCCCATCATATACCAAGACAAAGGCTGTACAGCCCATCATATACCAAGATAAAGGCTGTACAGCCCATCATATACCAAGACAAAGGCTGTACAGCCCATCATATACCAAGACAAAGGCTGTACAGCCCATCATATACCAAGACAAAGGCTGTACAACCCATCATATACCAAGACAAAGGCTGTACAGCCCATCATATACCAAGATAAAGGCTGTACAGCCCATCATATACCAAGACAAAGGCTGTACAGCCCATCATATACCAAGACAAAGGCTGTACAGCCCATCATACACCAAGATAAAGGCTGTACAGCCCATCATATACCAAGACAAAGGCTGTACAGCCCATCATATACCAAGACAAAGGCTGTACAGCCCATCATATACCAAGACAAAGGCTGTACAGCCCATCATATACCAAGACAAAGAGGAAGAAACTGGAATAAGAAGATGATGGGATAAACATGGAAAGAATAGCAGATGGGGAGGAGAGAAGGAGGGAGGAGGAGAGAAGGAAGGAGGGAGGAGGAGAGAAGGGAGGAAAGAGGGTGGGAGGAGGAGAGAAGGAGAGAGGAGAGGAGGGAGGAGGAGAGAAGGAGGAGGAGAGGAGGGGGGAGATGGCTAGATAGATAATAGGGATGAAGAGAACAGAGAAGAACAGAAAAAGAGAGAGATCGAGGGAGAGCCGCCAAATAGAGTGGCGTTTGCTACTAGAAATAGCCAAGATAATAAATAACAGCAACAGCTACAGAGTCCTGGCTGAGAGATACATGACTGCTGCTGCTGCCAGTCCACCGCCACATAGACTGACAGAGAACCACACTGCAGAGCATTCACACACTTTCTCAGACAGAGGGTTTCACACGTATAAGGATGCACACACACAGAACGGAATTTCAGCACACAGTGCTATTCATTACTGAGCATTCCCACACTGACTCAGAAGGTTTCACACACACGCGCAAGTACTTGCAATGCCTTATGTAAGAATGTTGTTTTACTTCACGCACACATCCCTCTGTTTGCTTGCTGTTGTATTTGTGCTGTTGCCAGTGTCTTCGATCTATGTTGTCAGTTTTGTCTTACATTGTTTTTTGTTGTTGTGCTTTTTTAAACCCAGCCCGCGTCCCCACTGGAGGCCTTTTGCCTCTTGCCAGTCCATCATTGTAAATAAGAATTTGTTCTTAATTGACTAGCCTGGTAAAAAAAAAAATTTAAACATGCACAAACGCATATACATATACATAAGTATGCACACAGTCCTCCCACAAGATACCAGATTATCACACACATACTGCATTGTGACAAGGATTGATGGAGGACAGTAGAAGAATGTAAGATCACATACATAGGGTAGGTCTCCCACACACACTCATTCAACGTCCCACACATATCTACACACCCCTTTACACACACTGTCCTCTAAAACGCACATAGGTACGAACCAATACTCAATCTTCTTGCAGAATCTCTCTCGCACGCACACACGCACACACTCTCTTTTCAGTGAGTGAGCAGAGTGAGAAAAGTAAATTCCCCAGGGACTGTTGGAGCAGGAATATTCTGGCATGCAGCAGTGACTCTGCTCCTCCATTGTGTGTCTGACTGTTTGAGCGTGAGTGAGGACAGACTCCACACAGCCCCAGTCACACCACACACACTGCTCTGCTCTACTGCTCTCCTCTTAGCCATGGGGGCTAGCTTTTCAGAAAGGCTGATGCTACCTTTTCTCCCTGAAATACAGTTCAACGATGGAAGGAGAAAAGTCAAGCAAGATGTATTAGCTGTAGATCAGATAAAACCAACCAGTCACAAGACATGGCCTTTAGTGGAGATTCATATGACAGGCTGACTGTGGATGGGCCCTTGGTAATAGTAGGTCAGCTGTGGCTGACTGATGATAGACACGCAACAGTCAATACCATTACTGAATTCTATAAGACCCTGGATGGGATGACTAGATAGCATCAGAACACCATTTCAGTGTACAGTGCTATTGGAAAAGAAAATAACTGAATGATGGACAGTTGCTATGTGTGGTCCATTGACACCTGATGATGGTATATTTAGGGAAAAAGAGACATGCGGCAGTATACATATGTATGCTTAAATGTTTATTCATATTTCTACCTGCAGCTGTTTATAGCATAAATATGATCATTTCTCCTGAGCTCAGTTGTAAACAAATTGATGTGTCAGCTGACTGCTGGATTAAGATGCTTCCTCAGTGTGTGTGTGTGTGTGTGTGTGTGTGTGTGTGTGTGTGTGTGTGTGTGTGTGTGCGCGAGTACAAAAAACATGTTGACTCACCTTACTTGTAGAGAAACTCCAATGCTCTCCTGTTCTCTTTCATGTCGCCGAAACTGTCTATGACTCTGTCATACAGTAGACTACATGCTTTCAGTTGTTGTTGTCCTGGCTAAAATGCTTGCTCACTAGCCTAACTTCCTTTCATGGGCAACGATGAGCAAGCCAGTTAACATTAGCCTACTAGCCTAGATCTAGCTACATATTGAACTTCCATCCTCTCAGGCCAGGGGCACAATGTATGAATTAACGGTTGGATCAGAATCGCCGTTATAATCATATAATCATTGTTCAGTACCAAGAATTAAGTAAAACCATAAGTCCAAATCAAATCCGTATCTCCATCCATGGCTAATTTAGGAAAGGGACAATTTCAGCTAGCTAGCCACCAGAGGACAACAACACAACGAGATGCAACAATTCAAACAGGCTTCCCTTGACAATTTCTTTGGTACTCCAGGACCATACATTCAGCCTCTTGTGAATTGTGGGGAAATTATGAAACAGACAGACAGACATAATACCAATTATTTCATTTTTTTTCTTTTGGTCAGTTTTTGGGGGAAGCCTGGCTTCCCTTGGAAGGGAGGTTGTGTCTGAGTGTGTGTGTGACTGTGTGTGTGTGTGTGTGTGTGAACTTGGAGGGTGAAGCCAGAGCATCCAAGCTGGGGAGATCACCATGTGTGAATGTTTGTGTTAATGTGTGTGCGTGTTTGAATGCCTGTGTGGGTATGTACATGCATGTGTGTGTGTGTCTGAATGACAAATAGGCTACATCAACTGGTTGATGGTAGCTGGTTGCACCGTTGTAGTACATTCTATTCTATGCATTTTGGATGACTTATAAGCAACCTCACCTCGTGTGTAATAATGCATTTGCTGTGAGTTATGTGTACCTATCTAGTAGAATAGAGATGTACATGTGATAGACACAAAGAAGGAAGGGAGGCTGATGGCTAAATGTTGCCCATACAAATAGCCAGAGCCTGATCGCGATTATGGAAATGCACCAATTATGAATATGTATGTGGAGCATCATCTATGACAAGCGCCAAATGTCAGGCTTCTGAGAGGGAGATATGAGGGCTGTCAATAGAGCCCCGGCAGACGTCCCATTTAACCCCCTTGTGTCCTACATTGCATGGCTGCTGGCAAGGAGGGAGGGAGAGTGAGGGGCGAGAGAGACTGCAGCTGAGCGGAGATGTGCCCTTGGGGAAACTGAGCTCATATTAAAGATAAGAATACTCTGTACTCTGGTAGAGGTGCTACATTCTCAATAGGCCACATCAATTCATGGCATGTTATGAATGCTTGTACATACGGCTGCATGCATTCATGTATATCTGTCCATATGTCCCATTGTACTGTATTCAAGACATGCATATTGCCAAAATGTTTGCATTTGCAAAAGCATGCTACACTGTAAACTATAATAGCAACCTATATACAGTACATGTAGCATGAAAATAAAACACTGGGAAAATGCAATAGATGCTATTATATTCTACGTATAGTAAATCAGTGGATTACAACCTGCAAATGTTAAATTCATAATATCAAAGGAGGGATGACTAAAAAGCCACAGATGTGAATGGTGAATGACAGGGTGTTTAGCATCTAAGCCTTGCAGCGTTGGAACATTGGGACCCCTGCTACTAGCCAACTGGGACTTCATGTTCACCTAAGCATGCTTAACTCTATGGGCTGATCCCATCTAAACATCAGTTTAATTTCCCTCATAATATGGTTGACTGGAGGAATTAACCCATCAAATACAGCAGGAGGATACTCTCCACGGGGACTCACAGTCTATTAGAATTTTGGCAGGCCATCGAGGGAATACACCCATCACCCAAGCAACAACATCGGATGCGTTGAAAAATCTGCATTCCCAATAAGAAGATACAGACTAAAATGTAGCCTACAGAAGACGTTATATTGACAGCTATAACATTGTAATAACAATGTTACTACAGTATTACCGCAAGAATAGTAGTGTACAAATGGAAATGAGCTGTTGTACACCAGCCATCTTCCAAAACACCCCCATATCTAACTTGATTTCTATGGGAAATCTTAAATGATATCTACGCAATGGAAAAGTGTGCAAGAATGATTTGTCCACTGTGTTAGGTGGACAGTCACACCATGGCCCCGTCTGTTTGTCTTTGATTTCCCAGTGACATGTGTGGCAGCCAGGTGAAGGGGCTCAGACTAGTTGGCATGGAGATGAGGGAGTCATTACAGCGCTGGGTTTACCGATGGTGTTTAGGAGACTCGTCATCCTGTCTGCACAGAGAACAGCAGCTGTTGCCATCAAACCCGGGCCGCAAGGCATGGGATTTGCAATCTGGACTGTGTTTGTTGAATACAGCGCAGAGTAGCTACAGTAACTGAGGGTAAAAACATATGTACAAACCAAACCAGTCCTACTCAAGAGTATAATACATACACGCTTAGGAAAAAGGGATCTTCAGCTTTTCCCATAGGAGAACCCTTTTTGTTCAAGGTAGAGCCCTTTTGGGTTCCATGTAGAACCCTGTGTGGAAAGGGTTCTTCATGGAACCGAATAGGGTTCTACCTGGAACCCAAAGTGCTCTACCTGGAACCAAAAATAGTTCTTCAAAGGGTTCTCCTATGGGGACAGCTGAAGAACCCTTTAAGGTTCTGGATAGCACGTTTTTTTCTAAAAGTGTAGCCTAATACAGTTAGTGATTCATAATGTGCTCAAACACTTACCAAAGCAAACAAGGAAATAACGCTTGTTCATTACACATTTACATCGCTGTAATCAAATGAGGCTGTAAGCATGGGTGATTTAAGCAATAAGGCACGAAGGCGTGTGGTAGGTGGCCAATATACCATGGCTAAGGGATGTTCTTATGCCAGACGCAACACGGAGTGCCTGGATACAGCCATTAGCCGTGGTATATTGGCAATATACCACAAACCCCCAAGGTGCCTTATTGCTATTATAAACTGGTCACCAACATGATTAGAGCAGCAAAAATAAATGTTTGTCATACCCGTGGTATTAGGTCTGTTATACCATGGCTTTTAGCCAATCAGCAAGGCTCGAACCACCCAGTTCATAAAATGGTATATATCATGTCTCCAGATGATCTACAGGCAAAGATGCCTCCATGTATTTCAGTGTTCAGGAGACAACCCTGTAATCAGCACATTTTACTCCCTAAGCCTGACATAGGGAAAACAATGAGTTTTGAATTTCAAGCAGCAAGATACACAAACTTGGGATCTCTTCACAAACTGCTAGGGTTGAGATGTGTATTGCAAGAAGGAATCCTCACACAGGTTAGAGCACACTGTTTTAGATATCTGTGTGCATAACAACACATGTCAAGCTAGATAGAACAGTGCTTAGCCAAGGGGAACAGTCATATCCTGAATATCTACACACACCTACAGTACACAACCCAAATACACATCAAAGGATGGAATTGGTACCTTTTGATATGATTAGGGGTACACAATTGGGCTATTTACTGCTGTTGGATTAATGGTGCAAAGCAACAGAAAACACAACAGAAAAAGACAACAGAAAGCAAAAATGGTCTCTCCAGCAAAACTGCATATTCCTGATCCTATTCACATAACTGCATAATCCTATTCACTACAAACATGTTGAAGTATTAAGTGTCCAAGTCCAATACGTTTGGCCTTAGACTCAAACTATACAGGTGGTTACATAATTGCAGTAAAGTTTCAACTCAACACTATGTAACTCACAAAACTCTGGCTGCAACGTTAGCACTCCTACAAGTCAAATTTGACAGTTTGCCAACAGCCTGACAGCTAGCAGTGTGCGTTGGAGCTTGCACTCCTAGAGTGTGGACATTTTTACAAATTAGAGAAACATTGAAAATACTTATCTCATATCATTATAACAGTGGTATTACAATTACATTACAAAAGTAATACACGAGACGTAGCATACTCATCATTGACACATTGCCTAGTGCATTTCAAATGTCAGAGCAGCAAAGGAAATTACACTTGGCCACATTGTATCGCTGACTATCTGTAGTCAACAAAAGTTCATGCCAAATTTAAAATATAACCTTTAAATAAGACTTACCGGAACAGACATCTTGTGATGAGTTGTAAGAGTAGGCTATGTCTCTCCTAGGCTACTTAATAATGAATAGGTTATTTAAAACAAGCAGTGGACTACTTTTCACCAGAAAAAAAATACTTTTCTTCAGGACTCCTTCGATGTCAGGCTTTATTCCATGCTTTTCCTTTAAAATGTATCTACGTCGGTGACAGTTCACCGTACAGGTTGAGTTTGGAATGAATGTCAGGGATATATGGTGGGATTTTCCAAGCTAGGAGCAGCCCACCAAATGCGGCGAAGTCCACCTCATGAACGTCCAGAGAACCCGTGTCTCCAATACCGTAAACACTTTCTCCTATTGTTATTCTATGTCACACGTTTCGTTTATCCTCCCAAGAATCCAATGTATAAAACAAATAGAATAATGTTTTAAATCGCACCAGTGTCATACAGAAGGAAAAAACATTTGCTCAACAATCTTGCTGCGGCCAGGTTGGGCGGCTGCGTGTAATCACTGCTGCTGCTGCGGTTCTAATGGAATCATCAAGTTTTATTTAAAGGGAAGGTCTCCTTTTTTCCACCATCAAAAAGAAGATGCAGCAATAAGCTCGTTTTTTAAAATCGTGATACGGCTATAGCCTGCCCTAACTGATCCTGTTAAACTCATGTGCTTTTGTATTTGATTTTAAAAAATCTATAGAATTCTATGCATTTACATCAGAATAATTTCTGAGTTCCCCAAGGTTGCCCCTTAAAGGGAATGTCTACATTGTTGTCGGCTGCCAGAGTGAATTGTCCAATAGGCTACATTTATGGAAATGTACCACATCTGAAAGAGAGGTTGTTGTCAAATGTATTGCAATAATTAATGTGACGTTTAATCAATGAAACATTTAGTTATACAATAAAGTGGCCTAACCTAGGCTATATGCCTAGGTGGAAGTGCAGGTGTCTTTTGAAGTGATTTTGAGACATATCACAAATCACCTTATGCACTGCTCTATGATCACCCTCTCTTCAAATGCATAAGCACTATGGACCCTAATAAGCACTGTCATGGTATGAATTAATTTATGCTATGCTTGATTAAGAAATCATGATAGTGAACAGGAAACACCTCAGCGATGGTTTGAGATATAATGCATTGTAATACTTTATGAGCATGTACAGTATGACCCCTTTAATCATTCAGACTAAATAACAGACAGTTTGATCCATTGGGAGACACAATTATAAGCCTTGTTATAAGACATTGTAAAGGCTCAAATATGCTTATAAGAAGTTCTAAGGAATTATACCTGGATGAAGTGTTACCAAAGCCTTTAGGAGCTTCCAGTGGTTGGATAGCAGGGAGGGAAGGCATACTGACTATTTGCTCCTGCTGTTATTTGAGATTCTTGTGTCAGTGATTGTTTATAATTATCCTCCCAAAGGTGTTGGCTATTTTAAAATCAGCTTCCCCGTTTGAAAACGAAGCTCTTGGTGAGAGACAGCTACACATGCTTGGAGGTGAAGTGTGTGCCAGATACACTACATGACCAAAAGTATGTGGACACCTGCTCGTCGAACATCTAATTCCAAAATAATGGGCATTAATATGGAATTGGTCCCCCCTTTGCTGCTAAAACCGCCTCCACTCTTCTGGGAAAGCTTTCGACTAGATGTTGGAACAGTGCTGCGGGGACTTGCTTCCATTCAGCCACAAGAGCATTAGTGAGGTCGGGCACTGATGTTGGGCAATTAGGCCTGGCTCACAGTCGGCATTCCAATTCATGCCAAAGATGTTCGATGGGGATGAGGTCAGGGCTCTGTGCAGGCCAGTCAAGTTCTTCCACACTGATCTCGACAAACCATTTCTGTATGGACCTCACTTTGTGCACAGGGGCACTGTCATGCTGAAACAGGAAAGGGCCTTCCCCAAACTGTTGCCACAAAGTTGGAAGCTGAGAATCGTCTAGAACGTAAGTTTATGCTGTAGCGTTAAGATTTCCCTTCACTGTAACTAAGGGGCCTAGCCCGAACCATGAAAAACAGCCCCAGACCATTGTTCCTCCTCCACCAAACTTTACAGTTGACACTATGCATTGGGGCACGTAGCATTCTCCTGGCATCCGCAAAACCCAGATTAGTCCGTTGGACTGCCAGATGGTGAAGCCTGATTCATCACTCCAGAGAACATGTTTTCACTGCTCCAGAGTCCAATGCCTTTGAGCTTTACACCACTCCAGCCAACGCTTGGCATTGCACATGGTGATCTTAGGCTTGTGTGCGGCTGCTCTGCCATGGAAACCCATTTCATGAAGCTCCCGACAAACAGTTATTGTGCTGACGGAACTCGGTAGTGAGTGTTGCAACCGAGGACAGACGAGTTCTGTGAGCTTGTGTGGCCTACCACTTTGCAGCTGAACCGTTGTTGCTCCTAGACGTTTCCACTTCACAATAACAGCACTTACAGTTGACCGGGGCAGCTCAAGTAGGGAAGAGATTTGACAAACAGACTTATGAATTTAAAACACAGATTCAACCACAAAAACCAGAGGGGTTTTCCAATTCCTCGCAAAGAAGGGCACCTATTGGTAGATATGTGAGAAGGGGAAAAAAAGCAGACATTGAAATCTGGTTGAGCATGGTGAAGTTATTAATTACACTTTGGGTGGTGTATAAATACAACCGGGGGGGCTCATTTAGGGTTTAAATTAGGATTTTGTAGGTGTTTAAGTCAGGGTCAGTGTGTGGGTAAAGATTTGTGTTTGAGTTAGTGTAAGGTTTGAGACAACCTCAGTGGAGGATTAAAGGTTACAGTAGGTTCTTCTCACTAATAAGACTCCTTTCCATTGACAACAGCAATGGTCTACAATCTATATAAATGTTGCTTCTCAGCCATCTCTCTCTTCCACATTCCCTTGGCCTTTAATCTGATCTTTATGTCTTCTTTATCCATCCTCTTCCCCTTTCTTTCAATCTGTTGTTTTGTCACGAGGCAAGGCTCATAGTAAAGGCTCTAAGTAAATTAGATTAAGTTTGATAAGCTTTATTGTTCTATTGGAGGAAGTTATTTTGGCGTCATCGTCAAGCGCAGGTTGCACACAAGTATTTCAAGTTCACCTTTGTACATGCAAGTTAGGTGAGAGATGAACAGCGGTAAAATTAAACTGAGCAAAATAAATAGTTAAAGTTGAGTGAGTTTAAAAGGTATTTGAAGGGTAACAGCAAGGTGGAAGTGAGCAGTCATTGAAGGAAGCTGCGAAAATCACTTGGGGCTCACAAAGTCACTTAACCATCCAAGAGAAGTAACAGAAAACATAAGAGAGAAGGTGTATTTGAATAAATATGAGGATGTCTTGCTCTCCACAGCTCTGGAGAGTGTACTGGCCTCTCTCGGTGTGTGTGTGTGTGTGTGTGTGGGGGGGGGGGGGGGGCAATTGAATAAAGATGAGGATGACTGCTCCTCTCCTGAGTCCGTGTAAGACGGCGAGAGACAGAGAGGAGAGAGAGAGTGAGGTGGTGTGTGTGTGTGTGTGTGTGTGTGTGTGTGTAACAGCAGTGTAGAATGGATCATGCAGGCCTCTGCAGACCTAGTTTCTGCTGTGGTGTATGCTGGTGTTGAGGCAGCTTGTGAAGAGATGTGCCAGTGATGAAGAGGAAATGTACTGCAGGAGGCACACACACCTCCACCGGGGAACCTGCTGCCTGCCTCCTACAAAGGCCTACACTGAGTATACCAAACATTAGGAACACCATCCTAATATTGATTTACACCCCTCCCCTTTTGCCCTCAGAACAGCCTCAATTCATGGGGGGATGGACTCCCACAGTTGTGTCAAGTCGGCTGGATGTCCTTTGGGTGGTGGACCATTCTTGATACACACAGGAAACTGTTGAGTGTGAAAAGCCCAGCAGTGTTGCAGTTCTTGATACAAACCGATGAGCCTGTCACCTACTACCACACCCTGTTCAAAGGCACTTAAATATTCTGTCTTGCCCATTCACCCTTTGAATGGCACACATACACAATCCATGTCTCAATTGTCTCAAGGCTTAAAAATCATTCTTTAACCTGCCTCCTTCCCTTCATCTACACTGATTGAAGTGGATTTAACATGTGACATCAATAAGGGATCATAGCTTTCACCTGGATTCATCTGGTCAGTCTGTCATGGAAAGAGCAGGTGTTCTTAATGTTTTGTATACTTAGTGTATATAGCCTATAGAATAATCTCCATCAATTTGTTAAAAAAGTATACTCGGCCATCGCAGACTTTATATGGGCAAACAAAACTCATAGAATAAAAAGGGAAGTTATACATCTCCCTAAGTGTGAGGGTGGTTTTAATCTCCCAGATATGGAATTGTATCAACTCACCACCCAGGGCTTTTACTTGCCACATAATGTTAAATGCACTAAAGAGGAACAATGGGTACATATTGAAGATGAACATGCTCATCCCCGGAATCTTTTCAGGTATCTGTTCTCAAAGATAAAGCTAAGAACATTAACAACTTCATAGTTAAAAACACTATAACAATATGGAGGAAAATGAAACGGATTCTACAAGAACCAATATCACTCCCAAAAAACACAACCATATGGAACAGTCCTTGGATAGCTTTTCAGAATGCACCGATAAAATTGGTCCACATGGAAACCTAAAAGGTATAGAAACCGTAAATTACTTGGTAATAGGAAATACATTTATTTCCTGTCCTACACACAATACCCCATAATGTCAACGTGGATTATTTTTGTATATATATATTTTTTAACGCATTTATAAAAAATGTAATGCTGAAATGTGGAGAATCAATAAGGGTACAACCCCTTTGTTAGTAGAAATTTGCTAAACAAGTCACATAATAGGTGTGCAATAATAGTTTTTCACATGATTTTTGAAAGACTAACTTATTTCTGTACACCACATATAGAATTATCTGTAAGGTTTGAGACAACAACCTCAGTGGAGGATTAAAGGTTACAGTAGGTTCTTCACACTAATAAGACTCCTTTCCATTGACAACAGCAGCAACTGTCTACAATCTATATAAATGCTGCTTCTCAGCCATCTCTCTAGTCCACATTCCCTTGGCTTTTAATCTGATATTTATGTCTTCTTTATCCATCCTCTTCCCCTTTCTTTCAATCTGTTGTTTAGTCACGAGGCAAGGCTCATAGTAAAGGCTCTAAGTAAATTAGATTAAGTTTGAAAAGCTTTATTGTTCTATTGGAGGAAGTTATTTTGGCGTCATCGTCAAGCACAGGTTGCACACAAGTATTTCAAGTTCACCTTCGTACATGCAAGTTAGGTGAGAGATGAACAGCGGTAAAATTAAACTGAGCAAAATAAATAGTGAAAGTTGAGTGAGTTTAAAAGGTATTTGAAGGGTAACAGCAAGGTGGAAGTGAGCAGTCATTGAAGGAAGCTGCGAAAATCACTTGGGGCTCACAAAGTCACTTAACCATCCAAGAGAAGTAACAGAAAATATATAAGGGAGAAGGTGTATTTGAATAAATGTGAGGATGTCTTGCTCTGGAGAGTGTACTGGCCTCTCTCGGAGTGTGTATGCATGTACAGTACCAGTTAAAAGTTTGGACACACCTACTCATTCAAGGGTTTTTCTTTATTTTTACTATTTTCGACATTGTAGAATAATAGTGAAGACATCAAAACTATGAAATAACACATATGGAATCATGTAGTAACCAAAAAAGTGTTAAACAAAATCAAATATATTTAATATTTGAGATTCTTCAAAGTAGCCACCCTTTGCCTTGATGACAGTTTTGCACACTCTTGGCATTCTCTCAACCAGCTTCATGAGGTAGTCATCTGGAATGCATTTAAATTAACAGGGGTGCCTTGTTAAAAGTTATTTTGTGGAACTTCTTTCCTTCTTAATGCCAATCAGTTGTGTTTTGACAAGGTAGGAGTGGAATACAGAAGACAGCGCTATTTGGTAAAAGACCAAGTCCATATTATGGCAAGAACAGCTCAAATAAGCAAAGACAAACGACAGTCCATAATTTCTTTAAGACATGAAGGTCCCTCAATGCGGAACATTTCAAGAACTTGGAAAGTTTCTTCAAGTGCAGTCGCAAAAACCATCAATCGCTATGATGAAACTGGCTCTCATGAGGACCGCCACAGGAAAGGAAGACCCAGAGTCACCTCTGCTGCAGAGGATAAGTTCAGAAGAGTTACCAGCCTCAGAATTTGAAACCCAAATAAATATTTCAAGTAGGTCAAGTAACAGACACATCTCAACATCAACTGTTCAGAGGAGACTGCGTGAATCAGGCCTTCATGGTCGAATTGCTGCAAAGAAACCACTACCAATAAGAAGAAGAGACTTGCTTTGGCCAAGAAACACAGCAATGGACATTAGACCGATGGAAATCTATCCTTCGGTCTGATGAGTCCAAATTTGAGATGTTTGGTTCCAACCGCCGTGTCTTTGTGAGATGCAGAGGTGAATGGATCTCCGCATGTGTGGTTCCCACCGGGAAGCATGGAGGTGGTGTGATGGTGCTTTGCTGTTGACACTGTCAGCACACTGTGTGCAATAATAGTGTTTAATTTTTGAATGACTACCTCATCGCTGTACCCCACACCCTACAAATGGTCCCTCAGTCGAGCAGTGAATTTCAAACACAGATTCAACCACAAAAAGCAGGGAGGTTTTCCAATAAAAAAGTTTTTTAAAACAGACATTGAATATCCCTTTGAGCATGGTGAAGTTCTTTATTACAATTTGGGTTGTGTATCAATACACAGTCACTACAAAGATACAGGCATCCTTCCTAACTCAGTTGCCGGAGAACAAGGAAACCGCTCAGGGATTTCACCATGAGGCCAATGGTGACTTTAAAGTAGTTAGAGTGTCACGATCGTTGAAATGAGTAGACCAAGGCGCAGCGTGCGTAGAGTTCCACATAATTTTAATAAACCGAAACTCACTGAACAAAACAACAAACAACCAACCAAACGAACGAACGAAACGTGAAGCTACTGTTGTGCACTCAGGCAACTAAATGTAGACAAGATCCCACAACTTACAAATGAGGAAATGGCTATCTAAATATGATCCCCAATCAGAGACAACGATAAACAACTGCCTCTCATTGGGAACCATATCAGGCCACCATAGAAATACAAAAACACCTAGATGACCCACCCAAGTCACTATCACGCCCCAACCAACACAGAGAATAAATAGCTTACTATGGTCAGGGCGTGACATAGAGTTTAATGGCTGTGATAGGAGAAAACTGAGGATGGATCAACAACATTGTAGTTATTACTTCACAATACTAACCTAATTGACAGAGTGAAAAGAAGGAAGCCTGTACAGAACAAAAATATTCCAAAACAGGCATCCTGTTTGCATCAAGGCACTAAAGGTATACTGCAGAAAATGTGGAAAAGCAATTTACTTTTTGTCCTGACTACAAAGAGTTATGTATGTGGCAAATCCAATAGAACACATCACTGAGTACCAACTCTCCATATTTTCAAGCATAGTGTTGGCTGCATCATGTTATGGGTATGCTTGTAATCGTTAAGGACTGGGGAGTTTTTCAGGATAAAAAAAAGAAATGGAATGGAGCTAATCACAGACAAAATCCTAGAGGAAAACCTGGTTCAGTCTGCTTTCCACCAGATACTGGGAGATGAATTCCCCTTTCAGCAGAACAATAACCTAAAACATACGGCCAAATCTACACTTACTAAGAAGACAGTGAATATTCCTGAGTTTCCGATTTGCAGTTTTGACTTAAATCTACTTCAAAATCTGTGGCGAGACCTGAAAATAGTTGTCTAGCAATGATCAACAACCAATTTGACAGAGCTTGAATACATTTAGAGACTTACCCAGAAAGACTCACAGCTGTAATGGCTGCCAAAGGTGCTTCTACAAAGTATTGACTCAGGGGTGTTAATACTTATGTATATTAGATATTTCTGTATTTAATTTTCAATACATTTCCAAAAATGTCTAAAAACATGTTTTCACTTTGTCATTATGGGGTATTGTGTGTAGATGGGTGAGAGAAAAAAAATCCATTAAATCCATTTTGCATTCAGGCTGTAACACAACAACATGTGGAATAAGTCAAGTGGTATGAATACTTTCTGAAGGCACTGTACATGCAACTTAAAAGTTTCCTGTCACAAATTTAGATTTTAAATATTTTGGACATCAGAGCAAATCTTGAGGGAAACCTATTTGAGTCAGAAAAGGATATTCATATGATAGGTAAGAACCAATAATTTAAAAAATAATTGTTGTTGGCACAAGATGGAAGGAATGTTGAAACATAACTAACAAAATTACAGGTAACGAAAATGTACACTTAATCCAATGTACAGATTAAAGTATAGAATTTATTACAAATTAAATAAAAATACAAAATTCTACAGCACAACAAGAGTCATCTTGTAAAACTAACAATGACGCAATAACCCATTCCTTCTGGGAGTGCCATGAAGTCCAAAAGTTCTGGAGTTAGAAAGTTGGCTATCAGAAGTATTACAAATGTAATTTTACTTCAAATCCATCTGTCTGCATATTTCAAGACATGTCATATGAGGGGGCAGTGAGATAGTTACCTGATGGATTGGAGGATACTCTTCTCGTCAATTGTCTTGAAAAAAACGTATACTTAAACTGGAAATCAACCAATCATCCATAGTTAAGACCATGAAAAAATCATATGCTTCATTATCTGAATATTGAAAGAGCGTGGGCAATGGAGAGGAACAAAATGGTGCAATTTGAGGACATATGAGGGAGAGTAGTGCAGGCACTGGAGATAGGGGTGAGAGCAGGTGGGTCTGGGCAGGAGGGAGATTGTTGATGTTTGTGTACGTCTGTATGTTGTGTTTTGTATGTTGTATGTTTCATTTTGTATCGTTAGATAAAAAGTAAATAATAATAATTTCCATCCAATATGCAACTGTTTATGTGAGCGTGTTTATGAATAATATGCGTCTCAAATCAAATCAAATGTTATTTGTCACATGCTTCATAAACAACAGGTGTAGACTAACAGTGAAATGCTTACTTACGGATCCTTTCCCAACAATGCAGAGAGAAAGAAAAATATGATTATTTTTGAAATAGTCTCTGCAGTCTTTCCGTGTGTGAGATTATCCCTGCTGAAGAGAGAGTACAGTACACGGGATCTCTATCTAAAACTGTTTATATATAATATAGAGTAAGTTTCATCTGGTAACATGAAGCACAATTAGAAGAAACAAACAAATGTAGAGTTTGCACCCATGGGGATGGAGGGTGGATCCCTATGTAACGTAAACAAGTCAATTACCCTCTATGAAGGATGCACAGGCGTCTCCTCCTTTCCCTTCCAAACACTCAGGCAGGAAACACAGAAGCAGTGGAGGGGGCCTGGATACAGAGGAAATGAGGTTGAAAGATACTGTGTGTGACTGGAGTCTTCTGACCTTATTTAGGACAGAGCAGAGTGGGTAAGATGGCAGGCACCCGCCCAAGGCCTGTGAGGGATAGGAGGGAGGTGGGTTGGGGGTGTAGGACCTGGGGGGGGGGGGGGGGGGGGGGGGTGAGGGAGATAGAAACAGTTGCATTTGGGGAAGAGGGGGGCAGGGAAGGACTGGCAAGGGTATGATGAAATGGTAGTGTGTGTCTGTAGACAGTTGTCTGGAGAGAGGGGAAGAGGAAGGGTGGAATATAAGGCCTTAGGGAGGTGAGGGGTACAAACGAGCAAAACAAGACCATCAGTACTAAAACAACAACTTCAAACTAAATGACGAGATTTATTCCATGTTACAAAGTACAGCAGCAGGATGACAACACAATACAAGTCCAAATTCACCTGTGATTACTCAGACATACTTGAATTCAGACACATTCATTTAACAACCAGTAACTAAAACTAAAGTCCCTGAATTCAGCTGTCTGTCTGTCTCTGTGTGTGTGTGTGTGTGTGTGTGTGTGTGTGTGTGTGTGTGTGTGTGTGTGTGTGTGTGTGTGTGTGTGTGTGTGTGTGTGTGTGTGTGTGTGAGTGAGTGAGTCCCTACTACTGAACAGCCATACAATTACCTTGTAATAGGAGCTGTGTCATTACGTTGAGAAAACACTTGAGGAACGTTTAGCAATCCTCTCCCCTCTTAGCTCAGGTTTAACAAGCAGCTAAGCTGACCTGTTGATAAAACATAGATATTTTATCATGTCAGAATCTCTGATTGTTGTTGGTATAAATAAGGTACATAATAGTGAGACCATTTTTATCTTCAGATTAGTTGAAACAACTCCAGAGAATCACATTGTGCACAACAAGGAGGTGAAATGCAATCAACTTGAACTCTTCCAATGAACAGCGCACCAAACTGAACCACTGCAGGAGGTGGAGGGATGGCACAAATATCTGAGCTGTGTGGATTCTTCCTCTCTTTCAAGTCAATGCCATAAAGTCTGATTCAGAGTTCAAGGTGTGCTACTCATTCTCCTCTTCTCACTCCTGGAATGGTTTCCCTTTTTTTTGGATTATGGCAAATGTACAGAAACACCCGGCCACACAGCCATGTGCTGAGGCAAGCAGGTTAGCAGTGCAACCACACCTCTAAATCGGGAAGAGAGAGGAAGCCACTGAGGCAGACAGTCAGGGGTCTGAGTCCAGGTGACTCAGGTCACACACAGGTCCAGGAACAGATGGCGGTTTAATGAGAGTGCTGAGTGTAAACTGGGTATGTGAGGTCTGATAGGCCAAGGAGCAGCCGGCAGCAGGTACAGTCAGTAGGCCATCCAGAGACATGGACAGTCCAGTGGCCAAGTATTGGGCTGAGAAACCTTGGGAGGAACTGGGCAGGCATGTACAGTTTGTGTGTGTCACAATTGTAAGTGTATCTGTAACATTATTCCTTGTCATCGTTTCATGATGTTGCCGAGACGCACTTTCTTTTCCTGCTCAAACTGCCGGTGGTCAACTCTCTCCAGAAAATTCTTTCTTTCCACATACCTAAAAACAAACACAGAAAAAAGAATTACTAAATCAAACAAACATCTAGCAGGAGATATTAAGAAGCACCCACGTGTGCGCGCACAGACACACACACACACACACACACACACACACACACACACACACACACACACACACACACACACACACACACACACACACACACACACACACACACACACACACACACACACACACACACTCACTGGACTTCATGCAAACTGGAAACAATATATCCTGAGGCTGCATTGATTGTACCTGGGGATTTTAACAAAGCAAATTTGAGAACATGGCTACCTAAATTCTATCAGCATATTGATTGTAGTACTCGCGCTGGGAAAACTCTGGATCACTGCTACTCTAACTTCCCTTCGGCAAATCTGACCACGACTCCATTTTGCTCCTCCCTTCATTTAGGCAGAAACTCAAACAGGATGTAATCGTGACAATGACTATTCAACGCTGGTCTGACCAATCGGCATCCACTCTTCAAGATTGTTTTAATCACGCAGAATGGGACATGTTCCGGGTGGCCTCAGAGAATAATATTGATTTATACGCTGATTCGGTGAGTGAGTTAATAAGCAAGTGCATAGGAGATGTTGTACCCACTGTGACTATTAAAACCTACCCTAACCAGAAACCGTGGATAGATGGCGGCATTCGCGCAAAACTGAAAGAGCGAACCACCGCATTTAACCATGGAAAGTTGACGGAGTATGACCGAATACAAACAGTGTAGTTACTCCCGCGCAAAGCAATCAAACAAGCAAAATGTCAGTATTGAGACAAAGTGGAGTCGCAATTCAACAGCTCAATCACGAGACATATGTGGCAGGGTCTACAGACAATCACAGACTACAAAAAGAAAACCAGCCACGTCACGGACACTGATGTCTTGCTTCCAGACTAACTAAACACCTTCTTTGCCCGCTTTGAGTATAATACAGTGCCACCGACATGGCCCGCTACCAAGGACTGTGGGCTCTCCTTCTCCGTGGCCGATGTGAGTAAGACATTTAAACGTGTTAACCCTTGCAAGGCTGCCGGCCGAGACGGCATCCCTAGCCGCGTCCTCAAAGCATGCGCAGACCAGCTGGCTGGAGTGTTTACGGACATATTCAATCTCTCCCTATCCCAGTCTGCTGTCCCCACATGCTTCAAGATGGCCACCATTGTTCCTGTACCCAAGAAGGCAAAGGTAACTGAACTAAATGACTATCGTCCCTTAGCACTCACTTCTGTCATCATGAAGTGCTTTGAGAGACTAGTTAAGGATCATATCACCTCCACCTTACCTGTCACCCTAGACCCAGTTCAATTTGCGTACTGCCCCAATAGGTCCACAGACGATGCAATCGCCATCACTGCCCTATCTCACCTGGACAAGAGGAATAACTATGTAAGAATTATATTAATTGACTACAGCTAATTAATTGACTCAACACCATAGTACCCTCTAAGCTCATCATTAAGCTTGAGGCCCTGGGTCTCAGCCCCGCCCTGTGCAATTGGGTCCTGGACTTCCTGATGGGCCGCCCCCCAGGTGGTGAAGCTAGGAAACAACATCTCCACTTCGCTGACCCTCAACACTGGGGCCCCACAAGGAGGCGTGCTCAACCCCCTCCTGTACTCCCTGTTCACCCATGACCGCATGACCATGCACGCCTCCAACTCAATCATCAAGTTTGCAGACGACAACAGTAGTAGACTTGATTACCAACAACGACGAGACTATAGGGAGGTGGTGAGGGCACTCGGGGGTGTGGTGTCAGGATAACAACCTCTCACTCAATGTCAACAAAACAAAGGAGATGATCGTGGACTTCGGGAAACAGCAGAGGGAGCACCCTCCTATCCACATCAACGGGACAGCAGTGGAGAAGCTGGAAAGTTTTAAGTTCCTTGGCGTAAGATCCTCCGAAATGGTCCACCCACAGAGACAGAGTGGTGAAGTGCTATGATGAAACTGGGTCTCATGAGGACCGCCACAGGAAAGGAAGACCCAGAGTTACCTCTGCTGCAGAGAATAAGTTCATTAGAGTTAGGAGCCTCAGAAATTGCAGTCCAAATAAATGCTTCACAGAGTTCAAGTAACAAGACACATCTCAACATCACCTGTTCAGAGGAAACTGTGTGGATAAGACCTTCATGGTTGAATTGCTGCAAAGAAACCACTACTAAAGGACACCAATAAGAAGAAGAGACTTGCTTGGACCAAGAAACACAAGCAATGGACATTAAACCGGTGGAAATCTGTCCTTTGGTCTGGAGTCCAAATTGGAGATGTTTGGTTCCAACCGTCGTGTCTTTTTGAGACACGGAGTGTGTGAACGGATGATCTACACATGTGTATTTCCCTGCATAAAGCATGAAGGAGGTGTTATGGTGTGGAGGCGCTTTGCTGGTGACACTGTGTGTGATTTATTTAGAATTCAAGGCACACTTAATCAGCATGGCTACCACAGCATGCTGAAGCAATACCCATACCACCTGGTTTGGGCTTAGTGGGACTATCATTTGTTTTTCAACAGGACAATGACCCAACACACTTCCAGGCTGTGTAAGGGCTATTTTACCAAGAAGGAGAGTGATGGAGTGCTGCATCAGATGACCTGGCCTCCACAATCACCCAACCTCAACGCAATTGAGATGGTTTGGGATGAGTCGGACCGTAGAATGAAGAAAAAGCAGCCAACAAGTGCTCAGCATATGTGGGAACTCCTTCAAGACTGTTGGAAAACCATTCCTCATGAAGCTGGTTGAGAGAATGCCAAGAGTGTGCAAAGCTGTCATCAGGCAAAGGGTGGCTACTTTGAAGAATCTAAAAACTAAAATATTTTGATTTGTTTAACACTTTTTTGGTTACACTATGATTCCATGTGTTATTTCATAGTTTGATATCTTCATTATTATTCGACAATGTAGAAAATAGTAAACATTAAGAAAAACCCTTGAATGAGTAGCCTTGTTCAAAACTTTTGAATGGTACTGTAGGCTTGGAATCACTGGCCACTTTAATAAAAGAACACGAGTCACTTTCATAATGTTTACATACTGCTTTACTCATCTCATATGTACAGTTGAAGTCGGCAGTTTACATACACCTTAGCCAAATACATTTAAACTCAGTTTTTCACAATTCCTGACATTTAATAGTAAAAATTCCCTGTCTTAGGTCAGTTAGGATCACCACTTTATTTTAAGAATGTGAAATGTCAGAATAATAGTAGAGAACGATTTATTTCAGTTTTTTTTCTTTCATCACATCCCCAGTGGGTCAGAAGTTAACATACACTCAAATAGTATTTGGTAGCATTGCATTTAAATTGTGTAACTTGGATCAAACATTTCAGGTAGCCTTCCACAAGCTTCCCACAATAAGTTGGGTGAATTTTGGCCCATTTCTCCTGACAGAGCTGGTGTAACTGAGTCAGGTTCGTAGGCCTCCTTGCTCGCACAAGCTTTTCCAGTTCTGCCCACAAATTTTCGATAGGATTGAGGTCAGGGCTTTGTGATGGCCACTCCAATACCTTGACTTTGTTGTCCTTAAGCCATTTTGCCACAAATTTGGAAGTATGCTTGAGGTCATTGTCCATTTGGAAGACCCATTTGCGAACATGTTTTAACTTCCTGACTGATGTCTTGAGATGTTGCTTCAATATATCCACATAATTTTCCATCCTCATGATGCCATCCATTTTGTGAAGTGCACCAGTCCCTCCTGCAGCAAAGCACCCCCACAACATGATGCTGCCACCCCCCGTGCTTCACGGTTGGGATGGGGTTATTCGGCTTGCAAGCCTCCCCCCTTTTCCTCCAAACATAACGATAGTCATTATGGCCAAACAGTTCTATTTTTGTTTCATCAGACCAGAGGACATTTCTCCAAAAAGTACAATCTTTGTCCCCATGTGCAGTTGCAAACCGTAGTCTGGCTTTTTTATGCCGGTTTTGGAGCAGTGGCTTCTTCCTTGCTGAGCGGCCTTTCAAGTTATGTCGATATAGGACTCGTTTTACTGTGGATATAGATACTTTTGTACCTGTTTCCTCCAGCATCTTCACAAGGTCCTTTGCTGTTGTTCTGGGAATGATTTGCACTTTTCGCACCAAAGTATGTTAATCTCTAGGAGACAGAACGCGTCTCCTTCCTGAGCGGTATGACGGATGCGTGGTCCCATGGTGTTTATACTTGTATACTTGTACAGATGAACGTGGTACCTTCAGGCGTTTGAAAATTGCTCCCAAGGATGAACCAGACTTGTGGAGGTCTACAATTTATTTTCTGAGATCTTGGCTGATTTCTTTTGATTTTCCGATGATGTCAAGCAGAGGCACTGAGTTTGAAGGTAGGCCTTGAAATACATCCACAGGTACACCTCCAATTGACTCAAATTATGTCAATTAACCTAACAGAAGCTTCTAAAGCCATGACATCATTTTCTGGAATTTTCCGAGCTGTTTAAAGGCACAGTCAACTTAGTGTATGTAAACTTCTGACCCACTGGAACTGTGATACAGTGAATTATAAGTGAAATAATCTGTCTGTAAACAATTGGTGGAAAAATTACTTGTGTCATGCACAAAGTAGATGTCCTAACCGACTTGTTAAAACTATAGTTTGTTAACAAGAAATTTGTGGAGTGGTTGAAAAACTAGTTTTAATGACTCCAACCTAAGTGTATGTAAACTTCTGACTTCAACTGTATATACTGTATTCTAGTCAATGCCACGGCGACATTGCTCAATGTAACATTTATATATTCCATTCTTTTACTTTTAGATTTGTGTGTTTTGTTAGATACTACTGCACTGTTGGAGCTAGGAACACATGCATTTCGCTACATCCGCAACAACATCTGCTAAATATGTTGTATGTGACCAATAAAATGTTATTTGATTTCCATCTCCTTTTCCTTCTCCTAGCATGGCCTATGCACACCACATAGAGCCTTCTCTATACATAAGGGACAGCTAGAAAGATACCACTGCACCCAAAGTTCCTCCCCAAAGCCATTACCAGCTGCCTCCCGGCTTACGCCCACCACTGGTTGTTGTCTGGCCCTGGATCAGAGGGAGGGAGGCCTCCTCACTGGCCCCCCAGCCTGTGTGTGACCCCCCGTGGGAGAGCAGGCCCAGGGCATAGCCCTACCATGGGGCTGTCTGGAGCTCCAAGAACAGCTATGTGGTCTCCCAGTGTGGCCTAGTGGACCGCCCTCAGCCCACTGCTGCCTCTCTCTCAGGACCCTGGCTTCCGCAACCACATCCCTCCCAAAGAGACAGAAAAACACTGAGAAGAGGGAGGAACTGGGAGAAAGCAGCCATTTAGCGTGTCGGATAGGCTGTATTTCTGAACTCTCCAACTACAGTCTTTAATTGAATGTATATTTACTTCATCTCACCACTATCTAGATTGGCTGAATATACAGTAAGACTCTTCTCTCTCATCTCCTATACTGAAGCACAGACAGACATAGCCAAAACCAGGGTAAGTGGTGGTAGTGACATCTCTGCCTGCATGGTTGAAAGCCTCCTCTACTCTCAACAGGCAGTGACAGAGTTAATCATCCCAACATCTCCAAGGCTGCTCCAATGATGTCATGCTAGATTAGCATCCCCCCTGGTGGAGACCAAATCATCCCAAAGCAGTGGGACTGGAGAAATGAGAGAGTTAGCTCACACAGAGGAGTGCTGGGGTGCTGGGTAGCCATGGAGACTGGTGCAGGCTGGGTTATGATGATTTCGGGAAGAGATAATACAGAGACCTCAACCAGTGGCAGCAGGTATGTCATCCCCAGCCCCAGAGCAGGCTGGGTAATCACAGGTGAGCAGATGTCTGACTCCTTTTATTGGGTTTAAGAGACAAGTGAACCTTTAAAGGCCCAGTGCAGTCAAAATTCTGTTTTTCCTATGTTTTGCATCATATTGTACAACATCTCATGAAACTATATCAAAAATGTTATTTCCTGATAGTTGCTGGTTGAAAATAAAATGTACACAGGACCTTCTAATCAGCAGGTTTTGCATGAGTGGAGTTTTTGCTTGCCTGGTGATATCAGAAGGCAGTATAAGTTAATAGACCAATAACATAGAGATTTCCAAACCTCTGCCAATAACATCTAGTTTTCAGGTTACATATCCCTCTACGTCCCTCACTCAGACCATTCCCAGTCAGTCCTAGCAAAATTGTAGCTCTAGAATTTTTTTGTTATTGCTAAAAAGCAATTTGTTGTTATTTTTTACCATTTTAATAGAAAAGTATTACAGTAAGGTATTTTATTGTCACCAAGACATTTTCTCATAGAGATAAAAACAGCTACATTGGGCCTTTAAATCAGAGGACTAGCAAAAGGTACCTGTGGAAAGCAACCCGCCTTACAGAACTAGGCTGTATCACCTGACACCTGACTTTCAGTGTCACCCAGGGATGAGCAAAAATGACAAAATACAATGACAAAAAAAGAGAGATCAATGTTTCAAAATGACAAAATACTTGTATTTTATAATGCATTTAATTAAAATACATGTATTTTGTATTTTAAAATACAAAAATATATTTGCAAGTAGGCGGGCCGAACTGCAATAAACATTCTCAGTAACAGTTACAGAACGTTTTACTTGCTATGACTGTGATATGTTATTGTTTCTAGTTGAATGCACTGACTGTAAGTCACTCTGGATTTGAGTGTCTGCTAAATGACCAAAACGTAAAATGTATATATGAAAATGAACATAGAAAAAAACTAAAACAATGTGGGGTCATGTCTAGATGGGATACAGTTTAACCTAATTCTACTAACCTGCTGTGTAAATTCTCCGAAACCGGCTAAGAAAAGTCAATTTTGACAAAACCTTGTTTCGGGGCAGAGCTCATTAGAATAATACTCAGCATTCTTTGCAATTGTCAATTTTTACATACACTTTTATATTTAGTTAATTTGGCAGATGCTCTTATCACACCATAGTACCATCAGACCTCTGATACCAATGCAAGGTGAAAGGGGGCCATGAAAAATGGTGAACCTCTATAAAATATGCTATAGAAAAGTATTTTGAAAATAAACTACAGCTCTCGAAAGTATCTTGTTACAAAATACATTTGAGTGTAGTTCAGCCCAGTGTAAAAAATAGGTAATAAAAATGCATATTTCAAATACACGTAACAGAAATACTGCCTATCTCTGTTGTCACCACTCAGTTGAGAGACCCTCGGCCCTCCTGACAAAATTGGGTCATCTGCACACATTTTTCACCCAATCCGCATCACTTTGTTATTTTGGCATCATTAATTTCTCTGTCATTTCATAATGTGCCCCACAAAGCAGGTCACCTCCCTGTGAGTGAACACTTGAACTAGACTAAGTGATAAGCCTCGAGGTGACAGCCTTTTAGTGGTTGAGGAGATAGGAATATAGCGTGCTGGGTAGTTTGTTGTCTACACAGATTACTTTTATCCCTTAGCTCTCACTGTGAGCTACACACACCATAAGACTGGCCTACATCTCTTCAACATTCATTATTCATGATCAAAAGCAAAGAGATGTTCAGAAGAAAGTTGGTTACATAGTTAATTTAGACCAGGGGATGGGCAACTTTGATGTGGGTGGGAGCCACACAAAGAAAATCGGAAACTCATGAGGGGCCACAGTGGCTCGCAGGTCTGCGTACACACATCCATACCCATATGCAGTTAGTCAACCCTTGCCTTTTGGCGGCCCTAAGCAAAATTTTGTCTCGAGCAAAAAAATATAGCAGCCCCCCTCTTGACAGTGAAGAAAAACAATTGAAGTTTTAGATTTCATTTCCTGCAATTCCACACATTTTGCCATAGGGTTGAGACAAATGTTTTCAATATGATATCTGATGATCAATGGGACCTCACCCGGTCGGTAATTCGACCTTGCTTACTAAAAGTTTAGATAGATGGCCACTAAACTAGCTGGCCACTAAACTAACTATCCAATCTAAAAATGTTTAGCTGACACGGGCTAATTGAGTGACTGTCAGTGACTGACATAATAGAACACATCCTGATGCACAAGCACATTTTGAAATTGCACCCTGTGAATTCTATTATTCAAACTTTTAATATTAAGTTGAGACCCCGAAATGAATCCGCAGGCCTACAAAAAGGGGGTGGCCCATGGGCCGCCATTTGCCGATTTAGAGTCAACTCTCACTCTCATTTCACGGCCTGACTATCTCCTATGTGGTTTGTGCGTGTGACAGAAACAGGCATATGTATGATGCACACATATCTATTAATATCCACAGAACATAGGGGGGGGGGGGGAGGTGGGCAGTGAATATGCACCGCTTTAGTGTAGGTGTCTTTTCACACTCCTGTGGTTGGCTGCTCTGAAACACTCAATGCATACCACAGGCACATAGGACAAGTGCTTCTGTGTATTTGTGGGGCTTCAAAAACGTTCTCAGAAAAGAGCAGGTTAAAAACGCATATGAATACACATGCAATCTCACCTAACCACACACCTATACACTGCAGCAAAGGGCAAGCTATAGTAGTGCATTCATCAGCATCGAGGAGTGAAAGGAAGGACGCCTTATCTGCAGAGCTCCTGGGTAAATGGATGTGGACTGCTATTGCTATGTACAGAGCAGGTGCTGCTCTGCACCCGACTCCCTGCCCCCCTCTAACCTGATATATAACCTGCTCTAGACTGTGTTTTCTTAGCTCTGCTCCGTACATTTCCTTTCCTGTGACGCAGGAACAGGGACCAGCAGCCAGGCTGCATAGCTCATCAGTCAGAGACACAGAGGAGGATGGAGAAGAGGAGAGAAAGATGGTTGTGGGGGGGGGGCTGTTCAATTATTCATCTGTTCAACAGTAACCTTTAGGAAAGAATAATGCCACTGCAGGGCCTCTCTGACAGCAGAGAGAAAATCCTGTTCTGGGAGAAGAGAGGCAGGCATGCAGGGAGATGAGCGCCACTGAAAGCCCTGGATGTCAGGTGATGCTGGTATTCTGAGCAGGCATGCAGATGGACAGCTGCTCCATAGCTACAGGTCAGGCAGGGTGGATTATAGGCATCGATTGAAACTCAAGTGTTAAATTCAAATCTTCCATCCATCATATCTAAACCAATATCACAAAAATCTCAATGAAAATGATCAAATCAACTCGATTGGAGGTACACAACACACTCCCCGCCTCTCATGAGCCATCCAGCCGCTGCCGAGAACCACATAGCGGATTTCTTAACAGGGTTGATAGCAATTGATTTTTAAGAGTATTACTTGCGTTTACCTAGCTCAAATTCTAGATGTCGGATTAAAACTATAGCATCCATAAAGTGAGCATTGGACATAAAAAAATGCTGGACTGACAAAATGTGGAGGTGCAACAGTTTTTATTAAATGTATAATTTATCGCTCTCACGTGCACATTTCCGTCGTTAAGAAACAACGACGTGCTACCTTTTTGTAGCATCTCTGACAATGCACATCTTTTTTCAGCCGAATCTCAGAATTCTAACACCAGGTTGGTTGCTCGGCAACAACACAGCTGCTTACACCATGCTGCCAGTAAAGAAGTGTATGCGAACAAACCTAGGTTACTGTATATAGCTAGCTATATGGTGATATTCAAGCTGAGGTTAATCAATAAATGTAAACAGATATTTAGATTAGCTATGTAACTTTAGCTATCTAGCTAATGTTAGCTTGCTTGTACAAAGTTCAGCAGCTAGCCTCTGTAGCTAGCTAACACCAGTCAGCTGAAAGCTAGCTAGCTAGCTAACGAACAGCCAAATAAAAGGTAGCTAGCCAATGAATGTGGTTTTGTTTTGATTAGCTAGGTATCTAAATAACGTAACGTTATACCAGTCAGATGAGAGTTAACGTTGACTAGGAAGCTAACCAACAAGCAAGGGAAGCTAACTAACTATATTTCGCCAAATAAGGTTTAAGTCATCGTGTGTAAACTGCTGATCTCGTGTAATCGGAGCACAAACAAATATGCACAAATAAACTAGCGAACATCATTGGCTGCTATGATAGGTAACCTTAGTTAGCATTACAATCTTACGTTGGCTAACGTGTATGGACAGTTCATGCACCACCAAATAGCATACTTTCTTACACAAAATATAAATAGTTAGTTACATTAAGTTTAAAATCACAGAACTTTGGTTAACAGCCACCCTACTTCACATTAATTTGCATTGCACAGACCAAGTTATGGTAAGATAAGGTATCCTGATTTCAGACAGGATACTGCAATTAGCTACGCTAAATTTCCTCGAAGAGCAACCAAGACCACACAAACCATAGCCGAGAAAACAAATTGTTTTCTTAAAAAACAGTAAGCTAGTTATGAACTGCATATAGTAAATGGTTGAACCCTAAGCGCACATGTAAACATAACTTCAGTTGTGCTAGCATCAACTTACGAGACACGAATAACAGAATTGCTGTTTCAAGCATGTTTAGAATAAATTCCAGCATCGGCATGAATTCTTTCTCCTGCTGTCTTGTCATTTTTATAAACCAAATTTGTGCTGCCTAATCAACACAGTGTCAAGTTACTTTTCAGTGTGTTCACAGAAAATCTGAAGTCGCCATGCAAAAGCAAAAAGTAGTCAGGGGGTTGCAAATGGTGCACCAGGGTAAAACATCATCACTCAGAATTAGGTTTGCACATGTTGGGGAATATTCAGGAGGTGGAAACTTTCCGTGGGAATATATGGGAAATATATGCAAATTAATATTAATACCATTTAAATGTAGATGTTTTTTGCATTGGATATATTTGCCATATCATAAAGAGACAGAAACATAAACGTTTTACCTCATCATAAGTAGACATAATTGCAAATGATTAAATACCTCCAATAGAAATAAAATAAAAAAATTAACAATTTAGTTACGAATTGAACTTCAATTAAATGAGTTGACTCTTCACATGGGATGATTTCACTGAACAACAAAAGGGAATATTGAATGATACCCAATGATTCATCGCATCTCCCAAAAACATTTTCTACATACATCTGTAAAATGATAGTCTAGAAACTAAAGCTTTGGTTGTCTTCCTCTCAGGCTTCCATGTCTTCTCCCTGGACCTCCTCAATGTACACCTCTTGAACATCAGAGTGTGAGGCCTCATCTTCACTGTCTCTTTCCAACCTTGTTGAGGACGGCTCGTTGTCAGGCTCAAAAATCCTCAAATTTTCCCTGATAGCCACCACTTTTCCAACCCTTGTACTGGTCAGCCTGTTGCGTGCTTTGGTGTGTGTGTTCCCAAACAAGGGCCAGTTGCGCTCTGAGGCGGCTGATGTTGGTGGGATTTGGAGGATGATGGAGGCAACAGGGAAAAGAGCCTCAGATCCACAAAGTCCCTTCCACCAGGTGGCTGATGAGATATGTTGGCACGACTGCCATATTGCATCTCCATCCCAAAGCCCTTGCTTGGAATTGTACGTCGCCAGACTGCCAAGAACCTTGCACTCATCCAGGCCAAAGTGGCGAGACATGGTAGTGATGACAACATAGGCCTTGTTGATCTCTGCACCAGACAGGATGCTTTTGCCAGCATACTTGGGGTCCAACATGTACGCTGCGGCGTGTATGGGCTTCAGGCAGAAGTCTTCACACTTTTCAGAACTGCAATTTCCTCTGCTTGGAGCAACAGTGAAGTGGGCAGGGCAGTACGGATTTCTTCTATTACATCAAGCAGAGTCTGAACATCAGACAGGATGGCATTGTCTCCCTCAATCTGTGCAATGGCTACTGCTATAAGTTTCAGGAGTTTCAGGCTGCTTACCACTGTCTCCCAAAATACATCATCCAGGAGGATCCTCTTGATGGGGCTGGCCATATCGGCAGACTATGATATGGCCATTTCTTGGAGACTCCTTCCCCTCCAGGAGACTGTCAAACATGATGACAACACCACCTCAACGGGTGTTGCTGGGTAGCTTCAATGTGGTGCTCTTATTCTTCTCACTTTGTTTGGTGAGGTAGATTGCTGTTATAACTTGATGACCCTTCACATACCTAACCATTTCCTTGGCTCTCTTGTAGAGTGTATCCATTTTTTTCAGTGCAATGACATCCTTGAGGAGCAGATGCAATGCATTGTGCATTGGTGTGATGTGAGGGTAGGACTCCTCCACTTTAGACCAAGCAGCCTTCATGTTCACAGCATTGTCTGTCACCGGTGCAAATACCTTCTGTGGTCCAAGGTCATTGATGACTGCCTTCAGCTCATCTGCAATGTAGAGACTGGTGTGTCTGTTGTCCTTGTGTCTGTGCTCCTGTAGAATACTGTTTGAGGGGTGGAGATGATGTAGTTAATTATTCCTTGCCCACGAACATTTGACCACCCATCAGAGATGATTGCAATACAGTCTCCTTTCTCTATGATTTGCTTGACCTTCACTTGAACTCTGTTGAACTCTGCATCCAGCAAATTAGTAGATAAAGCATGTCTGGTTGGAGGGGTGTAGGCTGGGCGAAGAACATTCAGAAATCTTTTCCAATACACATTGCCTGTGAGCATCAGAGGTGAACCAGTTGCATACACAGCTCGAGCAAGACATTCATCAGCATTTCTCGGACTACGTTCCTCCATTGAGTCAAAAAAACTTCTGATTCCAGGAGAACCATGAGCTGTTGTTATCGATAAGGTGTCTGATTCGTCATTTTCACCTCGAATAGAAGTATAGGGACTTTTGTCAGAGGTTGCTTGTTGTGAGCGCTGAGGGAACGTTATGCACTTGGCCAGATGATTCGGCATCTTTGTTACATTCTACACATATGATTTGGCACAGTATTTGCAAATGTACACAGCTTTTCCTTCTACATTAGCTGCAGTGAAATGTCTCCACACATCAGATAGCGCCCGTGGCATTTTCCTGTAAAGATTAGAAAGAAATGACAAAAAAAAACAAATCCAATTCCAGATAAATAGTTAAGCAGTTAGATTAAACAACTCCTTTGTAAGATACATGTTTTAACATTAAACATGTATGGAAACAGGTGAATTAACACTCCTCAGTTAGCAGGCTCAAGCAAGCTAAAACCCACATGGTAGGAAAAACTAACTACAAAAATTGTTAACAATTTAGAAATGATTTAAACACACTTTGCTGTAGGCTACTATTTACTAGTTAACAAAAAAATCATCTATGTCATATAAATATATTCACCCCACCCAGTATTGTAATCAAAACTTACTAGAACGCATGTAGTCCTTGGCTCAGACAGTGTAGTAGTGTGGGCTCAATAGCATCTCATAGTGTGCAATATCTTGAGAATCAGCTGGACATGTGATGGAAGAATGCACTGTGCATGCAGAGGGTTGCAATTCCATTGAATTGTGGATAGTTTAACCAAAATATGCCACAAGACCTATAATTGCTTTATGAATTTAAGCAAAATTCCAGGGCTTAACTTCCCATGGAAGATTTCTGGAAATTTACCGGAAAGTGTTCGACCCTTTGCAACCCTACTCAGAATCACTGCTTGCCGAACATTCCATGTGTCATCCTGGTCTCATGTAAAGCCAGGACACTGAAATTAGTATGATATGTTACGTTTGGTATGGTTACATAAGACAGTAGATTACTTAAAACCTCTTAAAGGAACCGCCCCTTTTCCCCCAATTTTCACCTAAAATGACATACCCAAATCTAACTGCCTGCAGCTCAGGACCTGAAGCAAGAATATGCATATTCCTGATACCATTTGAAAGGAAACACTTTGAAGTTTGTGGAAATGTGAAATTAATGTAGGAGAATATAACACATTAGATATGGAAAAAGATAATAAAAAAAATAAAAATGTGTTTTTGAAATGCAAGAGAAAGGCCATAATGTATTATTCCAACCCAGGCACCATTTAGATTTTGGCCACTAGATGGCAGCAGTGTATGCGCAAAATTTTAGACTGATCCAATGAACCATTGCATATATGTTCAAAAATGTGTACCAAGACTGTCCAAATGTGCCTAATGGGTTTATTAATACATTTTCAAGTTCATAATTGTGCACTCTCCTCAAACAATAGCATGATATTATTTCACTGTAACAGCTACTGTAAATTGGACAGTGCAGTTAGATTAACAAGAATTTAAGCTTTCTGCCCATATCAGATATATCTATGTCATGGGAAATTTGCATTTTACTTACAACCTCATGCTAATCACATCAGCCTATGTTAGCTTAACCATCCCGTGGTGGGGACACCGATCCTGTAGAGGTTTTAAACCCCTTCACAGCAGTCAAATGACCAAATCACCCTCTAGTTCATGAGGTGAAATGTAATTAATATTTTTCATAATTAAAAAACATTATTTCAAAACACTTGCTGAAAATCTGGTGTTTGTATGTCAAACATTTTTGTTATATTTCAGTCTTCTGTAATGTATACTGTGCATTCGGAAAGTATTCAGACCCCTTCCCTTTTTCCACATTTTGTTACGTTACAGCCTTATTCTAAAATGGATTAAATAACTTTTTTCCTCATTAATCTACACACAATACCCCATAATGACAAAGCAAAAATAGGTTTGTATACATTTTTGCTAATTTATTAAAAAAAGAAATAAAATACTTTATTTACATAAGCATTCAGACCCTTTGCTATGAGACACGAAAATTAGCTCAGGTGCATCCTGTTTCCATTGATCGTCCTTGAGATGTTTCTACAAATTGATTGGAGTCCACCTGCGGTCAATTCAAATGATTGGACATGATTTAGAAAAGCACACACCTGTCTATATAAAGGTCCCACAGTTGACAGTGCATGTCAGAGCAAAAACCAAGCCATGAGGTCAAAGGAATTGTGATTAGAGCTCAGAGACAGGATTGTGTTGAACCACATTTCTGGGGAAGGGTACCAAAACATTTCTGCAGCATTGAAGGTACCCAAGAACACAGCGGCCTCCACAACATTCTGAAATGGAAGAGGTTTGGAACCACCAAGACTCTTCCTAGTGCTGGCCGTCTGGCCAAACTGAGCAATCGGGGGAGAAGGGCCTTGGTCAGGGAGGTGACCAAGAACCCGATGGTCACTCTGACGGAGATCCAGAGCTCCTCTGTGGAGATGGGAGAACCTTCCAGAGAGACAACCATCTCTGCAGCACTCCACCAATCAGGCCTTTATGGTAGAGTGGCCAGACGGAAGCCACTCCTCAGTAAAAGGCACATGATAGCCCGCTTAGAGTTAGCCAAAAGGCACCTGAAGGACTTCTAAACAGTGAGAAACAAGATTCTCTGGCCTGATGAAACCAAGATTGAACTTTTTGCCCTGAATGCCAAGCGTCACGTCTGGAGGAAACCTGACACCATCCCTACGGTGAAGCATGGTGGTGGCAGCATTATGCTGTGGGGTTGTTTTTCAGCGGCAGGGACTGGGAGACTAGTCAGGATTATGGGAAAGATGAACAGAGCAAAGTACAAAGAGATCCTTGATGAAAACCTTCTCCAGAGCGCTCAGGATCTCAGACTGGGGCAAAGGTTCACCTTCCAACTAGACAACGACCCCTAAGCACACAGCCAAGACAACACAGGAGTGGCTTCGGGACAAGTCTCTGAATGTTCTTGAGTGGCCCAGCCAGAACCCGGACTTGAATCCGACATAACATCTCTGCAGAGATCTGAAAATAGCTGTGCAGACACGCCCCCCATCCAACCTGACAGAGCTTGAGAGGATCTGCAGAGAAGAATGGGAGAAACTTCCCAAATACAGGTGTGCCAAGCTTGTAGCGTCATACCCAAGAAGACTCAAGTCTGTAATCGCTGCCAAAGGTGCTTCAACAAAGTACTGCATCAAGGGTCTGATATTTCAGTTTATTTTATTTTATACATTTGCATGTAGATTGATGAGGGGGAAGAAAACGATGTCAAAAAAGTGAAGGGGTCCAAATACTTTCCGAATGCACTGTATAAAGTGTCATATTGGGATGCAAACTCAAAATTGAATACTATATCTGACATGGTACAGATCTTATTTTTTTTAAAGCCCATAATCATGTGTGTGAGGTGTACACGTTTCTTTCAAAGTAGATTTGTTTAAGAGAAACTCTGTGTGACCCTGATTTAGCCCACTGCAGTAAAAGGTTTTAAGACAAAAATTAGGGTGGTTGGTCGGAGTGGAAGGATGGGCGTATAACGCAAATGTCTAACAACCAAAGGTTCAGTGTTCCAATCTCATCATGGACAACTTTAGCATTTTAGCTAATTACCAACTTTGCAACTACTTACTACTTTTTAGCTACTTAGAAACTACTTGGCATATTAGCTAACCATTCCCATAACCCTACCCCTTTAACATAACTCCTAACCATAACCTTAACCCCTAGCCTAGCTAACTTTAGCCACCTAGCTAACATTAACGTTAGCCTCCTAGCTTACCTTAGTGACAACAAATTGGAATTCGTAATATATCATATGTCATGGAAATTCATAACGTATCGTACGAATTGAAATTCGTAATATATACAAATTACAATTCGTAACATGTGTCAAATGGATGATGGCCGTCCACAAATTAATACATACCATACGAAACATAACATATCATACTATACTGAAGGACAACATAAACGCAACATGTAAAGTGTTGGTCCCATGTGTCTCAAGTTGAGGGAGCGTGCAAATGGCATGCTGACTGCAGGAATGTCCACCAGAGCTGCTGCCAGAGAACTGAATGTTAATTTCTCTGGCTTCCCGAGCGGTGCGGCGGTCTAAGGCACTGCATCGCATCACTACAGACCCGGGTCGACCTCAGGCTGTGTCACAACCGGCCTTGACCGGGAATCCCATAGGGCGGCGCACAATTGGCTCAGCGTCGTCCAGGTTAGGCCGGGGGGGCTTTACTTGGCTCATCACGCTCTAGCGACTCCTTGTGGCGGGCCGGGTGACTTCGGTTGTCAGTTGAACAGGGTGCGGCTGGCTTCCGGGTTAAGCGTGCAGGTGTTAAGGAGCGCGGTTTGGCGGGTCATGTTTCAGAGGACGCATGATTCGACCTTCGCCTCTCCCAAGCCTGTTGGGGAGTTGCAACGATGAGACAAGATCGAAAATGGGGAGAAAAGGGGGTCAAATACAAAAAAAATATATATATAAAATTAAAACTGATGTGTATTTCTGTCTGTAATAAAGCCCTTTTGTGGTGAAAAATGTATTCTGATTGGCTGGGCCTGGCTCCCCAATGGGGATACCCTCCCAGAACCACCCATGGCTGCGCCCCTGCCCAGTCATGTGAAATCCATAGATTAGGGCCTAATGCATTTATTTAAATTGACTGATTTATTTATATGAACTGTAACTCAGTAAAATCTTTGAAAATGTTGCATGTTGCTTTATATTTTTGTTCAGTATAAATGGAGTGTCTCGGATTTACATACAGAATAATACGAAATGCTATACGATCAGGTTGCAGCAGCGTACAGTCAAAAGAAAACAAAATGCTTGCTAACTTGGTTAACTACTTGATTAAATCAACTGTTTTAACCAAGCAAGATAAATAAATGTGGAATCACTACTGAGTGAATTAACAAAATCATTTTGGAACGAACGCTTCCAATAATTTGAATGGTCTGTCGAAGTCAAGGTGTTAAGTTCCTAGTGTAATGGTTAGAGTTCCCACCTGTGGGTCATAACATTGCGGGTTTGCCTCCTGTAGGAGAAATTTTGACCACTCTTTTGTTAAACCTCTTAGATGTAAAGTCCCCTGTTTAGGGGACCTGCCTGGTTCTGGTACCGATTCCGAACGTAATTTTCACTTATAAATCGATTTGTGGACACTGTAGATCAAAACGGCTTGAATTGAGCAATAGCCCTGGTTCCCACGGACACAGAGGCTGCAGTCCAAATTCAAAGTAGACAGACCTTGGCCCTAAACAGCCCTTGAATGGCGTTTTACATTGTCACATCGGAGAGCCAATGTCCGTTGAAATCTTGAAATTGACCTCAAAAACAACCAACCTAAAGCTACGAATGTACCTAGCAAGCTAACGTAGTTAGCTAGCTAGCTACAGTTACCCACAGCTGGCTAACTAGTTTTATAGCTTGGTAATTTATTCCAATATGTTTATGAAACTAGCTACGTTTTATAGGGTCCTCACTACAAGACTAAGCCACTTTGCCAATGCTAAAATCAATGTCATCTATATATTTGTTTTAGTAAGCTAGCCTCTTTAGGATTAGGGGTGGAGTTTACACTTTTGGGGAAAATCGTTCAAAATTTAAACGGCCTCGTACTCAATTCTTGCTCGTACAATATGCATATTATTATTAATATTGGATAGAAAACACTCTCTAGTTTCTGAAACCGTTCTAATTATTTCTCTAAGTGAAACAGAACTCTTTTTACAGCCCATTTCCTATCCGGAAGTGAGATTTCCAAAAGCGAGGTCTCTCTTCAAGAGCTTGTCTATAAAAGGGCATGTCACTTATGACTGTAGAAACACGTCATACACCTTCCCCTGGGTGTCATGCGGAAGTGAGAGCAGAAAGGACTTGATTATCTCGTTCTGGGATTGAATACAACCTCTTGGAGTGAGAGGTCCGTCATTATTTTTTTTTGGAAGGCGCGAACTTGGACCTGGAATCGCCTCCTGGAAAACCGTCGTTATAGTTGAATATGATCTCCGGCTTCGATTTTTTTTGATACATGTCACAATATCATCCTAAAGTATGTTTTTTCAATATAGTTTAATTATATTATTGAAATTTATTCGGGACTTTAGACGTGATGCGTTGGAGGAATTTTTTCAAGAAGGAGAGGTTAGCGCCGCATGGCCAGTGCGCATGCTATTTCAAGAGGGAAATAGTTCGTTCTGGATCCAAACAAAGACGGTTCTGAACAAAGGACCCCTTGTACAACATTCTGATGGAAGATCAACAAAGATAAGGACCCAATTTGGGATGCTATTTCATATATCTGTCGAACTGTGCTATCGCTACGTTTGCCTTGAATCAATGCTGTTTTGTGATAGCTATTGTAGTAAGCTAATATAACGATATATTGTGTTTTCGCTGTAAAACACTTAGAAAATCGGAAATATTGGCTATATTCACAAGATCTTTGTCTTTCATTTGCTATCCACCATATATTTTTCTGAAATGTTTTATGATGTGTAATTAGGTAGTTGACGTTGGTGTCTGTATTTACTCTGGCTACTCCCGTGCTATTTCTGACTGTAGCTATGATGGTAGCAGTAATGTAAAACTGATTTATAGCTCAAATATGCACATTTTTTGAACAAAACATAGATTTATTGTGTAACATGTTATAGGACTGTCATCTGAGGGAGTTGTTTCTAGGTTAGTTAGGTTGGTTCTAGGTTAGTTAGGTTGGCTTTGTGCATGCTACCTGCATGCTACCGGTGCTGTGAAAAATGTCTGTCCTCTTTTGTATTTGGTGGTGAGCTAACATAAATATACGTGGTGTTTTTGCTGTAATACATTTAAAAAAATCGGACATGTTGACTGAATTCACAAGATGTGTATCTTTCATTTGCTGTATTGGACTTGTTAATGTGTGAAAGTTAAATATTTCTCAAAAATATTTTTTGAATTTCGCGCTCTGCCTTTTCAGTGGAATGTGGGAGGAGTTCCGCTAGCGGAACACCCATCCTAAACAGGCTAGCTTACAAAATTCATAATTTTGTCTGACATGCCAAAAATGCAGCCGTGTTGATTAAATTTGACACTTTCCGGCCACCGGAGTATGATACGTGACCACAGTTTGCATTGAATTGTGGGTCATATCAACCCCACAAGTGATCATTCCCTTGAGCTAAATCGAGGGGGCAACGTTAGTGAATTGGACCTCCACTTAAGACAAACTGCATCCAGTTTCGACAAGGATTCCCGCAAGGCAAAGAGGCTAGCGCGAGTGCGGAGGGCGTAAAAATAACATATTTGGACTGCAGCCAGACTATATTTTCTGAACCTGTGTGATGTAGGATGTGAAATCTGAAACCACTTGAACCTGGGATGTCCTTCCTACCATTTAATTTGCTGTCCATCAAATCTTGGCTGAACCCTACATCACAGCCACTGACAAAGGACATCCCTGCAATTGTTACATCGTAGCGGAGCAGGAGAGTGATTTCATCAAGGTAGCAAATTCAGAGATTGATTTATAGACATTAATATAAATACATAGATTTTAATCAAAAACGTTCTGTTTGTTGTAGACAGACAAGATTAATATGAGATTAAAGTAAATCATACAGTATAATGGTTTAAAAGCGGGATTTTTATAATATTACCGTTAAACAACTTTATATCACTTAGGCACAGCAGGCATCAAGTTACTTGCCGTTCATTTTGCATATAAAAGGTCTATAATTTTTACCAAACACAATTAAATGCTTACAATTGCCAACTTATAGGCATGACTCATTTAGGCATCTTAATAAGGCTGGACTGCTGCAGAGCTCAGCCAGGTACAAGCTATCGATCACAAAGCACTTGTCTATAGGGGATTATCTTCATGACTATCCACAGTCCAACCTGCTGATGACTACTGTAGATAGTGTGAGGATTTAGTGACCAGCCGGAGGAAGACGACACGACAGCACCCTCCTCAGGGGATAGGTACTCAGTGTAAAGCCAATTAGTACATACCTGGGCCCACTGATTGTCTTGGTGTCTCCCTCTATATAGGTGTGCCAGGAGATGAGCTCGAGGTGGATTGGGAGCAGACACGGGGACCTGTGAGGACCTCGGACTTTCCTACCTCAGAGAAAGCGTCTTCATCTGATGCACCTTGGCTCTATGTTAAACAAGGCAGGCTATTGATAGAGGGAAGCGTTCCACCTGTAAATATGTGTAGATGATAGTCTAAAGATAAGGGGAGCCGTTTGTTGTTTCGTGTTCCCTTTTTGGCCATGGCCTTTTGGTCAACTGGTTAGTTTATGTGTATTATTTTTACGCTGTTGGACGCTACCTTGAACTGGAATTATTTTGTCGGGCGAAAAGAAAACTTGTTTAGTGACAATACAAAAGAAAAGTAACCACAACCACTGCCTCCGGTCTGTTCATTTCATGCCTCCCGCCTGTGTTAGGGTGTTTCGGACTAGCTGATCCGTCACAACAGATAGAGACCACTGGTATCAGAGACAGATGTGTTCTGTAGCTCAGGATTAGTACTGGACAGTAGATATTATATAGGACCAGTCCATCAGGATAAGGCTGGTGGGTAGAGGCAAAATACTTTTTAACTGATCAGTTTACCAGCCTGTTGAACTGGTGGAATGGTGTTGCAGTACACTGTATGGCATCGCTGGTACTACTAAAGAGAGACTCACCCCTCTTTGCCGCGGTTGTGGATGGCCAGCTCGTCCCCGATGCCTTCCTCATCTTTGAAGGCGTTCCAGTCCATCTTAGACTTCTCTAACGTGCTCATCTTCTGTTTCTTCCCCCCGAGGCGGTTCAGGATGCTGCCCATCCCTACAGGCCTCTTGACACTGAGGGGGACACATGTAAACGTTACACAATAAAAGAGAACACAGTGGGGAGGTGCTTCATTGTGAAGCAGGGCTGATGAAGTTGGCTATTTTTGCAAGCCTCATCTTCAGAAAACAGCAGAGCGAAATTATGACATTTTCAAGGGAGAGCAATAAATGAAATTAGAGCCCGACTGATATTGTCAGCCGATATTGGCCTTTTACCGCTATATCGGTATCAGCCTATAATTCCACTAATAAATCGGATGAAACATGGGAATCTCATGCTTTTCTGAATACTTGATTTGATTAATTTCCCAATGTAAAAAAAACTACATTTGAAACATATTTGTTGAACAATTGCTGTTTTGGATGGCAATTTCTAAGAATTCAGTGTGGAATAATTACACTTGAATTTCCCCGGCGTAAAACAGTGTATCGGCAGATATATCGTAAAGTTTTGTCCCCCAAAAAATCTGAATCGGTATCGGGCTCTAAATGAAATAGTCACAAGCTCTAATCCTCACAATTAAGAAAATTGAATAATATGGGAAGGGAGTGAATGAGGGAAGAGAGGAGAGAAAAGAGACAGGACAGAGGAAATATAGACAGATTTCAGATTATAAAACCAAACAAAACAGGCTCCCAAATTGAAATGATTCTTCTAGCAGTTTATTTCAGAGCATCACCTCATTTCTTTGTGCAGCTGTGTGAACAAAGATGTCAGTCCATTTTGATACAGAAGAAAGTCATCCTGACACTGATGTTTCTCTTGGCTGCAGCAATGAAATGTTAAACAATGTGTGCTGAGAAATAGCTGAAGACATCACACTGGCACGCCTCCCCCACAAGGGGACCTAGGGGGAGGCAGAGGGTCTGTTAGGGTGCTGGCGGAGTGGTTGGGGCACCATCAGACCTTGGAGGTACTGGATGGTGTCAGCGGTCCAAGGACGAGCACTTTCATGCTCAGTTGAGTCATATTGCAGGTCCCTAGAAGAACAGACTCAAAATGTGGTTACACTAATGCTTTCCTCTCTTTGTTTGCATCTGTGTGTGTCAGCAGACAGTAAAGACAGGGTGTGTTTAACAAGGCTGTCTCCTATATCAAGGTTTTTGTGGATAACCAGGAAAGGGAAGTGACACTGAAACGGAGGTCAACAAAAGAAGACATGGCAGCATACACCCTCACACACACACGTTACCTGCACGTGCAAACCCACACACACCCATGTATCCCACTCTAACCATGTTGATAACAAGCCTGTTTATAGAGTTCCAGCTCATTGGAAGTGTGTTACAACAAGCTGCTCATAATCTAAAATGCCTGTAACAGGCTGGCTATAAAATGAAACGGCAAGGAGAGGACAAACACACACTGGCAAACATATACTAATCAATCCAGCTGGAGGTAGGGCCAACGACAAGCCTGAATCAGTAACACATTGTCAGTCATACAGTGCTACTACAGTATATTGCTACTAAAAGTACTGAAGTGAATTAACACAGAGAGAAAGAGAGGAATAGGAGAAAGACCCCTGGTCCACACAAGGCAGATAGTTTTCTCGTTCCACAGAGAGGATAAGGGTGCTTTGAAGAGAAACAAGGGTAAAGTCTGCCTGACAGAATGCATTTGCCACCTGTACAGGGGCTGTCTGCATCGCTCAGAAGATGGCGGGCAAAAGAAACGCAAGGGGGAACTTTTCTTCTGCATTGTTTTGTTTGTGGGTCTTTCTGTGATGCCCTTCAGGAACAGATCAATTTCCTGCAGAATGGCAGAATGCTCACATACACACACACACGTCTTATCCTACCAACACACAACCAAACTCCCCCTCAAGAACACACTCCCTTAGTAATGTACACAAACACACCACGCTGACTGAACATGTCACATAAGCCCATGCTTACACACAGCTTTCTGCCAGCTGTGCCCACTGAGCACTGTTCCCACGGCAGCCTGACATGGGCCAGACTAAACATCCAAATAGCTTAGCACATGCACATCACACACACACCATCGTTCTGCACCTACAAAAACAATAATATCCACTTAGAACACAGTGTATGGTGAACAGAACTACATGGAGTTAAACAAAAACTGATAAATGAATTAAGGTCATATCTAATATTGTTTTTCTTTTCCCCGATCTAATCCTGGAGAAGCTCGCAAGACAAGCACTGCAAATGTCCCAATCACTATACTGCATCATCGGCCTCTGCTAAACACTGGGCTGCTGCTGCTCAGTCATGTGCAAGCAGCAAGCCTTAATGCAGCAAAGTGAGCCTCAGCCTCCCCCAACACAGGCTACAGCGCACAGATCTATAGAGGACAGTTACACAACTCCAGTGTTAATATTTCAACATGTGTGTGACTGTGTAAAGGTTTGTGAGTCTCATATTGTGTCACAACTTCTCTATTACAAGCAATGGCTGCACATGAATGGACAAAGCAATTGATCACATGACACCATTCCATCCTATCTGAAGACTCAATAGCACATTGAAGTGAAATGAAGACAGTTAAAGGAAAATTCCACCCAAAAACTATCAATACTATGTATTGGGTTTCATTAGTCCATTGTTGATATGGTCCCAAAATATTTTTCATGTATGATGCATTTTGCATCATATGATGCAAACTAGAGGTCGACCGATTATGATTTTTCAGCGCCGATACTGATACCGATTATTGGAGAAGCAAAAAAAGCCGATACCGATTAAATCGGCCGATTTTAAAAATGTATTTGTAATAATGACAATTACAACAATACTGAATGAACACTTATTTTAACTTAATATAATACATCGATAAAATCAATTTAGCCTCAAATAAATAATGAAACATGTTCAATTTGGTTTAAATGATGCAAAAACAAAGTGTTGGAGAAGTAAAAGTGCAATATGTGCCATGTAAGAAGGCTAACGTTTAAGTTCCTTGCTCAGAACATGAGAACATACGAAAGCTGGTGGTTCCTTTTAACATGAGTCTTCAATATTCCCAGGTAAGAAGTTTTAGGTTGTAGTTATTATAGGAATATTTCTCTCTATACCATTTGTATTTCATATACCTTTGACTATTGGATGTTCTTATAGGCACTTTAGTATTGCCAGTGTAACAGTATAGCTTCCATCCCTCTCCTCGCCGCTACCTGGGCTCGAACCAGGAACACATCGACAACAGCCACCCTCGAAGCCGCGTTACCCATGCAGAGCAAGGGGAACAACTACTCCAAGTCTCAGAGCGAGTGACGTTTGAAACGCTATTAGTGCGCACCCCGCTAATTAGCTAGCCATTTCACATCGGTTACACCAGCCTAATCTCGGGAGTTGATAGGCTTGAATTCATAAACAGCAGAGCTGCTGGCAAACGAAAGTGCTGTTTGAATGAATGCTTACGAGCCTTCTGGTGCCCACCATCGCTCAGTCAGACTGCTCTATCAAATCATAGACTTAATTATAACATAATAACACACAGAAATACGAGCCGTAGGTCATTAATATGGTCGAATCCGGAAACTATCATCTCGAAAACAAAACATTTGTTCTTTCAGTGAAATACGGAACCGTTCCGTATTTTATCTAACAGGTGGCATCCATCAGTCTAAATATTCCTGTTACATTGCACAACCTTCAATGTTATGTCATAATTACATAACATTCTGGCAAATTAGTTCGCAATGAGCCAGGCGGCCCAAACTGTTGCATATACCTTGACTCTGCGTGCAATGAACGCAAGAGAAGTGACACAATTTCACCTGGTTAATATTGCCTGCTAACCTGGATTTCTTTTAGCTAAATATGCAGGTTTAAAAATATATACTTCTGTGTATTGATTTTAAGAAAGGCATTGACGTTTATGGTTAGGTACACGTTGGAGCAACGACAGTCCTTTTTCGCAAATGCGCACTGCATCGATTATATGCAACGTAGGACACGCTAGATAAACTAGTAATATCAACAACCATGTGTAGTTAACTAGTGATTATGATTGATTGATTGTTTTTTATAAGATAAGTTTAATGCTAGCTAGCAACTTACCTTGGCTTCTTACTGCATTCGCGTAACATGCGGGCTCCTTGTGAGGCAGGTGGTTAGAGCGTTGGACTAGTTAACCGTAAGGTTGCAAGATTGAATCTCTGAGCTGACAAGGTAAAAATATTTCGTTCTTCCCCTGAACAAGGCAGTTAACCCACCGTTCCTAGGCTGTCAATAAGAATGTGTTTTTAACTGACTTGCCTAGTTAAATAAAGGTGTAAAAAATAATAATATCCGATTTCCGATTGTTATGAAAACTTGAAATCGGCCTTAATTAATCGGCCATTCCGATTAATCGGTCGACCTCTAATGCAAACGCAGCATAATTTGATGCAAAATGCATCAAACCAGCGGTATTTCTATATTTTGAAAGTTACTGTATACAGTTAAACAAGGCACACCTGTTAATTGAAATGCATTCTAAGTGACTACCTCATGAAGCTGGTTGAGAGAATGCCAAGAGTGTCAGCTGTCATCAAGGCAAAGGGTGGCAACTTTGACGAATCTAAAATATATATTTTGATTTGTTTCACACCTTTTTGATTACTACATGATTCCATATGTGTTAATTCATAGTTTTGATGTCTTCACTATTATTCTACAATGTACAAAATAGTAAAAAGAAAAGAAAAACCCTTGAATGAGTAGGTGTGTCAAAACTTTTGACTGCCACTGTATTTTGAAAACTTGATTGCTGACATGCAATACATATTGGTACTATATCAACGACGGACTAATGAAAGAAATACATAAAGATATCAAATCAAAATCAAATTTTATTGGTGACAGACATATTTAGCAAATGTTATTGCGGGTGTAGCAAAATGCTTGTGTTCCTAGCTCCAACAGTGGAATTATAAAATATATACATATTAGATCAAGCAATGTCGGAGTGGCATTGCTTTTGGGTGGAGTTTACTTTTTGCATCTCAAGGAGACATAACATGCTTTATTTCTATTTTTATTACAATTAAAAAATAAACATAGGACATTTGGAGACATAACATGAGCAGTTTGAGCTTCTTCAGGAAGTGACTTTGCAGGCTAGCTCAGTGCTGCCCCCTCTCATTGAGTAACTGAAGTTGAAGGCTAACTGGGATACTACAGGCTGCCATTAAATCAAATCAAAGTTTATTTGTCACGTGCGCCGAATACAACAGACCTTACAGTAAAATGCTTACTAACCAACAGTGCAATTTCTAAAATAAATGTTTTTTTTAAATAAAGATATTAGGTGAACAATAAGTAAAGAAATAAAAACAACAGTAAAAAGAAATTGAAAAACAACAGTAGCGAGGCTACAGTTGAATTTGGAAGTTTACATACACCTTAGCCAAATACATTTAAACTTTTCACAATTCCTGACATTTAATCCTAGGAATAATGCCCCGTCTTAGGTAAATTAGGGTCCCCACTTTATTTTAAGAATGTGAAATGTCAGAATAATAGTAGAGAGAATTATTTATTTCAGCTTTAATTTCTTTCATCACATTCCCAGTGGGTCAGAAGTTGACATACATTCAATTAGTATTTGGTAGCATTGCCTTTAAATTGTTTAACTTGGGTCAAATGTGTCGGGTAGCCTTCCACAAGCATCCCGCAATAAATTGGGTGAATTTTGGCCCATTCCTTCTGACAGAGCTGGTGTAACTGAGTCAGGTTTGCAGGCCTCCTTGCTCGCACACGTTTTTTCAGTTCTGCCCACAAAATGTTCTATAGGATTGAGGTCAGGGCTTTGCGATGGCCACTCCAATACCTTGACTTTATTGTCCTTAAGCCATTTTGCCACAACTTTGGAAGTATGCTTGGGGTCATTGTCAATTTGGAAGACCCATTTGTGACCAAGCTTTAACTTCCTGACTGATGTCTTGAGATGTTACTTCAATATAGCCACATAATTTTCCATCCCCATGATGCCATCCATTTTGTGAAGTGCACCAGTCCCTCCTGCAGCAAAGCACCCCCACAACATGATGCTGCCACCCCCGTGCTTCACGGTTGGGATGGTGTTCTTCAGCTTGCAAGCCTCCCCCTCCAAACATAACGATGGACATTATGGCCAAACAGTTATATTTTTGTTTCATCAGACCAGAGGACATTTCTCCAAAAAGTACAATCTTTGTCCCCATATGCAGTTGCAAACCATAGTCTGGCTTTTTTATGGCAGTTTTGGAGCAGTGGCTTCTTCCTTGTTGAGTGGCCTTTCAGGTTATGTCGATATAGAACTCGTTATACTGTGGATATAGATACTTTTGTACCTGGTTCCTCCAGCATCTTCACAAGGTCCTTTGCTGTTGTTCTGGGATTGATTTGCACTTTTCGCACCGAAGTACGTTCATCTCTAAGAGACAGAACGCGTCTCATTCCTGAGCGGTATAACGGCTGCGTGGTCCCATGGTGTTTATACTTGTGTACTATTGTTTGTACAGATGAATGTGGTACCTTCAGGCATTTGGAAATTGCTCCCAAGGATGAACCAGACTTGTGGAGGTCTACAATTTTTTTGTCTGAGGTCTTGGATTTCTTTTGATTTTCCCATGATGTCAAGCGAAGAGGCATTGAGTTTGAAGGTAAGCCGTGAAATACATCCACAGGTACACCTACAATTGACTCAAATGATGTCAACTAGCCTATCAGAAGCTTCTAAAGCCATGACATAATTTTCTGGAATTTTCCAAGCTGTTTACATGCACTAAGTTGACTGTGCCTTTAAACTTCTGACCCACTGGAATTGTGATACAGTGAATTATAAGTGAAATAATCTGTCTGTAAACAATTGTTGGAAAAAAGACTTGTGTCATCCACGAAGTAGATGTCCTAACCAACTTGCCAAAACTATAGTTTGTTAACAATACATTTGTGGAGTTTATTTTGAAGCAATTATTGGTACCATGACTGTCTTTGATACATTTTACTTACACGAAGATTGCCATTTCTCCATTCACTATAATGGGGGATGGATCCCGTTCTGCTAACAATAACTGCAGTACCGTGGTCGGCCTTAAACCTCCGTGGTTTCAATGAGGGGGCAGTCGTTTTCCCCTGATTAAAGGACCAATGATGGATGGAGTGAGAGGGATGAAGGAGAAACTAGAAAGCGACACAAAGCAGTTCCTTAGAGAACAGGCACGATAAACAGTGCAGCTATAGACACATACAGTACATGCCTATACAACGCCACTGTAATCCAGGCTCCAAACTGCTGTGACAGGGGATCAATAGACCATCAGGGCTCAACTGATACTCTATCCAGCCTGTCCCCGTCCCTGTGTGGTGGGCTGGGTCGTGTGCCAGGCTGCAGCACTCCTCTCTCTGTGCCTTTGTGTCTGTCAGGGGAGAATGTTAAACATACTGCCCAGGCTGCAGGGGTGAATGTTAAACATACTGCCCAGGCTGCAGGGGAGAATGTTAAACGTACTGCCCAGGCTGCAGGGGAGAATGTTAAACGTACTGCCCAGGCTGCAGGGGAGAATGTTAAACGTACTGCCCAGGCTGCAGGGGAGAATGTTAAACGTACTGCCCAGGCTGCAGGGGAGAATGTTAAACGTACTGCCCAGGCTGCAGGGGAGAATGTTAAACGTACTGCCCAGGCTGCAGGGGAGAATGTTAAACGTACTGCCTAGGCTGCAGGGGAGAATGTTAAACGTACTGCCCAGGCTGCAGGGGAGAATGTTAAACGTACTGCCCAGGCTGCAGGGGAGAATGTTAAACATACTGCCCAGGCTGCAGGGGAGAATGTTAAACATACTGCCCAGGCTGCAGGGGAGAATGTTAAACGTACTGCCCAGGCTGCAGGGGAGAATGTTAAACATACTGCCCAGGCTGCAGGGGAGAATGTTAAACGTACTGCCCAGGCTGCAGGGGAGAATGTTAAATGTACTGCCCAGGCTGCAGGGGAGAATGTTAAACGTACTGCCCAGGCTGCAGGGGAGAATGTTAAACGTACTGCCCAGGCTGCAGGGGATAATGTTAAACGTACTGCCCAGGCTGCAGGGGAGAATGTTAAACGTACTGCCCAGGCTGCAGGGGAGAATGTTAAACGTACTGCCCAGGCTGCAGGGGAGAATGTTAAACGTACTGCCCAGGCTGCAGGGGAGAATGTTAAACGTACTGCCCAGGCTGCAGGGGAGAATGTTAAACGTACTGCCCAGGCTGCAGGGGAGAATGTTAAACGTACTGCCCAGGCTGCAGGGGTGAATGTTAAACGTACTGCCCAGGCTGCAGGGGTGAATGTTAAACATACTGCCCAGGCTGCAGGGGTGAATGTTAAACGTACTGCCCAGGCTGCAGGGGTGAATGTTAAACGTACTGCCCAGGCTGCAGGGGAGAATGTTAAACGTACTGCCCAGGCTGCAGGGGTGAATGTTAAACGTACTGCCCAGGCTGCAGGGCCTGTTTGAGGAAACACACAGGGTCTGGCTGATAGGAGGCTGGCAGTAATCACAATCCAGTTTATTTGAAGATTGAGGTCTCCCATGACCAGAGCCTCTCTCTATAGCTGTCTCAAACAGGGAGACTGATAACACACAGAGCATGAAGACACACACACTTACTGTACACAGTACACACACGATAAATACACACAACAAAATGGGAATGATGACACACACACGCAGCTCTGCAACCTTGGCACAAGGAAGGAGAGGAGCAGAAAAGGCGAAGCAAGGTGAGGAGAGGTGGGGCTAAGAGCCTCCTCCACCCCCTGCAGACAGACAGGACTGTGACATGGTCGTCTCTCTGGCAGGATGCAGCCGTCATAAAGGCTCCTCAAAACAAACCCTCTCTATTCTTCTACTGTTGCCTCAATAGGAAATACATTCCTCAGCTCGGCCTCCCAACCACATTCCATTGTTCTGCAGAAGAAATTCGTCCCCTTCTCAGGGAGGGCTGCCAGAGTGGGACTGACCCCAGTATTCACCCATAACAAACAAATGGACCACTAGAATAGAGTGGGTGCTGATGGTTAGTTAGGAATAACGACTACTATGCTCTGTTATACTACAGACCAGAACACCATGGTCAAATCCTCTTCGTTGTGGACCTAAAACTTCCCCTGTCTGTCTTACCTGTGCTGAGAGGTCTGTCTGGGCAACGGAGCAGGGAGATGCTTGAATGACCCAGATATCAGGGAAAAAATGTGTAGGAATGCTCCTGGAGCAGTGGCCAGGTAGGACAGAGAGGACCTTAACATCAGCCAGGGAGAGCGAGCAGTATCCAGAGAAAAGAGGGGTTATGCATCACAATGGTCCAATACAACCCAATCCTTTCATTACAAGCGCAAACTTCTAGCCAGTGGACAGTCAGTGATAGGCTATGCACCATGTGATTACGTTCCAGCAGGTATATCTCACTGATCATCCCCAAAGCCAACACGTCATTTGTGACTGGAACGAATTGCAAAAATCACTGAAGTTGGAGACTTATTTCCCTCACCAACTATCTGAGCAGCTAACCGATCGCTGCAGCTGTACATAGTCCATCTGTAAATAGCCCACCCAATCTACCTACCTCATCCCATACTGTTTTTATTTTATTTACTTTTCTGCTCTTTTGCACACCAGTATCTCTACTTGCACATCATCATCTGCTCAAATATCACTCCAGGGTTAATCTGCTAAATTGGCCTATTTATTGCCTTTTTTCTACTGTGTCATTGACTTGTTTATTGTGTTATTGGCTTGTTTATTGTTTACTCCATGTGTAACTCTGTGTTGTCTGTGTCACCATATGTCTGTGTCACCTTATTTTCCACCATAATTTGCAAATAAATTAATAAAAAATCCTACAATGTGATTTTATGATGAAAATTACAGGCCTCTCTCATCTTTTTAAGTGGGAGAACTTGCACAATTGGTGGCTGACTAAATACTTTTTTGCCCCACTGTATATATATTTTTTAATTCTGAGTGTGTTTTGGATACCAGAATAGGGACAGTAGAGTAGGTTTGCTAAAGGCTTTATTCCACTGCAGCCTTGACAGTTTGAATAGAGACCTTTGAAAGCCTTATTATTAAAACAAGCCCATAATATCAAACTAAATGAGCCAACAACAGCCGTACCAGAGCCCCGAGCCCCACTCTGTCCTCCAACTGGCCTACAGTACAGACTCTCTCTCTGGTGCAAGACTCAGGAGACTGAAGTGATGCCAAAATGGACTCAACCGTATTTTGTGTGTGTGTATTCTGACATGCCCATTTGAACTTTCCTCAGAAGATTAAATCCCTCCCTTCCTCTCTCTTTCCATCTCTCTCGCCATCCCTCCCATCTTCAAAGCCTGGTCCAGTCAGGAATGTGTTGCCGGGGTGCTGGTATCTCATGCCCTGCCCTGGGTGAGTAAGTGAGTCAGTGAGTGAGTGACAGCTCTAGGTTAGGGTGAACAATAGGGAACACCTGCTGTGGAGGGGCTCTTATACTGCTGCCACCTGTCCCCAGGTCAGCTGGCCAACCATCCTCTGGCTACTGCCACCTGGTTACACACACAAACCTTGACCTACCTGGCCAGGCACACCCCTGGGACACCACCACAGGTCCCCTCTGGCACTCTGTGACATACACAGCCCCTTCTGTCTCCAAACAGGTCTAGCCACACTGTGCCTGCAGCAGTAGCTCATTACTCTGCGCTGCTCTGTCTGGCTGTGATGTGTCGTAAGTGAATAACGAAACAGCACGTTGGTTAATATCTCCTCTCTCCTGCTGGGCCTCTCCACGGGGGCCTCGCTCCACACTTACACACACTCACCAGCCCTCTAGCTCGCTCTCACACAGGCTATTCATACAGTACTCCTCTCCATGAGTTCCACTCAATATTTCCCCTCTCAGTTTCTCTCAATCTGACTTTCTGTAAAAATCCAGATGGTTTAAACAAATCAGGAATAAAGTGCAGACTAGCCCAGAACTCTTCAGAGGACTGACAACTATGTGATTCAGAAATACATCTCAGGCCATTTTAGTCTGGAGAAATGACATAAAAGCAGACACACAGAGAGCACCAGAGGTCAGGCTGGACCACAGCTAAAAAGAGAAGGGAACGTCAGAGCAGTGGGCCCCAGTGTGCTGTTGCATCAGGCCCTCTTTCATCAGGCCCTCTAACACAGACTAGGCCTGAACCAGAGGGTGGGGATGGGGGTCTCAGGGCACCTCTAACAGTTAAAACTTTACTCCCAGAGGATCCCCCCAGCACACATGTTCCTCTGCTGCTGTGGTTGCCAGGGAAACTGTCAAACATACCAACTCAAAAGGAAAGAGGGAGGTCTGGGGAAATGTGGCTCAGGGTTTGGGTGTCTCAGGTAGGTGTGTGTGTGTGTGTGTGTCTGTGGACATTGTCTGTACAAACAGGAAATAAACATTTGGGATTACAGGATTGTGCATTGGTGGGTTGATGCTATGCAGTACTGCAGACACACTCATACTGACATATCCACTGACACGGCAACATCATTGCAACATGTCTTCTGTAATCTACTGAGACATCTACATGGTGAGTGTAATCTACTGAGACATCTACATGGTGAGTGTAATCTACTGAGACATCTACATGGTGAGTGTAATCTACTGAGACATCTACATGGTGAGTGTAATCTACTGAGACATCTACATGGTGAGTGTAATCTACTGAGACATCTACATGGTGAGTGTAATCTACTGAGACATCTACATGGTGAGTGTAATCTACTGAGACATCTACATGGTGAGTGTAATCTACTGAGACATCTACATGGTGAGTGCTTGTCTTGCTTCTTATCCATAAAACACTGGCTGCCTCTAACCAATAAAAAACGAACAAATCCCATGTAAGAACACAAAAATGATGCCTCCTCAACACAAACGTAAGCACCATCTGAAAGAAAGAACTTCACACACGCACTACAGGCAGGTGTGATGCATCAGGTCCTGTGAAACACAACCTGAGACATACTTTTAACAACACCACCTTCCGCTCCACCCAGTGGGCTTCCACCTACCCACACCTTATAATGGCTGCTAGAGAGCTGTGTGTGTGTGTGTGTGGCAGTCACAGTGTGCACACTGGTTGCTAATGTGTACACAGAGACTGTCAGCTCTCTCCTGTCACAGCTCCCCACACATCACTGACACAATGTGTTCACCTTCCAGTGTTGCAGTTACAGCCTGTCACCACCACAGCCATAGCTTAACCTCACTCAGGCTCAGCCTGTCCTCAGCCAGCCCTGCCAGCTACACATAGACCTGCCTCCTGAAGATGTGCTAGAGGTTACAGGTAGTGCAAGTGGTTTCCTTACAACAACGCCAAGGAGAGGACATTCACAGAAACTTACTATCACATTTAGATATGTTTTTGTCACTGGCCTACTACTACTACTACTACTACACACAATACACCATAATGGCAAAGTGGTATAATGTTTTTACAAATAAAAAATGAAAAGCTGATATGTATTGAGTCAATAAGTATTCAACCCCTTTGTTATGGCAAGCCTAAATCAGTTCAGGAGTAAAAATGTGCTTAACAAGTCACATAATAAGTTGCATGGACTTACTGTGTGCAATAATAGTGTTTAACATGATTTTTTAATGACTACCTCGTCTCTGTACCCCACACATACAATTATCTGTAAGGTCCCTCATTTGAGTAGTACATTTCAAACACAGATTCAGGCCAGGGAGGTTTTCAATGCCTTGCAAAGAAGGGGACCTATTAAGTAGATGGGTAAAAAAAAATCTAAAAGCAGACACTGAATATCCCTTTGAGCATGGTGAAGTTATTAATTACACTTTAGATTGTGTATTAATACAGAGAGCGGAGGGGTTCCTCCAGATGTCTGTAGCCACGGGGAGAGTGGAGGGGCTCCTCCAGATGTCTGTAGCCACGGGGAGAGTGGAGGGGCTCCTCCAGATGTCTGTAGCCACAGGGAGAGTGGAGGGGCTCCTCCAGATGTCTGTAGCCACGGGGAGAGTGGAGGGGCTCCTCCAGATGTCTGTAGCCACGGGGAGAGTGGAAGGGCTCATCCAGATGTCTGTAGCCACGGGGAGAGAATGCAGGACCCCTAAACACACACACATACTAAGGCTGCTGCCTACCTGTAAGGGGTGTACCCAGCTGCTCCTCATCCTCTCATCAGCAGACCCAGGCCAGGAGGAAGTCCTTGAAAGGATAATACACTTTGTGCCCATTAAAATGTCATTGGTAGATCTCCTCTCACAGCTCAAGGCCAATAGAAAAGCCATGCATATCTGATTCTTCCTGCACAAATTACCACTTTAAAAGAACAGAGGTGATGACCCTGATAAATCACAATTATGAAAGAAGATGAGGATTAAAGAAAGTGTTGTTATAAGGTGGTGTAACCATATAAGGTGAGGTTAAAAGCTATACAATGGACATTTCATCTCACCGGTCACCTGACCGGGCAGTGTGTACACACAGCAAACACAGATGCTTCTCTACGGGTGACTACGTCAATCTCCTCAACAGTTATCATGACACCACAGAACTCTACCAAAACATAGAAACCTCAACATAAGATACGACAGACAGCTCGTGCATTCTAGATGGTGCATGTACAGCAGGTTTCTATAAAGAGGTCTCACTGGTATGTGAGGATGCTCTTTGCTCTGCAACTGAATGAGGCTCCTCCACTTAAGGTAGTATCTTTTAGCACCCTCTCATTACAAACATAGCAACGTGTAACACTCAGACATAATAACCTATGGTGGTGAGGCACATCTGATAGCCCTGCTGAAACATAACACCATGACTGGTCCTTCACTTAGGTGCGTTGACACTAGTGCTGAGCGATTCACCAAAATGTTGGTTATTTTTTGTTTTTTTAAAACAACTTAATTGACCGACATCGGTTCAATTATTTGAATTCCATTTCCTTACGTTTTTTTCTGTGAGCTCAATGCGCACATTGCACAGTTTTTCTAGAGATAAATCAGATCCAGCCTGAACTGTCGAATTTAATAGGGAGTTGTTGTTTCCAACAGGCCAATATTCTACATACACTACATGACCAAAAGTATGTGGACACAGTATGTGGTCAAATATCTCATTCCAAACTCATAGGCATTAATATGGAGTTGGTCCTCCCTTTGTTGCTAATTCAGCCTCCACTCTTCTGGGAAGGCTTTCAACTGGATGTTGGAACATTGTTGCCGGGACCTTTTCCCGTTTAGCCACAAGAGCATTAGTGAGGTCCGCCACTGATGTTGGGCAATTAGGCCTGGCTCTCAGTCTGCGTTCCAATTCATCCAAAAGGTGTTCGATGGGGTTGAGGTCAGGGCTCTGTGCAGGCCAGTCAAGTTCTTCCACACCGGTCTCGACAAACCATTTCTGTATTGCCCTCACTTTGTGCACAGGGGGCATTGTCATGCTGAAACAGGAAAGGGCCTTCCCCAAACTGTTGCCATAAAGTTGGAAGCACAGAATCGTCTAGAATGTCATTGTATGCTGTAGCGTTAAGATTTCCCTTCACTGGAACTAAGGGGCCTGAACCATGAACAGCAGCCCCAGACTATTATTCCTCCTCCATCAAACTTTACAGTTGGTACTATGCATTGGGGCAGGCAGTGTTCTCCTGACATCCGCCAAACCCAGATTCATCCTTCAGACTGCCAAATGGTGACGCGTGATTCATCACTTCAGAGAACACAAACAGTTCTTGAGTTGACGTAGCTTCCAGAGGCAGTTTGGAACTCGGTAGTGAGTGTTGCAACCGAGGACAGACAATTTTTACGCACTTTCAGCAATCAGCAGTCCCATTTTGTGAGCTTGTTTGGCCTACCGCTTCCTCGGCTGAGCCGTTGTTGCTCCCCGACGTTTCCTCTTCACAATAACGGCACTTACAGTTAACCAGGGAAGCTCTAGCTGGGCAGAAATTTGATGAACTGACTTGTTGGAAAGGTGGCATCCTATGACGGTGCCACGTTGAAAGTCAATGAGCTCTTCAGTAAGGCCATTCTATTGCCAATGTTTGTCTATGGAGAATGCATGGCTGTGTGCTTGATTTTATACACCTGTCAGCAACGGGTGTGGCTGAAATAGCCGAATCCACTTATTGGAATGGGTGTCCACCTACTTTTGTATATACAGTGTAGTTTAACGCATGAAACATGGTAATTAACTACAAATGACCATAATCCATTTCGCATCTACTTGTCCGGTCTGTGTTTTCTTTTACACCTGCTACGGAAGAAACAGAGGAATGCATGAGCATGAGGTGATATAAAGAGCAGCTTTTGCTTCGCGAGTTCTCTACCTGAAAATACATGATCTAAGTGATTGATAGTTGATATTCAGCAGTCATTAAAGTATGCATTTGAAGAACTACCAAATAGTGATTTTGTTAGACAGATATAAGCAGCAGTTCTATAGAGATGAGATGATGACCTGGAATGAAATAATAAATTCATCAAATAATATACACAACAACTCAAATATTGTATTAAAGTAAAGTAATGTGAATAAATGATGGTTAATAAGTGATAATCAGTAATGGACAGTCACTACCATCAGGGGACTTTTACGAATTGTTTTATTCTGTGTTGTTAGAGTATTCAACCCACATAACGCATAGCGGATTTAATGTCAAATAAATAAATATCGAAACCGAAATCCGTGATTTAAAAACAAATCGAAACGAAACCGACCTCAAAAAGCATTAATCACTCAGCAATAGAGGACACACACATCTATGATGAAGGAAAATAGTTTATGTTCCTAAATCTGGGGAGCACTCGTCGTCTGCCACACCTCTCTCTTCACTAACAGCGCCGCAGACTCATCATCTCTGCTCTATTACCATTCATTAATTCCCTCAGTCACACTCTTCCCCTGTCCCTGGTCCCTACTGCTGCTGGCTCTGACCCCACTTACCCCCTGACCCCTCACCCCTGGAGGGCAACCTGCTCTCCGAGCTCTCAGCGAGATGGGAAACATGAGTGAGCTACAGAGCTCCAGAGGATGGTCCACAGCCATAGAGTCCAATGATGAGAAAACTACTACTGTTGTCGCAGCAGCATACCTCACTGGTAGTCTCTCATCACCCTCTCTACTGTTCTAGATGTAGGCCTATAGAAGCTTTCCTTTCCCGATTTATAAAGTTAAGATCAGAGTTGAGCAGAGACCCTTTAAAATAACACTGCAGAACTTTGTAGAATTCATGAGAATGTTCTGATCTGGGAGCAAAATGTTCCAGTCAGGCTCGAACTCACACACACGCAAAAACGTGTACACACGCACTCAGTCACATACTAAATTGAGAAGTGTGTGCACAAAAATACAGACAGACATGCCTATAATGTATGACTTGGGTGTAGAGTCAGGCCAGACATAATGTATGATAGCTTTCCTCTCCATCTCTGTAAAAACAAAGAAAAGGTTTATTTTTAGGCCCCTGAGATGTCCCTCTATAATTAGAAAAGCAGCCCTCTAAGCTGAGAACATATGGAAATCATTAGCCTTTGCAGACATACTTACTCTCTCACGAAGCATGTGCGTGTGCACACACAAATACATTCACACACACCCACACCGAACATATGTCATACACACAAAAATACAGGAAAATATCAACCAATGCAACTGCCCTGTTCACATTGAAATACTCACACACCATAACACAGGCTTATTTTATAGAGAGACAGTCACAGTCAGGAGCAAAGAGAGGGAAGTTAACAATTACATTAATGAAGAAGGGCAATTCCACGGTAACAGAATAATGCTGAGACCGTGTGTCAAACAAAAACCAATGATTGCAAAGTTAAACAAACCTTACAACTATGCACAGAAAATTGTACAAAAACACATTTACTTGAAGAACAGATGCAAAGTTTGGTAACAGAATGATGGTTTGTGCTGCTGTGCCATCATTATGTTACCAAACTTTGCATCTGCACAGTTCTTCATATGTTTGATCCTGTCCCAAGATCGTTGTGTTTTGGACAAGTGTTTTTGCAACAATGTCTGTGGTTTTGAGTCAATGTAGAATTGTGCCCTCTGTTGGCCTACCACCTACTGGTTTAATGGTGTCCAGGGCAGTGCAGGATGCAATTGCTTTTGCTACTATCTTTGCCAGGAAATGTAAAGTCCTGGAGTGGAAAGAGGGTCACCCACCATCGCATAGTCAATGGCTGCAGGACTTGATTCACTTTTTAAAACTAGAAAAAAAATATGATACATTTTAAAAAGGGAAAAATTATGTATTTCCTCCCTCCTTCAGAGGCAAGACTTTCCAGGTAATTTACCTGCTTTTGTAATTATTATTTATTTTCCAAATATCTGATGTGCCTCCATTCTGTTGAACTGATTTGAAACTGCTGAGAATCTGCTACCATACCCGTCCATGTACCTTTGAGCTGTGCTTCTTGGCCCTGGGGACCATTCAGCCTCTCATTGGGGTTGGGTGCATGAGGGTGCGGGTGGGAATGTGCACCTATTTGGGTCCCCAGGATAAGGATTAAAAAGCACATCCTCTGAACAATGTAAAAAATGGCTATGACCTTGTCTGAAGTTGTCTGAAATTCTAAATCATTAAATATGTAATAACTTGAAATGCGAAAAACTGGAATAAATATATTTATCAACATCCAAATGTGTGTGTGTGTACACAAGACTACAGTAACATTAGGAAGTCTAGAGAAGACAGTCTTACTGTTGTGTCACAGTGGCGATGATGTGCGTGCATGTGTACGTGAGTGTGTGCCCGTCTACGTTCAGAATCAATGTCACCCGGTGTTGAGTAGTGAGGTAACACCACAGAGACAGAGAGCAATCAATCAACCAATCACTAGAATTCCCAACAAGCGGCTCTAAATCTCAGCGGTATGCTAATCGATAGCACTTAGCCTGAACCGCCAGTATTTCACAATGCCGCTGTGGACCACTGTTCTGGCAGATTATAGCCATGCCACACACACACACACACACACACACACACACACACACACACACAGGAGTACCCACAGAGCATGACAGCAGGTCAATCAAATCTATGAACACAACTGCTCTCAATTAGATGGGGGATGGAGGATTGATGAAATGTTGGCTGGTGTTTTTGTTGAGTGCTAGGCTTGGGCGGTATACCGTATACCGGGGTATTTGGAAATAGCCACAAAATGGTTTTTCAATACCGTTTAAAACATTTAATTTTTTTTATAAATCAAAATATTTGTAAGTACTTCTTAAGTAAATACCAGCAGTCAACTTGAGCAATACATTAGGAGATAAAGAAGATTGCGTTCTTCATTACACCTGCCACATCATTTTTCTTTATGAAGCTTACCGGTAGTCCCCAGTCATGTGGTTTTCGTTTACAAGCACACAACGACGAGAGACCGCCTTGTGAGCAGCACGCACCAGGGGATCTAGTTACAGTATGGAATTCACAACTATATGTTTGCCAGCTAGACATCTTATAACTATTAAGTTTACTGTCTAAAATGTTCTAAATGCTCTGCAGTTGTGCATTTGGTTTGCTAATTTATTGTCTAGTTAGCTATCTAGCTAAGTGGCTAGCTTCTTCCAAAATCAAGCTGAGGTAGTCTAACAGCAGAGAAGCCCCTCCTGGTAGTGGCAGTCGGGGCCGTTTAAGATGAGCATGACCTTATTTCTATTACAGCATATTGGATGACTGTCTTTCATATTCCATTCAACCAGCTCAATGTAACATCGATAGGATTAGGCTACTACTTGATACTAAAATTGTCCCTATACCCATCATAAGGTTGCTACAACAGGTCGAGAGAACATTTTTAGTAATCAAGGTGACAGACAGTGACACATTAAATATCGCCTTGCACACTCTTGCCTGCATCTAGCTGATCTAGGGCGTAATCATTAGTCCAACAGTTGCAAACAAGCGTTTCTATTGGACAAATTCAGGTATGTTTATCCCTGTTTCATTCCATTTGCTTCCGTTTAAGATTTTTTTCCAACAGAATCGGTGGAATGCATACGCCCCTGATCACCCGCAAACACAGTTCACTTTCATAGCAGCCACAAACAAACCGCATGATCACTTTGCTTGTTGTACAACTCGTTCTCGCATCTATGCGCTCTCCTCCTCTCACATTTTCCCTTCGTTTGTGGACTTCAGGGCACAACACAAAAAAACAAGCCAACCCTTCATATCATAACCGCTACACACAGCCTACAACGTTGTCACTATATTGGCTAACGTCATAGTCAACATAGCTACTAGAACTAACGCGTTAGTAAACCCGCTACAATCATGCAGTACAGAATACAGAAAGTAGTTTATCAGTTACACCAGCTGGCCCCGGTGGCAATAAATGAATAAAACCAAAAGTTTACCTTGACTTGGAAGAGTTCCAGTGTTGAATAGCCATAGCCAGCTAGCTAACATAAACACCCGGCTCAAACAGAGGCTGAGTGGGCTAAACTAGCTAGCTGCATTCGCTAGCTAAGCAAGTGAAAAAAAAGAAAGATATATATATATAGCTCGCTCTCTCGCTGAGTCAACTACTCACAACATTTTATGCACTGCGGTGCTAGCTAGCTGTAGATTATGCGTTCAGTACTAGATTAATTCTCTGATCCTTTGATTGCATGGACAACATGTCAGTTCATGCTGCAAGAGCTCTGATAGGTTGAAGGACGTCCTCCGGAAGTTGTCATGATTACTGTGTAAGTCTATGGAAGGGGGTGAGAACCATGAGCCTCCTAGGTTTTGCATTGAAGTCAATGTACCCACAGGAGGACAGAAACTAGCTGTCCTGTGGCTACATAATGGTGCAACCCCAGACTGTGCTGTTGAGGCTACTGTAATTTTAATCAATTATTTGGTGACGTGAATATATTTAGTATAGTTTTTTCTAAAAAGGCTAACTTTTTTAATGTTTCACTATGTAAAAAAATATATGAAATTCACTGAGGATGGCCCTCCCCTTCCTCCTCTGAGGAGCCTCCAATGCGTCCTGGATCAAGAGCCTTGCTGCCCAATATTTGTTGTGTGTGTGCAGCAAAATGTGAGTAGCATATTTTTTGTTACTTGTAAAACTTTATGAGCTGTCCTGCAAATAGTTTAGGTAAGAGACTGTATAACATGTTTGCAATACGCTCGTTAGCATTCAGTTAGCACATTCTCAGGGATTTTACATGTACTTGTTAGCATTGCTAACCATCGGATTACAGAGGCTAAGGTGGGTTTCAAAATAGCACCCCTTGTGTTCAGTGCTGATATTACCAAATATCCTGGTAAGGCACAAGGTCGGTATGAAGGTATTACAATTTGGATACTGCCAAAGCTGAGTGCACCACTATGATGCCTTATGCAACGACAGGCACCACAGAGCTCTGATTTTAGCCATCTTTCCTTTATTGTGTTTATTTCATATGTCTCAATACAGTTATCTTGATAGTGCCTCCCTGGAACAGATCTATAAAGGAAGAATTATATAAAATTTAGATAGAGAAAGACAGAGAGGGAGGGAAGGTGTGGGGATAGTAAGAGAGAAAAATAGATTGAGATGGGGTTGAGAGAGGGGAGAAGGGAGGGAGACAGAAAGTGAATGAAAAAGCAGACAAGAGAGCAGTTTTTTGTGCGCAGTAATGGCAGTCAGAAGGCCAGGGCCACATTACAGCGCAGTAGGAGCTCAGACAGACAGAGCTGAACAGTATGGCAGGGAGGCACGTGTTCATTTAAGAGAGGCTGAACTCAATGGAGATCACATGTCTGGGGCCTGTCCTGCTGACTCAGGCCTTCCACTACACTGCTAACCTCAAATCACACGAGAGAGAGAGAGAGAGAGAGAGGGGCTTAACTCCAATCACATAGGACTCAGGAGACAGAGAGAGAGAGATAGAGGTGGTGAGATGGGGTGTAGACAGGACAGGAGAGCCGAAGATGGAGAAAATAATGGAGGGACAAAGGGTGGGAAAATGCAGTCAACACTTTTTTGCCTCTTGTTTAAGGCGGGAAACTAGTGGGTGTAACATGGGAAAGAGAGAGCACCATGGGACCTCCGTAACAGCACAGCGTGTGCCACTGCAACGTTATCTCAACATCCAGAGAGCCTTATGAGCTGATAAGAACAAAATAAAACAACATTTGCCCTGTCCATGCAGCAGGTTGTGATGTGGTTTTAAGGCGAGGTAATTATCTTAATGGGTCTGGTCTACAGGAATGACAAGGGAGGGCTGCTAACTGACTGACGGCTACTTCCTGTTGTCGTACTATAGGTAAGCCCACCCTCTCCTCCTCTACAACAGGAAATGGTTCTGGACACACTGTACATCCTGTAAGGAAAATATCACTTCCTGTCTGGACACAAGCCACCGCCTCAGAGGAAAGATGCGCTCGGCAAATTAAACACCATGGCAACAGAGGGAAGTATTGACATGCAGGGGAGCGGGAGAGGAGAGCAGCTGGAGCTGTCATAGCTAGACAATGATACACACACACATTACACACACAAAATAATATGCACAAACAGAACATATACACAACACACGCACAGACACTATCCAAGCAGCCATAAGTACACGATGCACCAATGCATGATGCACCGCCTGCTGCTACAACACACACACACACATCCACTTCAAACTCACAGCTCCTTCCCCTGACATCCAGTGCAAAGTGCAACTACTCCAAAATACTGTTGTCAAACATGCAAGCTTGAACGGAACATGAATTCACAACTTCACATACACTAAAACGCAGGGCTGAGAATTGCCAGGGACCTCACGATAATATATTATCACGATACGATATGTATTGCGATTTTCACGATACTATATGTTTTGCGATTCGATACTGCGGTTTTATGGCGATTTGATGTTCAAACATATTGCTCACTATATATGTCTGCTGCAGAGACAAGAGAGCATGAGAAAATGAGTTTTCACCAGTCATGGAAAGAAAAGTGCTGAAAATATGTTGAATCACTATTTAAAAAGAAGATGCAGTCCAAGCGAGAAGATGAACAATACCAGAGTTTTGGCGCAGGTACAGCCGACTAGCGCTTTCTAACTATACCATAAAAAAGGTACCTATAGCTTGTTCTCCATCTTGGAGTCAAAGAATTGATATAATATCGTCCAAAATAATATTGCGATATGTAACTATATCGATTTCCCCCCCATCACTACTAAAATGCACTCTAACACTCTCCCTCACACACAACCAGTTGTATCAGAGTAGTGTGAAAGGCGAGCAATAATCCCCTTCCCTGGTTTCTCGAGAGCAGAAAGAGCGGAATGACAGGATCAAAGGCTTTCTGTAAGAGCTGTCAGAAATCAATGGAGTGAAACCGGCAAGGATTATACCCTCATGTCCTAGACACATACACACACCTTTCACAGACTATTCAAACATGGCTGTGGAAACACAATTGACACCACATTATGCAGTTAGCATTACTGTAACTTAAAGATGGAATCTGCAGTAGGGAGAAACAGCGCCACTGGCCACCCCACCACCGTTACTATTATTTTTGTTGCCGAGCTGACAGAAAAACCATGGCAATACATATTGTGCTCTTCTATCGTGCGCAATGAAGTCCGAGGGGGAAAACAATGTTTGTTATTTGCAATAACTTCTTCATTGTTGTAATATCGCAACCAGACGTGGTTCTTTCACCATTAAGGATTCCAGCTTTAAGCAGTGGAAGTACCTCTGTTCCTATACAAATGAAAGTGCTAATTAAGGAAAAACAGTGATATTTAACCGCTCTACAAGTCAAATATTAAGAGACAGGCGTGGGTGTCTGGGTGATGTAGTGACTAGGTGGGGATGTACCTCAGTCCAGGGGCAAGGGAGGAGGGCTCAAATCTTCTGGGTACAGTCTGTACATATGGTGTCTCCTCCTTGGCCTTCAGAAAGCTCTTGGCCTCCTTGGAGTCAGCATCAACCTCTTTGGATACCCTGGAGACAGAAAAAAGACAGACAGATACTTAAACCCAGGACTGTATTAGTGGCAGTCTAACAAACATAAGTAAATATCATCAAGTTACGTAACTCTGTACATTTGTCAAGAAAAGGACACACAGACAAGAAGCCATGGGTTGGCTGGCATTTTAACAAATTCCCACCCTCTCTATAATTCTCTCTCACACACACACATAAAAACATCAGTTTTTCCCAAAAACGCACGGCTGATGTTTCATAAACCCCTTAGGCTAGTCACTGTTTACGAGCCAATGCTTTTGGTTGAGTCCCTCGCTGGTAGTACAAGAATCCCCTCCCACACAAACACACACACTCAGAAACACGAATCAAAATTCTGTAATATCTGACAATACTTTCCCTCCATCTCCTGCCAAGTGGTAATTTTTTATTCAAGGCTATGCCTCTGCCTCTCACTCTTCTGTTTCTTCTCCCTTTCCTCCTTAAACCCTGCACTCGCTTCTAGCACCCCATCTACACAACCATGTGGTCACTTAGGGCCCCTGGTCCCCCAAAAAAAAATATATATTATGTTTTAATTGGAACTCAGTCAGGGTCTCAACTTATTGTTGTGAGTAAGAATAGTAAAACACACCAGGTGCAGGGGGTGGGAACGTTGTGGTGATTTCCATTTGGAGTGGAGAAATAACAAGTAGGGCACTGACAGCTGTCAGTGTAGTTAGCTAGCATGCTAATGTTATCTAGCTAGTTAATGTTATCTGTTGTTGCTACACCGTATTCAAAAGATTAGCCAGCTGGCTATGCAATAGCAGGTTCTTGAGCTGGATTTGTCATAAGCATTTAGGGAAAACTCTGCCACAGATGGATAGGGGAAACCCGTATCTTTGAATTTGCCATCTATTGTTATCTCAAGTTTTGGTAATTTCCATAAATTGCGGCCGCGAGTTCGCCATAGAAATAAAAATAATAAGATGAAGCACCGGTAATATGGATAGCCTGACCATTGAACGATTTGGACTACAGATACATTTTTCTACATTGTAATGACAGGGTGCAAAATTTGGTAGGCTGCTTGCAGGCTATTTTGATGCGCTACAGCAATGACAAATAAATCCATGCTCATGCCATTGTTCTCATAGCTAGAAAAAGTGAAAGGGCAATGACTTTGCTCATGATACACGCCACAAATTATATGTAACACCATCAGTGCATCTGACACGAAACAAAACACCAAAACAAATGTAACATCACAAAATAGATAAACAAGTTTGTGGAATTTTCTTTTGCGGGTACCTTTTCATTATAAAACAGGCACTTGTGATTTCTAGCTACACCAATCAAAGCAGTAGAGAGAGCATGGCCTAAACCATTCATCTTTGGGGAACAGGAGGAGCGGGCTTCCAAAATGCAATCATATCACACGCAATTTTACCATTTATGAAATGGTCATACTGTTTAAATACAGACCAGTTTACCCAATGGATTATGATAATTTGCTGGTAAAAAAGTGGAGGTGAAAAAACATAAGTTTCCACCCTGTATTTTAGAATTGCAGGAAATGTACTGTAGAACTGCACATTTTATCTCTGCCCAATGACAAAATTATAGAATTTAATTAAATGTGTTATAAAAAAAATACTAAATTCTCTCTCCGCCCATTGCAAAATGTGTAGAATTAAAGGAAAGTTACTCTGCGTCAAGAGAGGGGCCACAAATGTTTTGCTGCGAGGTGGGGGGCCCCCCAACCAAATCTCGCTTAGGGCCCCCAAAAGGCTAATGCCGACCCTGAGTGTAGTGGATGATACAGCATCTGAATCCCTCAACAGACACTGCACTCCATCAGATATAATAGACTGTCCTCTCTTCTCAAATAGGACATAATGACAGGGATAAGATGTGCCCATACACCACTGTGGAGGAGAACAGTCCAATATTAAGGTCAACCAGTACATCCCTCTGGGAATACATTCCTTAAGGGAATTGCATCCATTAGGGTCTGGGTTATAGCTGTCTGGGTGCAATGGTAATCATATGTTGCAATAATTAGGGCTTTCAGAGAAAATAAACAAAGTCCTTTAATGTGCTTCATATTATATAGATAATACTACTGGTGAGACCCCGACTAAGTAAAAACACTTTCCCAGCACATTATTTGGCCTGTAAACTGACATTTGGTGTTGTAACTCATAAATCAAAATGCTACAGTATGCTGTGGAATTCAGACACTTTCTCAGGAACAATGTGAAGGTTTCAACTGTTAGGTTGCACTGCCATCAGGTGGTCAAAGAGTGTACATCTATCGGTATATGCATAGACCCCTCCTGCCTGTCTCAGCCTCCAGTATTTATGCTGCAATATTTTATGTGTCGGGGGACTAGGGTCAGTCTGTTATATCTGGAGTATTTCTCCTGTCTTATCCGGTGTCCTATGTGAATTTAAATATGCTCTCTCTCTCTCCCCCATTCTCTCGGAGGACCTGAGCTCTAGGACCATGCCTCAGGACTTCCTGGCCTGATGACTCCTTGCTGTCCCCAGTCCACCTGGTCGTGCTGCTGCTCCAGTTTCAACTTTTCTGCCTGCGGCTATGGAACCCTGACCTATTCACCGGACGTGCTACTTTGTCCCAGACCTGCTGTTTTCAACTCTCTAGAGACAGCAGGAGCGGTAGAGATACTCTGAATGATCGGCTATGAAAAGCCAACTGACATTTACTCCTGAGGTGCTGACCTGTTGCACCCTCTACAACCACTGTGATTATTATTATTATTATTTGACCCTGCTGGTCATCTAAGAACATTTGAACATCTTGGCCATGTTCTGTTATAATCTCCACCCGGCACAGCCAGAAGAGGACTAGCCACCCCTCATAGCCTGGTTCCTCTCTAGGTTTCTTCCGAGGTTCCGGCCTTTCTAGGGAGTTTTTCCCTAGCCACCGTGCTTCTACACCTGCATTGCTTGCTGTTTGGGGTTTTAGGCTGGGTTTCTGTACAGCACTTTGTGACATCAGCTAATGTAAGAAGGGCTTTATGAATAAATTTGATTGATTGATTGTCCACCAGTGGTCTAAACTTACCGGACCTCTTCCCCAGCAAAGTCAAACACCTTAGTGATGGTGACTTTAGAGGGCTCTTTAGGCTCTGGTTGTTGAGGTTCTGATGGAGCCGAAATGGGCTTCTTCGAACTGTCTGTGGGTACAGCCTGGTGGAGATAATAAAACAAAACAGGTGTTAAACATCAGAGTAGTGTTCCAAAAACTGAAAACTTGATTCCAATGCAAAAAACATGCACAACCACCAAACTGTAACAGGAACCCAGGTTCCAACTATCATATGCCTGGTGTGTCTCTACAGGCCAGGAGTTGTTATATTTGGTACAATACCTGCTGTTTAGTAGTAGCCTGTGGCACTGGAGTAGGTGGCTTGGATTTGTGACCAACATCACTCAGAAAACTGGCCCACAAATCATCTGCCTTCTTCTTTTTCTCTTCATCCTCCTCCTTCTTGGGCCTGGGAGTAGAAAACTCTCTCTCCTCCCCCTGCTCTACTTTCTGATCCTCCACACTGCCATCATGCAGTGTCTCCTCTAACTTCAGTCCTCCTTTCTTTCTTTTCCTATGAGGATTGACAAAGAGTGCAGTAGGAAAATAATGTACAAATATAGTAGTACATTGTCATCCACCAATTCCAGCAGACTAACAACATGTACTTTACAAGAAAAACTTAGCAAAACAAAGCAATCACTGCACACAAATGGTCTAAAAACTGAGCCAAACACAAAAGTGTTGAATCACTCACCTCATGCCAATGTGTTGGCCTTTCTTCTTTTTCTTCTTGGTGACATTATCAGACTGTTGGCCACGCTGATCATCCCCTTCCAGACCATCCTCTTTCACACATTCATTCATGTCATCTTCACTAAGGTTGTCATCTGTCATTCAATCACACAACAACCATGATTAGAATACTTGAATTGAATGACAAATACAGTAGCTTTCATCAAGCAACATACATGAAGAATATGACACCTAATATAACTACTGTATAGAGTGGTTATGATTTTCTGTCACGTGTAATAAAATATATTGTCAACTCTAGCATTGCATGTCTATCTGCTTGTGGAAGTAACCTTACCAGATGGGACATAGTCTTGATCTGCATTTGAAGAATAGCCATCGGAATCATAATCTGAGTAATTCATAATTTCCCCTTCAGAAAGAGCCTACACGTTCTACCAATAGTAAACACAGCAGGGAATGTATGAATAGTTGGCTAGATAGCTGTCTCCAGTAACGTCAGCAAGTTACAAAAGCAAAGCACCGGTTGTCTGACAAACCCTGGCTGTAGCTAGTATCACGCGGTTACAAAGTAACTGAGAAAGCTATCAATTTTTTCTAGCTGTATAGCTTATTATACCTTCAACCAAATTAACGAACAAATACTAAACAAGTTTCTACACTACGAAAACGTGTGGCTTTGGTGACTAGCTACAGAAAGGAGCTCAATGAGTAATTATCTGGTAGCTGTTGACTTCCTGTTTTACTACGGCAAGTCCACAGGATCAACAAATCGTTCAGAACGACGGGTTTATAGCATATTTGTTGTTGGAAATTAAATACCGGTTTCTTTGTCGATTGCATTAGTATATTTGTACATGTCAATACTCTTTGTAAATGATGTTTAACAAGCTAGCTAGCGTATTACGATTGTGAAATCCTTTTTGTAGTCCTTTGAGTATGTTAACGGCGTGACGTCAAACCAAGTCGTGTTGACATCAAGCTACATGAGCTAGCTAACAGATATATTCAGGGAGATCAACCAATCCAACCCTTGTGGACTTGCTAGATCCAACATTAATGTTCTCATGGTGTTATTCGGATATTCGTGGTCTCTCACACTTGCTCGTGGTGTCATGTGCATAAGACATGCATAACGGATATAACGAGATTGGATTTGTTCAGCAAATTCTTAGCTTGAATTTGGTCCCAAGGAAAAATGGCACCAATCGAGGCAACGACACATCGCTTAGCGACTTCTCAGGTGAGATTCAATCTAGCTATAGCCTCGCTCTGTTGTATCCAGTCGAACGGTTTTCGCTGTAAACCTAAAGTGAATGTTTCGTTAACCGATTTAACGGTAAATGAACATAGCTAACGTTAGCTTATGTGAACGTACACTAAGTAGCTAATCTTGTGTTAGCTGGCAATAACAACAATATTAGCTATTGTACAAGCGGACAGCTTTAAATTGCCCCTAACGTTAATCCATATATTAGTCACCAATGCAGTGGTCTTTTTAGAGAAAGTGCCATGTGTTTGTGAGAAATATTATTCTCCAGACTACTGTGTGTGAGAGATGTATATAATGTGTAATCTTTAGCAGTTTATATTATTTCGCTGGGTTATTTAGGGGTCAGTTGTACATTATGAATGTGAAACATGAGTACTGGGTAGGTAGTATTGAATTCAGAAGACGTGTCAGAGACAACAGGCATGTGTGTAATGTCTGTGTAACCCAGCATTTCCCAAACTCGGTGAACATTTTAGTTTTTGCCCTAACACTGAGTTTGAGTTGATTTATTCTTGCTTACAGATAAAACTTAAGAAATGCAGAATTTACATTACTAATAATTGCAAAACACTAATTTAAAATACATAATACGTGACATAAATCTTAGCTCTTTCTTAAAACCGCATTGTTGGTTAAGGGTTTCTAAGTATTTCACTGTAAGGTCTACTACACCTGTTGTATTCGGCGCATGTGATAAATAGAATATTGAACAATTGAAAGCATTACAGGAAATGTTTCATGATGGTCATTTAAATATTAAAATGTGATTAAATTTGTTTGATATAATTTTTGTGAGAACCATTTAAGAGCTAGAGTTATTATACAGTCTGATAGCAACTGATTCAAAAGATCAAAGCTTGGTGATTCGTTTACTATTTGAATCAGCTGTGTAGTGCTAGGGCAAAAACAGAAAACGTGCACCGAGTTTGGGAAACCGTGGTGTAACCTCTGGGCAATTCTTTGGTAACAGAATGACGCTGAGACTCCGAAGTTTCACTTTAAAATGCACGCCAAACAAAAACGATACAACTCAATGCACAAGGACTAGCTAGATTACTTTTAACAGTTAACACAGGAAATAAAATAACACATTTAGGCTACTTGAAGAACAGTGCAGATGCAAAGTTTAGTAACAGAATGATGATAAAATCTCTCTGTGACCATGTTTTCCAAAAACTGTTAAGTCTACTCTGAAATAAGATTCAAAATTCTGCAGAAAGAATGAATGGGGTGTCAGCTATGACACCTTGAGTTGAAAAACATCAACAGAATGACATCATGGATACCTGATCAGTACTAAAGAAATGCATAATTATGGATATGAATGTCATTCTCTTCACGGTGATGTATCCTGAATAGGTACACAAAGGTAGAAATATGCAATATCATGCATATTTGGGCATTATTCTACAAACTGGTTATTTTAATGAGCTCTGCCCCCGAACAAGACCACATTTGGTCCGGACTGGACCAAATCTGTATCAATCATAGACTTCTGAGTTTCACAAGTTTGGACATCGTAGTAGAGCACAGTAGAGTTCAGTACAGGGGAAAGGGGGATACCTAGTCAGTTGTACAACTGAATGTATTCAATTGAAATGTGTCTTCCGCATTTAACCCAACCCCTCTGAATCAGAGCAGAGTATAGTTCAGTACTGTAGAGTATTATACTGTACTCTAGTTTGATCTACTGTACTGAACTCGACTCCACTGTAGTACTGAACTATACTCCTTTTCTTTACTGTACTGAACTGTGCTGTCCAAACTTCTGAAACTAGGCGTCTGTGATTGGTTCGGATTTAGTCCGAAATCAAGGCCATTCCGAACCTGACCAAAAATCAACGTTGAAATCAAGGCCAGGGCGGACTGACCAAATTTTAAATTACTTTTCAATGTCCAGGGACGTCCTGTATTGGTTGGTGGTCAGTGGGTGAGGATGCTAGTTACAGTAAATGGAAAGAGAGCGGTGAAATTAACTGGAGAGCGAGAGAGGAAGGGGTTGCCCAGACTGTTTTCACACTCTTGCTTTTACCACAACACAACAGAAAAAGCGGTATGTTAGTGGAAGGGAAGACCGTAACAGGTGACCCAACTGTGGTTTGTGACTACTATGTAGACAATTCTATTGCAGTAATTCTGTTATATATTTTTCCCTCATTCTGTTACTGATTTGGTAACAGATTGATGCATTTTAATTAGGCCTACTTAATAATTCATTAACAAAATTGTCATCAGTAGAAACACGATAACTAATTGGTAGGTCTACTATTACTTTTACTATCCTCCCTCCTCATGAGGGAGAGAAATGTGAAAATATCTTAGATACAGTTCTGTGAAAGTATTTGCCCCTTTCTAATTTTGTCTACTTTGGTGTATTTTTTTAAAATACTGAATTATCAGATCTTCAACCAAAACCTTATATTAGATAAAGGAAAGTTAGTTTACAAATAAAACAAATACCAACAGTCAAGCATGGTGGTGTGATGATTTGGGGATGCTTTGCTGCCTCAGGACCTGGACGACTTGCCTTAATAGAAGGAACCATGAATTCTGATCTGTATCAGAGAATTCTACAGGAGAATGTCAGGCCCTCCGTCTGTGAGCTGAAGCTGAAGCACAGCTGGGTCATAAAGCACGACAATGATCCAAAACACACAATCAAGTCTACATGAAAATGGTTATACATTTTTTGTTATTTGTAAACTCGGGTTCCCTTTATCCAATATTAGGTTTTGGTTGAAAACAGTATAAAAAATTGAGAGAATCAGAAAGGGGGCAAAAATGTTTTTGCAGCACTGTATGTGGGTTTTTTGGTAACAGAATTACAGTACACTAGGCAATATTTTTTTGAACTTACAAAGGCAATTCATTTCTCCGAAACGAAATATAAATGTTGATATTAGGCAGGGGTCTTTACTTCAACATTGTGTTTTGATGTATTTCTAATAACTTTTATGACTTTTTCTGGTTGATGTTTTCTAAGACCCCCTTTCCATTTGTTTGACCAGAAATCAAAGCCTTTGCTTATTCCTAACTTTAGGATGGAAATTGGTTGGAGAAATGTATATATACCTTAATAAAAAACTGACTATTGGCTTTCATTTGACATGCTCCTATGAACTTCACCTGTTGGTGCTCATGGGTCCTTTTACATGGAATAGCTCTATTATATCATGATGCGCTTGCATTTTTTGCATTTTCTAAATTGTATTAATTTAGCAGACGCTCATATCCAGAGCGACTTACAGCAGTAGTTAGGGTTAAGTGTCTTGCTCAAGGGCACATCGACAGATTTTTTTTCCCCCCTAGCCGGGCTTGGATTCAAACCAATACCCTTAACCGCTAGGCTACCTGCCTACACTTACTTCCTTCAGTTGCCTAACTCCCTCTGCTCTTTCTCTCAGAGATGTGGTATGGCGTCTTCTTGTGGGCTGCTGTCTCTTCACTGGTGTTCCACCTCCCCGCTGCTCTCCTGGCCCTCGCCACCCTGCGACAACACAAGATGGCCCGCTTCATGCCCATCGCCATCCTACTGATGGGCATCGTGGGCCTTGTGTGTGGTGGAGTCCTCACCAGTGAGTTATTCACCTCATCTTCTGATAAGCTATAAACATGATCCATTATAGTACACAAACATCACTATTCATCAACTCACTGCTCAAAGCCATGATGTTCAAATTATTTGATACATTGCTCAAAACAAAACAAAAATATTTGTGCTTGTAGGTGCTGCCATAGCTGGGGTGTACAAAGCAGCAGGGAAGAGGATGATCTCCTTGGAGGCCTTGGTGTTTGGAGTGGGCCAGTCCTTCTGTGTTCTCATTATATCCTTCCTCAGAGTCCTAGCTACACTCTAGCACTAGGACACAGGAATTCAAGAAGGGAGTGAGGGGGGAAGAACATGCAATCATCAGGACGGCATATGCAAGAGACAGCTGTTCCTTCAGAGGCCTTATTTTCTATAACCGTTACCGGATGACTCTTTGTTTGATACATGATTATTTTCCAAAGTGGTATATTTCAGGGCTAACCAGAGGCTCTTTCTTCTTCATTCTTTGTTAGTTTTCATTCAGATTGTTGTGTGTGTGGCTGTGGCACTATACTCTGAACTAGCCTTCTCATTTTGTGAGTTATATGTGTATCATACACATGGCTGAGAATGAAACATTCCAGAGAAATTGCACTCTACAATTTGGTTGAGTAAACTCTAAGTTTTACTGTTCAACGGCCTGTAAAAGACTAGCCTATACATGTCTGAGCCTGCATGCCTTTAGAGAAACACTAAAGGAGAACATTTTCTGCTCCTCCCCAAGTCATTCAGCTTAATACAATGTCTTGACTGTGAGGTGTAATATCTTTACAATGAGGCACAGTGCTCGATGATATGACATTGGTATTGACATTTTAAGTCAGACATAGCTACAACTTTAAGCTTTGTGTTATTTCCACATGTGTTTTATAGCATTAGAGATTGTCCATATTCCTACTTGGGATGTGTAAAAGAAAGTTTGTACATAATATTTAAGCCCATTCCAGTTTATTCTGTAAGCATAGAGGCATTCTGTATATTGCTGAGAACCATAGGGCCCTAAACTCAACTCTCGACCTCGAAGCCAGTTCCACTGCGTTTTTTCAAGGACTGATTTAGACCTGGGACATCAGGAGGCTGCAATTAATTGTCAGGTAGAACAGAACACCATCAGGCTCCGGACTTCAGAGTTGAATACCACAAGGAATAGAGTTGATCCATCTATTTTATTCTCTTAAATATTTTTCCATATTGTTAGGGGTATTTTCAGATGGTTGATCAGCGGGTTAAGTCCAGTGTGTATGCAACATGCTTCTTTCTGAGTGAAATCTTAACACAAAACAGTAGCAGACTACACTTGGTTATCTGGCGTCAACACGCTTATAGAATTGTATATCTCTTTCAAGAACCTTTGCTGCATTGCTCAGTTTTTGTTAATTTTATATTGGCCTTGGTGTTAATGGTGAACAGTATATAGGAATAGTGTAATATATTGTTACTTTGGCATTGATTATGCTAAAGGAATAAGAGGCAACTTCACTCTAAACCATGAATGTGAATCTAATTTCCTTAAAATCCCTTGTGGAATTTCTTAAACCTTTACCAAAGAGAACCGAATACAAAATGTACAACTGATTTAGTTTGAACTGAAAGCCCCCATGTCCCAAAATCCTACTTTAAGGATTTTGACAGTGTATCTTGAGTATAAATCTGGAGTTGTGTGTAAGGACACGGGTAAAGTCAAATTTAGCAAGAAATAAATCACATACCATCATAGGAAAGCACAACTTTGTAGAGATCTCTATTACATGCCAAGAGTAGCAAAGACTAGCGAAATCAAGCATTAATTACAGTTACACTAAAATGTTTTTTTAAATTATTCAGCACCACTGCATGCGGATTGTCCAAAACTATCAGCAGATTAGTGACCATTATAAGTGCAGTAATAATACAAGGGGTGGATTGAGAGCAGACAGGTTATAGGAATAAATTAGGATATTGAGGTTGGCTTGGCAATAACACTATTGGGTTATGAATCATTATTGTAATGTAGACATTTGTGGTGATTAAAGTTAACAGCAGGCCAGAGCTGGTCTACTTCCTGGCAGTGACATGTTGAAAGCCATGCTCATCTAAGCCTTGGACACCTCAATTCCACAGAGTTTATTTTTCTAAAGTTCTTTAACTTTCCTCATTGTAGCATGACTGCACACTGTTTGTTATAGCTAGTTGGTTTGTCTCGATTTCCATTAAGTTAATGCTCTTTATTTACCATGTGATTTGAATCCATGGATTGATTTTGTTTTTACAAGGTTGATTTTATTACAGTAAATTAAGTGCCAATTGTTAATATTTTAATGTAATAAAAAAATGTTTACATTATAATCGTTTGAGTAGTGTATTGTTTTACACCCGACTGATTTCAACTCATTTTGACAATACTGCATGACACCAGAGTAGTGTGTCAAGAGTATAGACTGATTATTTATCTCCTGCTCCATCTTTCTGCCTCTCCATACACACAGATGGCACTTCTGTGCCTTTACTGCCTCCACTAGCCAACTCCCAGCAGCAGCATGGCTTAGTGGTGAACGGAGGGAGTAATGTGGCGTTACCAAGGAGAAACTACACACAGATGACTCATCATGAGGGGGCCACTATCCAGGCTGCACTCCATGAGACAGCCTGGCGCTTTATATGATCATCACTGAGATAATGTTTCCTTGGCTGTTTCATGTTTTCCATGCACTTCAGGCAAAACACTGCTGAATATTTGATAAATGAATTAACCAAGGTTTTGTAGCTTTGTGCATTAAATTAAAGCAGTGAGGAAAGTGCACTTAATGACACTTCAAAATCAACTTTTTAATAATTAACAAGTATATGTATGGATTTACTCTTTAAAACATTTAGTTTAGAATTTTTTTTTTCATAATCTGGCGTGCAAGGCAAAGGTAGACATGATAGAAAATAGACTATGAGCAGGTCAATCCATGTGTGTCTCCGGTAAGGGGGGTTCAGTTCTTTGGTCTGATGTTTCTGCCTGTGCTGTGTGCTGCTGTGAGACAGTCTCTCCCCTCTTCTCTACTGTGCTCTCTCCCTGACTGGTCCCCACTGGGCTTGGCCCTGGCTTGTCCTCTGTTATTGGCCAGCTGTCCATCCCCTCGCCAGTCCTCTCCTCCTCTGCTTCACCTGCTGTTTAGATTATTAATAAGACACAGCAGAGATTAGATTTTCAATCTCAAGGACAACAGAGAACAAGACAAAACCAGACTTTTTTACAGGCAGAAAGATAAACCTAACAAAATTGAACAGTGAAAAGAAAAACAAGTTTCTTGATTAGATTTATCATTCAATAAGTAATTTCTGTTTAAACCAAAACAAGGTTATTCTAGATGTTAATAGCTGCACTCTATAGCATGCTGTAAGGTAGATATTTACTGAGGGTTGTGGGCATAAGGATGAAGCATCTCTTTAATAAATCTGTCACATTAAGGACCTGATATTCAGTCTTCCTCAATGTCTGTAATTGAAGGTGATTTGCCAGAAAACTGTGATGAATATCCCTGTGTCAAAATGCTAACAAGTATTTGAGATATAATAGGATGGTAATTGCACTACAGTGTATGTGGTGCTGATGGGTGAGTTATTATTATAGAACAACAGTGGAAGACAAAGCAGAGAGAAGGGGAGGAAGTGAGCATATGCCCATTAGCCCAAGGCTTATAGGTCCCAAACCAAACATTTGTACATTTGGCACAACGCCTCAAAAAGAACAGCCATACACATCTTAAAATCTCTTTCAAACCATTTTCACTTAGTAACTTATTATCCCCCCCCCCCCCCCCCCCCATGTGTAAAAACACTCAGTATAATATGTAATTGTCAAGATTTCTTACTGAGGATTTTACTCACCATCCTTCCCCTCAGGCTGGTCCTCACTACAGGTAGGGAGCTCCCCGGGGTTGGCACGTTTCTGGGCTGGTGACCTCTGCAACCGGGGCAATGTTGCCTTCAGCTCTGAGAAGGAAAGAAACAACCTGCCTCGTGAATTTACCTCATATCCAAAGTGCAGCAGGACATCTATGAACACAGCTAGGATTTTCAATGTATTTGACACACACCTGTGTCAATCAATACATGTTAGAATCAGCGATTCCACTCAGTCTTTCTGGGTAAGTCTCTAAGAGCTTGCACACCTGGATTTTACAATATTTGCACATTATTCCTTAAGAAATTATTCAAGCTCTGTCAAGTTGGCTGTTGAATCTTGCTAGACAGACATTTTCAAGTCTAGCCATAGATTTAAGCTAAAACTGTAACTAGGCAACTCAGGAACATTCAATGTCGTCTTGGTAAGCTACTACTGTGTATATTTGGCCCTGTGTTTTAGGTTTTTGTCCTGCTGAAAGGTGCATTTGTATCCCAGTCTGTTAGAAAGTGGACTGAACAAGGTTTTCCTCTAGGATGTTGCCTGTGCTTATCTCTTAGTTTATTTTTATCGTAAAAAATTCCCTAGGCCTTGCTGATGAAAAGCATACCCATAACATGATGCAGCCACCACCATGCTTGAAAATATGAAGAGTGGTACTCAGTGGTGTATTTTGTTGGATTTTACCCAAATATTATGCTTTGTATTCATATTTTCTTTGCCAAATGTTTTGCAGTTTTACTTTAATGCCTTATTGCAAACAGGATGCATGTATTGGAATATTTGTATTCTGTACAGGCTTCGCTCTTTTCACTCTGTCATTTGGGTTAGTATTGTGGAGTAACTACAATGTTGTTGATCCACCTTCAGTTTTCTCCTATCACAGCCATTAAACTGTTTTAAAGTCACTATTGGCCTCATGGTGAAATCCCTGAGCGGTTTCTTTCCTCTCCGGCAACTGAGTTAGGAACGATGACTGTATCTTTGTAGTGACTGGGCACATTGCGAGGCATTGGAAAACCTCCCTGGTCTTTGTGGTTGAATCTGTGTTTAAAATTCACTGCTCGACTGAGGGACCTTACAGATAATTGTATGTGTGGGGTACAGAGATGAGGTAGACATTCAAAAATCATGTTAAACACTATTATTGCACACAGAGTGAATCCATGCTACTTATTATGTGACTTGTTAAGCAAATATTTACTCCTGAACTTGTTTAGGCTTGCCATAACAAAGGGGTTGAATACTTATTGACTCAAACATTTCAGCTTAAAATTTTTTATGAATTTGTAAAAATGTCTAAAAACAATCTTTTCCCACTTTGACATTATGGCGTACTGTGTGTAGGCCAGTGACACATAAGCTACATTTAATACATTTTAAATTCAGGCTGTAACACAACAAAATGTGGAAAAGGTCAAGGAGTGTGAATACTTTCAAAAAACACTGTATACACACAGTATAGGCTTTATATGGCTCTGATCCTCTGCAGTAGCCTGTGGTATCCAGCAGGAAGTGCTCTCTCTCTGCTGCTGAGCTCACCTTCATGGTCCAGCAGAGCAGCATGTTCTCGGAGGAGAGAGTCGTCGTAGACAGACACAGCTCTCCGCTGGGGAGAGGGCTTCATGCGGGGCCGGGGTTTAGGAAGGGTCTCTAGGGGACGACCAAGACACACAGGACTCAGATACACAATCACACACAACATAACTGGAGGTGGGTATAGGCACTTGAGTCACAATGACATTCATGTTCAAAAAAAGACCAGACCAGGCATTGCACTACCCAACACATGTTTGGCTCACATGTTTGGGATGCCATCCTCTGCCATAATCTGGACCCAAATAACATCAGATGAGTGGGTGCTAAACATTGGTGGTGGATGAAGGGAGTTCCTACCTTCTTAATGTAAAATGCTTTGAGCACTTTTACACTGTAAATTCAAGTAATTCAGTCATTCAAATTAGGCATTGCTGAGTAAAAACCAATACAGTCCAACTCCTGGCAAATGGACTCCCAGGCTTGATCTCAGCTCTGTTCGATTGTGTAAAACAATCTTTCCAAGTGCATTAGGAGCTGCCATCCACAAAATATTACAGAATATGAAAACAGAGAGAGACACTGAAGTAATTATTATGCTCTGAGCATTCACTGTTCTTGCATTATTTAATATTAAGCTCATAATGGAAGACAAATAATCAGAGTGGGAGAGACAAAGAGAAGAGACAAATACAAGCTAGCTTGGTCTTTTTCTGCTCAGATAGAAAAACACCAAAGCTGCTCATATATTTTGTCACCAAGGAGAGGTGAGGACTGTATATAAGTGTACCTTCAGTAACTGATTGTGCTCTCTCAGAGCGCTCCCTGCTCTCCAGGGCAGAGGGTCCCCTGCGTGGCGATGGGGCAGGGGGAGTCTCCTTGCGGGGGGAGGGGCAGGGGGGCTCCCTCTGCTGGGGCTGGGTCTGGCTCTGGGAGGGCTCTGGTTCTGTTCGCTGGGTCTCTGGGCCTGTGGCTTTGCTTGGCTGCCGGGGGAACCCCAGGGATGTCCTAGCTGCAGCAGGGGGCTGCTGGGGGGCAGGGAGAGGGGGTTTGGCTGCCACTGTGGGCTTGGGAGAGAGGGGGCCGATGGGACGTCCTGGGAGGAGGGGCTTATCTGTTCGGAGAGCCTCCAGAGGAGTTAGGCCTGCTCTGATTGGCCACCTGGTGTCTGAGGAGAGAAGGGCGGTTGCACTGAAGTCATTACTGCAACATAACATTTACATATTGGTTTGGACTATGGATGGATTTATTACATGGACATCCATTCACCAGCCTTAAGTGTCAGAATTACCTGAAGCTGATGTGGACATAGTGCGAGGCTTCATCAACGTGGTTGGAGGTTCAGGTTTTTTGTCAAGAATTGCACCTGAGAAAGAGAAGATTTTAGCAAACTGGGAAGTTCACCTACACATACTATGAGCCCCTCCATAATTGAAGCAGCCTGACACACAAAAAAACGAACAAATCCACACAAAAGACATCAAAGGGAGCTGTCACTGTCACCTTTAGAGCACAAGCCATTGGCTGATAGTGCCGAGTTCCCCTCTGAGTGGATGTGTGAACTGACCCCTGACCTCCAGCACTGAGTGACAGATGGACGAAATGACTCCCAGGCTGGCCTGTCTGTGTAGCTCTGACCTCCCGTGAGCCTCTCTGACCTGCTCTAAATTTGGGTCAACTCCAGGTATCACTTTTATTTATAGATGTAGGCTTGATTTCTCTGTTAACCTTTACCTCACTGGCCTTTACCATCTGAAGGTGAATTTGACAGAAATAAGCACAGTTTTTACATTTCTATCAAATCAAAATTAAGAAGAATATTATCTATAGGTTCCTTTGTATTTTCAAGGGTTACTCAAGAAGCACAACAACTGCAGTTGATATTATACTAGCATCTACTGTCAAATCACATCACTAGTGTCACAGCAACACTTTTACTTGACAGTCTACAATTCAACAGTTAGAAGAAGAGACATTGACATCTAGCGCAACCAGCCAACTCTAAGTTGACAGCAAACCTGAGATGCTGCCATGCTCCCGTCAGCAGGAAAGGATCTGTAGGGGAGACCGGGGGTTGGTTGTCACACAGGCTGGTTTTCACAGTGGGGGGGGGGGGGGGGGGGGGGGGGGGGGGCTGTGTAATCCATCTGGTCAATTCAGGTCAGGATAACAAAACATTGAGGTGAGAGGAATAACTGCATTTTTCATCTGTGAAATTAAATATTCATACGCTTGTTATTTCTTTAATAAATAGTTGTATGATGGGAGTATCCATAAACAATTACTTTTATTGAAAATAGGAAAGGGAGAGCTTTATTTCAAGCCTATTTGTGAGTTCCTAGATCAAGCCATGTGGTAACTAGCATCTTAATTAGCATGCTACTTAAGATTAGGAATGGTTGTCACATTGATGTTTAGGTTGCTTGTCACAATCTGACAACCATATCCATTGTAACAATGTGCCCAGTAAGCTAAATTACATTGAAAAGATGCCTAGAAGACTTGTTTTCTGGATGTTGAAAAGACCTCTATGTTTCACAAGTTTGGACAGCACAGTACAGCACAGTCCAGTAGAGTTTAATTCAGCAGAGTACAGTGCAGTATAGTACAGTACAGTTGAATTCAGTATAGTAAAGTACAGCAAAGTAGAGTACCGTACAGTTGAGTTTAATTCAGTAGAGTACAGTACAGTTGAGATACATTATATTGTACTTTACTCTGCTGTACTATACTGTATTCTACTGTGCTCTACTGAACTAGTATACTGTGCTGTCAAAACTTGGGAAACATGGATGTCTATGATTGGTTCTGTTTTGGTCCATTCCGAACCTGCTTGTCCAACAGAGTCAGCAACATTCACAAACACGCACACCTCTTCCTGTTTGAAAAAGCATTCCCTGTTTTCAACAAAACATGGAGTTAACACAAATATTTACAGCTTTACTTTTTTCACTTATGAATATACTACACAGAATATACTACATCGTGTGACATAAGTATAGGGACAGTGTGGAGGAGCAATTCAACAGGTCGGATATGAGGCATATGTGGCAGGGGCTTCTAACGATCAAGGATTACAAAAATAAAGCCTGTCATGTCTCGGACACCAATGCCTCCCTACCAGATGTGCTAAACTCCTTTTTCTCATGCTTCGCACAAAGCTGCCGAGGAAAGCCTCTGAGGAGAACTTGAGTTATGTGCTTACGGTCTCCACGGTGGACATATGTATGTCATTCAAACCTGTTAACCCTTGCAAGGCTGCCGGCCTAGACGGCATCCCTAGCCGCGCCCTCAGAGCATGTGCAGACCAGGTAGCTGTTGTGTTTTCGGACATTTTCAACCTGTCTCTAGCTCAGGCCTGCTTCAAGATGTCCACTCTCATCCGGTGCCCAAGAAAGTGAAAATAACTGAACGACTACCGACCCGTTACACTCACTTTCGTCATCATGAAGTTCTTCGAGAACTTTCTGCTCCCTCTATGGACATTTGTACAGGGTAAAAGGGATCTTGAAGGAGGGCAATCCCTCCATTTTGCAAAGCCATACCCTGTGGACGGCGCTTAATTGGAGCCAGTTTCGGCCTACAACAGGGCAATGACCCAAAGCACAGCACCAAACTATGCAAGAACTGTTTAGAGAAGAAGCAGTTAGCAGGTATTCTGTCTATAATGGAGAGGCCAACACAGTCACCGGATCTCAACCCTATTGAGCTGTTGTGGGAGCAGCTTGACCGTATGGTACGTAAGAAGTGCCCATCAAGCCAATCCAACTTGTGGGAGATGCTTCAGGAAGCATGGGGTGAAATCTCTTCAGATTACCTCAACAAATTGACAACTAGAATGCCAAAGGTTTGCAAGGCTGTAATTGCTGCAAATGGAGGATTCTTTAACGAAAGCAAAGTTTGAAGGACACAATTATTATTTCAATTAAAAATCATTATTCATAACCTTCTCAACGTCTTGACTATATTTCCTATTCATTTTGCAGCTCATTTCATGTATGTTTTCATGGAAAACAAGGACATTTTGAAGTGACCCCAAACTTTTGAACGGTAGTGTATGTATTATTTTATTGGTGTATTATTGTTTCATTCCCACCTGTACTGTCACTTCCTCTTGAATTTGCAGACGTGTTGCTGTGCGTTTTGTTGCTGTGCGTTTTGTTGCCAACCTTACTTTGTTAGCTGACAACTTTACGTATTTTTTTTTCCTTTTTTTATTTTTTATTTTTAATTACCGTTTATATTTTTAGTTTTTCCATCACAACTTTTTTCCCTCATTCAACTTTTTCACTCCGGACGCTTTATCTGGACATGGTTCGTCAGCACATTCAACAGCCGAAGCTAAGTAGTAACATTAACATGATGTCTTCTAATTGCAGTCGCTGTACTCATAATATACAGGAGAACGATCGCCTTATGGCGAGGATAGCTGTGCTGCAAGCCCAGCTTCAGACGCAATCGTTAGGCAAGGGTAATTTCAGTGTAGGAAAGGATGAAACAGCGTCTGTGCCACCAGTAAGTACAGATAGTAACGTTAGTATAAATCCCCCCGCACAGTCCCCGCAGCCGGACAACTTTCTCATGGCTTCTGGAGGGAAATGCTGTAGGAATGCTCAACTGGTGTCGCTCATTCAGCCGACAGAAACTTTCAACCGGTTTTCCCCATTAAGTAGCGAGTCGGAGTCTGAGGCCGAGTCTTCTCGTCTCTACTCCTCCCGTTACGGGGTCTGAGACGCCGAAGGCTCCCACCATTAGCTCTGACAAATTGAAAACCCTAGTCATTAGTGACTCCATTACCCGCAGTATTAGACTTAAAACGAATCACCCAGCGATCATACACTGTTTACCAGGGGGCAGGGCTACCGACGTTAAGGCTAATCTGAAAATGGTGCTGGCTAAAGCTAAAACTGGCGAGTGTAGAGAGTATAGAGATATTGTTATCCACGTCGGCACCAACGATGTTAGGATGAAACAGTCAGAGGTCACCAAGCGCAACATAGCTTCAGCGTGTAAATCAGCTAGAAAGATGTGTCGGCATCGAGTAATTGTCTCTGGCCCCCTCCCAGTTAAGGGGAGTGACGAGCTCTACAGCAGAGTCTCACAACTCAATCGCTGGTTGAAAACTGTTTTCTGCCCCTCCCAAAAGATAGAATTTGTAGATAATTGGCCCTCTTTCTGGGACTCACCCACAAACAGGACCAAGCCTGACCTGCTGAGGAGTGACGGACTCCATCCTAGCTGGAGGGGTGCTCTCATCTTATCTACCAACATAGACAGGGCTCTAACTCCTCTAGCTCCACAATGAAATAGGGTGCAGGCCAGGCAGCAGGCTGTTAGCCAACCTGCCAGCTTAGTGGAGTCTGCCACTAGCATAGTCAGTGTAGTCAGCTCAGCCATCCCCATTGAGACTGTTTCTGTGCCTCGACCTAGGTTGGGCAAAACTAAACATGGCGGTGTTCGCCTTAGCAATCTCATTAGGATAAAGACCTCCTCCATTCCTGCCATTATTGAAAGAGATCGTGATACCTCACATCTCAAAATAGGGTTACTTAATGTTAGATCCCTCACTTCAAAGGCAGTTATAGTCAATGAACTAATCACTGATCATAATCTTGATGTGATTGGCCTGACTGAAACATGGCTTAAGCCTGATGAATTTACTGTGTTAAATGAGGCCTCTCCTCCTGGTTACACTAGTGACCATATCCCCCGTGCATCCCGCAAAGGCGGAGGTGTTGCTAACATTTACGATAGCAAATTTCAATTTACAAAAAAAAAAAAAATGACGTTTTCGTCTTTTGAGCTTCTAGTCATGAAATCTATGCAGCCTACTCAATCACTTTTTATAGCTACTGTTTACAGGCCTCCTGGGCCATATACAGCGTTCCTCGCTGAGTTCCCTGAATTCCTATCGGACCTTGTAGTCATAGCAGATCATATTCTAATTTTTGGTGATTTTAATATTCATATGGAGAAGTCCACAGATCCACTCCAAAAGGCTTTCGGAGCCATCATCGACTCAGTGGGTTTTGTCCAACATGTCTCTGGACCTACTCACTGCCACAGTCATACTCTGGACCTTGTTTTGTCCCATGGAATAAATGTTGTAGATCTTAATGTTTTTCCTCATAATCCTGGACTATCGGACCACCATTTTATTACGTTTGCAATCGCAACAAATAATCTGCTCAGACCCCAACCAAGGAGCATCAAAAGTCGTGCTATAAATTCTCAGACAACACAAAAATTCCTTGATGCCCTTCCAGACTCCTTCTGCCTACTCAAGGACGTCAGAGGACAAAAATCAGTTAACCACCTAACTGAGGAACTCAATTTAACCTTGCGCAATACCCTAGATGCAGTTGCACCCCTAAAAACTAAAAACATTTGTCATAAGAAACTAGCTCCCTGGTATACAGAAAATACCCGAGCTCTGAAGCAAGCTTCCAGAAAATTGGAACGGAAATGGCGCCACACCAAACTGGAAGTCTTCCGACTAGCTTGGAAAGACAGTACCGTGCAGTATCGAAGAGCCCTCACTGCTGCTCGATCATCCTACTTTTCCAACTTAATTGAGGAAAATAAGAACAATCCAAAATTTCTTTTTGATACTGTTGCAAAGCTAACTAAAAAGCAGCATTCCCCAAGAGAGGATGGCTTTCACTTCAGCAGTAATAAATTCATGAACTTCTTTGATCTTTTCATGATCATTAGAAAGCAAATTACGGACTCCTCTTTAAATCTGCGTATTCCTCCAAAGCTTAGCTGTCCTGAGTCTGCACAACTCTGCCAGGGCCTGGGATCGGGAGAGACACTTAAGTGTTTTAGTACTATATCTCTTGACACAATGATGAAAATAATCATGGCCTCTAACCCTTCAAGCTGCATACTGGATCCTATTCCAACTAAACTACTGAAAGAGCTGCTTCATGTGCTTGGCCCTCCTATGTTGAACATAATAAACGGCTCTCTATCCACCGGATGTGTACCAAACTCACTAAAAGTGGCAGTAATAAAGCCTCTCTTGAAAAAGCCAAACCTTGACCCGGAAAATATAAAAAACTATCGGCCTATATCGAATCTTCCATTCCTCTCAAATTTTTTTGAAAAAGCTGTTGCGCAGCAACTCACTGCCTTCCTGAAGACAAACAATGTATACGAAATGCTTCAGTCTGGTTTTAGACCCCATCATAGCACTGAGACTGCACTTGTGAAGGTGGTAAATGACCTTTTAATGGCGTCAGACCGAGGCTCTGCATCTGTCCTCGTGCTACTAGACCTTAGTGCTGCCTTTGATACCATCGATCACCACATTCTTTTGGAGAGACTGGAAACCCAAATTGGTCTACACGGACAAATTCTGGCCTGGTTTAGATCTTATCTGTCGGAAAGATATCAGTTTGTCTCTGTGAATGGTTTGTCCTCTGACAAATCAACTGTACATTTCGGTGTTTCTCAAAGTTCCGATTTAGGACCACTATTGTTTTCACTATATATTTTACCTCTTGGGGATGTCATTCGAAAACACAATGTTAACTTTCACTGCTATGCGGATGACACACAGCTGTACATTTCAATGAAACATGGTGAAGCCCCAAAATTGCCCTCGCTAGAAGCCTGTGTTTCAGACATAAGGAAGTGGATGGCTGAAAACTTTCTACTTTTAAACTCGGACAAAACAGAGATGCTTGTTCTAGGTCCCAAGAAACAAAGAGATCTTCTGTTAAATCTGACAATTAATCTTGATGGTTGTAAAGTCGTCTCAAATAAAACTGTGAAGGACCTCAGCGTTACTCTTGACCCTGATCTCTCTTTTGACGAACATATCAAGACTGTTTCAAGGACAGCTTTTTTCCATCTACGTAACATTGCAAAAATCAGAAATTTTCTGTCCAAAAATGATGCAGAAAAATTAATCCATGCATTTGTTACTTCTAGGTTAGACTACTGCAATGCTCTACTTTCCGGCTACCCGGATAAAGCACTAAATAAACTTCAGTTAGTGCTAAATACGGCTGCTAGAATCCTGACTAGAACCAAGAAATTTGATCATATTACTCCAGTGCTAGCTTCCCTACACTGGCTTCCTGTTAAGGCAAGGGCTGATTTCAAGGTTTTACTGTTAACCTATAAAGCGTTACATGGGCTTGCTCCTACCTATCTTTCCGAGTTGGTCCTGCCGTACATACCTACACGTACGCTACGGTCACAAGACGCAGGCCTCCTAATTGTCCCTAGAATTTCTAAGCAAACAGCTGGAGGCAGGGCTTTCTCCTATAGATCTCAATTTTTATGGAACGGTCTGCCTACCCATGTGAAAGACGCAGACTCGGTCTCAACCTTTAAGTCTTTACTGAAGACTTATCTCTTCAGTAGGTCATATGATTGAGTGTAGTCTGGCCCAGGAGTGTGAAGGTGAACGGAAAGGCTCTGGAGCAACGAACCGCCCTTGCTGTCTCTGCCTGGCCGGTTCCCCTCTCTCCACTGGGATTCTCTGCCTCTAACCCTATTACAGGGGCTGAGTCACTGGCTTACTGGTGCTCTTTCATGCCGTCCCTAGGAGGGGTGCGTCACTTGAGTGGGTTGAGTTACTGACGTGATCTTCCTGTCTGGGTTGGCGCCCCCCCCTTGGTTTGTGCTGTGGTGGAGATCTTTGTGGGCTATACTCGGCCTTGTCTCAGGATTGTAAGTTGGTGGTTGAAGATATCCCTCTAGTGGTGCGGGGGCTGTGCTTTGGAAAAGTGGGTGGGGTTATATCCTTCCTGTTTGGCCCTGTCCGGGGGTATCATCGGATGGGGCCACAGTGTCTCCTGACCCCTCCTGTCTCAGCCTCCAGTATTTATGCTGCAGTAGTTTATGTGTCGGGGGGCTAGGGTCAGTTGGTTATATCTGGAGTACTTCTCCTGTCTTATCCAGTGTCCTGTGTGAATTTAAGTATGCTCTCTCTAATTCTCTCCTTCTCTCTTTCTTTCTCTCTCTCGGAGAACCTGAGCCCTAGGACCATACGTCAGGACTACCGGGCATGATGACTCCTTGCTGTCCCCAGTCCACCTGGCCTTGCTGCTGTTCCAGTTTTAACTGTTCTGCCTGCGGTTATGGAACCCCTACCTGTCCCAGACCTGCTGCTTTCAACTCTTAATGATCGGCTATGAAAAGCCAACTGACATTTATTCCTGATTATTATTTGACCATGCTTGTCATTTATGAACATTTTGAAAATCTTGGCTCTCTCTAATTCTCTCCTTCCCTCTTTCTTTCTCTCTCTCGGAGGACCTGAGCCCTAGGACCATACGTCAGGACTACCGGGCATGATGACTCCTTGCTGTCCCCAGTCCACCTGGCCTTGCTGCTATTCCAGTTTCAACTGTTCTGCCTGCGGTTATGGAACCCCTACCTGTCCCAGACCTGCTGTTTTCAACTCTTAATGATCGGCTATGAAAAGCCAACTGACATTTATTCCTGATTATTATTTGACCATGCTTGTCACTTATGAACATTTTGAACATCTTGGCCATGTTCTGTTATAATCTCCACCCGGCACAGCCAGAAGAGGACTGGCCACCCCTCATAGCCTGGTTCCTCTCTAGGTTTCTTCCTAGGTTTTGGCCTTTCTAGGGAGTTTTTCCTAGTCACCGTGCTTCTACACCTGCATTGCTTGCTGTTTGGGGTTTTAGGCTGGGTTTCTGTACAGCACTTCGAGATATTAGCTGATGTACGAAGGGCTATATAAAATAAACTTGATTTGATTACTGTTGGCACTTTAATCTAAAATAATAATAATTATAATGCTTGATATATTTTTGTCATTATGGCTAATAATGATATATACAGGTATATTATAATATATCCCAACACATATGATAATATACTGTTATATCTTAAAGCGGCAGATACTTGCATATTTCGTAATATATTTAGATATATTAAAATATATCAAACAATTACATGTTTACAATATACCAAATAATGTATTTTTGAAAATATAAGATATATTATTAAAAAGATATCTTCAATATATTTAATTTCCGTAAGGGGTCGCTAGCTGGCACAGCCACAAAGTCATACAATCTGATTTTAAACCTAACCTTAACACTAACCTTAACGACACAGCTAACCCTAATGCCTAACCTTAAATTAAGACCAAAAAGCTCATTTGTTTTCATGAATTTTTACCACATAGCCAATTTTGACTTTGCAGCTGGCCTATCTAAGGGGAAATCGCTCAGTTCTGCCTCCAGGGCAAGATTCGTGACAATAAACTTCAACCTGCGAGGAAAACACTAACCAGTAAGTGTGACAAACAACCCCAGTCTCTCCTACATACAGTGTGAAGAGGAACTAGGAACAGGAAGTCCCAGATCCCAGACACACAGCTGAGGAGGAGTGGGGAGAGTCTTACCCTCTGAGTTGGCTTTCCTCAGCTCCTCTTCTTTGTTCTACAAGGGGATATAAGACAATGTTATTCTTGAGTTACCCTCCTATGTGCTCCTACCTGGACTGAAAATGCAGGCTGCAGTGGATAAGCCCTATTAAATCATTTACAATACCAAGGCTGTCACACCCTCACCATCAGGCCTGAGACATTCAAGGCCATGCCACATTACATTAATGTCACAAAGGTACTGTAATCCTTAATGAATCCCACTACAGCTGTGTGCTCAGAACATAAAGGAAATAGTCAAGTAGAGAACAGGAAGGGTGGTCCACAACCATTCATATCACACACTAACACACACACCTGGCTGGTCTTTGTGTCTGCAGGAGGTGTCTTGGCCACCCCCATGCGGTGGAGCATTACGTGGAGACGCTGCTCAAGGCTGGATGTGCTCTCAGATGCGTGTTTCTGGAAGAGGATGACCAAAAGCATATCTAAATGATGTGCATTTTGTTTATTACAGATTGATTCTATGTGCTTTCTGACCAGTGCAGAGTGGTACCTACCTTTCCATGTGTGGCAGTGCCATCCTCCAGGCCTGTCAGCAGGATGAGGGACTGGGACTTGCCATCCCTGAGGGAGCGCCGTGTGGCCTTCAACCTCCTCTCTCCATCTGGGGTTCTGCTCTTCTCCAGAGTCCGGCTCTTCTCCCTCTCCACCAAGAACCCCCCAATAGGGCTGATGACGGGGCTGGGGGTCAGAGCGCTGGGGGACATGGGGGTCACCTTCTCCTGGGCACGGGCACTGGTGGGCAGGGAGGCGGAGGTGGTGGCGACATCAGAGGGAGTGGCGGGGGCCATGGTGTTGTCCTCTGCTGCTCTTACTGTTGTGGTGGCATCAGAATCATTAACACTGGTGGCATTAGCACCCCTCTCCTCTTCAAATTTCCCCTTTTTGTCTCGCTCCCTCTCTTTTTCCTTCTCTTTTGCCTCCCTAAGTGGTCTGATTAGATCTGCAATGGAGGTCTTTTTGACCTTGCCCTCTGGGCAAACCTCGCCCTTCGACCCCCGGACGGCACGGCCTTTCTTGAAGGCAAAGAAGTCCCCAAACTTCTTCTTGATGTTTTTGGAGGGGGCGGTGGAAAGGGTGGTTGTTTCAGTCGCGGAGGAGGAAGACGTGCTAGAGGAGGTGGTGGTGGAGGAGGGTGGGGCCGGGGCAGACGTGCTGGGAGGGGCAGGGGAAGTTGACTCTGTGGGTTGTGCTTTGTCAGGGATCTCCTCCCTCTGCGCTTTTCTGCAATTGAGGTGAAGCACAAAACAGCAACAACACTACTGAGTCTCCATTCAGTGGTGGTGTTTGTTCAGTGTTCATACTATCTAGTGATGGGATGTCGTGGCTTTGGTGATGGGATCAGTGGGATGCTGTGTATTTGGGATACATTGTTTTCAACCACAGTAGACAAACATTCTGCGAATACATTCTGTTATCTTTCTGTTTGTACAGTATGTATGCATGGTGTGTAGCCATATCTGTCAGTCTTCGTGGAGAGTGTGTGAACATGCATGTGTAGAGAGCCAGTGTTAGTTGGTTTGTTTAGTGTGGGTTTAGAGAGCCAGTGTTAGTTGGTTTGTTTAGTGTGGGTTTAGAGAGCCAGTGTTAGTTGGTTTGTTTAGTGTGGGTTTAGAGAGCCAGTGTTAGTTGGTTTGTTTAGTGTGGGTGTAGAGAGCCAGTGTTAGTTGGTTTGTTTAGTGTGGGTGTAGAGAGCCAGAGTTAGTTGGTTTGTTTAGTGTGGGTGTAGAGAGCCAGTGTTAGTTGGTTTGTTTAGTGTGGGTGTAGAGAGACAGTGTTAGTTGGTTTGTTTAGTGTGGGTGTAGAGAGCCAGTGTTAGTTGGTTTGTTTAGTGTGGGTGTAGAGAGACAGTGTTAGTTGGTTTGTTTAGTGTGGGTGTAGAGAGACAGTGTTAGTTGGTTTGTTTAGTGTGGGTGTAGAGAGACAGTGTTAGTTGGTTTGTTTAGTGTGGGTGTAGAGAGACAGTGTTAGTTGGTTTGTTTAGTGTGGGTGTAGAGAGACAGTGTTAGTTGGTTTGTTTAGTGTGGGTGTAGAGAGACAGTGTTAGTTGGTTTGTTTAGTGTGGGTGTAGAGAGACAGTGTTAGTTGGTTTGTTTAGTGTGGGTGTAGAGAGCCAGTGTTAGTTGGTTTGTTTAGTGTGGGTGTAGAGAGCCAGTGTTAGTTGGTTTGTTTAATGTGGGTGTAGAGAGACAGTGTTCGTTGGTTTGTTTAGTGTGGGTGCATGCAGTACATCTATGCCGTATCTGTGTTAGTATGGAAAGGTGTATTCACTTGGAGGTATACTATATGGATACTTACAGAGGGTCATCAGGGATGATCTTCTTAGTGAAGAACTCCTCTACTCCCTCATCCACCCTGCCAATGGTCTCATTGGCTTCATTCTCTTCACGCTCAGCTGCCTGCTCCTGCACACGGGCGGGCACGCACGCGCGCGCACACACACACACACACACACACACACACACACACACACACACACACACACACACACACACACACACACACACACACACACACACACACACACACACACACACACACACACACACACACACACACACACACACACACACACACACACACACACACACACACGATGCTTATGGTAATACCATTGTGTGACTGAATAGTGTAGGCTGAGTACACTCTCACAGTACACATACTGATTATGATGCTTGCCAACAGATATGCAATAGAGAAAAATATATGTTTACGAACAAACACGCACGCACACACACGCACAATAGATCACCCTCTCTATTCTATAGACCATTAGTGTGTGTGTCTGCAGCAGGAACATCTGTGCTTCAGGTCCCAGGAGAGAACACAACCCCTCAGCCCCACCCTCCCCCTGATCCTCCACAATATGATTATATCTCTCAGACACACCCTTCACCACCACTCTCTCCTCTCCCTCTGTTCTAGTCTGAAGAGCAGCTCTTTAGTTTGGATCATACTGTGATGATTTAAAAGATTCATTATTCACTGTAGCAGGCTGGTGGGAAGAGCAGTTCACAATCTCTTAATGGTTGTCTGTCACTTACTCAAATACAAACAGGCAGTGCACAATATTTTGACAGGTAGTATTGGCGGGCAATTTTCAGGGGTGGAAAGAGAGTGAAGGCGAGGACTGTTTTCTCAGTGTCTCAGTGTTTGAGACGATGTTCTGTATTTAGCCAGTCTATGAGTGTAGCTGCTGCTGAACAGACTGTGAGGGAGAAGAGAGGCCTTTAGGCGCTGTGGTTACAGAGAGCAGGAGAACCAACCCACTGCAGAACAGCTAGAACAAACGTATGCAAATGGTGTGCCACGCCGCATGAGAAATGGATTATAAATCATTTAGTACCTCCCAGCCAATCAGAGAGCAACGATCCCCATCACTCCACTCTATCTTCAGGAAGAGAAAAATACTTGCCATAAAGCACAAGAATGGTGTTTCAATTGATGACAACACACTAACACTTTCATATATACACCCTGTCTATATATATATCTAGCATAGCAACACTTACTGATAGACTGTGTGGTAGGGGTGTGTCTATTGGTTTCTTCATAATGTAGAAGGGGGTGGGACTCTATTGTCTTTGCAGTGTATTTTCTATTATGGTAAATAGGACATCAATAGGTGGCCTTTTCCCACATACAGTACATGTCAATGTAGGTAGAGGGCTCTGCTCATTCAATGATACCTCAAACTAATTCTATAAGTCAATTAACCGTATAACAAGGAGAGCATCAAATCTAAGAGAAATCACTGACATATGTTTGATAATATGATATCTTGGATTTCAAAGGAATAGTCTCCCCCACATTCCCAGAGCATCATTCAGTAGGAGTTCCCACCATTTGCAGAATTCAACTGCTAGGCTGTCTGTGAAATTTCTCATATAGCACTGGACTGGCTGTGCTTTGGCTTCAACATTGCACTAAGTGATGGCAAGTGAATGGTTTATGAGCAAACCTCATGACAACAAGAAGCTCTCTCTCTGCAACATTGACACAAGATATTTTCTGGGGAGGAATGCTGTTACATAAAATCCAAAGCAGATTGTTTTACATTTTTCTACAGATGCAATAAAATGCTACTGCAGGAAAAATATACAGTCGATAGTCATGTGTGAGCATATTCAAAGTGGGCCAGGCAGCAGCCACACCCAGAAGAAGGTGCAGTCCCACCACCACCACCAACCACAGTGAGTGTTACAGCAGAATGACAGTAGACCCTGCCCTTTCCTTTTCCACAGTCAACACAGCCAGCAGCCCTCCAAGCTACAACCACCACCTGGCCCCTTATTTCACCAGGCCAACTAGCTACATTATCAACATGCACATTAGACAAACCTACTTGTGATACACATGCATGTTTTATGTTCATAAAAACCTATAGATCCAGACACAAACAACTAGAAATTCTGCTTCATAACACTTAGCTTCAAGTATATGTGAACTTCTGCCTTTTCCATAGAAGGGTAAAGCGGTTCTATCTGCCTCTCATCTCTGTGGTAACTGAGGAGTAGAGCCGTCCTCTCCAGAAAATCTCTGATCTGAGCTGGCCGCCCGTCCTTCCTGACTGCATAGTGACCCCAGAGGCTCAGATAACCACACAGGGAATACTGCATGAACAATTACTATACAGAAGCACAGGTAACCATGGACAATAGCAACAAATAAACTGTTTCAATTGTATTCCAGGTACACAGGTCACAGGACTGTTTCAATCACTATTCAGGAAAGCAGGTGGCCACGGACATCAGCACTGGAAAGACTGTTTCAATCACTATTCAGGAAAGCAGGTGGCCACGGACATCAGCACTGGAAAGACTGTTTCAATCGTATTCCAGACACACGGGTAACCAGGGACAGAACTGGAAATACAGAATGCAGGCACAAGGGGCACCTTGAATACAGTCTAAATAACAAAGTATAGACACTGTGTTCCAGTAATAACAACACAGGGGATACAGACACCCAGTTAATGTGGTATTGGTAAACATTCCATTGCACAGTGTTACCTGCAATGAGAACAATTATTCCCTTGTTACTACACCAACAACGAATCACACTACAACACCAATGTAGCAGCACTAACAACAACAGACACACAAAACACAGACGCACACAAAAACACACACAGATGATGTTACAAAGAAAACGATTTATTTTGAACTAGTTCTGCTTATAAGATGGCTGCAGCATTGTTTTTCACACATAACAGAGAGCTGTCTTTGATCAGTTGGCAAAACAGACAGTGTCAGAGGGAAATACACACACCCCCCCCACACACAGAGACAGACAGACAGACCACTAGACCTCCATCAATCACCAAGCACCAGCTGAACATTGAGACATTCTAATCAAACACGACGATGAATACATACATGCAAACACATACCCACAGACACACACCCACACACGTGCACAACCATTCCCATTGACAATCCTTAACAATATTACACTGTAAAAGAGGGATTCTCCTAAGGACATTGACAGGAGAGCGATAATGAAAGGGGGGGAGCACTCCTTGATGTGGAAACATGAATAATTAAAATGCTACAGCAGTCACACAGAGCAGAGCCATCCAGAATCAGTGTGGGGAGAGCGTCCTGTTCTGACAGCTCCCAGTCCACTACTGAGAACCACAGGACCACCGTTAATGCAGGGGGAAATATGGAGAAAACACACAGAAATGGCTCCTCAACACATCAACAGCTACAGCAGCAGCACTGACAAGACGATGAAATAGAATCAGATCGACAGAGAGGGGGAAGGAGGAAGATGTAGAGAGAATGCCCAGAGCTGCAAGCCACTGACACTGCCTCTGCTGCTGTGGCTGCAATAACCTGAGTACCGCCATCACAACTCTTCTTCCCTCCCCCTCTATCCCCATTCTCTCTGCTCTCCCCTGATTTTTCTCTTCCCTCATCTCTCTTTCTTGCCATCCCTTCTCATCCATCCTTCTGTCAGAAAGCAACTCTGTCGCTACAATTGATTAGCCTCTCCCTGTATCCCACCCGCTCTCTCTTCTTCTGTCTGTGCCTCCCTTTCTTCCCTTCATCCCCATCCTCCATGGTGCTCGTCGTGTTGCCTCTTACCTGGGTCTTACTGGGCGGCTTGCTGTTCCGGCGGTTGGGTCTGGGCCTGGAGCGGGTGTAGTGCCTCAGTGTGTGGCCGTCGATGGGCAGGTCCATAGGGGCCTGAGGAGGTGCGGGCTCAGGGCGCCGGGGCTCACTGTTGCTAAGAGCCGCAGCAGCTGCAGGAGCAGGAGCAGCGGCAGCATCCGCCTCTCTCCCTGTGTGGGAGGGGCCTTCGGATTTCAGCTGGCCTCCTACTGTGACTGACAGTGTCGTCGTTGACGACAGCGCCTGCACCTTCCCTCCTACCCATGCTCCTTCCTGCTGATAATGCATGCTCTCTCTTGCCTGCTGCTCCGTGTCCACATCCAGGAGACCTGCAGAGAAAGACAGAGACAGGGAATGGTACCAACATACAAAGGCACAGGACGTATGATAGGATGCATGTAAAAATAGGGCAACTAGCTATAACGTGGAGATAACAAACTGGGAGGGGATGTAAGATATAATGGGAGAGAGAGGAGGAGGAGGAGCTGAGAATAGTGATTGAGAGACCATTGATGAAGAAAGGGGGAGGAGAGGAGGACAAATAAAAAAATAAAAACAGACAGAAAATATGACAGAAAATAGACAGAAAATATGGATGGAAGAGGAGTCCGATGGATGACAATAGATATAGGCTCAACGGCACAGAGAAGAGAGGAGACTGATCAGACAGATTTACAACACTGAATCTAAACGATGGAAGAGAGCGGGAGAGAGCAAAAAAGAGATGGCACAAGAGAGAAAGAGATGGGGAGAGAGACAGATTGCAGGTAGCGGCAGAGTAGGACGGCTGGAGAGAGAGGCAAAGGAGGGGGAGGTGTTGTACAATGGTTGTAAGCCGGTGCCCCCCTCTCCCTCCCTCCCCTGTCTCCCCAAGTGAGGTTCAGTGGTCTGAAAGTAACCCGGCCATGCTCCAGTTAGCCACAGCCCTTTTTATTGGACAGGCAGCTGATTATCTTTTGTTAAGGCTAGAGTATTAACCCCCCCCTACCACCTCCATCACCGCCCCCCAGAATGTCCCCTCCGATATGGGACCTTAACCCTACAGCACCATGACAGAGCACTATCACAAGGAGGGGGAACTCCCAAGACGCATTGGGGGACAGCCCCTCTAGTGTTCCGGGCTGCATGAATGACACACATAAGCAATAACCCCTTCACGTTCAGTAAAACACATGGGCTTATAGGTGCCTCTTTTGACAGAGTTTTCAGCAGACAAGGAGCTAAAAAGTGCAGTGTTATTTTCTACTCACAGGAGGAGTGTAACACACTGACACATTTTGACTGGTTCTAAATCTGATTTGGGATGTACTTAAGAGCACATTGCACTAAAGGGATTTACGCAGAACAATCCAGAACCATATTGCTCTAGTGGAATCTCCCTCTTTGTTGTGACTGCTCCATTATTTTTATGTTACTGCCCTTCTGACCCTCTTTAGTTAGAGCTCACTCCTAACTGGATAATTAAATGGTTTAGACACGACCCCTGACCTTTTCAACTGTGAATTCTGGTTGAAACCTTTTTCTAAGCCAATCACAGTGGCGGTTGATTGCAGCTGCCGACATCACAGGTCAAGGCCGTTTTGATGTAGCAGACTGCAGTCAATAACTAAACCTGATTAACACTGTAAACAATCTGCCTAGTTTCATCCCAGACTCCAAGCTTTCCTACTAAAAAGTCTGTAGACTAAATCAGAATTAGACTGATGACAAGCCTGGTTCTTACTTTTCACTGAGGGGGCTGGACGGATACTCTTGGAGTGGATGCTGCTCCTCCAAATGACAGGAACATACTGAGAAAGAGAGAGAAATTCAGTTAGTTGTATTAAACGAACTAATGCAGGTCATGTAGATACTTGTGTAGACTGGTACGATGGTACATACTGTTTAGTATGGTGGGTTATGTGTGTTTTAGAGAGGGGCTATGTTAGAGCTCTTACATCATCCATGGGGAAGTCATGGTCTACCACTCGTAGATGAGGGACGTTGGTTTTGAGTCCAGAGGTGGTCTGCTCCCTCATATGACGGTCCTGAGGTGAGGGAGGGTGGTGATCAGTTATACTAATCGAACACACCCAACACAACGAGTGTTGCGGAGTAGTGAAATACATAGTTCAACTAGTAATTTAACTACATTTTGCAGTAGTTTGGTGGTAGTTGAACTCAGTGTTTTCAGTAGTTAATAACTTGTTTTTTCCATGTATAGGTGTAGCTATCTATTGGAACCTCGCACTACTTTTTTGCTAAAATAAAATATGACCCGTCATCAGACCTGTCTAGTTCTTACATGAAACTGTTGTTCTGTTTAATAGGCGAAATGACACATTCTGTTAACATCCAACTCCAGAGTAATCTGTTCTTGCAATTTGTTGTCTATGACATTTCAAATTTAGATATGATAATTTATCACAAAGTAGTTTGGATGTAGGGAACAACTTTTGTTAAGTAAACTATATTTTTCTTAAGGGTAGATGTAGTGTAGCTTAACTTCTCCCAGTGTGGTAGCTTGGTAAACTCACGCACACACACACACACACCAAACTCTCACCAATTTCTGCTGAGCCACAGACAAGTCCAGCAGAACCTCATCAATGATACTTTCCACCAAGGAGACACTAACTGACAGTTTGAGTTCACTGAAAAAGAAATGTAAAACAAAGAAATATTGGAAGGGGAGAAGTAAATCCTAAGCAACACCAGTGAGCTTAATGAGAGATGTGGGAGGCACTAGGTGGAAAAATTCCATGAGCATGACACAAAACAACAAAGATTATGTACGATGTAACTGTTTGTGTTCTACATAAGCTGTGTTTTTGTTTCAGGGTGGATGTGCGTGTATTCAGCTGTTTACCTTAGTTTGTTACTGATGAGTTCTCCTATGTGCTGCATGAAGGTGTCCTGGATGAACAGGGCTGTCTGTCTGGACTTCTTAGCCACACAGTCAGCCAGCTGCTCACAGACACTTGACCTGTGGGTGACCCTAGGACAGAGGGTCTGGGCTGACTGCAACAAGGCCTGAGCCAGCTCCTGGAACACACATGGCATACCAGTCAGCTGGATGACCTCTCCTGAGACTTTCCCTACCACGTGTTGCAGGTTTAGACATATCTCTTCAATTTGTCTGAATGTTGATCGTCATCAGTGGTTGGTAACTGACAGATGCACACTGATACCATGTGCCTCATATACATTGTTCACACACATGATGCAGAAACAAAAATGGCAGTATTACCTGAATCTCCTCTGTTATTTCGTTGGTGACTGTTTTGGCCGTGTCATTCAGTATGTGTTGCAGCATTGCACCACTAGAGGGTGTCTTCACCAGATCATAAAGTGAAGGCAATAGCTAAAGGTTGAACACAAACTTTTTAGTGATATTTCACCATTCTCAAAATCCTTCATTATTAGGCCTTAGATGTTTATGTCTCAAAAACATAGATGAACATTTTGTATCAGTGGGACTCAAAAATACCTTACCATAATGGAGGTTTTAGTATTATGAAGCACTTCCTCTGCAGCCAATATGTCTGACTGTACTTCCTGTATATTGCAGGGGGCTAAAGGTCGGACACTCTCCTGTAACCTCTGACACAGACCTTGAACCAGCTGAGATGTGGGATGAATCAGACAGACACAGGGTGAGAATGGCAAATGTGCCAGAAATGTAGGAATATGGGAAAGGAACAGACCCTCATACAAACACTAATACACTGAGTGCACAAAAAATTAGGAACACCTTCCTAATATTGAGTTGCACCCCCTTTTGCCCTCAGAACAGCCTCAATTCATCAAGGGGATGGACTCTACAAGTTGTCGAAAGCGTTCCACAAGGATGCTGGCACATGTTGACTCCAATGCTTCCTACAGTTGTATCATGTTGGCTAGATGTCCTTTGGGTGGTGGACCATTAATACACACAGGAAATTGTTGAGCGTGAAAAACCCAGCAGCATTGCAGTTCTTGACACTCAAACCGGTGCGCCTGGCACCTACTACCATACCCTGTTCAAAGGCACTTAAATATTTTGTCTTGTCTACTCACCCTCTGAATGGCACACATACACAATCCATGTCTCAATTGTCTCAAGGCTTAAAAATCATTATTTAACCTGTCTCCTTCCCTTCATCTACACTGACTGAAGTGGAATTAACAGGTGACATCTATAAGGGATCAACGCTTTTACCAGGATACGCTTGGTCAGTCTATGTCATGGAAAGAGCAGGTGTTCCTAATGTTTTGTACACTCAGTGTATATTTCTGTTGCCTCCAAGAACGAGGACTGACCCACCTGTTCAGAGCGTACGGTCTTCAGGCCCTGTTGGAGGTTTAGTATCTGGTCTGGGCCTGCAGACTTTCTCTGGCTGTTCCTGATCAGACACGACTGGATCTGGACACAACAGGTGTTTTATACCAGGGTGACTCGGACATCCATTTTTATCATGCACCTCATGGACAACCCAATCTCACCTTCTGCAGAGCCTCCTCTGTCTTCTCAGGACTGTTACGATACCCGTGTGTGACATCATTCATGGGGATGGATATGTGCTGCAGTGTGAAGTTCCTGTGTTTATGCATACACACAGAGAGAAAAGAAAAGAATAAGGAATGAATCAACCATTCAAAGGCAGGAAAAGAGGGGTAACGTTATCTTTTAGGCAATATTACTGTTTGATGGACTGAAACTCTTCCTCTCTACGACTCACCTCTCTAGAGCGTTGGCCACATCCAGAAATCCCCTGGCTGTCACATTGTTCCTGTCCCAGACCAGAGTCCTGTGTAGAGATATACACTGGGCAGGTCAGGTGTTGGTTAGTTCACGGATATATATAATTCCAGATTGCGGCTAGGGTAGGCAAGATTGGTTCAGGTCAGTTTATGGTTAGGTTGGGTTATAGCTAGGTTAGTTTATGGTTAGGTTGGGTTATAGCTAGGTCAGTTTATGGTTAGGTTGGGTTATAGCTAGGTTACCTGAGTTTAGTGTTGATGAGTAAGGCCTTGGCCAGCATCTTGGCTCCAGTGTCTCCGATGCAGTTGCCACTGATGTCTATCTTAGTGAGGCTGGCATTGCAACCCAGGCTGTTGATGAGGATGGTGGTGCCTGTCTTCAGCTTGGAGTCGCACACTGACAGAGACTCCAGGGGCTGTGGGCATGGCACACACACACGCACACACACCACTGATCTGATCCGTCCAATCAGAGCCCAGAGTCTGGGGCTCTGGGCCTGAGAAAACTTCAGTTGGATTACATGACCTTCAGCCTGACATCTGGCTCTTTGATACTCAGATAAAATGTCTGCCTGATTTCAATGAGCCTTGTATACTGTACGAGTCTCAGCTGCTCAATGTGTAATTACTGAGGCGGGCCTTGTCTTGCTGGAGAAGGATTTGGGGTAATTAAAATACTTTCTTTCACTCAAGGGGAGGTCCTAGAGGACTATGCTTCCACAGAGCCTCTATCATTACACAGCTCTCCTAGCAGGGAACAGGAGAATACTACCACCCAGAAGGCGAGGTCAGTACAGGTGCATCAAAGCTGGGACCGAGAGACTGAAATACAGCTTCTATCTCAAGGCCATCAGACTGTTAAATAGCCATCACTAGCCGGCCTCCACCCAGTACCCTGCCCTGAACTTAGTCACTGTCACTAGCCGTCTACCACCAGGTTACTCATCCTCTAACCTATTTACAGTGCATTCAGAAGGTATTCATACTCCTTGACTTCTTCCACATTTTGTTACGTTACAGCCTTATTCTAAAACGGATTAAATTGTTTATTTTCCTCATCATTTTACAAACAATGCCCCATAATGACAAAGGAAAAACAGGGTAAAAATGTTTTGCTAATGTATAAAAAAAAAAAAAAGCTGAAATATACCATTTACAAAAGTATTCAGACCCTTTACTCAGTACTGTGTTGAAGCACCTTTGGAAGCGATTACAGCCTTGAGTCTACTTGGGCATGATGCTACAAGCTTGGCACACCTGTATTTGGGGAGCTTCTCCCATTCCTCTGCAGATCCTCTCAAGCTCTGTCAGGTTGGATGGGGAACGTCGCTGCACAGCTATTTTCAGGTCTCTCCAGATATGTTCGATCAGATTCAAGTCCGGCCTCTGGCTGGGCCACTCAAGGATATTCAGAGACTTGTCCTGAATCTACTCCTGCGTTGTCTTGGCTGTATGCTTAGTGTCGTTGTCCTGATGGAAGGTGAACCTTCGCCCCAGTCTGAGGTTCTGAGCACTGTGGAGCAGGTTTTCATCAAGGATCTCTCTGTACTTTGCTCCGTTCACCTTTCCCTCGATCCTGACTAGTCTCCCAGTCACTACCGCTAAAAAACATCCCCACAGCATGATGCTGCCTCCACCGTGCTTCACCGTAGGGATGGTGCCAGGTTTCCTCCAGATGCTTGGCATTCGGGCCAAATAGTTAAATCTTGGTTTCATCAGACCAGAGAATGACCATGACCAGCTGTCATGTGCCTTTTACTGAATAGTGGCTTCCGTCTGGCCACTCTACCATAAAGGCCTGATTGGTTGAGTGCTGCAAAGATGGTTGTCCTTGTGGAAGGTTCTCCCATCTCCACAGAGGAACTCTTGGAGCTCTGTCAGCATGACCATCGGGTTCTTGGTCACCTCCCTGACCAAGGCCCTTCTCCCCCGATTGCTCACTTTGGCCGGGCGGCCAGCTCTAGGAAGGGTCTTGGTGGATCTAAACTTATTCCATTTAAGAATGATGGAGGCCACTGTGTTCTTGGGGACCTTCAATGCTGCAGACATTTTTTGGTACCCTTCCCCAGATCTGTGCCTCGACACAATCCTGTCTCGGAGCTCTACAGACAATTCCTTTGATGTCACGGCTTGGCTTTTGCTCTGACATGCACTGTGGGACCTTATATAGACAGGTGTGTGCCTTTCCAAATCATGTCCAATCAATTGAATTTACCACAATCAAGTTATAGAAACATCCCAATGATGATCAATGGAAACAGGGTGCACCTGAGCTCAATTTAAAGTCTCATAGCAAAGTGTCTGAATACTTATGTAAATAAGGTATCGGTTTTTGTAATTTTTATAAATTAGCAAACATGTCTAAAAACCTGTTTTTCGCTTTGTCATTATGGGGTATTGTGTGTAGATTGATGAGGACATTTTTTATTCAATCAATTTTAGAATAAGGCTGTAACATAACAAAATATGGAAAAAGTCAAGGGGTCTGAATACTTTCCGAATGCACTGTACGAAATCAAGCACTCACACACTCCTCCTCCTGAATGAGCTGGACGATACGCTGTAGGACATCTGTTAGAGCTCTGTGGGGAGAGAGAGAGAGAGAGAGAGAGAGACAGAGAGACAGAGAGACAGAGAGACAGAGAGACAGAGAGTGAAGAGACAGCTGACAGGTAGATGGATAGAAAACACAGTGGTTCTGACAGATTAAATGACTCACTTGGACTTCATTGCAAAGTTGCGTCCCAAAGCCAGATGGCGAATGGAGTGACTACGACCGATGGACAGCACCAAGGTGACCATGTCACTCTCAAAACCTGAGAGGAGAGAGATGTATATCAGTAACTCACTGTGGAAGAGTAGACAGTCTGCATGCTGTATATCTGTATGCTTTGAGGAAGCCATCTCATGTCAGCTCAATTCATGTTGAGCCTACTCAGTCATAAATACACCAATTAGGATTCCCAGGAGCCTTTTGAAAGTTGCATTCTCCATGAAAATGAATGGTCTCTATATCTGAGTCACTGGCTAGTGTAGGAGATTGTACCACATCATCATAGTCTTGGTCAGATCCCCAGAAGTGCTCATGCTACATGGTTACAGTAATACACCATAGTTTCCTCTCTTCATTATAAATTGTTGTCCAAGCTCTGTCTGTACTGGATGAATATGGATGAGGAAATGGGTTGGCAGACAGGCAGGTGCAGGAGCCTCAGTGTCCCAGCGGTGCTGTGTCTATTCTGACTGAGACTGATGTGTCTGCCCTTGGTCACTCCTCGGTGCTGCATGGAGGTTTGTCTGTTGGAGGCTGGGAGCCCTGCCTGCCTGATCTTTCCTGCCTGTTCCAGAAATAAAATGGCCTGATTTGAGCTATTTTCAGCAGTCCAGCCTTTGATTGGCTCTACTGTGTTTCCAGAACCAGGTTTAAATTACAGTGCCTTGCAAAAGTATTCATCCCCCTTAGCGTTTTTCCTATTTTGTTGCATTACAACCTGTAATTTAAAATGATATTTATTTGGATTTCATGTAATGGACATACACAAAATAGTCCAAATTGGTGAAGTGAAATTTTAAAAATAACTTTTCAAAAAATTCAATTTTTTAAATATTTTTTTTAAACGGAAAAGTAGTGTGTACATATGTATTCACCCCCTTTCCTATGAAGCCCCTAAATAGGATCTGGTGCAACCAATTACCTTCAGAAGTCACATAATTAGTTAAATAAAGTCCACCTGTGTGCAATCTAAGTGTGACATGATTTGTCACATGATCTCAGTATATACCTGTTCTGAAAAGCCCCAGAGTCTGCAACACCACTAAGCAAGGGGCACCTCCAAGCAAGCGGGATCATGAAGACCAAGGAGCTCTCCAAACAGGTCAGGGACAAAGTTGTGGAGAAGTAGAGATCAGGGTTGGGTTATAAAAAAATATCCAAAACTGTGAACATCCCACGGAGCACCATTAAATCCATTATTAAAAAATTGAAAGAATATGGCACCACAACAAACCTGCCAAGAGAGGGCTGCCCACCAAAACTCATGGACCAGGCAAGGAGGGCATTAATCAGAGAGGCAACAAAGAGACCAAAGACAACCCTGAACGAGCTGCAAAGCTCCACAGCGGAGATTGGAGTATCTGTCCATAGGACCACTTTGAGCTGTACACGCCACAGAGCTGGGCTTACGGAAGTGTGTCCAGAAAAAAGCCATTGCTTAAAGAAAAAAATAAGCAAACACATTTGGTGTTCGCCAAAAGGTATGTGGGTAACTCCCCAAACATATGGAAGAAGGTATTCTGGTCAGATGAGACAAAAATTTAGCTTTTTGACCATCAAGGAAAATGCTATGTCTGGCACAAACCCAACACCTCTCATCACCCCGAGAACAACATCGGCAGGGACTGGGAAACTGGTCAGAATTTAAGGAATGATGGATGGCGCTAAATTCAGGGAAATTCTTGAGGGAAACCTGTTTCAGTCTTCCACAGATTTGAGACTGGGACGGAGGTTCACCTTCCAGCAGGACAATGACCCTAAGCATACTGCTAAAGCAACACTCGAGTGGTTGGGAAACATTTGGGAAACGTTTAAATGTCTTGGAATGGCCTAGTCAAAGCCCAGACCTCAATCCAATTGAGAATCTGTGGTATGACTTAAAGATTGCTGTACACCAGCGGAACCCATCCAACTTGAAGGAGCTGGAGCAGTTTTGCCTTGAAGAATGGGCAAAAATCCCAATGGCTAGATATGCCAAGCTTATAGAGACATACCCCAAGAGACTTGCAGCTGTAATTGCTACAAAAGATGGCTCTACAAAGTATTGACTTTGGGGTGAATAGTTATGCACGCTCAAGTTTTTTTTTGTGGTCTTATTTCTTGTTTGTTTCACAATAACAAATATTTTGTATCTTTAAAGTGGTAGGCCTGTTGTGTAAATCAAATGATACAAACCCCCCCAAAAAATCATTTTAATTCCAGGTTGTAAAGCAATAAAATAGGAAAAATGCCAAATGGGGTGAATTCTTTCGCAAGCCACTGTAGATCATAGTTGAAGAAGATAATGGTATTTTCTCATTTCTATTGGTAGTTCCAAAAGGATGCCTAGTTATAATAATAACGCAGAAAAAACAGGTACTTCGCATTTCATATTATTCATCGAAAACCAAATGTTTTCTTTGGCCTTGAATATAAATTTCCTGCAGCATTCGGTTGCCCTCTGAGATTCCTGCTCAGAAATGTATACAGAATACTCTACTCTAGTGAAGGGGTTTGATCGTAATGATGCCCACACACTGGCCCCCTGCAGAGTCCCCCTGGACAGTTCCCAGAACAGCCCTTCAGCCCCCTCCACTCCCCCTTGGTGAGGCTGGGCTGGTCCTGGGGTCTCCTCATTGTGCTATAGAGCAGGGGATCATCCCATGAGACACACACACACTGAGAATAATGTATGTTATATTGTCTGAATTGTGTGTGATTTATCACCTGCTGGCACCACCTAACACACACACACACACCTCCCTGTACTCTCTTCAGGTAGGAAGAAAATGAGAGAACATCCGATTCAGAGAGCGATAGAGAGAAGGCGTGAGAGAGAGGAGAGAGGGTGAGAAGGAGAGAGAGCGAGAGAGAAAATGGGTGAGGTGAGGAATCATACCATTGTCAGAAAGGTCCAGACTGCTGATGGCCTTGGCTTCAAAGATGTGCTCCTGAATCACCTGGGCGCCAGCAGACCTCAGCTGCACATATAATACACATGATTATCAGCCAGACAAAACCTAGCTCAGCTACCTGGTTAGTGATGATAAAAAAAGTGAACGGTGTGTGTGTGTGTGTGTGTGTGTGTGTGTGTGTGTGTGTGTGTGTGTGTGTGTGTGCGTACAGTACATTGTGATAGAAAAATTACATATTTACCTGATTTGTTTGATACTAATAGTTAGAAATGAATACTTAACAAATAGGAGGATATTTCTGTCCTGTTAGTGTCTGTGTTTTCATGGGCTCCACTAGTTCCCTGCAGCTAATCTGGGCGTATGGTCACCAGAGATGGCTTGAGTTGACAAATGAGTTAAAGACTGCATTACATAGACAAGATGTGGTGGGTGTAACTGAGATAGAGATAGCCAGGAGGAGTTTAGAACAATTCCTCATTGTCTCTAAATCATCCTTGCATCTGGGAAACTAAGCCAGGGAGGGGTTAAGACAACAACCCCCGTGTAGATAATGACAGGATGGACCCAGAGTGGCTTATGATGCTCCTTGGTCTGCATGAGGGGGTTTGAACCAACCATGACTGAGTATTGTTAGTGTCGGCAATATATAGTACTCTGCATTTGTGTAAAGGTTAGGTTACTCGGTCCAACACTCAAGGGTGGGGTGGGGTGGGGGGAGGCTCGACCAGCCTCATTATTGCAATAATTAATCAATATTAAATCATGATTATTTGAAGAAATGACCAAATCTCTCAGTACTGAATTTCCACGACAACATGCATGTGTGTGTGTGTGTATATATATAGGTACCTCACAGCCACTCAGGTCTAGCTCCAGCCCACACAGATGAGTATTTGTGGCAAGACCCTGCAACAACAATCTGCATACAAGACCGATTGAGTTCATTTCACCACAAAAATATGCGTATCAAACTGCAGTATACACATAAATATGTCAATCAAAATGCAAACACATAATTATAAGTAGGCATCAAATTCTGTTTGGCATGCATCACATTTCTATTTCCTGGTTTAACATTCCATCAGTGCTCACCTGAGAGCCTCTGGGGGTAGTTTGGTTCCTGCCAATCCAACGTATCGGAGCTCATTGCTCTTACTGAAGAATTCCTTTACAGTCCTCGTCACTTCCCTCACCTTCCTGGGGACAGAGACAGGTCAGTGGACGGGTTGGGCAACAATAGTCAGAGATGACACATAGCAGGGAGCTCACCTGTGTGAGAAGGGGTTTCTGGACAGGTTGAGGTAGGCCAGGTTGGGGCAGCAGCCTGCTGACAGAGATACAAACAGCTAGGGAGAGAAGAAAGTTGGGGATGTAAAAGGTTCATTGGTTCACATTGGCACAAACATGTGACATCGAAAAGCAGATCAGGTTGTGTATTTTAAATTGAGGAATATGACAGAAACTGGCTGGAGGTGAAAGGACAAAGGCCACTTACAGTGTCCAGAGGGCAGTCTGTGCCACTCAGGTCCAGGTAAGATACAGCATTGGTCCCAGACAGGAACTTAAACAGGTTCTGACAGGTAAAGATGTAAAGCTATTCAGTGCTATGGTCTTGTAGACTAGAGCCAAACCCAACTACAGGGCAACTCAATTCAATAATGTACAGTGGAGTAATACATTTACTGTGATTGAGTTGCCTCCTGTATCATTAAGTCATATCAGTATCAAGTAGCATGCATATCCTGTCACTTGAGACTGTACTGGAAAAACAAACTCCCTTTATGTCAAATAACCTCTATAGACAACCCATTACTGAATATAACCACAGAGTTCATGTTCCATAGCATACACCCTATACATTACAAAATGCATTTAGCTGAGATTAGCAGCGCCTACAGTATGGAGGTTTACTCAAGTGTAATAGTGTATGGAGCGAGCGAGACTGAATTCTAAGAAGTGAACTGAAAACAAATGCTGCCCCCGCACTCACCACAGCTTCCTCTGTAGCCAGAATGCCTGTATTCCCTGACAGGTCCAGGTGACACAGAGAGCTGGAGAAGGCCTTGTTCTGCCGTAACGCCTGAGTCAGACTACCTAGACCTGGATGGATGGAAGGGAGGGAAAGGAATCAGAGAGAGAAAAGAAGCTGCACGGATCTCTATTTATTCACAGTATGTAGCACTAACAAAAGCAACCCAAGTAGTCAGGCATGCTTTCAATAGAATATGTAAAAGCCATTACATTCACATCTGTGTGGAAGATGAACATTTCAAAAGGGTGCAGCAGACAGAAGAGTTGGAATGTACCTTTGGGAGAGACACTAATCCTGGAGAGGGACAGCTGGGTGAGACCATTGGGCAGATTCTCCAGTTCCTGACTGAGAGCTATCACACCTGATGACAGATATCACAACGTTACACACATGAGCAGCTGAGTAGTCACTAGCCATTCCAGGGAACACCAGCAATGGACATTGACAAACCTAAAAAGTTATCAATGGTAACTAAATGCTTGCCTTTGTCCTCTATGTGATTGGCTGACAGGTTGATGGTGTGGATGGCGGAGCAGGTGTGATCTCGCAGGGCACAGGCCATCTTCACTGCAAAATCCCTACAAGAGGAATGGCCAGGAGAGAGAAAGAGGAATGGAAAATAGTTATTCCTGTGAACTAAAATGAATAATAAATGTCAACCAATCACATAAATCAAATGTCATCCAAAGATTTCCCACTTCCTCTGTGCTTCTGGCACCAGGTAGACTGTTTTGGGAGAGAAGGAGAAGGTAGAGAGGGAGGGAGTAAGGGATTTTTAATGAAGGTGAGGTGTATCAGGTAGTAGACTACTCACAGTTTGATCCCACATCCCTCTAGACACACCTCCTCCAAGGTGGAGGATCTGTTGATCATGAAGAGAACCTGCTCTTGGACCTCTGAGCTCTGTGGATAGATACAGAGGGGGAATTATTATTCCTCTGATTTCTATTGAATCATTAGCCATCCCGTCTCCATACACTGGCAGCAAATCTAATCTCAATGAGAATCTCCATCTGATCTCCATCTTCAGTGTCAGTCCTTTTGTCTGGTCGCAAACCACCTTAAATACATTTTCCTGTAGAATATAACTACATCTGTGCAGTTCCAGACAGCTTCTCTCCCTTATCATGAAGGTCATTTCCCTGAACTCCATCATAGCCATGTGATTGCCTAAAGGCACTCCAGTATCACTAACACAAAAGTAGCTAGATTATGAAGTCATTATCGTGCCCTGCCTCCAGGGCACAACAGTCTGTGTGTACATGTGATGACTGTTGATAAGCCCTGCTAGACCCTGCAGCCTAGACCAGGCTGCCAGTTAGGTCAGCCACAGGATCCCATCATCAGCTCACACTGCCAACACGTACAGACAGCCATGACAGGGCCAGAGAGAGCAGTACTCAGGGATAGATAGTGATAACATGAGACAGTAAGCTCTCCAACTGGACCTGGAGAAACAGACCAAGATGTGGCTAAAAAGTTTACCAGTTTGAGGTCTTTGCTGGAGATCTTGGTGAACCATTGGTTGAAGGAAAGTGCGGCCACTGATAAGGCCAAATCTCTGTTTTCCAGATGACTGAAATCCAGGAGGTTGAATTCCCGACAATTCTGGACATAGTAAATGTTGTCCACATCCTGAAATAATATAAATCATAAACACCTTTACTAATATTCTTGATCAATGACTACATCAGTTGATATTAATAGTAGAAAAAAACATTTATCAGAAACATTGAATGTTGTGTCATCATAGGGGGATGGTAACCTACTGACCCATTGGACCTCCTCTCTGCAGGGTAATTCATTGAAGTCACATAGAGCAGCATACGTCTCTGAGAAGCCTCCTGTAGTGTAGAGAACCAAGGAATGGCAGAGCTATTCAAATACTGTACAAATCCACATCCACACACCTACACAATGTCCACATAGTACGATACACACAAATGAGGGGACAATGCTGCAGTGGTGTGATTGATTCTACTGACCACATGGTCCCAGTGTTCCAGTCAGGTGCTCCTCCACCCGGGTTGCCAGGTTCCACATCCGCTCCTGCAGGTCTGGAGGGATCTTCTTCAGGATCTTCCTGAGAGCAGGAAATCGACACACATACATGTCACACATTTTAATCCTCTTAAAATGACAGATATTTACATTAGGTATCCACTTTATCATCGGTATTGGATTGAAATATGATTCAGAAGTGACCTCTCTGAGTAAGAAAACCTCCATTCCTTGGATAGAAGAGGAGCCCTAATCAGTTGGTTAATGGGTAGATGTTTCACCTCAAGGGTTTCTGCTATAAGTATATCACAAGCAACTCTCACCATGTTTGAGGGAGGAAAATGTCCATCTGCATTGCCACGACACTCACCCTGGAGATGAATCAGGGAAGATCTTCTTCAGAGAAGCTGTCACATGACTGACCATAGCCTCAAGGTCCTCAACAGATGTCAGACTGAGAGAGTAGGTCTGTCTGTCCGTCTCAATCACCACCTGAATCGTCAACACATACAGTACAAAGGAGTCTTTCTATCGGTCTGTCACTACAACCACCATGCAGAGATACAGATACACATTCTGAAAGAAAGATTGTCTAAATAGTATAGTGGTTAGTGGACACGAACTCGGAAACACATTAACACCGTCTCTGCTTGTTCATTTGGTGTAACTAAATACCTGTAGACTAGTGATGCAGGGGTTGACTCATAAATCGCAGTCCCGGTGAGTTTGGGGTCAATAACTATTGTGTAGATGGATGTGTGGTTGTGAGGTGCTATACATATTCGACAGTCACAAGATGGGACTTACAATAGGTTTATGGTGCGTCAAGGGAACTGTAGCCTACTGTTCAGATGGGTTAAATGGAAACTGAAATCTGGACACTGACTGTAGGTCTATAACCTCTCACATAGCCTTAATATTAATGTAGGCAAAATGTTGACTGGGGAACAGGAGTGGAGAAACATGATTTCTTTCTTTCAGCATCTTGAGAGAATGTGAATGCCCAGTTAGATACCGTCTGAGGTGCTCTTTATCGGCGTCATAGAAGTTTATAGTATTTCAAACACATAAAACATGCATCCAAGCCAAACTCAAATATTATCATTAACATATTGGGTCGTTTTCACAGATTTCTATTTCCTTACAATCGGTCAAACTGATGTCATTTTGAAATTGTGCACAGAAAATCCCCTGTTTTTTGGGGGGGGGGGGGGGGGGGGGGGGGGGGGTTATTGCATTTTCTCCCCGTTACTTAAACGTCTTTGCCCCGCGGCAGAAGATAACAGAAAACTTTACCGATGTCAACTGAATGAAGCATTCATCAATTTATGACACTCTGGTGAGCAAAGGTTTTATTTAGTCTTCTAGGGCAACAAGTAATGACAGAAGAGAAGCCGCATGCATCTAATTATAGACAAGTTGACTAACAAATAGCCTACAAAAATGTTGGGAAATTTTAAGAAACATCTAAACCAGGCAACATCAAAAATCCTGCACCCCCTGTCAAAACAAACATTCCACCATCTTTGACTGTAGCCTACAGTATGTTTTCTATATAGCGGTTTAGGCTCAGTTGCAGGTTTTCACTTTATCACATATAGTCAGGCAGTTGCGGGTGAACAAACAACTGACCAGCACCCCACTACTGTAGACATTGTGATGAGGGGTGACATGGGCACGTCTGACTTTGTCTCAAAGTGGGGGGGGCAAAAATACAAAAACAAGAACGCAAATGTATCATTCTCCACATTTAATGTCAGCAAGGGTGTTCCATAACTTACATTTCAAATTTCCACTTGCATAGCCATCGAGACACAAGAACTGAGCATGTGTAAAACCCTTTGCTTACGGAAAACCATGTCAAGCGAAGTCGACATTAAAATGCAGTTTAACCCTATTTGGCTAATTTGTTCCCATTGGAAACGACAGGCTGTGGTCTATCTTGGGTTAGTTATAAAAATATTTGGTGTCACTGAACTGAGCAACAGTCAGAGAAAGAATGATAGTGTCTGCACATGTTCACCCCCCCCCCCCCCCCCCCCCCCCCGAGTACCTGAACCAGTGGCAGTGACTAATGTTTCCTACCAACAGGACGTAGAATGTTAACCTCTGCAGCGCTACAGAAGACAAACCACCACAATCTCAGAGCTCTGACTGAAGTCTGGTGACCTTTGACTGCATCCTGTGTATATGGAATGGGACCAGAGGTGCGTAAGGAGGGGATTCTTCAGATGAGTGGATGGAAATCTGAAGTTCACCCCATTTCCTACTGGTATAATTCCATCTCCATATGTGGTAGGTCAAATACTGTAAACATATGGTGATGGGTGGAGGACAGCAACAGCGGCAGGTAGCCTAGTGGTTAAGAGCATTGGGCCAATAACCAAAAGGTCACTGGTTTGATATCTCCGAGTTGACTTGGTGAACAATGATTGATTTGCCCTTGAGCAAGGCACTTAACCCTAATTGCTCCTGTAAGTCGTTCTGGATAAGTATGTCTGCTAAATTACAAAGAAATGACATCTGGAATGTTTTACTGTTCACATTTAACAGCATTGAGTTGGATAATTTGCTATGTGCTTCTGACCTCTTATTCAGCACAAAGCATGTTTTTACAGCGAATAATTTACATGACCAGCAGTGATCAGAGCTAGCTTATGGTCAATCAGGGCTGATATTTTTCAAACAGACATTAAAACCTCTTAACACCCAGGCAGTGGTAACCATGGGTCACAGTGGTCAGCCAGCCATATACCATCGTTTCCCCCTCCCTTTATTTACACAGTACAGGTACTGTATGTGCAACAAATATTTGCAGCCTGGTTCAGGCAGCTTTCAAATGTTTCAATGAAGTACTGAGAAACATACGTCATTCAAGCTGAACAGAACAGACAAGTTAGAAGTGACACACACTACAATACAAAACATGTCACTTAAACACATATAGAAGGACATTATTTGGTTTACCTGATTAAGACTCTCAATGCTGATGGCATAAATCTCTAAATAGCTGAAGGAGCTTTCCACCTGCAGGGAGAGACCAGACTGTGGACAACAGTGAAGCACTGATACAAACACAGAGAATGTATACTGACTCACACAGGTTAATACATGAAAGGGAAGGTGACGGGAAGAGAGAGAAAGAGAGGGGGGGTGAGTGGGAGAGACTGAGGTCCTGTTTGGGGGGGGGGGGGGGGTCCGGGAGCTACGGCTCCAATGAGAGTCAAAGTAAGATAAGAGTTCTCATTACTACGTCAGCTAACAGGGGAGAGTGGGGGAGGGAGGTCATTACGACTGAAACTTAAACAAAACATTTGCCTTCATGGGCCTCCAACCATGGTCACGGTACCTATAGCAAAGTACACAACTGACATAAGCATAAGTGAAGTCATGCCCACTTTCAGTCACATGAGATGACATTTTATTTGTGTTACTTCCCTTTTGTCCACGTGAGGCATTTCTGTTTTATAAGTATACAAACAACACAAACTGAGGCCAGCATAACTTGTTTCTACACTGTATAACAATTATTAGAATGTACTAATACAGGTCCCATCCTCTCTCTAATGCCTTGAGCCGCTCCATTTAACTCTCCCTCTCTATCTAGCGTGCCATGCTCCCTTCCTCCCCTCTCCCTCTCTATCTAGCGTGCCATGCTCCCTTCCTCCCCTCTCCCTCTCTATCTAGCGTGCCATGCTCCCTTCCTCCACTCTCCCTCTCTATCTAGCGTGCCATGCTCCCTTCCTCCACTCTCCCTCTCTATCTAGCGTGCCATGCTCCCTTCCTCCACTCTCCCTCTCTATCTAGTGTGCCATGCTCCCTTCCTCCACTCTCCCTCTCTATCTAGCGTGCCATGCTCCCTTCCTCCACTCTCCCTCTCTATCTAGCGTGCCATGCTCCCTTCCTCCACTCTCCCTCTCTATCTAGCGTGCCATGCTCCCTTCCTCCACTCTCCCTCTCTATCTAGCGTGCCATGCTCCCTTCCTCCACTCTCCCTCTCTATCTAGCGTGCCATGCTCCCTTCCTCCACTCTCCCTCTCGCGTGCCATGCTCCCTTCCTCCACTCTCCCTCTCGCGTGCCATGCTCCCTTCCTCCACTCTCCCTCTCGCGTGCCATGCTCCCTTCCTCCACTCTCCCTCTCTATCTAGCGTGCCATGCTCCCTTCCTCCACTCTCCCTCTCTATCTAGCGTGCCATGCTCCCTTCCTCCACTCTCCCTCTCTATCTAGCGTGCCATGCTCCCTTCCTCCACTCTCCCTCTCTATCTAGCGTGCCATGCTCCCTTCCTCCACTCTCCCTCTCTATCTAGCGTGCCATGCTCCCTTCCTCTGCTCGGTAAGTTAATACTCAACTTGACCTGCAGGTCTCCACTTTTATTTGGAGGTGTGTGCTGGGACTCAGTTGGCACTGGCTGGGTATTTCTTCTAAAGGGAGATACATACCTGACTTCCAGTATCCAAAGTCTATTTTTACAATCATTTCCTCATTCTTCTGTAAGCTCATATCAGACTGTAAATTAGTCCTGACTGACCATAACCAGACTCAAGCAATGGTGTTAACATGTAGTTGATTTATAGTTGGAGCAACTGTATTCAAGACATGAGTAAACACACAAACACTTACCCTGACAGGTTGCTTACTGAGGACAACATAAGATCTCCATAGAGTCATCACCTTGTTGAAAAGTGTAAACAAAAACAAACATGTCAGTAACCACTACAAGATCAAAGACTGTCTGTCTAGTGTGTGTGAGAGAGAGAGAATGGACTACATTGTATGTAGCTAACTGTATTGGAGGTTTATTCAAATTCTCCCCCATTCACATAGCAGTGTAGACTGCCAGCGGTCAGCTTGAGCTAGTCAGCTTAATAGCGCCACTTGCAGGTGGAACCTGGTAACTTCAGCCACATTACAAACAGATAAACTGTATTTCTCTAGGGGTGAACCCTCCTCCTGGAGACCCTTCGGTAGCATTTTGTTCCAGCCCAATATGCAAACACACCAGATTCCAGATAATCGGCTGCTGCTCTTTTGCACATTTAAACACACACAGCTAATATAGTTTAACCCTCTGTGGTCAACATAAACAAATGCCCACAGCGCCAAACAAGCCCCAGCCGATGCCAAGTAGCAGGGTTTTCTTAACCAGCACAGGTTAAACCACCCACCACAGTGATTTGTTGGACCCAGGGAACATGAGGTGCCTACTCACCAGAACCCTGCTCTCAGCCTTCCCCTTGGGTTGGTTTAGCTGCACCTGCCGCATGAGACAAATCTTCTGGGGCTTCAGCAGCTGAGTGATGTGCTCTTCTCAGGAGAGAATAGAGATGAATGAAAATAACAGGGACAGCGAGCCATTCATACAATAATGCAAATATTTCAGATTCAGCCTGGCATACAGACAGCTCTTTGCCAAAAGGATACAGGCACCGCCGTAACACAAATATATATTTTTGGGGGGGGCGGAGGAGAAAGGAGAAAAAAAATAGAGGCCATCTCAATCTTAAATGAACATACAAACAGGAATACATTGAGAAAGATAAGTGACAGGAAAAACAGTGGAGCTCCATACCTTGCAAGCTGTAAGAGATGTCAGTATTGCCAGCCATGATGTTGGGCCCAGCTCTTGTCAGTAGGGGTAAGAGAGAAAGAAGGAGAGAGAGCGTGGGAGTAGCAGCAGCGGAGGCAGCTCAGGCAGGTCTGGGAGGTACACACACACACACATCCTGCTGCTGTCAACCACACTCAGACTGAAACCATAGCAAGCTAGGAGCCCTGAGACAGGAAATGACAACCCTTTCAGTATCACCTTTGCTAAAGATCCTTACATGATCTGCTGCAATAACATAGTAATGTCAAAAGAACTTCAACAAAAAATACAAAGGAAAAAACAGGAGTAGGCCAATATCTTTTTATTAGCTGTACAGTAATACATTCCGCATACCAACAAACAGTATTCATGTTGGTTTTCAGATCATTGTCAAATTTACACAGTACAGCCAGGTACAAAAATGCATCAACCTAGAATTTTGAAGAGCTTGACAAAAGCAATTTAAATGCAATTTCATATAGAAGGAAGCTTCATGTTGTATCAGGTTCAAATGTTCTATGAAAGAAAGGACATTGTTCTCTGATACGACTAACAACCTTTATACAAAATACCTTTCCCTTATAGTTCTCTCCTCCCCTTTTTGAACCTCCTAATCAGAATTCCACAAGGCCCTCTGACCGCGTCTGTATACATCCCACAACAAAACAGCACCGTTAGGACAAAATGGTTTGAGAAATGAACAGTGAACTGGGAGAAACATTCTACTTCACAAGATTACCAAAGCCTTAATAATCATCTTTCATTTACAGTTAAGACCTGAAGCTAGTTCAATTGGACACCTCCCTCCTTTACATTTTCACACAGAACTTGATTAAAGCTTTCCAGAACATGGGCGCAATTTACATCACAATCTCTCTACCTTATCTTGAAAAGTAAAACAAGACGTACATGGTCATCTTTCAAAACCTCTAACAGTAGTCCATGCGGTCGAGATGTTAGGTAGGTTAAGAGTAAGTAAAGCTGCTATCTTCTGTACCTCCCAAAAAAAACACTAGATATTCAGGCTAAAAAGCTCAAAACAGGAAAGGTCATATCTCCAACATGATTTACAGAGTGGGCAAAGCATCCCACTTTAGAGATTAGAAATTCACATACAGCCTGTGTTCCAAACAGCTATGGTTAAGAGTTCCTTTCCCCCAGCATTAAAGTTCTTTAGATCACTAGAAAAAGATTAAAATATGTTTGTAATAAAACTAAAAAAGTATTTACAAGCAAAACCAGCCAAGATTACCATTTGTACAACATAACTGCAGTCTTAAAAACTTTGTGGGTGGATGCATGTCACTTTTCTGATTATAGTAGTTAATGTAAGCCTCTACAAACTCCATAATCTGTGACAAGTATAACAGTAAGTAAAATGTAATATGCAGTGAATAAAGTGTTAAAAAATGGAAGGACTTCCTTTGACAGCTAAAGTAATAGTTTTAGTCTACAGCAGAGGTCCTAGATAACAAGGCTGAAATTATTGGCACTCACTGTTGCCATGTCAAGCTCACAAACAGGTTAAGAAAATAGTTTATTAGTTGGAGGGAAAAACGGGGGGAGAAAAAAAAAAAAAAACCTGACCACTACAGAAAGTCCCAATGTCCACCATGTGTCGAACCTCAGCGACCATCCCTCCATGAAGGAATCCATTATTACACATTTCTCCAACATTCCTCCCAGAAAAAAATATCTACATTTCTACAGACCAAGCAGCTGGAATTTAAACTGTTACAGTGAATGCATGGAAGGAAGTGGATTTGAGAGTGATAAGAAAACACACCGATTTGTTTAAGACAAAAACCAAAAGTGTAAAGCGGAGTGGTTTGTAAGATGGCAGATTGTATGAAGAGGGTAGACTTGTTGAAGGGAAAGGTTGAGACAAGGGGATGTCTTTGAGCAGTCTGTGTGGGCTAGATCACCGGTCCATCATGCTGAGGATCATCTCAGGGGTGAGGTCTCCGTTGGGGGCAGCGTCTGCTACAGGCAGCTCCACCGTCTCCACCCCTGCCTCCTCTGGCTGCTCCACCACCACCTCTGGGGCAGCCTGTTCAACCTCTGGCTCCTTCTTCACTATGATGTTCTCTATAGCGCCGGTATTCTCATCCTCCACCTGAATGATGACTGCAGCTGAGGAGACAGATAACACCAGGTATTATAACTCGACATTAAAATGGTCAGTAAAGCATAAACTGGGCATAGATTTAGACCAGGGATGGGCAACTGGCAGCCCGCCCCCTTTTTGTAGGCCCGCAGATCAATTTAACCAAAATGTAAAAAAATACTAGGAACACCGTCCTTATATTATGTTGCACCCACTTCTGCCCTCAGAACAGCCTCAATTCATCATGGCATGGACTCTACAAAGTGTTGAAAGCGTTCCAAAGAGATACTGGCCCATGTGGACTCCAATGCTTTCCCACAGTTGTGTCATGTTGACTGGATGTCCTTTGGGGGGTGGCCTATTCTTGATACACATGGGAAACTTGAGAATCGCAGAGTTCAGATTTTATGTGGCCCCTACCCCCATCAAAGTTGCCATCCCTGATTTAAACATTGCATGATATTGGATCAGGGAGATTTAACTCACCTGCAGCAGCCTTGCCTTTGGGGGCAGCCTTGCTGGCTTTGGCGGGTGGGGAGGGTTTGGGGATGTTCTTGGGAGGTCTGCCGCGTTTCCTCTTGACAGGTGGCTCTACAGGAGCAGGAATAGGTTTGGTGGGTGGAGCCTGCTCCAACTCCATCTCCTCCTCTTCCTCCAGCAGTGCTGCTTCAGCCTCATCCTCTTCATCAATGTCATCCAGCTCAGGATCAGCATTGTCCTCTGGAGGTGGGAAGTTTAAGAGTCTAACACTGATCTCATTACATCCAAAGAGCAATAGTTTATAGGACACTACAATTAGCTATGTTTCAGTATAAGAAAGGGCCTCTCACCACTGTCGTCATCGTCATCATCATCATCATCGTCGTCCTTCCTTGAGCGCATCTTCCTCTTCCTCCCACCTCGTCCTCTCTTGGGTGGGGATCCGTTCTCTCCTTCACTAGGATCCCCGTTACAGTTCTCTGCATGTCTGGCCATGGTGTTCTGAGGAGAGATTTAAAAATAAAATATAAAAGTTTAACAGAAGGATAAAATTAAGGGCTATGCCCCAAAAAATGCATGTATTCTCACAATAAATGTGTGTTTGAGTGAGTGTCCACACCCTGCGGGTGAAGGCCTTGCCACACTTGGTGCACACAAAGGCGGTGGGCACAAAGTTGGGGTCATGGTAGCGCCGGAAGTGCATGTCCAGGAGCTGCTTCTGACGGAAGGTCTTCTCACACTGGCTACAGGCGTAAGGCTTCTCTCCTGTGTGGGTGCGCCTGTGCATCAGCATGTGGCGCTCCTAGTCAATGCAAGGACAGCAAGAAAAACATAAGGACAGAAAACTTTTACCAACTCCATCTCAAAACTATGCTGACTGTCCAGTATCCATAATGAGTGAACGTTTTTTATATTGAGGGACACCTGGAGGTAATGGCAATGAATTAAAATGGATGGTCATCCACCTGAAGAAAATATATATTTTTACCTGACCCTTCCAGAACGTTTTACTTCTTTTTTTTTTTACCTTCCCCCTCCAAAATGATCATTAAAACAAAATAGCAGGGAATATTGAATCCCTTTTTACTAGGCTATCAATGTTGCAGTCGTGATTTCTATCAAATCAATCCCTGGTTGAGAACCACTACTTTATTCATACCATATTCATATTATCCACTAGAGGGCAGCATTTACCACTAAAGGATGATAACTATAAATTACACATGACTTTAAACTGTTAGTGAGCATCCACACTAGAGGAAAGTTTGTTCTACAGTAGCCTACAACGGTCAATCAACTGATCAAAGCATCCTACTGCACGCTGTATATCCTACTGCACGCTGTATATCCTACTGCACGCCTATTATTAAGGAGGTAAAACAGACCATCCAGTGCGTGTTCATTGTCATAAACTAGGTTTCCATCCAACTGGCAACAGATTTTCATGCGAATATTCTCAAATCTGCATAAAAACAATATGCGCATTTTCCCAGAAGAGATGAGTTTGCAGATTAATTGTTGCAGATAAAAGGCTGTGCATGATGACGTAGTGCACATAAAAATATCTTACGCGGTTACATTTCCATTCCCATCCATAAAAAATACAAGTTAAATGAGTTTCCATTGCATTTTCAACTCTGATGGTTCTCACAAAAAAGAAATCCGTTATATAGTGATTGTGCCCACTCTGGTATTTTCACTTGCGTTCTAGCAAACAGTGTAGAGATACAGTACTGTATCCGCACGCTGTTGGCTAGAGCGCACCTATAGCCTACATGAGATTATTATGGACAAAAGAGCGAGATTATTTGTATTTGTCAAATGGCAGCCAAGCATCGATGATCATGTCACCAGAATAAGACCGTGGATATTTATTGAAAAGGAGCATCAAGCTCCTCACCTTGAACCTTCACCACCTGTGAAGTTCATCATAACTTTACATTTAATTTGTAGCCTAATAAACTGCATGTTTTCCCGACCAGTTGTAATAGGAGGACAACACGTCAACACGTAACTCCATGTTTACTTCGATATGATGGTTGTTATATCAATATTTGCGCATAAAAGCATTTCCACCGTCCATTTCTCACATAATGAATTTTTCCAACACAATAAGATCCTACCTTCTCTAGCGTCTTTTGTTTTGTCGACATTTGGGAAGTTTACCTATTTTCTTTTTCAATCAGCCCTGTCATGACAATTTTAATCTGCTAAATGTACTTCACTCTCATAAAAAGGTTGGATGAAAACCTGATTAGTGTGACAACTGAAAACAATACTTCAAATGTAGGCTACATGTAGCCTAATAAAAATATAAAATAGAAACAAATATTTAAATGTAGATTTTCAAACGCGTTTTACCTTGCGCATCTTTTACGTCATGTCATTGCTTGCCTCATTGCTCAAGTGGTTTGCAAGTGATTTCCATTGTTCTAATGGATGTCAATTCATTTGGATCTTCTTTTTCACTGTGCTCATCAAGGTCTGTCCTGTGCAACCATTTAAATACATCAGTGAAACAATGTTATAACTAGCCAGTGATAGATACTCTGTGCATCTTTCCCCGACATTTAATTTTACATTCAGCAATTAACAAGAGCAAGCCTGCTTCTCTCCAAGAAAAGTCTATTAGGCCTAGGATATATATATATATATATATATATATATAAATAATCTCCTACAGATTCTGTAGCCTATAGTTTATCCTGGGATTTCACGAAAAGAGGAATAGCGGAGAGTCTTGAGTCTGTAGCCTATAACGCGCAGGAATAGAGAGGGTAGAATTGTGTAGACGATTAGGCAACTCATTAGATAAATATTAGGGCTACAAATATTTACCTGTCAAAGTGCAAGGGGGAAAAAGTACAAAATGGTAGATACAGTAAGTTCAGATACACCTTAGCCAAATATATTTAAACTCAGTTTTTCATAATTCCTGACATTTAATCCTAGAAAAAATTCCCTGTCTTAGGTCAGTTAGGATCACCACTTTATTTTAAGAATGTGAAATGTCAGAATAATAGTAGAGAGAATGATTTATTTCAGCTTTCATTTCTTTCATCACATTCCCAGTAGGTCAGAAGTTTACATACACTCAATTAGTATTTGGTAGCATTGCCTTTAAATTGTTTAACTTGGGTCGAATGTGTCGGGTAGCCTTCCACAAGCTTCCCACAATAAGTTGGGTGAATTTTCCTCCTGACAAAGCTGGTGTAACCGAGTCAGGTTTGTAGGCCTCCTTGCTCACACACGCTTTTTCAGTTCTGCCCACAAATTTTCTATAGGATTGAGGTCAGGGCTTTGTGAAGGCCACTCCAATACCTTGACTTTGTTGTCCTTAAGCCATTTTGCCCCTGTCCATTTGGAAGACCGATTTGAGAACAAGCTTTCACTTCCTGACTGATGTCTTGAGATGTTGCTTCAATATATCCACATAATTTCCTTCCTCATGATACCATATGTTTTGTGAAGTGCACCAGTCCCTCCTGAAGCAAAGCATCCCGACAACATGATGCTGCCACCCCCGTGCTTCATGGTTGGGATGGTGTTCTTCGGCTTGGAAGCCTCCCCCTTTTTCCTCCTAACAATTCTATTTTTGTTTCATCAGACTAGAGGACATTTTAAAACAAGTTTTAATGACTCCAACCTAAGTGTATGTAAACTTCCGATTTCAACTGTATGTGCATTCCTCCAGGCTGCGCTCGGCAGCAGTCAGGCACGCAAAGCTCCACTATTGATTAGGCCTATGTTATTAGACAATAACATTGTTCTACCTAGGCTACAACAGTGCAATGAGGAAAATTATTATTGTTATCAAATGAGTACACAATTATGTTTGGAAAAATAACATTCCCATTGTAAGCTGCCTATTTCTCAGGTCCAGATGCTAGAATATGCATATAATTGACAGAGTAGGATAGAAAACACTCTAAAGTTTCCAAAACGGTCAAAATATTGTCTGTGAGAATAACAGATTCGAAAACCTGAGGAAATTCAACCCGGAAGTGACTCTTATTTAGAAAAATCCCTGTTCCATTGCCTGCCTTTCCTGCATTTAAAGGGATATCAACCAGATTCCTTTTCCTGTGGCTTCCTCAGGGTGTGAACAGTCTTTAGACATAGTTTCAAGCTTTTATTTTGAAAAATTAGCGAGATTTATCAAAACGCATCAGTGGATACACGGATGTCCCTCCATTAGTTGATGCGCTCGACACTGGTTGCTCGACATTTTCTTTCTCTCCAGTAATGAATAGTTTACAGTCCGGTTGAAATATTATCGTTTATTGATGTTAAAAACAACCTGAGGATTGATTATTTAAAACTTTTGACATGTTTCTACGAACTTTACGGATACTCTTTGGAATTTTCGTCAAGCCTTGATGACCTGTCTAAGGTCTAATAATCTTTATCAAACAAAAAGGAACATTTATTGTGTAACTGGGAGTCTCGTGAGTGCAACCATCTGAAGATCATCAAAGGTAAGCGATTCATTTTATTGCTTTTCTGGCTTTCGTGACCAATCTACACTGCTGCTAGGTGTTCTTAATGTTTTGCCTAGTGATCGACAAACTCACACAAACGCTTGGATTGCTTTCGCTGTAAAGCATATTTTCAAAATCTGACACGACAGGTGGATTAACAACAAGCTAAGCTGTGTTTTGCTATATTGCACTTGTGATTTCATGAATATACATATTAAAAAAAAAATAATAATAATAATAATTTTATTTATTTTTTATTTATTTGGCGCTCTGCAATTTAGCGGTTGTTGATGAAAATGATTCCGCTAAAGGGATCCGTGCGTCAAGAAGTTAAAATTCTAAATCAAATAGCTAAATGGTCCTTGGTATGACCTTCATAAAACAATTCCATATAGCTTAGTGCAATTTGACCCCCTTTTCGTGATAGACAATTGGTAGTTACGATCTTGTCTCATCGCTACAACTCCCCAACGGGCTCGGGAGATGCGAAGGTCGAGTCATGCGTCCTCCGAAACACGACCCGCCGAGCCGCGCTGCTTCTTAACACCTGCTCGCTTAACCCGGAAGCCAGACCCACCAATGTGTCAGAGGAAACACCATTCAACTGACGACTGAAGTCAGGTTGCAGGCACCCGGCCAGCTACAAGGAGTCGCTAGAGCATGATGAGCTAAGGAAAGCCCCCCGGCCAAACCATCGCCTAACCGCAGGACAATCTTCCATGCCACACAGCCTGGTCAATCAAGGTGTGGATGGAGGACCACCAGATCAAGACCCTGTCATGGCCAGCCCAATCTCCAGACCTGAACACCATTGAAAACCTCTGGAATGTGATCAAGAGGAAGATGGGTGGTCACAACCCATCAAACAAAGCCGAGCTGCTTGAATTTTTGCTGCCAGGAGTGGCATAAAGTCACCCAACATCAATGTGAAAGACTGGTGGACAGCATGCCAAAACGCATGAAAGCTGTGATTGAAAATCAGGGTTATTCCATCAAATATTGATTTCTGAACTCTTCCTAACTTAAAACATTAGTATTGTGTTTAAAAATGAATATGAACTTATTTTCTTTGCATTATTTGAGGTCTGACAACACTGCATCTTTGTTATTTTGACCAGTTGTCATTTCTGCAAATAAATGCTCTAAATGACAGTATTTTTATTTGGAATTTGGGAGAAATGTTGTCAGTAGTTTATAGAATAAAAAATGTTATTCTCATTTTACCCAAACACATACCTATAAATAGTAAAACCAGAGAAACTGATAATTTTGCAGTTGTCTCAATTTTTTTCCAGAGCTGTATATGGAGCACACAACAATCACAGCTCTGTAGATTTTGCCGTGAAGAGACAGAATCAATAGATAATTTATTCTGGTATTGCCCCTATGTAGCTTGTTTCTGGTCACAGGTTCAAGAATGGTAAAAAATAATAATAATATCACAACATGCACTTAAAATTAACCTTACAAATAACAGTTTTGGGCGATTTGGATAACCATAGTCAGTCAATAAACAATATAATAATATCCGTAGGAAAGGTTTTCATCTTTAGCTCACAATCTGTGGATAATATACGATTAGAAAGGTTCCAAAATGTTGTAAAACATCACAGCACAATTTAAATATACAGTGGGGCAAAAACGTATTTAGTCAGCCACCAATTGTGCAAGTTCTCCCACTTAAAAAGATGAGGCCTGTAATTTTCATCATAGGTACACTTCAACTATGACAGACAAAATGAGAAGGAAAAAAATCCAGAAAATCACATTGCAGGATTTTTTATGAATTTATTTGCAAATTATGGTGGAAAATAAGTATTTGGTCACCTACAAACAAGCAAGATTTCTGGCTCTCACAGACCTGTAACTTCTTCTTTAAGAGGCTCCTCTGTCCTCCACTCCTTACCTGTATTAATGGCACCTGTTTGAACTTGTTATCAGTATAAAATACACCTGTCCACAACCTCAAACTCCAAACTCCACTATGGCCAAGACCAAAGAGCTGTCAAAGGACACCAGAAACAAAATTGTAGACCTGCACCAGGCTGGGAAGACTGAATCTGCAATAGGTAAGCAGCTTGGTTTGAAGAAATCAACTGTGGGAGCAATTATTAGGAAATGGAAGACATACAAGACCACTGATAATCTCCCTCGATCTGGGGCTCCACGCAAGATCTCACCCCGTGGGGTCAAAATGATCACAAGAACGGTGAGCAAAAATCCCAGAACCACACGGGGGGACCTAGTGAATGACCTGCAGAGAGCTGGGACCAAAGTAACAAAGCCTACCATCAGTAACACACTACGCCGCCAGGGACTCAAATCCTGCAGTGCCAGACGTGTCCCCCTGCTTAAGCCACTACATGTCAAGGACCGTCTGAAGTTTGCTAGAGAGCATTTGGATGATCCAGAAGAAGATTGGGAGAATGTCATATGGTCAGATGAAACCAAAATAGAACTTTTTGGTAAAAACTCAACTCGTCGTGTTTGGAAGACAAAGAATGCTGAGTTGCATCCAAAGAACACCATACCTACTGTGAAGCATGTGGGTGGAAACATCATGCTTTGGGGCTGTTTTTCTGCAAAGGGACCAGGACGACTGATCCGTGTAAAGGAAAGAATGAATGGGGCCATGTATCGTGAGATTTTGAGTGAAAACCTCCTTCCATCAGCAAGGGCATTGAAGATGAAACGTGGCTGGGTCTTTCAGCATGACAATGATCCCAAACACACCGCCCGGGCAACGAAGGAGTGGCTTCGTAAGAAGCATTTCAAGGTCCTGGAGTGGCCTAGCCAGTCTCCAGATCTCAACCCCATAGAAAATCTTTGGAGGGAGTTGAAAGTCCGTGTTGCCCAGCAACAGCCCCAAAACATCACTGCTCTAGAGGAGATCTGCATGGAGGAATGGGCCAAATACCAGCAACAGTGTGTGAAAACCTTGTGAAGACTTACAGAAAACGTTTGACCTCTGTCATTGCCAACAAAGGGTATATAACAAAGTATTGAGATAAACTTTTGTTATTGACCAAATACTTATTTTCCACCATAATTTGCAAATAAATTCATTAAAAATCCTACAATGTGATTTTCTGGATTTTTTCCTCATTTTGTCTGTCATAGTTGAAGTGTACCTATGATGAAAATTACAGGCCTCTCATCTTTTTAAGTGGGAGAACTTGCACAATTGGTGGCTGACTAAATACTTTTTTGCCCCACTGTATATGGCACATGGAAACCAAACACGGGTGGTCTATAGTGAAAGAAGGGACGGGCTGAGTGGTGATTAAAGAGCTTACGTTTGGTAATGTATTACTGTTATGTGACTGCTTTAAATAAAAGTACCATGTATGTAAAACGTATATGTAGCAAAAAAGCTGTAAAAAACTAAGATATTTGTCCTCCGAAGAGGGGTGTGTGGGAGGGGTTAATAAAAATAAAATAAACCTTTTTTTTTTTTTTTTAAAGGACTGACGCCTCAACACTGCGATGCAGTGCCTTAGACTGCTGCGCCACTCGGGAGGCCCTACATGCATTACAATGCTGTAACAAAACGGGTTAGGCAGCCTTTTTGTAAATTTTTTCCTCTTTATGATGATCAGGACCTGTTAGTGGTAGTTTTGTGATAACGGCACTGTAATTTTAATTTAGTTGTTTTCTTAATATTAACAATTACATTTCATAAAAATTAAAAAAAGTTTAAACCAGGGGTTGGATCCAAAATTATTTTCCAACCGTGTCGTTCTAAACAGAACCATAATATTTTTGTTTCACTGTTCTGACCAGTAAAACTGGTTAGAACAAAAAAGTACAGTTTTTTATCATTTCTTTCTGTTCCTTTATAAAATTCATATATTTGTACATTTAGCTCGACATTATATTTCTTCACCAATCTTGCAGTGCGGATAGAGCAGCTTGCTATGGAGCAGGCAAGCTATAGTTCAGTGAGTTGTTTACATGCGTGATGGAAAGACAAGGCGTGAGGTTTGCAACAAATTTTACGGGTGGGGAAAAAGGGTGGAGGCAGCTTGGCTTAAAGCGCTGGGCATCTGGTGATGACATGCATTATCTGAATTAGGCCCACAGAATTATACCTACGGAGGGGCGGCTTAAATGGAGGAACTTTTAATGTCTGAACTTCAGAGTTGGCTTAACGTTGGACCAGAGAAACTAGCTAACAAGCTTACATGCGCACACACAGGCAAATATTTTCAGATGGCAGACAGACACTGGAAGAAGTTTCTGATTGAAAGGAGGGTTTTGCATAGGTGCTTTGTAGCATTTTTTTGTGGGACTGGAAAAACATGTCGGTAAAGCAAAAGGTTATTAACCGGTTCTAATGCGTTTAAAATAATGGTTATATTCAGGAAAAGTATTGATCACTTCCATTCCAGTTTTCGGGTTCTGTTCCCTGAACCGGTTCATACCCCTAACATTTACTCCAGTCTAGATTCTCTATCATCCCAGGTTAGAGACAGCAGGACCTCACCTGTCTGCAGCAGTAATCACACTGGTCACACTTGAAGCGTTTCTCGTTCTTGTGGGACTTCTGGTGCTGGATGAGTGCGTAGCGCTCGTGGAACACAGCATCGCAGTAACGACATTTCCTGCCCTGCTCAATGAACGAGTGCTGTTTTCGCAGGTGGACGCCTGGAGGGGGGGGGGGGGGGCAAAAAAAAGCTTATTGAGAGAGATGTCATCAATATAAACAAGTTCAGTCACAATTAGGGCTGTGGCAATCATGAAATTATCAGCCGGTGAATGTCAAGCAAATAACTGTCGGTCTCCCTGTAATTTACCGTTAATTAACAAACACATTTAGCATCTCCTGGCTTCCACACACAGCCTACAAGCCAATGATGCAGACAATTGGAACATATACATTTTTAAAAGTCCAATAAATCCATGTAATATAGCGTACACCACCACAATAAATCCATGTAATATAGCCTACACCATCACAATAAATCCATGTAATATAGCCTACACCACCACAATAAATCCATGTAATATAGCCTACACCATCACAATAAATCCATGTAATATAGCCTACACCACCACAATAAATCCATGTAATATAGCCTACACCACCACAATAAATCCATGTAATATAGCGTCCACCACCACAATAAATCCATGTAATATAGCCTACACCATCACAATAAATCCATGTAATATAGCCTACACCGTCACAATAAATCCATGAAATATAGCCTACACCGTCACAATAAATCCATGAAATATAGCCTACACCGTCACAATAAATCCATGAAATATAGCCTACACCTTCACAATAAATCCATGTAATATAGCCTACACCTTCACAATAAATCCATGAAATATAGCCTACACCTTCACAATAAATCCATGTAATATAGCCTACACCTTCACAATAAATCCATTATTTATTTTAGACAGGTCTGAAGAAACATGATATGAAGAAAATGTATTCCATTTCAGAAGAACAGAATACTCTGTCCTTATGTTAGGTACTGATCTGGCTATACCAAATGGCTGGGGGCTACACTAGTTCATTTAGCAGACGAGATTTGCTTAAAATTCTGTGGCATTATTTAATTGTAGGGTTGCAATGGGTCAGAATTTTCCAGGAAATAGTAGAAAATTTGGGAATTTTGCTTAAATTCATCAAAATACTTAGCTTATAACAGTGAACCTTTTTTGTGGGATACACATAAGGCAATTTTAGGTCCTGGGGCATATTTTGGCTAAACTATCCACAATTCAATGGAATTGCAACCCTTTGCATGCACAGTGCATTCTTCCATCACAGGTATGTTCAAATGCACTCTTCATCACATGTACAGCTGATTCTCAAGATCTTGCACACTAATGAGATGCTATTGAGCCCACACTACTACACTGTCTGAGCCAAGGACTACATGATTTCTGGTAGGTTTTGATTACAATACTGGGTGGGGTGAATATATTTTTTATGACATAGATGATTTTTTGTTAACTAGTAAATAGTAGCCTAAAGCAAATTTTGTTTAAATCATTTCTAACTTGTTAACAATTTCTGCTAGTTAGTTTTTGCTACCATGTGGGTTTTAGCTTGCTTGAGCCTGCTAACTGAGGAGTGTTAATTCACCTGTTTCCATACATGTTTAATTTTAAAACATTTATCTTACAAAGGAGTTGTTTAATCTAACTGCTTAACTATTTATCTGTACATGGAATTGTATTTGGGGTTTTGTACAATTTTCCCCCCTAATCTTTATAGGAAAATGCCACAGGCACTATCTGATGCGTGGAGACATTTCACTGCAGCTAACGTAGAAGGAAAAGCTGTGTCCATTTGCAAATACTGTGCCAAATCATATCTGAAGAATGCAACAAAGATGCAGAATCATCTGGTCAAGTGCATAAAGTTCCCTCAGCGCTCACAACAAGCAACCTCAAATAGAAGTAGAGGGACTTTTGTCAGAGGTAAAAATGATGAATCAGACACCTTATCGATAGCAACAGCTCATGGTTCTCCTGGAATCAGAAGTTTTTTTGACTCAATGGAGGAACGTAGTCAGAGAAATGCTGATGACTGTCTTGTTCGAGCTGTGTACGCAACTGGTTCACCTCTGACGCTCACAGGAAATGTGTATTGGAAGAGATTTCTGAATGTTATTCGCCAGCATACACTCCTCCAACCAGACATGCTTTATCTACTAATTTGCTGGATGTAGAGTTCAAGTGAAGGTCAAGCAAATCATAAAGAAAGCAGACTGTATTGCAATCATCTCTGATGGGTGGTCAAATGTTCGTGGGCAAGGAATAATTAACTACATCATCTCCACCCCTCAACCAGTATTCTACAAGAGGGCATACACAAGGGACAACAAACACACCAGTCTCTACATTACCGATGAGCTGAAGGCAGTCATCAATGACCTTGGACCACAGAAGATATTTGCACTAGTGACAGACAATGCTGCAAACATGAAGGCTGCTTGGTCTAAAGTGGAGGAGTCCTACCCTCACATCACACCCATTGGCTGTGCTGCTCATTGATGGAATCTGCTCCTCAAGGACATCATGCCACTGAAAACAATGGATACACTCTACAAGAGAGCCAAGGAAATGATTAGCTATGTAAAGCGTCATCAAGTTATAGCAGCAATCTACCTCACCAAGCAAAGTGAAAAGAATAAAAGCACCACATTGAAGCTGCCCAGCAACACCCGTTGAGGTGGTGTTGGCATCATGTTTGACAGTCTCCTGGAGAGGAAGGAGTCTCTCCAAGAAATGGCCATATCATAGTCTGCCGATATGGACAGCCCCATCAAGAGGATCCTCCTGGATGATGTATTTTGGGAGAGAGTGGTAAGCAGCCTGAAACCTATAGCAGTAGCCATTGCACAGATTGAGGGAGACAATGCCATCCTGTTCAGGCTCTGCTTGCAGATGTAAGAGAAGAAATCCGTACTGCCCTGCCCTCTTCACTGTTGCTCCAAGCAGAGGAAACTGCAGTTCTGAAATACTTTAAAAAGTGTGAAGACTTCTGCCTGAAGAGCATACACACCGCAGCAAACATGTTGGACCCTAAGTTTGCTGGCAAGAGCATCCTGTCTGGTGCAGAGATCAACAAGACTTATAGTATCATCATTACTGTGTCTCACCACCTTGGCCTGGATGAGGGCAAGGTTCTTGGCAGTCTGGCAAAGTACACTTCCAAGCAAGGGCTTTGGGATGGAGATGCAATATGGCAGTCGTGCCAACATATCTCATCCGCCACCGGGTGGAAGGGACTTTGTAGATCTGAGGCTCTTTCCCCTGTTGCCTCCATCATCCTCCAAATCCCACCAACATCAGCCGACTCAGAGCGCAACTGGTCCTTGTTAGGGAAGACACACACACATACCAAAGCACGCAACAGGCTGACTAATGGGGTGGCAGGTAGCCTCGTGGTTAGAGCGTTGGACTTGTAACCGAAAGGTTGCAAGATCGAATTCCCGAGCTGACAAGGTAAAAATCTGTCGTTCTGCGCCTGAACAAGGCAGTTAACCCAATGTTCCTAGGCCGTCATTGAAAATAAGAATTTGTTCTCAACTGACTTGCCTAGTTAAATAAAGGTAAAATGTAAAAAAAATAATAATAATAATTAACTACTAGGGTCGAAAAATTGGTGGCCATCTTGGCAAAGTTGAGGCTTTTTGAGCCTGACAACGAGCCATCCTCAACAAGGTTGGAAAGTGACAGTGAAGATGAGGCCTCAGAGTCTGATGTTCAAGAGGTGGACATTGAGGAGGTCCAGGGAGAAGACATGGAAGCCTGAGAAGAAGACAACCAAAGCTTGAGTTTTTAGACTATCATTTTACAGATGTATATTGAAAACATTTTTTGGGAGATGAGATGGATCATTGGGGATCATTCAATATTCCCTTTCTTTTGTTGTTCAGTGAAATCATCCCATGTGAAGAGTCAACTCATTTAATTAAAGTTCAATTCATGACTAAATTGTTTTATTTTTTGGGAGGATTTAATCATGTGCAATTATGTCTACTTATGATAAGGTAAAAGGTTTATGTTTCTGTCTCCATATGATATGGTAAATATATCCAATGCAAAAAACATCTACATTTAAAATGGTATTTCTATTAATTTGCATATATTCCCACAAAGTTTCCACCTCTGAATATTCCCCAAAATGTGCAACCCTATTTAATAGTATGAAGAATACAATTGAACAAAGCTGAATAAAATAGAAAGGATATTTTCTCCCAACGATTTAAGGGAGTGCGCACATGCGGCTATTCTGTGTTGAGCTGTTAACATAAAAATAGGTACTCCTATATGCTTAATTTAGAGTTATTAATGTAACTTGTTGTTCTACAAATGTCGGGCTATATGTTCACCCTGACTACACCGCTCGCGACGCATGCGCAAGCGTTGCAAAATACATTTAGAAATCTAAATTATTCAATTATTGCACCCACTGTTCGCGAGCGTCTGCATTGCAAAGGACTAAAATTGAAGTCAGTTCTATTTGTGACGCAGATTGCGCTGCAAGTCCTGCCTCTCCCATCTCCTCATTGGTTTATAAAAGCAAATACCCACGTGCCACCTCCTCATTGGTTATACCCACGTGGGTGATTGAAAGACAAACTGTGTTGTCAGTCATCGTGGTAATACTATGAAAATTTAGATGCCAATCACCATATAAGTTTAAAGAAGAAAAAGCCTGGAAGGAGGAGAGATGACTAGAAATGATTCGGTTGACCGTTTTATCGGTGGATTAATTGTCGGAGTTGAGAACCTTGTGCATTTCAGGCAAAATAACAACTCAATGTTTATATCCCAGGACAAATTAGCCTGCAACAGCAAGCTAGCTAAATAGGACAAATTAGCTAGCAAGTGCAAGCCAGATAGCTAAATTGCCATAAATGTTTCATGCTTTTCAACCAACCAAATGAATGTAATTGGTTCAGTTTGTTTTGATATTTTAACCTGCGTGTCGTGATCGCGTTTGGTGTAGGGGGACAAAATACATGTATGCACGATGGCGCACGCGCGCAGCCAGTTTGGGTTCCGTGTAAGGCTGCATGATGCAACTAATGATGATTAGAAAAAAGTTGCTTGAAAAGGTTGAGCTCTGCTTTGATTTTTGAGCAGGTTGTAAATACTCCATTAATCTCTCATTCATAATTTCACAAGCACTTGATAATGCCTCGAATTTTATGGCGGCACCCCCTTTGTGGCCATAATGCACCCTAAAAAAATCCAGGCCTTTTACGGCCAGTGGCCGTTGTGCCCTTGGCCCGGTGTGCTGTGCCCTTCACCCTGAATGCTGCGCTAAGCACCTCTCATTCACACGACTCCCCATCACGTTATCAGGTCTTTCTCACAGGCTACAAAGTGAAGACAGACATATCCTTATCCAATTCCGAGGTGCATATTGAAAATATTGGAAGAACTGTCCATATTTACTGTCAGCCAAAAGATGAGTAGACTTAACGAACAGCTAAAGCACTAGCCTATGTAAATCTACTACCCCCCATAGTACAAAAGTTTACCTATTCTATTCTGTGCAACAAATAAATATTCCAAACGTAGTCTGGGACAGTTGCGGAATGGAATAGATCCCAAATTAATACAACCACTAGCATAAAAAAAATCATTTTTTACATAATGTGGCTGAAGCAGCAGATCAGAATGTTTAGCTTAAAATTATTAGGTAAACTATTTGGTTACTTCTTCACATTATAAGCGCAGCAATGCGCACATGGCAGTAGGCGCGAATGTGCCATTAGCAGGAAAACACCATTCTGAAACGTGATCGCAAATGCAATTGTGCATGCAATACTTTAATTATAAAGGTGCATTTTTATGGTGAAAATGATCTTCCCCAAACTTGAAACTCACGGGCTGCTTATGTATGCCAGTTAGGCTCTACACACCTTGTAAAGTGGATTACTGTGCTTAATTTTAATAAGTAACTTGGCCATTTTAGTTGTGATACAAACCTTATCAAAACATATAGGCCTATGGGCTAGGCTACATGAGGTGTGCAACTATGATTCAAAAAAGTCGCAAAAAAACATTGTTTCTTATGCCAGGCATCACTCACAAGTGATAATATATAATTCACAAGTGATCGGCTAATACGGTCACCCATCAGACTATTCTTGATTTAATCTTAACTTTACATATACTAAATAATATAGGTGTGAAATTTGTTTTCGATTTAGAATGGACCATTGTCATGCACCTGAAACAAAACAGGTGCAGCATGAAAAAAATACATGTCATCTATGCATTTAAATAGCAAATAGGGGACGCTTTCCCCGTGGTTCATTTTCATGGCAGCCAGGTAGGCTATACTCCTGTTGTAAATATAAGCAATGTGCTGAATATTAGGAAAGTTGAGAAATAAATATAGTTAGGCCTAGCCTATAGAAAGCTGATGGGATCCTCCTCTTTTTTGTAGAGGCCATCACTGTTTTCTTGCGCAATTGCATAGCCTATAGAAATGTTGCGCAAAATTAGTTTATGGGCTCTCCTGAAGTGTTTGATTAGATTTTCAAAAACATTTGCATTGATGTCAGAGTAATTAGAGGGACAATAGAGTGCCAAGTACCAGGCAGTTAGCAAGTTTGGGAGGCTACTAATGACCATCAGCAGCAGAGCTTGGAGAAGCCTAATTACCGTGACTAAATGGTCATGTGGAATTTTACTGCCTTCATGACTCGTGACCGCCAGTACGGTCACCGCAACAGCCCTAGTCACAATTAAGTTTACGGTGGAGATTTCCAAATTATGCTATTAACATATTGGGATAATCAGGCCAAAAGTCAATGACTAGCTATCTAACCCAGGTCACTCTTTCGGGCGATGACTGTGTCACAGTGGGGGCAGTGGAACTTGGCCACGTTCTCTGTGTGCTTCTGCAGGATGTGCATCTTCATGGTTCCACTCTGAGTGAAACGGGCGTGGCAAATATAGCACTCGTATGGCTTCTCTCCTGGAAAACAAAACAGGAAAACATGAGTGCACAAGTTCAACAAATCAGGCCAGTCACTAATTGTGTTTACACAGTATCCCTGCGGCTGTGCCTCACCCGAGTGTGTCCTCATGTGTCTCTTCAGCTTGTAGGTGTCTCTGCTGGCGTAGCTGCACAGACTGCACTGGAACGGACGCTCCCCAGTGTGGGAACGGATGTGCCGCTTTAGCTTGCTCACCTCTACACTGGCATAGTCACACATGGAGCACTTGAAGGGTTTCTCATGAGTGTGCTTGTAGCGACGATGTCGGACCAGCTCTCCACTGGTCACAAAGGCCATGTCACAATCTTGACACTTGTGTGGTCTGGTACCTGTAAACAGAAATAGAGTTATAATGGTATCTAACATGGTAAAATGGACAGGAATATAGAATTGTCTGTCAATGTGACTATGATGTCACCATACCTGTGTGTGTGTTGAGGTGGTTCCTCAGCAGGGTAACGGTCCTGAAGGCCCTTCCACACAGATGGCACTTGTGGGGCCTCTCATCTGTGTGGCTTTTCATGTGTCGGTCCAGGTTGGAGCGGCGGGGACAGGTGTAGCTACACAGCTCACACTGGAATGTTTTCTTCACACCTGGAGCATACAAAGTCAGCACTTGCAGAGGCATTTAGCACCACAACTTGAGTTACAAAATTCCTCATAAACAAAGGACACAGAAAGAAGGGGTAATCTTACCCTTCTTCTTAATTTTGGTAGGTTTGGGGGGTTTCATGTTGCCCACCACCTTCTCTGCGTTGACCTCAGAGAGCATCCCTTCCTGCTGCTCCTCCTCAAAATCGTACACAGACACGTCCATGTTGTCTTTATCCCCCTCTGTGTTGTAGCGCAGATTGCTCTTTTTTGCCTTCTTGATGGTCTTCTTGGCTGGGGGCTGGTAGTCAGGGTCCTTGGCCCATTGTGGTTCTTCAGGCTGGGGCTCACAGTGCAGCTCCTCCTCCTCCTCCTCAGGCTGGACCTGCTGCTCCTCCTGGTGCTGGAGCTCACCCTGCTCCACTGTCTCCACCTCACCATTCGCACCAACCTTCACCACCTGAAGAAGCAGTAGTGTTTTTAATTTCTCTACAACTAGTACATTTAGATATGCACCTGTGGTACAAAACGTTGGTGTACACCCATAGGGAAATATGCTACCATTAGTTCTGAATTATGTCATATTTAGTCATGACGTGCAGTCTCTCTTACCTGGAATCCCTCTGGCAGGGGCAGGGTGTGGCAGATAACAGGGTTTCCGTCTTTGGGCATGGCCGTGGTGTCCACGAAGGTGCCCTGTAGCGCCTCTACAGTGGCCTGGGTGACAGGGACAGCAGAGACAGGGACCTGGACCAGCTGTAGCTCCCCGAGGCCTCCCAGCTGCTGCTCATCCATGTTGACAACCTGCAGAGTGATGATCTGGGTCTCATCCACCGTGGTGACCGTGGCCTCGTGGGCTGTAGCCACAGGGGCATCCATCACCTCAGTCTTCATCTGCATCAGGGCCGGGTCCAGGGAGTCCATTACCATCATCTCCACATTGACTCCCTCCACCAGCTGCTGGGTATCCAGACCAGCAACTCCCTCTGGCTGCTGGTCCATCACCCCCTCTGCTGCTTGCTGGAGCAGGTCTGCCACCACCTCCTCCCCCTCATAGGTGATGAAGTCCTTGGCCTCAACCACAACATCTGTTGGTCCTCCGTCCATTGGTAACACCTGAGAGAATCACCCCAAAACCAATCAACGCACAATCTAAAAATGCAATCTTAACACATAATCATTTATTAATAAATGTTGAAAGTGTACCAGGACGCATGGTCAATCTAGCAAGGCCTAACAGACTGAAAATGGCATACCGGTACTGTGTTCAGTTCAGGCAAGATCTCAAATATGATGCAACTTCCTCAGCTTTCTAAATTGTTACCTGCACTAGAAAGGAATACTTCATCTTTCTAGATCTGCTTGGCTTGCTCAATTTCTCACTCAACTCTCCTGACTGTTACCTGACACTCAACCTGTGGGGAAGACAAACAAGTTGAACATCTAAATAAACCTACTGCATGTATTGAATGCACAGACACATTCGTAGCTAGTTAAGCCAGTCTAGCAAATGTGGCTGACCTGGTATTATCAAAAACAACCTACGAGTATGATGTGACATTCATTCACAGTGAACATGGACAGCGCTTTGATAGTGGACATGAAGTCATATAGGTAGTCATGTTTTTGTACCGCTACCAGCCGGGTTGTAGAGGGAGCTCTACCCTGTTTTTATCCATTCTAGCTCGCTTACGTTAGTGCCGTTGTAGCTCAATGTAGGCTTTGAATCAGACAGCGGACACTGGATGGAAGACGAACTGCAGTGGGCTGGCAGGAGAGGCATTTAGAGCATTTTTTTTTGTTGATAAATCGCATTAATTTGAGGCCGGTGGGAGACGTCGTACTAGTGGAAACGCTCGTAAAAATGACTACCGGAGACATTTATGTTATGTATCTTCCTTGTTTGAATTCGGTCTGCGCAACAAGCCAGCTAACTTTTATATTGCTAGAGAAATAGCGTCTGCTAAAATGTGAAGCCTTTGCATCTAGGACCTTACCGTTTTAAAATGCTTGTTAGCTAACGCTAGAAGTTATAGTTAATGTGGTCATATTAAAACAGTTAACGTTAACTAGCTAATTGGAAAGTTATTTAACGTTAGTTTGATCATTGGACGGGGTTACTAACGTTAGCTTTTGCGAAGGCCGTTATCAAGGTGGGGCAATATTGACAGTAAATCGATCTTGTAAATTATAGCTAATTTCGATTGATAGCTTTACTAACTAACAAAACTAACGTTAGTGGCGTGGAAACCAACGTTGTGTAGATAGGGGTCTAACTAGTTAGATTATGCTTGTGCCATTTAGTAAATCCCGTGTATTGAACTACAATCTGGCGCGCGCTGACTTCATACGCAGCCGCGAGTTTCTATCTTGACACAGGGTAAAAGACGACACAAAGAAGAAAAATAAAATGGACGCCTGGCCTAAACACTAAACCAACACGTTGAAGTATTTAATGATCGATCCATGCCAAAGTGCAAACTAATATAGCTCTAAAAATACTCGTTAATGAGACATTTCGTTGAACTTCTGGGTTATAATGTTTTTTTTGCTAAATGTTCGATAACGATAGAGGGAGACAAACACCCCCCGTCTACCGCCTGGACCGGGAGCCCCATCGTGACACCTAGAGGCCGATTAAAGCTCCTGCAAAACTGCCCCCTTTTCTGGAAAGTACTGTTACTTTACCTGCTCTTCGTCGTTTAATTCCTCGCTGAATTCGACAGAAAGCCCAAAGTATGTTCTTCAATAAGACAGAGATGGCTGAGAATTACGCCCTTCTTCTCTTGCGGTTTTAATCCTCTCCCGCTTTTGCAGAGTGGGCTCCGCACAAAATGGCGGCCTTGTGAAAGTTAGTGCGCCTGTGCATTGAAGGGGGGCGGTGGCGAGAGGGTGGGTGTAAACTGTTCTAAACATTGAATTATGGGGATTGGCCATGTGGGGCGCTACTTTTGAAATACAGTACACCGTCATGAATATATCATTTATGAGGTTATTTGTCATAAATCTGATTGAATTTCTAACTTCATACGAATGTCAATGTCTGTTTTATGATCTTCACAGGCAGTTAAAAGCGGTTGTCACAGGCTGTATTCTATATTTATTCAACAGGCCTATAATAAACACTCCAAATGTGTAGTTGTACCCAAATTATTAAAAACCTATACATTTCATTGAGCCATTCAATTTTGTCATCAATAATTTCCAGATTTTTCTATCAGTTTGAACAATCATTTAAGTATGTATACCCCGTGCCAAACACCTAGGCTACAATATATAGTTCGTATCACATTTGATGCCAGGCAAGATATTTGCTCGACAATATAACAAATATATATATTTTAAAGCTGCAGTCATAAGGTAAATACATCTAGTTTGTTTCTATTAGCACTGTATCTATTCATTCTTAAAGTATTTAATCTCAAGTCTAATTAAACCTCGCTCCACTGTAACTTGAGCCACTTATACACTGAAGAAGCCACTGAAGTCCATTGTTATTTTGAAGTGCTATATAATAAAACTGATCAATCTGCAAACTTAATAATGTACAGTGAATGCCGGTTCTCATCACACCCTGATTCCACTCTATATGGCCAGCACTTTGGTGCTTACATTTAATTCTCTATTGTCATAGATTTGGTGGGCACTGTCATCTGTGATCTTTGTGATATGACTTTCTTTAAGCACGTACTGATGAAACTGTCACTTAATATTTTTTTTTAAAAGTCTACAAACGCTCTACATTTATTCACTCTGTGATAGGGTTGGATCCTATATGCTACTTTTATTATTGTCCTGTAAATGGTTCAGTGCCTATAATTTAGGCTGTGTGTGTAGAATGGGGCATAAAGGAAATGACCTCTATTACTAAATTACTACTAGATTATAGTGATAAGGAAAACAGCATACACATTTGGCTTGTGTATTCATTTGCCTATAACTAATCAGAATTCCATTATGCTTACATAAAAAAGAGAATATTTCAAAATGAGAAGATCCTGCCATGGAAAAGACGACTGGGTGGACATAAAGTGGAAAGGAGGGGAAATAACTCACAACATGCAACAGGACACCTTCAGCTGCGGGGTCTTTGTAATGCAGGTTTGATAGTTATATTTTCAATAATGAATGGTTAACTGTTATGTGACAATTAGGTCAAAAATTATATTTTAGTTTTTGGTGTAGATGGCCAAGGAAGTTGCACAGAACTTCCCCAACATCCCCTCCCAAATTAATATGGAACCTTCAAAAACACATGGAGCAACTGCGAAAAGAAATGACTGAGGATTTACCAAAAATGTCTGGAATGTAATGACATTTAATTCAAAATAAATGTCAATTCTTTATTTGTATGTAGTTGTGTCGGACAGCCATATGTTCAGTTCATGCCTATGATTTCAGAGTTCAACAAAGCCAACAACTGCTTCATGTGTGCCACTGATAAAGAACCTGGATGTGGCCCAAAGACTGACTGGGTTAGTAACTTTATTTAACATGTTTATAATCTTTTGACAACAGTGACGGCATGTAAGACAATTTATGATATAACACAATGGATGGCTAATTCGTCATTCGTCATACTACATTGATATTTGATATGATTTATAACATGTTATGCTTTGTTTTGTTTTAGATTGAATGTTTTGCATGCCAACGGTGGTTCCATGTGCTGTAACTAGGAATGAAGACAAAATAGTTAAACAGAGTAAAGAACACAAACTGGAAGTGCAGTCTTTGTTGTTGAAAATGTATGCTATACCCCATCCACACTGAAGAGGCTCTGGGATAAAGAGAAAGTTAACACTGTGAAATGTCACTGTGAAATGTTTCATACTTATTTGAAGTTAAGTGTCTGTTGACATGTTGGAAAAGATTAAAGGTCTACAAATTCTGTTGAATCTGTCAATATTACATTTTTATTATTTGATTTACTGGCCACCATTACTGTGGTTACATGTTCAGGATATGTATTGACCAGCAAACCCACTGCAGCCTACCTCACTAGCTCACTCTCCATCCCTGCTTTGGACAATTAATAGCATGACTCTCGTACTTTGCCCTTTTCCTTTATGGTTGATATTAACGACGAAAGGAGATATTATCTGTCTCTCTCCTACTGTGTACCGGTGTTAAATACTGTGGAAAAATAAAAAACTGGGAAAATAAGTAATTATTATGGATAAATATTAAAGAAAAGGGTAAACACAACACTGGACTGAACCCCCTAATTGTCAAACTAATATTAATGTACAACAATATAGAAGAGACATAACTAGAGGTTATGCAATGTGGGTGTATATCCACGGCAGCTTCTTAGGTGTGTAATTGACATGACCAAGGAGCTATTGAAATGTAAAACTATGAAAAATGTACGTTAAACCGTGTGATTTTACAGTTCACAAGCAAGAGTGTGCAATATAGAAGGGTACATTCTGCACCATGTTTGAAGTCAGTAGGTCACATGACCAAGGAGTGATTGAAATTCATAATTAAAAAAAATAATAATGTAAAATCTTGTGAGATGAAAATGGACTAACTAAAGGGTGTGCAATATAGAAGGGTAGTCAGTGGACATACTGAACCTTGTTTGAAGTCATTAGGTCACATGACCAAGGAGCGATTGAATTTTTAAATTTGGTAAAATTCATGTAAAAACGTGTGAGATGAAACTGGACAAACTAAAGGGTGTGCACTATAGAAGGGTAGTAGGTGGACATTATGAACCTTGTTTGAGTCCAGTAGGTCATATGACCAATGAGCTATTGAAATTAAAAAATGTAAATAAATAATTTAAAATAGTGCGAGATGTAAAAAAAAAAAAAAAAAATGTGTGCAATGTGTGTCTATGCCATCGGGTTAGCTAGAACCAGTTTTGAAAGTTTTAGGAGTAGTGGTTAAATAGCTATTGAAATTTGAACATTTTGATTTGTCACTATGTTGACGGTCCCTAACTGCTGTTGGTGGACGTAAAGAAAACTAAAGGCGAATATCCAATCTGAAACTGTCTTTACCTCGGTTACAATCTGCTAGCTAAAACCATATGTTGGTTCCCACCAAATAACACAGCCACGAAGCTACACAAATTAGCTTTTTGGTATTCATTTAAGGTTGGGGTTAAGCATAAGGTGAGCAGTGTGGTTAAGGTTAGGTTTAAAATCAATTGTAGAAATGGGCGGGGTTTAGCCATAATTATGATTTTTGTGGCTGTGTTAACTAGTGATAACCTTGTATGTTTGTGTGGCTAAAATGTGATATACCAACTTATTTCAACGTGGTTAGAAATAGGCTATATTATGTTTTAATGTGATGTGATTTCCATGGCAAAGTCATTTGAATACATTCCAGGGTCAACCACACATACATACACACACACACACACACAGGGCAGGGCACGTCATCGTTGATAAATGATTCTGAAAACCCATTTGTTATTGTTGCAGCATCCTCTATGCTGATTTACTTTTGCCGGTGGCTACTTGCGCTTTTGAACATCGCTTCGGAGGCTGCTAGCCCATCTGCAGTAGCAGCTACATGTATGTAGAGGAACGATGATGATGCAGGACCTATGCAATGACTAGGCTACTGTCTTTAAATCAAGAATGGTGTTAACCTTTTGATCACCAAATAGATAGGATGCTGGATCTTATTCGGTTTGATATCAGAGCATTGCTTGATAATCTGTTTGTGTAGGCTACATCAGGAGCGTCTGTAGAATATTCAATCTCTATAGCCTATATTTGACAGGCAGGTGCTTGTTTGCTGCAATGGTTCGGATGATGGAGTCTCAGTGCGAGTATTTCATGTATTTCCCCGCGGTGCCAATCTCCGACCTTTCGGACCCGGCCCGTTACAGAACCCTACCCCGGCGCAGTCACCTCTACCTCGGTGAGACGGTCCGCTTCCTCCTGGTGCTCCGGTGCAGGGACGCGTCCAGCGGAGAGACACCGACAGGCCCGGGGATTGGGATAGTGGGATGCGGGGGAGGTGTTGCTGGGTTCGGCTCGGAGACCCCAAGTGTCCGGGCATGGAGGGAGCTGGCGGGTTCTTTGTGCGCGGTGGCCAGCGTCAGCCCCGGAGAGAGCAGGCACCGGTCGCATCATCTCCACCACGATTACCAGAGCAGCGGTGACGAGGGCACGGAGGAGGCCGAGGATGAGTACGGGGCTCCGGCTTTGACAGGCAGGGTGGATGCGAGATGCCGGGGCTTCAGGGACTGCAGGCCGCTTCTCATCCACAACAGCACGGGGAGTGGGGTTCGGGAGTTCCGCAGGGCGCCGTTGCAGGTATGGAGATCATTATGGGTTATGGGGATCGTTATGGGTTATTTGGTATTGTGTGTGTTTGTTGTGTAACTTTGGTGTCCTAGATTTTGGTATGAACATTTTTGATAGGAATCTACTTATGTCTTTCTTTCTTTCTATATGCCCTTCTACGGGAATTCATCTCTGTATCTGCCCCTATCGGTCTATTCTGCACTAACCCCTTACCTTAGCTATATTTACTCTGACCTGCTCTCACAAGTCACCTCAGAATGCAAACTGACAGTTTTTTTTAACGGATGGCCTCTCATCTCTATTCTGTAATCTGCATCATAACATCAACACCCAGCAGCATCCGCACTGTATATTGGCTGACATACTGGGAACTTTCTTATAAGCCCCATATTAGTGTCAGTATAGAAATTATTTATATTTCCTACTTATATGATAGAACCTAACATGACATCATAAGGGGTTGGTTGGTTGGTTGGTCAGTCAAGAGTCTTTCCTACTGGCCTGTGGAGATGTGTGATTTCTATAGGTAAAGTCCCTTCGTTTGAATGAGTATCATAGAGTTGTAGCTTGCTAGTAAAGTATCAGCAGCAACATCACAGATCACACTAACTAAATCCACTACTGTACTGTTGTATCATAGGCATGGAGATCAGAAAACATCTACAGTATTTGTGTCTGCCTCTGTCTTTTGTTGACCCCGTGACAATAGTGTGTGTGTGTGAGGAGAACAATAGGAACTCCCTGTGTTATCTCTTAATGACTGACTGAAGATGGAGAGGCATTTTGGAGAGACAAAATGCCTCTCCATCTTCAGTCAGTCATTAAGAGACAACACAGGGACCTCTCTCTGTGACTGCAGTAAATAGAGCATGGGTAATATTCACCCTCTGTCTCTTTCTCTGCCTCTTGTCTTCTTCCATCTCTCTTTTTTTGTCTTTCTTTTCCCCTCTTACTTCCTCCCTACCTCTCACTCTGCTGTCTGTCTCTCTCCTTCTCCCTCCCCCTTTCTCCCCCTCACTCCCCCCTCTTTCTCCTCTAGTCTCCATTGGACGAGCCTGTTGTGTTGACTGATGAGGTCATCTTCCCCCTGACCGTGTCATTAGACAAACTTCCCGTCAACACCCTCAAAGTCAAGGTGAGAGGTCAGACTAATTCTGTGTGTGCCAAATGGCACTCTTTTCTCTATGTAGTGCACTACTTTTTATTGCACTATATAGGGAATATTCAATTTGGGATGCAGCCTCAGTGTTCCATTAATGCTTTACATTTTGCGTAAAGAAATTGCATTCATACAGTACCCTTGGAAGGCTTGGTTTTAAATCAAGTGTGAAAAGTGAACAATGACAGCTTTTAAGGGGCTCATTATCTGCATATTGTGTGTGTGTGTTTGTGTGTGTGTGTGTGTCCAGGTGATGGTGACAGTGTGGAAGAGAGAGGCAGAGAAAGCAGAGGTTCAGGAACATGGCTACCTTAGCATCCTACAGCAGCGAGTCCCCACACACACCTTCAGACAAGACCTTAACACCTTCAAAGCACAGGGTACACAAAAACACACATACACACACACTTGTCAACACCTCATCACTGACAAAGCCATCCTACACTCTCTTTGACCATATTAGATATGGATATGAATCAGTTATCTACGTTTATTGACTTAATAAAGCATCTCAGATTTAACTCAGCACCCCCCCTCTCCTCAGTGAGCACCACTCTGACAGTGCTACCGCCCCCTACTGTTCGCTGTAAGCAGATGACTGTCTCTGGGAAGCATCTCACTGTGCTCAAAGGTATGAGGGCCAGATGGCCAGTACTGACAACTCATTTGAGAGTCAATACTAGTTCCACTGACACAATAATTGGATTAGATAGATGGATTAGATTGATGTTACTTAAACTGCTGCCTCCTGACCATATTTCTCCTCTCTCTCCGTATCCACCTATTCCCATTTCAACACTTTTCTTTCCCCCTCTCTTCTCTTCTCTCCCCACTTTCCAGTACTAAATGAGTGTTCTCAGGAGGAGGTGACTGTGAGGGACATCAGGATTCTGCCAAACTTCAATGCCTCCTACCTGCCCATGATGCCAGATGGATCTGTGATGCTTGTTGACAACGTGTGGTACGACTGTGTGTGTGAGAGGGAAAGGGGGGCGGGAGGGGGGTCTGTGTATGTGTGTAACTGTTTTATTTGTGCATTGTGTTGACTGGACAATGTTTGTACCCTACATTGTAAGTTGGTGTCCACACATAGTGTCTTTACTGGTACATCTAATTATTGTCTTCCTCACATCCGTGATGTTATATTTTGTCTATCCTTCCAGCCACCAGTCAGGAGAGGTTGCCATGGAGTCGTTCTGCAGGATGGAGAGTGTAGCCTGTCGACTACCCAGCATGCTCAGCGCCCTTGAGGAATACGACTTCCTGTTCCAGCTGCAGCTCAGCGACATGCCCCAGGACGACTCCAAAGAGGTGAGTGAGTGAGTGAGTGAGTGAGTGAGTGAGTGAGTGAGTGAGTGAGTAGCCCGTCTTCCCCAATTAAGGTGCCACCACCCGGCTGTGGTGTGTATGTGAATATGTTTTTTTCCCTGAGTTAAGTTAAAAACACTATGCAGAAAGCCATTTGTGGTTGCTGAAATTCGAATAGTTTGCCTATTTTGAGTTTGTGACAAAGCAAGTATAGTGTAGAGAATCATTGTACCATCTAAACCGCTGTGAAATATATTTTCCATAATCAAAAATATTGTATTTTCAGCTGTCTGAATCTGGTAAAATACGCAAAAAAATGAAACTTAAAAACAGGAAACATAGAAATAGCGCACATAGAACAGATCAACCACTTCTTATAATTGCTTTTAATGAGAATGACAGAACTGTAACTCACATTTCTATCTGAATTTGGTCAGTTCCCCAAAAAGTAACTTTTGTCACCTCAGAGTGTGATGTGTCACTATGTGTTTATTCAGGGTCTTGAAGTTCCTCTAGTAGCAGTGCTTCAGTGGTCAACTCCCAAGATGCCCTTCACCAACTGCATCTACACACACTACAGGTGCCACTGAATTGCATGTTTGTTGCATGTGCACAATGTCACTTCACTACTCATCTCTGTCTGGCCTACAACTGTTTATGATGTTGCTACCATCCACCCAGAAACATCAGTTTTCTTAGATTAGTTTATTAACTCTCCTTCCCTTCCCTTTTCTCTCCTCCATCCATCCCACTTTCCCTCCAGACTGCCCAGTATCCGGTTGGACCGTCCCAGGTTTGTGATGACCGCCAGTAGCCCCAGCACCGTGCAGACCAAGGACCAGTTTAGGGTCAGATACACTCTGCTCAACAACCTGCAAGACTTCCTGGCTGTACGTCTGGTCTGGACACCTGAGGGTGAGGGGGGTGTGTGGAGGCTCTGGACAGCCAAGGAAGGAAGATTCCTTGACAAATGTACAATCATTGTGACCAATTAGTTTATTAAGTTGTTTTTGCCAATGGTGACGGGTGTCTTATTTCTGTGAAGAACAGTTTAAGCACCTTTCCATTTTCTCAGTTTCTTCTCTCCTTTCTCTACCCCATTTCCCCTCCTTCACCTCCTCCTCCAGGTCATGGGCAGAGTGAGGATGCAGCGTTGGGGGCTGTAGTGTGTCACTCCCCCCTCAGTAACCTGGGCCACTGTCGGAAAGGCTGCACTCTCTCCTTCACTGTCGCCTTCCAGATACTCAAGGCAGGACTCTACGAGGTACAATACACACTGGATGGGGATACACTATTCGGGTGTGTCTGATGATAAAAAAACATTGTATACTTGTTACGCACGCCTCTATGAAGAGGGAACGCAACTCCCTGCTACAAATCAACTCCCCGTGAAGTGAAAGAGGTATGGACTGTAGGTGCGAATAAGGATGACAAAAGTCAGAATTTACCGTTTACTAGGATTTATTTCCTACACGGTAATATGGGGAAAAGGGGCTGGACGAAACCAAAGGAAAGAAAGTAAATATCAAAGCTCCCCCTCTCCTATCTAACCTGCCTACCCACTTAACTTACCTAACTTAGCACCACCTGGTGCCCTAACCAAAATACAGGGGGTGGTCCGCCCAGGTCTTACCTAGTGTGCCTAGACATTGAATATACTACGGGTATATGTATGCCCTCGGGCCTCTTGCCTAAGCGCCTTCCCCTTCCCCCCTGGGAACAAATGAAACAGAATAATTATTAACAATTTCACAAACACTTTGCAACAAAACTGAGTAAACTAACTCAGGCCACTAAAGAACTTTTGACAAAGCAACAAACACAGAACATATCAAAGCTGCTACCAACAACAACTAACACATTACATACCACACTTTCTGTTAAACAACCAACACTATATCATAATCTAATTAGCCAGCCAGCCAGCCAGCCAGCCAGCCAGCCAGCCAGCCAGCCAGCCAGCCAGCCAGCCAGCCAGCCTCTCTCTCTTCTCTCCTCTCTCCTCTCTCCTCTAATCTCTCTCTAATCTCTCTCTAATCTCTCTCTAATCTCTCTCTAATCTCTCTCTAATCTCTCTCTAATCTCTCTCTAATCTCTCTCTAATCTCTCCAAAATATTCAATCTTCTCTCTCTCTCTCATCTTTCTCATGATCTCCCCTCTTCTGAACAGAACACTGGCTTTTATATCTTCTGGTGGCAATGGTGATTAGAGTCAGCTGCTTCTTGACGAGGGGGCGGGGTCAGCTCCAATCATCAATTAGCCTGGGGTCGACCAATCAGCTGCTTGGGGAGTTACAGGAATTTCTCCTGAAACACACACACTCAAATACAAACCAGAACACAGAAACTGGGGAACGTAACACGCCCACCACAAAAATTGCAAACATAGTTTGTAATAACAAAACCCAACGCTTCCCCAGTTAGTAAACCCGTGATAGAGCGTCAGCAACCACATTCGCCGAGCCCTTCACATAAGCTATCTGTACATTATATCTTTGTACAATCAGAGCCCACCGCATAAGGCGGCGGTTCTGATTGTACATTTGCTTCAAGAACACTAAAGGATTATGGTCCGTGAAGACCATTACAGGCAAGGCACTGGATCCCACATATACTTCAAAGAACTGTAAGGCTAGCAATAAAGCTAGCGTCTCTTGTTCAATTGTGGAGTACCTTGACTGACAGGAGTTGAACTTACGGGAGAAGAAACTGACGGGCCGATCCACTCCATCTTCATCTTCCTGTAAGAGAACCGCACCCACCCCCACTATACTAGCGTCAACCTCCAACTTAAAAGGTTTGTCAAAGTTGGGGGCGGCAAGCACTGGGGCACTACAAAGTAGCGCTTTAGCGGACTCAAAAGCATGGTTACAGTCCTTGGACCACCTAAATGGTACCTTGGGACTTAGCAGAGATGAAAGGGGAGCTACTACCGTCGAGAAATTCTTACAGAATGTACGATAGTACCCTACCATCCCTAGGAATCTGCGCAACTGGCGTCGAGTCGTGGGAGCAGGAAAAGCAACAATTGCCTCCACCTTGCCAGTTACTGGGCGCACTTGACCTCGTCCCACTTGTTTCCCTAAGTAAGTCACCGTAGCCTTCCCAAACTCACACTTGGCCAAATTGAGGGTTAAAGAAGCATTCTCCAACCGCTGAAACACACTTTTCAAAGTGGAGAGATGATCAGACCAAGTAGACGAATGTATCACCACATCATCAAGGTATGCAGTACAATTTGGCACATCTGCAAACACAATGTTAACTAGACGCTGAAAAGTAGCAGGTGCATTACACATGCCAAAGGGCATCACAGTGTATTGTACAAAGTTATCAGGCGTAACAAAAGCCGATATGTCAGAAGCTCTAGAGGTCAGAGGCACCTGCCAATAACCTTTTAACAAATCTAACTTACTAACGTAAGCAGCAGAGCCAATTCTATCAATGCAGTCATCTAATCGAGGTAGAGGAAAAGAATCAGACTTTGTAACTGCATTTACTCGACGATAGTCCGTGCATAAGCGGGACGTACCGTCAGGCTTAGGAACAAGAATACATGGGGAACTCCAGGAGCTGTTACTGGGTTTTGCCATGTCATTCTGTAATAAATAAGCTACCTCACTTTTCATTACCTCCCTTTTCTTTATAATTATAACGCCATTCTCAAGACGAACTTTTCAAGAAAAGTTAGACATTGTAAGGATGCCGACGCTACAAAGCCTGTCACAGGCGGGAAAGGGGTTCGTTCGCCACTTTCAAAGTTCCAACTACGAGCGCTATCAATGGCTCACAGGCTCCGAGAATCACTGCAAACTGTACTGCTGGGAATGCCTATTATTTGCAAGTGATCGATTTGGTGTTTGGAGCCACACTGGCTTTGCAAACTTGAGTTGTCTAACCAAGGCAGCAACGAGACACCAAAGTACGGCTGGGCACTTACAAGCAATGGTGCTTTTGAAAACTTTTGGGGACACCCGAGTGGATCTACAGCTCAACGAACAAGCGCGCAGGGCAACGGAGCTGCACAATGAAAAGGTGAAGAAAAATAGGGAAATATTGAAAAGCCTCATTGATTGTGTCATGTTTTTGGGTAAACAGGAACTTTCATTTAGGGGACACAATGAAAGTGCTGACTCCACAAACAAAGGGAACTATGTGGAGCTTCTTTCTTTTCTTTCTGAAAGCAACACAGATTTACAATACCACCTGTCCACTAACAAAGTGTTCATTGGGACGTCAGGCAAAATACAAAATGACCTAATTTATGCTATTGCTGAAGTGATGGGAGAAGAGATCAAAATGGAGATAAAAAAAGCTCCCTTTGTTGCTGTTATGGTGGACGAGACAACAGATGTGGGAAATGCAGCACAGCTCTCACTCGTCCTGCGTTATGTGACGGACACAGGAGTCAAGGAGCGATTTATCCGATTTGAAGATGTGACAAGCGGCAAGCGAGCTGATGACATTGCCGCTCTTATTTTCCGTTTCTTGGAGGAAAATGAATGTAGTCTGGATAAAGTTGTGGCACAGTGTTTTGATGGCGCAGCAGTCATGGCATCTGGACTCAATGCAGGCTAAATTTAAGGAGAGGGCACCGATGGCCTTATTCATTCACTGCTATGCACATCGACTAAATTTAGTACTGACTCAAGGAGCCTCAAAGCTTAAAGAATGCAAGGTCTTCTTTGCCAACCTCAATGGCCTTGCAGCATTTTTCTCACGATCCCCTAAGCGCACGCAACTGCTGGATGACATCTGCAAGCGTCGTCTTCCTAAGGTTGCACCAATGAGGTGGCAATATACATCTAGATTGGTCAATGCAGTCTTTGAAAAGAGAGTTGCCCTAAAGGAGCTGTTTAACCACTTACTGGAACATCATGATGACCATGACGGGGATACTGTGCTTATGGCTGATGGATTTAATGCACGTTTGGATGATTTTGAGTTTTGTTTTTTGCTTGAAACATTCAATGGGATTTTTAATTATTCGGATGTGCTTTTTGGAATTCTACAGAAACAAACTTTGGATGTACAATTCTGCCTGACAAGGGTGAACGAGTTTTGTGACACAATTGAGCGAGAGAGGCGCAGGTTCAGTCAAATCTACGATGACACAGCGCGCATCTCAAGTTCACCCAGCGCACGCAGAGGCCCAGCACAAGGAGACCCTCGCACATACTACCAACAACTCCACAGCAATATTCTGGACAACATTCTTTGCCAGATACGAAACAGGTTTCAAGACCACGAAAAATTAATGTTTCTCTCCCTCCTGGACCCCCAGCACTTTCAGACCTACCGGAAAAAATTCCCGCAAACAGCCTTCTCCAGCTTAACAGAGAGTCACGGAACACTGTTCGACCTATCCAAACTAAAAACAGAACTGACTGTAATGTATGCTATGACTGATTTTGAAGGGAAAAGTCCCTCTGATCTCCTTGATTTCCTTAAGCAGAAAAATCTGAATGAGGACATGGGGCAACTTTACACATTGGCATGTGTGACAGTGACTATCCCTGTGTCCACGGCTTCTGTCGAGCGGTCATTCTCGGCCTTAAAGCGAATCAAAACGTATTCCAGAAATGCTACTGGACAGACTCGGCTTTCAGCATTAGCCTCCATGTCGATAGAAAAGGACTTATTGGTGGAACTAAAACGCACAGATAGACTGTACAACAGAGTCATTGAAGTCTTCTTGAGGAAAGAAAGGAGGAAGGATTTTGTGTTCAAATAATCAGTCTTTGGTGAGTAGGCATACAATGCATTTCATTTTTTATTAAATGTGTATGTATGTATGTTTCGCATTTTATTTCGTTAATATTAAATAGCCTATATATTAACAAAATAAAATGGCAAATAGCCTATGTTGCAAATTATTTGTTTTCTTTCTTTTATTTTCAGTGAATAGTTATGTGTTTTTATCATCACGGTGAAACTGCTTTGGGTGCGACAATGCGCTGTTTAGTGAACACACTGTATTTTTTGGGGGGGGGACTTAAAGCTCAAAGTTTGTGGACCAAAAATGGATAGAAGAAGAATATTAATATAACTCTGTTGCACTCGACTATGTTCTTGCCTATTAGTTGAACTGTACTGTATTGTACTCTTCCCCTGCAATTCTCTGAATAAAAATGTCAATTTCAAGGTGACGCAACGCCTGGTTATACTGCGTTTCTGTCTAAATGTATAGTGTCTAGAGCCATGGCATCATAATGATGGTAATAAGAGGTGGATTAATTCGGGTGGGACTGTGTAGGACCTCACTGAAGGCCCAGGCCCCAGGCCCACGGCACGCCACTGCATTATTATTATCTTATCCTTTCTCCTCTACATCTTTCTCTCGCTCTATAGCTGAGTCAACATATGAAGCTGAAGCTGCAGTTCACAGCATCTGTCTCCAACCCTCCTCCCGACGCCCGCCCTCTCTCCCGTAAGAACCTAGAGAATCTACAGAGCCTATAGAATGGCATGAAGGACAATCTATACACTATGACATGTTAATGAAGGACAATAGGCTATGATACATTAATGCGTCATTTTTGGAGACACCTTTAAATATGCATATCGATAATGTTAATCAGAAATTGTGAAAACTAGATTTTTCTGTTCTATTTTTGCTTGTTATGTTGCCATGCATGTTGCTAGACTACTATTGCTATTGTATCTGCATGATTCTAAATGTACAGTGCCTTCGGAAAATATTCAGACCCCTTGACTTTTTCCAAATTTTGTTATGTTACAGCCTTATTCTAAAATGATTAAATAAATAAAAATCTCAGCAATCTACACACAATACCCCATAATGACAGAGCGAATAATTTTTTTTGAAATATTTGCAAATACTTATGTAAATGTGATGTTTCCATTTTTTATTTATTTTTTATAAATTAGCAAAAATTACGAAAAACCTGTTTTTGCTTTGTCATTATGGGGTATTGTGTGTAGATTGATGAGGGTGGAAAACCAATTGAATCCATTTTAGAATAATGCTGTAACCTAACAAAATTTGGAAAAAGTCAAGGGGTCTGAATTCTTTCCAAAGGCACTGTTGTTTTTATTGTATGTTTAAAAAAAATCCTCAGTAGAGCTCTGAGATAACTTTAATGAAAAGCGCTATAGAAATTATACACATTTTTTACTATTATTAGTAAATGACAAATCCTTTTTTAACATGAACTGAAGGAAAACAAAGAGCAACTGTATCTGTGTTTCTAGGTAAGAACAGTCCATCCAGCCCTGCAGTCAGAGACCTACTGGATAGACACCAGGCCAGTCTGGGACGATCACAGAGCTTCTCTCATCAACAACCGTCACGCTCTCACATCATGAGGTTAGCAGGGAGGATACACACACACACACAGTCATTATGTGTCCTCTGTACACTTATTTATTGTATCACATGCATCTTTAAGCTCATACTGGTGTGTCTGTGTTTCAGGACTGGCAGTGCGATGGAAAGGCGAGCCATCACCCCTCCGGTGGGCTCTCCTGTAGGTCGGCCCCTCTACCTGCCCCCCCAGGAGAAAGCTGTGCTGTCATTGGACAAGATCGCTAAGAGGGAGTGCAAAGTCCTGGTGCTGGACCCAATCACCTAGGAGAGGGAGGGAGATGAGAGGTGAAGAGGGAAGGGAAGATACAAGATGTGGGGTGAGGGAGGATGGGGGGGAGAGAGAGGATAGGGTGGAGAGAGAATAAGAGATAGATAAGATGAATGGAGAGAGAAGAATGTTGACAATGGTAGGTGAGCGAAAGATGCAGATAGAGAAAAATTAGTGTGAAGATGAGGGCCTAAGATCTAAACTGAGGATGAGGCAGAAGCCACAGTATTATCTAAATGTAACTGATTTGATCTGTAACACTCATGCTGCTACTGATGTGTGAACCATAGAAGTAGTTTATTCTATTTCTATGGTCAGAACAACAAACCTGTTGGGGTGTGAAGAGAACCCATGTGAAACCATGTCGCCTTCTGTGAGGTCACAGTGGTCATTTTGATGACATTAGAACAGACTCCTCTCTTTGGGTCGAATGAAAAACAACATGAGAACATTTGTAATTTAGCCTTTCTTTATGGTTAGTTCTATCTGGTATCCTTGGGACGTCCCTGCCCTAACCATAACCCCCACCCTTACCTAACTCTAACTCTAACTTTAACTCTCGCCTTAACTGTTTTAAATTTAAACTTCACTGGGGTGACGTCAGAATTGTGATGTCCCAAGGATCCCGTTTAGACTTTTCCCTTGATTCATTTCTTATTTAGATAGAACTATCCCTTTTAAGGAGAAATACTACTGTACAGTTATCTCAAATACTGTATGTTATACTTTGCTAAATGCTGCCAGTTATGCAAGATATACAGAACATTATTGCACTGTACAAACTTCACTGTCCATGATGCCTTTTACAGTGTTCAGCTCTATTTATTTATTATTCTGATCTCTTACTCTTTCCTCCCCCTTTCTTGGCTCAGTGTCAGTATAGTAATATCAGCAATGTCATACTTTTTAAGCTGCTGCTTGTGAAAGCATGTTTTGATTGTTTTTAAAGACTTTTGTTAATATTGACAGTTTAAAATGCTCAGGCACTTTAATTGAAGTCGCTTTACAGTGAATCAATGCTGCTCCCTGTTGTTGAAACTCTGTGGGATGCATCTCAATAGTCTTAGGGGGTGTGCGCCCATCTTCTTTCCTCCATCTAAGTACACTGACATTAAGAAACTGGAAAGGTGGAAGCTAAGTCCTAGTCTGCCTCTCGCTCAGCAAAGATGGAGGAGAAAAGGACAGGATAATAGGAGAGGAGGCCACTATATCCTATTGAGATGCAGCCGGTATTCTTTTCTGCTATTGTTGATTCCTGGTTTACATTAGGAGAGGAGAGTGAACTACCTGATCTCTGTGTATCGCTGCATCTCATCAAGATCATTAAATCCCATCAGCAGCACTACACTGTGTCATTTTAAACTGAGGCGAGTATGTAGTGCCTTCAAACTCAACTCTGGACCTCGAAGCCAGTTCCACTGCATTTTTTCATCGTTCCCCTCTAATCAGGGACTGATTTTGACCTGGAACACCAGGTGTGTGCAATTAATTATCAGGTAGAACAGAAAAACAACAGGCTCCGGACCTCGTAAGGTAAGAGTTGAATACCCCTGGTGTAGTGTATAGGCCAGGGGTGTCAAACTCACACCTAGTGTCTGCTGGTTTTTGTTTTTTCATTTCAATTAAGCACTAGACAACCAGCTGAGGGGAGTTCCTTACTAATTAGTGACCTTAATTCATCAATCAAGTATAAGTGATGCTCGAAAACCCGCGGACACTCGGCCCTCCGTGAAATGAGTTTGACACGTGGTATAGGCTATACAATAGTGCAGGGGTACTGAACTCTTACCCTACGAGGTCCAGAGCCTGCTGGTTTTCTGTTCTACCTAATTGCACACACCTGGTGTCCCAGTTGTACATCAGTCCCTGATTTAAAGGGTAACAATTAAAAAACTGGCTTCGAGGTCAATAGTGTAATGAGAACTAGAGTGCAGTCTTAAAAATGACTATGTAAAAAGACAATAACACCATCAAAGCAGTTACGTTTCAGTGTTTAAAAAGATTTTTGTAATCATGATTATTATAAACTGAACAAACATTGTGGTTGATAGAGTAAAATCATTATGCTAGTGTGCATGTGGCTATAAATGTGTGTCTGTTGGTCTGGAAGTGTGTCTGTCTACGTGAGTGTGTTTTACAGCAGCTCAGATGGCCACACTGTTCTCGGGTGACATGTAGTCGTAGGGCATCTCCAGCTTCTTGTTCCTGTCTGTGATCTCATCAGAAATGGCCCTGAGCTCAGCCTGCGCCTTCTCCACCAGCCTGCAAGGAGCGCCACTGCTGAACACAGGCTCACAATACTTACACACAGAGGCACCTAGGAGAGGAAAGAGGGGATGGAGGTAAAAGACAAGATTTTAGTGGATAAGAGACAAGATGTGTGTGTGGATTGTACATAGTCGGCAGAGGGCTGGGACATCAGTCATCAGAAACTGTGTGTGTCTTACGTAGTCTGCTGCGGGCTGGGACAGTAGGGACAGAGTGATGAGGAGGTTGTAGGTGGAGTTGATGTCCGGGAGGATGGAGAGAATCTCATCTTCGGTCAACGTGACTTTGGTCTGGGGAGGGGGGTGCATCATGGAGGCTGGGCAGTTAGGCATCCACATGTCAATATCTACCTGGGAACAAGCTCACTACTTTTATAGCTCACTACTTTTCACCAGAGCCCATATGTGTCTCAACTAAGTGAAGATTTAGCCATAAGTACTGTATTGATTGATACAGTTTATTGGTAAATCATGTTGATGTATGGATTACCTAAGTGAAGTTGATGGCTGAGCAGCTGTATATCACCATGGTAACAAACTGACAAGAGTTCTGGTTTGGTTTGGAATTACTGTGGGCAACCTGAAGGAACTGAGAGGGGTAAAAAGGTATTCAGTCATATACTGAACAAAAATATCAACACAACAGGTAAAGTGTTGGTCCCATGTTTCATGAGCTGAAATAAAACATCCCAGAAATTTTCCAAAATCCACAGAAAGCTTATTTCTCTTAAATTGTGTGCACAAATTTGTTTACATCCCTGTTAGTAGGCATTTCTCCATTGCCAAGATAATATCCATCCACCTGACAGGTGTGGCATATCAAGAAGATGATTAAACAGCATGGTCATTACAAAGGTGCACCTTGCACTGGGGACAATAAAAGGCCACAGGATCTCCACATCTGGCTTCTTCATCTGCAGGATCATCTGAGTCCAGTCACCCAAACAGCTAATGAAACTGGGGGTTTGGACAACCAAATAGTTTCCGACAATTTGTGCAGAAATTGTCTCAGGGAAGCTCATCTGTGTGCTCGTCGTCCTCAGGAGGGTCATGGCCTGACTGCAGTTCGGTGTGGTAACCAACTTCAGTGGGCAAATGCTCACCTTCAATGGAGAAGTGTGCTCTTCACGGATGAGTCCCGGTTTCAACTGTACTGGGCAGATAGCGTGTATAGCGTCATGCGGGCGAGCGGTTTGGTGATGTCAATGTTGTGAACAGCGTGCCCCATGGTTGCGGTGGGGTTATGGTACGGGTAGGCATAAACTACGGACAACAAACACAATTGCATTTTATTCATGGCAATTTGAATGCACAGAGATACCATGATGAGATCCTGAGGCCCTTTGTAGTGTCAGTCATCATCTGCCATCACCTCATGTTTCAGCATGATAATGCAAAAATCTGTACATAATTCCTGGGAGCTGAAAATGTCTCAGTTTTTCCATGGTCTGCATACTCAGACATGTCACCCATTGAGCATGTTTGAGAAGCTCTGGATAGACGTGTACAACAGCGTGTTCCAGTTCCCGCCAATATCAAGCAACTTCTCACAGCCATTGAAGTGGAGTGGAGTGAAACACCCTCTCATCACTCATAATTATGTAGGGAGACTTGAACAACACCTCAGAGTGTATAGCGGTGAAGTTTCCTGTTAAGCTATGAATATCAGCTACGTCCAACTTTATCTGTCTATTTGGAATGAGAATCAATGTGTTTACACAGCGGGAAATGCAGAAGTATTTTCTTTTTCGCTATGATCAGCTCATCAAAAATGTATGAATACAAACTTGAAGCCTCTGATCACGACAATTTAGCCCACGGTTGAAACTCCTGGACAGCAGTTGTGAGTAGCCTGATTGTCCATTGCATATAGTCAATTTTACTTTGACCTGTCCTGTTTTTAGGATATGGTGTTTGTTAACATGTCAGCCCGTTTTTTATTTGATTGGGCGCCATTTAGGTTAGGCTATTTGATCTGAGAAACTTGCACGATGTAAAATGTGTAATTTTATCTCCAGCCTGTAGGCTACAGAAAAGGCTACATTGTCTTTCTACCATAGGCTAGATCTGCTACATGATTTGTTAGATAATTCTGGAGCGCCATAGCAATGAGTTTTTTCAACAGCACCCTGGAGAGGCGCGCTGGGAATTGGCAATATTTTGCGCCCCTGCCTTTGACATAGTGGGCACTGCTTATCACAGGGCGGCTTCAGCACTCACATAAAAAGCTAATATGCCACTGGTTGAGAGAAATTGTTATTGTTTTAGGGCAGAATTAGTCTGTGAGGTTTTATATGTTGGAGGTGCGTCTTGGTCAGCCGCCCGCATCAATCTGCCTAATGGGTGGGGCCGGTCTTGGATTCAATATAGCTTCAAAAATTATCTCCCGATATGTAACTATACATTTTATTCCCCATCACTACAATATAACGTTGTGGATAAAGTTTGGAAGGAAAAATTGAGATTTTGTTGTAAAAAAATGTATTATCCTTTAACAAAACAATTTTACAACATATATCAATATCAAAATAATTTCCATATGAACACATTTTTTATAATTCATTCTAAGTTAAATTAACTTCTCCCCAACTTGTCTCATTGAGTCAGAACAAAGTTTTGGCCAACTCAAAATGTGAATTTCACGCGACAAGGCTGTGGAACTAGTTACAAAAAAAATATTTTTACAGTGTATATTGGAGATATAAAACTGTGCCAATTGTCATTCATAGTGCTGCCACTACTACATTGCAAATCATGAATCCAAATACAGCACAGTGGATGACAAACTCCATAACAACAAAGGAAAGAGGAGAATTGAAACCATGTCTACCGCGGCCAGACAGAGATACTGACCACTATACTAACACGGATTGGCCCCTCGCAATCAAATAACTAAAAATTATTCTGACACCGCTCAGTCAGAGAGGCAGAACCAATGGGAATTACAATTTATAATAGAAAGTCTGACATCACGTATCTCCCCACCTGAATTAGGAAGAGTTCTTCTTCCATACATTTTATATATGTATTTTTGTAACTTCAGTGTAAGTACACTAAATAAGGTAAATATATTAGCTGCCTGTATGAAGCAAATTATATTTTATTTAATTTAATTTATTTATTTCACCTTTATTTAACCAGGTAGGCTAGTTGAGAACAAGTTCGCATTTGCAACTGCGACCTGGCCAAGATAAAGCATAGCAATTCGACACAGAGTTACACATGGAATAAACAAAACATAGTCAATAATACAGTAAGAACAAAAGAAAACAAAAAGTCTATATACAGTGAGTGCAAATGAGGTAAGATAAGGGAGTTAAGGCAATAAATAGGCAATGGTGGCGAAGTAATTACAATATAGCAATTACACACTGGAATGGTAGATGTGCAGAATATGAATGTGCAAGTAGAGATACTGGGGTGCAAAGGAGCAAGATAAATAAATACAGTATGGGATGAGGTAGGTAGATAGATGGGCTGTTTACAGATGGGCTATGTACAGGTGCAGTGATCTGTGAGCTGCTCTGACAGCTGGCGCGTAAAGCTAGTGAGGGAGATAGGAGTCTCCAGCTTCAGAGATTTTTGCAGTTCGTTCCAGTCATTGGCAGCAGAGAACTGGAAGGAAAGACGACCAAAGGAGGAATTGGCTTTGGGGGTGACCAGTGAGATATACCTGCTGGAGCGCGTGCAACGAGTGGGTGCTGCTATGGTGACCATAGAGCTGAGAAGGCGGAGCTTTACCTAGCAGAGAATTGTAGATCACCTAGAGCCAGTGGGTTTGGCGACGAGTATGAAGCGAGGGCCAACCAACGAGAGCGTACTGGTCGCAATGGTGGGTAGTGTATGGGGCTTTGGTGACAAAACGGATGGCACTGTGATAGACTGCATCCAGTTTGTTGAGTAGAGTGTTGGAGGCTATATTATAGATGACATCACCGAAGTCGAGGATCGGTAGGATGGTCAGTTTTACGAGGGTATGTTTGGCAGCATGAGTGAAGGATGCTTTGTTGCGATATAGGAAGCCGATTCTAGATTTAATTTTAATTATATTAGTAAGCAATGTTTTACAATTGGTTTAAACAGAATTGTAGTAGTAGTAGTAGAAATAAACAGTAGTAGTAGTAGAAATAAACAGTTAACCTATAAATCTAATCCTGTAGTTGCAGGGAATTTATTCCAGCACTAAATGGCGATGCTCAATATCATAATTTTCATTAAAGGAATAACATTTTAATGCTGAAATTTCATTGATGAAGTACTAAGAAGAAAATGTAATTGATTGAAAGTGATAAGGGTCTAGCAAACTGCGTAACGGGCAACTTGTATGATAAGGATGTTAGGGAAAAAGTAATTCCTCCCCGTCGGGGAATTGAACCCCGGTCTCCCGCGTGACAGGCGGGGATACTGACCACTATACTAACGAGGAGTGACCTATCTGCATTCAGATTAGCTGACTTTTTAAATTTGCATAAAGTAAAAGGCGTTTAGTATGTAAATAATTTATATTTGTCATTTTCCAAATAAAACCATTATATATGGAATGGGATACAAAAATGCGGGTCCATGATCCTGGAGGACAAAACACGTAAATGTACAACAATGACGTATAAGACAGTGTGTGGCCAAAACTATAATCGCCAGTTTCCGTAGTGTAGTGGTTATCACGTTCGCCTCACACGCGAAAGGTCCCCGGTTCGAAACCGGGCGGAAACAATTTTGTTGACCAGTCGAATTATATCTATTACATTTTTAACGAAACTCTTAGTGAAGTGACTAGCTGGAAATGGCAGCTTGCACCGATGCGACCAATTAACATTTTTACTCGCAATGTCAAAGGGTCACAAAATGCGACTAGATGCCCACGTGAGGGTAGCCTCGTGATATCTTTCAATATTGGCCACCATACATTTTATATTTTTGTGATATATATAACTATAACTGACAAGTATGAGTGGTTTAGGTTCATTTCCCCATCCTTTGTGGGCTCAGTCAAGTAGCATAAGGGCGCATTTGCCGATGTACTTTTAGCTGATGTTTACCCTGCAAGCTACTGGCAGAAAATTGTACAGTTGACTAAACATAGTAATAAGTAGACCCAATGTACTATTTTCTCCAACCCAACGTAACCTACCTAACAAAGTTAGCAAACATTGTCCTTTTTTCAACATTGTTTTTAATAGTGTTTAATCGCGATTGCTGCTGACAGACATGATAGGATACATTGATTGATGAACCATGTCAAATTGGCTAGCTAATAACAGATCACATCAATATGGCTAGTTAACAACCTAACTTTCAGCGGATAAACAAGATGGCTATATTTGCTTGCCATCTATAGTGGCGATGACAGTAGTCCGACTGACCATTTATCAGGAGGAGGATTTGTCGACGTCAAGCGCTTTCCAAAATCCTAATCTCTGATGAAACTAGCTACATTCCAAATGGATAGGCTACCCTGTGTATCTGAAAATGGGTCAATAACGTGATATGCATATTTTGGTGTCTGATTTAAATATTTTCCAAAATCAACAACCAATTTATACACATGTTATGTAACTATGCCCTTTCTCTTTTATTGAGTCTTAAAAGAGTTAATGGTTAAATGTGAAAAAACTAACTTTCGGTGTTCTAAAGTTTAGAAAAAAGTTATACTTTTTTTTTTTTTTTTTTATACTGTCCGAAGACAAATACAAGCTATATAAATGTTAATAAAACATCTAAAATCATAACACAACTGTCAAACGATTATTCTGACATTATTTTTTAAGGGTCTATTGCACTATACGTCTGTTTGGGTAAGACAGTTTAGGCAGAAAGGTTTTAAATACTTTAAATACTTTTGTCCGGAAAAATAGCCTTCATGATTATCATTCGGTGCGACGGTCATAAAGTCACAATTTTGCATCAAATCACATGATGGTACTCGTTTGACATCATGAAGGTGCCTGTGAGCTTCCCTTTGGTGAAGAATAAAGGTTATTTCCACTCCCTGTCAGGTTTACCCAAAAATCTGATCATTCGGTGCGACCGGTGAAAAAAATGGGGGGGGGGGGGGATTATCTGAAAATCGTCTATTTTATTTCGATACTCAAGATACATACTTGATGTCAAAGTCAAGTGTTCACATGGGTGCAAAAGCAGTTGCCTCTAATACATGTTTATGTAAGAAAAATCATATGTGTAACCAAAATGATCATTCGAGTCACCAGAAATTCCGGTTACACCATATGACTAAACGGTTTCACTGAATGATGTCAATATGTTTGTCTTTGTATTAAGTTATCTATTAATCTATATATTCATCTATATACACATCTCCTTTTAAGTAAAAACACAAGTGTTTGTAGGATAAAGGAGTTGTCAGTTTATTTTATATATTGTAGTGCTAATACTGAAAATATGTTTAAGTAAATAACTACTATCCTATCTATATATACAGTACCAGTCAAAAGTTTGGACACAACTATTCATTCAAGGGTTTTTCTTTATTTTTACTATTTTCTACATCGTAGAATAATAGTGAAGATATCAAAACTATGAAATAACACATATGGAATCACGTAGTAACCAATAAAGTGTTAATCTTTGCTTTGATGACAGCTTTGCACACTCTTGACATTCTCAATTTGCAGATGCCTTTATCGTCAGGACACAGATTACTGCTGACTCAGTTGTAAATTGGCCACAGAAATCCAGGTGTTCCACTTTGGGGGGAGTGGACAGCAGGCTACAATCCATACAATTGTGGTGTACACATCAGAGGGAAGCCAGTCCTACGCCACCATATCTGACTCCCTTAGACATGATAAGAGAGCAGTATGGGCTAACCTGGAGCCTGTCCTAAGAGATGTCAAGAACAAGAATCCACAAATCATGACACTCCACATGATGAGTGATGGTCCCGTCAGCCAATACAGAAACAAGGAGAACATGTACCTACTCAGCACTCTGCCGTATATTTACAGTTTCAAACAAATCAACTGGAACTTTTCTGAAAATTCCAGGAGAAGGGGGCACCAGATGGCGTGGGTGGGGCTGTGAAACGTTGTGCAGACAAACACATTCAACGGGGGAGGATGTGCAGACTCCCAAGGAGCTCTTCGAACTACTCAAGAAGAGTGGATCGAGCATTAAGTTATTTTGGATTACAGATGTCACTAATTGCGGTGAAGCTGTGCCAAACAACTTCGCTGGAGTTAAAGGAACCATGAAAAGGGCTTTATAAATACGTTTTATTGATTTATTGATTGATTGAGGTCACCTCCACAGTGGCAGGGAAAATAAAACACAGTGAAGTGTCTTGCTTCTGCAGCAGACCAAGCAACACCTGTTTCAGTGCTGTAGAAGTGAACTTCAATGAAGAACAACATAAGGAGAAAACCATCACTAATGAACAGCAAGATGAAGCTGCAGCTTTGGCCAAGTCAACGCTGAAAGTCTAGGCAGTTTTGTCATTGTCAGCTATGAAGACCGCCCCTTTGTAGGCCAGGTGCTGAAGGTGATTGGGAGGAAGTGCAAATCACTTGTATGCAGGAGCATGGAGTGAGGAATGTTTTTGTCTGGCCCCCTGTGCCAGACATTACCTTCTACTATATGAAGGAGATGTGAATTCAATGATCAGTGAGCCCGAGCCCTTCAGCTCAAGAGCATCTCGGCTGTCTGACACAGACTGGGCTGCTTTCATGTCACACTAGTGCAACAACATCAAACACACTGTTTTAAGAATGCAAGTTTTATTATTTTCAACTTCAATGAGTTTGTGTTACAACTTTTGCTACAAAGTTATAATTTCTTTGTCTTTAATGTTTGAATCTTATGAATTGTTTACACAAACTTTTTTAATTCTCATTTTTAATCTTGCACTGTTCTGCACAAACTTAATCACATCTGTTTATGTTTTAATATTAGAAATATAAAAACTTTATTGTCCACGCAATGTATGTTTTTAGAAGATATTGCGCAAACATTTAACTTTTTCTTAATATTGTAATGTAGAATAACACTTTTTTATGCATTTTATATTTTAATGTTTGAATGTTGAATTACTGTATTTCAGTATCTTTAATATACATTTATTACAATGATTCTTAACACTATTTTTAACATTGTTTGAAAAAATCATCATAAAGCACCATTTTAATCCTGTTTTTAGAAGTTCATTGTCATGTTCATGATTAAATGTTTCTGTGTGATACTCATTTGAGTCACCTTTGTGATATTTCACTAAGCATTAAAGGCATCATTGTTGTTGAATGAGAAACCATGTTTACTTGTTATGTGTGTGTGTTTGATTAAGAGGGAAATAGAGAGAGATCTGCCAAAAAAATTACACCATAACAAAATACTCATGCGGTGTGACCGGCAATGATCATTCGGTATAACTAGTGTTATTCATGTTTAAAAAACTATTCAAATATGTTATTGTTTCAAAAATCCAGAAAGAAGCTCAGTCTATAAGAGAAAAATTCATTTCTGTAAAATGTTTTGGTTGTCTCATTTATTTAACAGAAGTTGTAGTTGACAGTCATTCAAAATGAGGGGTGGTCCAGTGAAAAGTGAAAAAACAAAGATACAGTATAATTTATATATTTTTTTATTTCATGGTGGCACCGAATGACTTTTTAGGAGGTCAATTTAACAATAGTATAAAAAAACGTGTTTTGCGACAAGCTCTGAATGTGAATGTGCACTCAAGGGTACATTAAACGTATCTCAAATTAAATAGTTTTCCCTTTTCAAATGTTTTCACTTTTGAAAACCTTATACGTCATTAACCCAAATACATTATTGATGTTTACTGATCATGAAAAACATGCAGTTACTTGCTGTATAACTTTGATAGAGCTAAATGCAGTGTATAAAATCTGCTGTCTCAGCCACTGCCTGACAACTAGGGAGTACCCCAAGGCTCAATCCTAGGCCCCACGCTCTTCTCAATTTACACCAACAACATAGCTCAGGCAGTAGGAAGCTCTCTCATCCATTTATATGCAGATGATACAGTCTTATACTCAGCTGGCCCCTCCCCGGATATTGTGTTAAATGCTCTACAACAGGGCTTTCTTAGTGTCCAACAAGCTTTCTCTACCCTTAACCTTGTTCTGAACACCTCCAAAACAAAGGTCATGTTTTCACAACATTCACATTTTCTTCTGACGTCACTTCCTCTTGAACTTGCAGACGTGTTGCTGTGCGTTTTGTTGCCAACCTTACTTTGCTAGCTGACAACTTTACGGTTTTTACTTTTTAATTACCGTTTATATTTTTAGTTTTTCCCTCACAACTTTTTTCCCTCATTCAACTTTTTCACTCCGGACGCTTTATCTGGACATGGTTCGTCAGCACCTTCAACAGCCGAAGCTAAGTAGTAACATTAACATGATGCCTTCTAATTGCAGTCGCTGTACTTATAATATACAGGAGAACGATCGCCTTACGGCGAGGATAGCTGTGCTGCAAGCCCAGTTTCAGACGCAATCGTTAGGCAAGGGTAATTTCAGTGTAGGAAAGGATGAAACAGCGTCTGTGCCACCAGTAAGTACAGATAGTAGTATAAATCCCCCCGCACAGTCCCCGCAGCCGGACAACTTTCTCATGGCTTCTGGAGGGAAATGCTGTAGGAATGCTCAACTGGTGTCGCTCATTCAGCCGACAGAAATTTTCAACCGGTTTTCCCCATTAAGTAGCGAGTCGGAGTCTGAGGCCGAGTCTTCTCTTGTCTCTACTCCTCCCGTTACGGGGTCTGAGACGCCGAAGCTTCCCACCATTAGCTCTGACAAATTGAAAACCCTAGTCATTGGCGACTCCATTACCCGCAGTATTAGACTTAAAACGAATCACCCAGCGATCATACACTGTTTACCAGGGGGCAGGGCTACCGACGTTAAGGCTAATCTGAAGATGGTGCTGGCTAAAGCTAAAACTGGCGAGTGTAGAGAGTATAGAGATATTGTTATCCACGTCGGTACCAACGATGTTAGGATGAAACAGTCAGAGGTCACCAAGCGCAACATAGCTTCAGCATGTAAATCAGCTAGAAAGATGTGTCGGCATCGAGTAATTGTCTCTGGCACCCTCCCAGTTAGGGGGAGTGATGAGCTCTACAGCAGAGTCTCACAACTCAATCGCTGGTTGAAAACTGTTTTCTGCCCCTCCCAAATGATAGAATTTGTAGATAATTGGCCCTCTTTCTGGGACTCACCCACAAACAGGACCAAGCCTGGCCTGCTGAGGAGTGACGGACTCCATCCTAGCTGGAGGGGTGCTCTCATCTTATCTACCAACATAGACAGGGCTCTAACTCCTCTAGCTCCACAATGAAATAGGGTGCAGGCCAGGCAGCAGGCTGTTAGCCAACCTGCCAGCTTAGTGGAGTCTGCCACTAGCATAGTCAGTGTAGTCAGCTCAGCTATCCCCATTGAGACTGTGTCTGTGCCTCGACCTAGGTTGGGCAAAACTAAACATGGCGGTGTTCGCCTTAGCAATCTCACTAGGATAAAGACCTCCTCCATTCCTGCCATTATTGAAAGAGATCGTGATACCTCACATCTCAAAATAGGGCTACTTAATGTTAGATCCCTCACTTCAAAGGCAGTTATAGTCAATGAACTAATCACTGATCATAATCTTGATGTGATTGGCCTGACTGAAACATGGCTTAAGCCTGATGAATTTACTGTGTTAAATGAGGCCTCACCTCTTGGTTACACTAGTGACCATATCCCCCGTGCATCCCGCAAAGGCGGAGGTGTTGCTAACATTTACGATAGCAAATTTCAATTTACAAAAAAAAAAATGACGTTTTCGTCTTTTGAGCTTCTAGTCATGAAATCTATGCAGCCTACTCAATCACTTTTTATACCTACTGTTTACAGGCCTCCTGGGCCATATACAGCGTTCCTCACTGAGTTCCCTGAATTCCTATCGGACCTTGTAGTCATAGCAGATAATATTCAAATTTTTGGTGATTTTAATATTCATATGGAAAAGTCCACAGACCCACTCCAAAAGGCTTTTGGAGCCATCATCGACTCAGTGGGTTTTGTCCAACATGTCTCTGGACCTACTCACTGCCACAGTCATACTCTGGACCTAGTTTTGTCCCATGGAATAAATGTTGTGGATCTTAATGTTTTTCCTCATAATCCTGGACTATCGGACCACCATTTTATTACGTTTGCAATCGCAACAAATAATCTGCTCAGACCCCAACCAAGGAGCATCAAAAGTCGTGCTATAAATTCTCAGACAACACAAAGATTTCTTGATGCCCTTCCAGACTCCTTCTGCCTACCCAAAGACGTCAGAGGACAAAATCAGTTAACCACCTAACTGAGGAACTCAATTTAACCTTGCGCAATACCCTAGATGCAGTTGCACCCCTAAAAACGAAAAACATTTGTCATAAGAAACTAGCTCCCTGGTATACAGAAAATACCCGAGCTCTGAAGCAAGCTTCCAGAAAATTGGAATGGAAATGGCGCCACACCAAACTGGAAGTCTTCCGACTAGCTTGGAAAGACAGTACCGTGCAGTATCGAAGAGCCCTCACTGCTGCTCGATCATCCTACTTTTCCAACTTAATTGAGGAAAATAAGAACAATCCAAAATTTCTTTTTGATACTGTTGCAAAGCTAACTAAAAAGCAGCATTCCCCAAGTGAGGATGGCTTTCACTTCAGCAGTAATAAATTCATGAACTTCTTTGATCTTTTCATGATCATTAGAAAGCAAATTACGGACTCCTCTTTAAATCTGCGTATTCCTCCAAAGCTTAGCTGTCCTGAGTCTGCACAACTCTGCCAGGACCTAGGATCAAGAGAGACACTTAAGTGTTTTAGTACTATATCTCTTGACACAATGATAAAAATAATCATGGCCTCTAAACCTTCAAGCTGCATACTGGATCCTATTCCAACTAAATTACTGAAAGAGCTGCTTCATGTGCTTGGCCCTCCTATGTTGAACATAATAAACGGCTCTCTATCCACCGGATGTGTACCAAACTCACTAAAAGTGGCAGTAATAAAGCCTCTCTTGAAAAAGCCAAACCTTGACCCAGAAAATATAATAAACTATCGGCCTATATCGAATCATCCATTCCTCTCAAAAATTTTAGAAAAAGCTGTTGCGCAGCAACTCACTGCCTTCCTGAAGACAAACAATGTATACGAAATGCTTCAGTCTGGTTTTAGACCCCATCATAGCACTGAGACTGCACTTGTGAAGGTGGTAAATGACCTTTTAATGGCGTCAGACCGAGGCTCTGCATCTGTCCTCGTGCTACTAGACCTTAGTGCTGCCTTTGATACCATCGATCACCACATTCTTTTGGAGAGACTGGAAACCCAAATTGGTCTACACGGACAAGTTCTGGCCTGGTTTAGATCTTATCTGTCGGAAAGATATCAGTTTGTCTCTGTGAATGGTTTGTCCTCTGACAAATCAACTGTACATTTCGGTGTTCCTCAAGGTTCCGTTTTAGGACCACTATTGTTTTCACTATATATTTTACCTCTTGGGGATGTTATTCGAAAACATAATGTTAACTTTCACTGCTATGCGGATGACACACAGCTGTACATTTCAATGAAACATGGTGAAGCCCCAAAATTGCCCTCGCTAGAAGCCTGTGTTTCAGACATAAGGAAGTGGATGGCTAAAAACGTTCTACTTTTAAACTCAGACAAAACAGAGATGCTTGTTCTAGGTCCCAAGAAACAAAGAGATATTCTGTTAAATCTGACAATTAATCTTGATGGTTGTAAAGTCGTCTCAAATAAAACGGTGAAGGACCTCAGCGTTACTCTGGACCCTGATCTCTCTTTTGACGAACATATCAAGACTGTTTCAAGGACAGCTTTTTTTCCATCTACGTAACATTGCAAAAATCAGAAATGTTCTGTCCAAAAATGATGCAGAAAAATTAATCCATGCTTTTGTTACTTCTAGGTTAGACTACTGCAATGCTCTACTTTCCGGCTACCCAGATAAAGCACTAAATAAACTTCAGTTAGTGCTAAATATGGCTGCTAGAATCCTGACTAGAACCAAGAAATTTGATCATATTACTCCAGTGCTAGCTTCCCTACACTGGCTTCCTGTTAAGGCAAGGGCTGATTTCAAAGTTTTACTGTTAACCTATAAAGCGTTACATGGGCTTGCTCCTACCTATCTTTCCGAGTTGGTCCTGCCGTACATACCTACACGTACGCTACGGTCACAAGACGCAGGCCTCCTAATTGTCCCTAGAATTTCTAAGCAAACAGCTGGAGGCAGGGCTTTCTCCTATAGATCTCCATTTTTATGGAATAGTCTGCCTACCCATGTGAGAGACGCAGACTCGGTCTCAACCTTTAAGTCTTTACTGAAGACTTATCTCTTCAGTAGGTCATATGATTGAGTGTAGTCTGGCCCAGGAGTGTGAAGGTGAACGGAAAGGCTCTGGAGCAACGAACCGCCCTTGCTGTCTCTGCCTGGCCGGTTCCCCTCTCTCCACTGGGATTCTCTGCCTCTAAACCCTATTACAGGGGCTGAGTCACTGGCTTACTGGTGCTCTTTCATGCCGTCCCTAGGAGGGGTGCGTCACTTGAGTGGGTTGAGTTACTGAGGTGATCTTCCTGTCTGGGTTGGCGCCCCCCCTTGGTTTGTGCTGTGGTGGAGATCTTTGTGGGCTATACTCGGCCTTGTCTCAGGATGGTAAGTTGGTGGTTGAAGATATCCCTCTAGTGGTGTGGGGGCTGTGCTTTGGCAAAGTGGGTGGGGTTATATCCTTCCTGTTTGGCCCTGTCCGGGGGTATCTTCGGATGGGTCCACAGTGTCTCCTGACCCCTCCTGTCTCAGCCTCCAGTATTTATGCTGCAGTAGTTTATGTGTTGGGGGGCTAGGGTCAGTTGGTTATATCTGGAGTATTTCTCCTGTCTTATCCGGTGTCCTGTGTGAATTTAAGTATGCTCTCTCTAATTCTCTCCTTCTCTCTTTCTTTCTCTCTCTTCGAGGACCTGAGCCCTAGGACCATGCGTCAGGACTACCGGGCATGATGACTCCTTGCTGTCCCCAGTCCACCTGGCCTTGCTGCTGTTCCAGTTTCAACTGTTCTGCCTGCGGCTATGGAACCCTGACCTGTCCACCGGACGTGCTACCTGTCCCAGACCTGCTGTTTTCAACTCTCTAGAGACCGCAGGAGCGGTAGAGATACTCTTAATGATCGGCTATGAAAAGCCAACTGACATTTACTCCTGATTATTATTTGACCATGCTGGTCATTTATGAACATTTGAACATCTTGGCCATGTTCTGTTATAATCTCCACCCGGCACAGCCAGAAGAGGACTGGCCACCCCTCATAGCCTGGTTCCTCTCTAGGTTTCTTCCTAGGTTTTGGCCTTTCTAGGGAGTTTTTCCTAGCCGCCGCGCTTCTATACACCTGCATTGCTTGCTGTTTGGTGTTTTAGGCTGGGTTTCTGTACAGCACTTCGAGATATTAGCTGATGTACGAAGGGCTATATAAAATAAACTTGATTTGATTTGATGTGGTTTGGTAAGAAGAATGCCCCTCTTCCCACAGGTGTTATTACTACCTCTGAGGGTTTAGAGCTTGAGGTAGTCACCGCTTACAAGTACTTGGGAGTATGGCTAGACGGTGCACTGTCCTTCTCTCAGCACATATCAAAGCTGCAGGCTAAAGTTAAATCTAGACTTGGTTTCCTCTATCGTAATCGTTCCTCTTTCACCCCAGCTGCCAAACTAACTTTGATTCAGATGACCATCCTACCCATGCTAGATTACGGAGACATAATTTATAGATCTGCAGGTAAGGGTGCTCTCTAGCGGCTAGATGTTCTTTACCATTCGGCCATCAAATTTGCTACCAATGCTCCTTATAGGACGCGTCACTGCACTCTATACTCTTCTGTAAACTGGTCATCTCGGTATACCCATTGCAAGACCCACTGGTTGATGCTTATTTATAAAACCCTCTTAGGCCTCACTCCCCCCTATCTGAGATATCTACTGCAGCCCTCATTCTCCACATACAACACCCGTTCTGCCAGTCACATTCTGTTATAGGTCCCCAAAGCGCACACATCCCTGTGTTGCTCCTCTTTTTAGTTCACTGCAGCTAGACTGGAATGAGCTGCAACAAACACTCAAACTGGACAGTTTTATCTCAATCTCTTCATTCAAAAACTCAAGCATGGGCACTCTTACTGACAGTTGTGGCTGCTTTGTATGATGTATTGTTGTCTCTACCTTCTTGACCTTTGTGCTGTTGACTTTGCCCAATAATGTTTCTACCATGTTTTTGTGCTGCTACCATGTTGAGTTGCTAACATGTTGTTGTCATGCTGTGTTGTCATGTGTTGCTGCCTTGTCAAGTTGTTGTCTTAGGTCTCTCTTTATGTAGTGTTGTGTGTCTCTCTTGTTTTGATGTGTTTTTTGTCCCATATATATATATTGTATTTATTTTTTAAATCCCAGGCCCCTTCCCCGCAGGAGGCCTTTTGCCTTTTGGTAGGCAGTCATTGTAAATAAAAATGTGTTCTTAAATTAACTGACTTGCCTAGTTAAATAAATACAAAAAATAAAATAATAAAAATGTGGAAACGTCATGTGGACCGCAATGTGACGTTTTAATTGATATCCACCTAACGGCATGAAAAAATGTTTCCGCCCGGTCTCGAACCGGGGAACTTTCGCGTGTTAGGCGAACGTGATAATCACTACACTACGGAAACTGTTTTAAGTAGCGGACACATAATGATTCTGGCCACAACCCCACTACCCTTAATAGTCAGGTGAGATACTAAACCCAATAGAAATTGAACATATTGTAAGTATGACCATTTTTTAAAAATAAATAAAATGGTTAAACGCTAGTAAGGAAGGGCAAAAGTCTGGCCTCTCCGTCGGGGAATAGAACACCAGTGTGACAGGCATGGATACAGACAAGGTTGAGTGGACTGGAATTAAATTGGCCAGTTCCGAAGCCTTTCAGGTTGCTTTGATATTGAGGTGTAACCTACAAACAAAACCACAACTGAATATGATTACAATTTTGGCTACTATTGCATGTTAGGTGTCCTTCAACAACTTTGAAGACGTTCATCTGGGTCATATACGCTGGAAACAAAACAAGTCGAAACTGGGAGGGACAACATGAAGATTGCCCAATAAGAAACACAAAACATTTTAAAGTGTTTTATGTTATGTGCCCTGAACATGACCATGATATGCCTAATGATTTTTCTGAAAGACCTCGGACCGGGGTAGTAGGCGCAAAACAGGAGAATACAGGCTCCGTGCATCTTGGGCGAAATATTATAGGGCGGGGAAGTTGTACCACTGTCGGAGAATTGAACCCCGGGCTCCTGCGGGCCGTTGCGTGAGACAGTCGCCACAACACTTGGCCACAGCAATGCCTAGTTAACTCACTCAATAGGTAAGAAAAAATGTATACTAACAAGCGATTATACAATGGGGCCGTAACTACGTGGATCATTTAGACAATCGTCACAACTGTTTATAAACAGTGCTCTTCTGACGAAGGGATTGTGTTAACATGTGAGCTACACAGCTAGCTAGATAAACTAGACTTTTTCTGGGCAAGATGTTGTTGATGATTCATTTACTGGAGAGTGAGACCAAAATCATGGACACTGGACCAGGGTGGACTTAGATATAGTAAAGGCAGTTTATTCAGAGTTAAAGATATCTTGCAAAGCGTGCACGGGCTCGTTCATTTGGGTCAGAGGGAACCAGCAGAAGAGAGCCCCGAAACATGGTGTGCATTTACATTTTATACATTAAAATGACG